>NC_138976.1:127105647-127730647 GCF_964341445.2 Mesoplodon mirus | reverse complement strand
AAAAGATAAATAAAGATATGAGCAGAACTTAATACAACAGAAAACGTATAAAATTCAGGTGATTTAGTAAGTCCAAAGAATTTTCTTTGAAAAGAATTAAAAGACACACTTTGATTAAGGAAAACCAAAACATAAGTAAAGAATATACAGAAAGAGTCAGGACAATGTTAGAGCAGAGAATATATGAAATGCCAGTAAATTTGAACATTTCTGGAAAGTGGACCATTTCCTAGCTCCTAAAGTTTACCAACACTGACACAAGAGGAAATCATTTAAGGTCATCATGTCTGCCCTTGGAATTCTCGGAACGCCCTGACCTCAGAATGCAGCCTCTGTAGTCCATGGTAACCTGCGGAGAGGGCACGGGGCTGAGGGAGGTTGGAACACTGCCCTCACTGATGGAGTGGGTGTGGCCATCTCTGCTGTGACTGAACAACGGGCAGGGGAGCAGGGGGCAGAGCGCCGGGCCCTCAGAGCCCGGCAGGCCCAGTGGATTGTCACAAGCTTTTAGGCCCAGGCCAAAGGGTGCCTTCTTTGTCTGCACAGCTGCCCAAACTCTCATCTTTCCACTCAGGCCTCCCTCTTACTTGAAGTGTGTGTGGAGCGTGTCCGTGCAGTATACCGCGCTGCACAGCTATGCATAGGTCTGGGCATCGTAGCTTCCTGCCAGGTGACCGAAGTTCGCAGGCAGATAGGTCCCTGGGACACACGCGGAGGGGCTCCTGCCCTGGTCACAGGCCGCCCGCTGCCCCTGCCCCAGATCGGGGGCCACAAAGCAGCCCTGTCTGAGTCCCCTGCCTCTAGGGGGAGTATTGGACCAACACTTGTAGAAAACGGGGTCCTTGCGGGCCACTCATTGGAGGGACACAAATAAATCTTTGCCGACTTTCTGCTGAAACTTACGAGCGTTCACACCTAAGCCTCTTACAAGGTCAGCTGTTTAGCTAAACATGAGCTCATAATCTAAATTTACATAATAATGAAGAAAGCAGCTACAAGGGGAGACAATCAGCCAAAACCATCAATACCAGAATTAGATTCCCAAGGCCATCCATCAGATGAAGGAATAATCGGGTGCAAGGCAGAAAATATACATAAAACTGGAACTGAAACAAGGCACAAGGATGTTTTCAAAGACTGGTAGGATCTCTAAAACATTTTTCAAGGACATGTCATTGATAAAGCTAAATACTCCAAGGTTGTGTAATACAACAGATTAATCATTGAGAAGAGTGAAATTATGCTGTTTTGAAAACTATGGCAGGTCAGATTTTCTGCCTAATTATATAAGAAGATTTCTCTAAAAAATACACTTTATTTAAAAGAGTTATTGGCTGTGAAATAAATTACGGGTATTTCAAATGGCTTGTCTGCAAAGAAAGGTGAGATGTAGGGAATCACAGAAAGTCGAGGGGAAAATAGGTCAATATATACATTGCTGTATGGTGAACTAAGCCTTAGGCCAGCAACAATGGAGAGGACCTGACCCTTAGACACGTACAAGTAAGCTGGAATCTTCAAAAGTTCAAATCTTTATAAGTTAAAAGATTTATTAAAATGAATAACCAAGTGTTTTAATTGACATCAGAAGATGAAAACAATAAACCCTGAGAACACAGAGAAAAGATAAATAAAGATATGAGCAGAACTTAATACAACAGAAAACGTATAAAATTCAGGTGATTTAGTAAGTCCAAAGAATCTTCTTTGAAAAGAATTAAAAGACACACTTTGATTAAGGAAAACCAAAACATAAGTAAAGAATATACAGAAAGAGTCAGGACAATGTTAGAGCAGAGAATATATGAAATGCCAGTAAATTTGAACATTTCTGTCAAGTGGACCATTTCCTAGCTCCTAAAGTTTACCAACACTGACACAAGAGGAAATCATTTAAGGTCATCATGTCTGCCCTTGGCATTCTCGGAACGCCCTGGCCTCAGAATGCAGCCTCTGTAGTCCATGGTAAACTGCGGAGAGGGCACGGGGCTGAGGGAGGTTGGAACACTGCCCTCACTGAGGGAGTGGGTGTGGCCATCTCTGCTGTGACTGAACAAAGGGCAGGGGATCAGGGGGCCCAGGGCAGGGCCCTCAGAGCCCGGCAGGCCCAGTGGAGTGTCACAAGCTTTTAGGCCCAGGCCAAAGGGCGCCTTCTTTGTCTGCACAGCTGCCAAAACTCTCACCTTTCCAATCAGGCCGCCCTCTTACTTGAAGTGTGTGTGGAACGTGTCCGTGCAGTATACCGCGCTGCACAGCTAAGCATAGGTCTGGGCATCGTAGCTTCCTGCCAGGTGACCGAAGTTCGCAGGCAGATGGGTCCCTGGGACACACGCGGAGAGGCTCCTGCCCGGGCCTCAGGCCGCCCACTGCCCCTGCCCCAGATCGGGGGGCGCAAAGCAGCCCTGTCTGAGTCCCCTGCCTCTAGAGGGAGTATTGGACCAACACTTGTAGAAAACGGGGTCCTTGAGGGCCACTCATTTGAGGGACACAAATAAATCTTTGCCGACTTTCTGCTGAAACTTACGAGCGTTCACACCTAAGCCTCTTACAAGGTCAGCTGTTTAGCTAAACATGAGCTCATGATCTAAATTTACACAATATTGAAGAAAGCAGCTACAAGGGGAGACAATCAGCCAAAACCATCAATACCAGAATTAGATTCCCAAGGCCATCCATCAGATGTAGGAATAATCGGGTGCAAGGCAGAAAATATACATAAAACTGGAACTGAAACAAGGCACAAGGATGTTTTCAAAGACTGTTAGGATTTCTAAAATATTTTTCAAGGACATGTCATTGATAAAGCTAAATACTCCAAGGTTGTATAATACAACAGATAAATCATTGAGAAGAGTGAAATTATGCTGTTTTGAAAACTATGGCAGGTCAGATTTTCTGCCTAATTATATAAGAAGATTTCTGTAAAAAATACACATTATTTCAAAGACTTATTGGCTGTGAATTAAGTTAAGGGTATTTCAAATGGCTTGTCTGCAAAGAAAGGTGAGAAGTAGGGAATCACAGAAAGTCGAGGGGAAAATAGGTCAATATATACATTGCTGTATGGTGAACTAAGCCTTAGGCCAGCAACAATGGAGAGGACCTGACCCTTAGACACGTACAAGTAAGCTGGAATCTTCAAAAGTTCAAATCTTTATAAGTAAAAAGATTTATTAAAATGAATAACCAAGTGTTTTAATTGACATCAGAAGATGAAAACAATAAACCCTGAGAACATAGAAAAAAGATAAATAAAGATATGAGCAGAACTTAATACAACAGAAAACGTATAAAATTCAGGTGATTTAGTAAGTCCAAAGAATCTTCTTTGAAAAGAATTAAAAGACACACTTTGATTAAGGAAAACCAAAACATAAGTAAAGAATATACAGAAAGAGTCAGGACAATGTTAGAGCAGAGAATATATGAAATGCCAGTAAATTTGAACATTTCTGGAAAGTGGACCATTTCCTAGCTCCTAAAGTTTACCAACACTGACACAAGAGGAAATCATTTAAGGTCATCATGTCTGCCCTTGGCATTCTCGGAACGCCCTGGCCTCAGAATGCAGCCTCTGTAGTCCATGGTAACCTGCGGAGAGGGGACGGGGCTGAGGAAGGTTGGAACACTGCCCTCACTGAGGGAGTGGGTGTGGCCATCTCTGCTGTGACTAAACAAAATTCAGGGGAGCAGGTGGCCCAGGGCTGGGCCCTCAGAGCCCGGCAGGCCCAGTGGACTGTCACAAGCTTTTAGGCCCAGGCCAAAGGGCGCCTTCTTTGTCTGCACAGCTGCCCAAACTCTCACCTTTCCACTCAGGCCGCCCTCTTACTTGAAGTGTGTGTGGAACGTGTCCGTGCAGTATACCGCGCTGCACAGCTAAGCATAGGTCTGGGCATCGTAGCTTCCTGCCAGGTGACCGAAGTTCGCAGGCAGATGGGTCCCTGGGACACACGCGGAGGGGCTCCTGCCTGGTCACAGGCCGCCCACTGCCCCTGCCCCAGATCGGGGGCCGCAAAGCAGCCCTGTCTGAGTCCCCTGCCTCTAGAGGGAGTATTGGACCAACACTGGTAGAAAACGGTGTCCTTGCGGGCCACTCATTGGAGGGACACAAATAAATCTTTGCCGACTTTCTGCTGAAACTTACGAGCGTTCACACCTAAGCCTCTTACAAGGTCAGCTGTTTAGCTAAACATGAGCTCATGATCTAAATTTACACAATAATGAAGAAAGCAGCTACAAGGGGAGACAATCAGCCAAAACCATCAATACCAGAATTAGATTCCCAAGGCCATCCATCAGATGAAGGAATAATCGGGTGCAAGGCAGAAAATATACATAAAACTGGAACTGAAACAAGGCACAAGGATGCTTTCAAAGACTGGTAGGATCTCTAAAACATTTTTCAAGGACATGTCATTGATAAAGCTAAATACTCCAAGGTTGTGTAATACAACAGATTAATCATTGAGAAGAGTGAAATTATGCTGTTTTGAAAACTATGGCAGGTCAGATTTTCTGCCTAATTATATAAGAAGATTTCTCTAAAAAATACACATTATTTCAAAGACTTATTGGCTGTGAAATAAGTTAAGGGTATTTCAAATGGCTTGTCTGCAAAGAAAGGTGAGATGTAGGGAATCACAGAAAGTCGAGGGGAAAATAGGTCAATATATACATTGCTGTATGGTGAACTAAGCCTTAGGCCAGCAAAAATGGAGAGGACCTGACCCTTAGACACGTACAAGTAAGCTGGAATCTTCAAAAGTTCAAATCTTTATAAGTAAAAAGATTTATTAAAATGAATAACCAAGTGTTTTAATTGACATCAGAAGATGAAAAGAATAAACCCTGAGAACATAGAAAAAAGATAAATAAAGATATGAGCAGAACTTAATACAACAGAAAACGTATAAAATTCAGGTGATTTAGTAAGTCCAAAGAATCTTCTTTGAAAAGATTTAAAAGACACACTTTGATTAAGGAAAACCAAAACATAAGTAAAGAATATACAGAAAGAGTCAGGACAATGTTAGAGCAGAGAATATATGAAATGCCAGTAAATTTGAACATTTCTCTCAAGTGGACCATTTCCTAGCTCCTAAAGTTTACCAACACTGACACAAGAGGAAATCATTTAAGGTCATCATGTCTGCCCTTGGCATTCTCGGAACGCCCTGGCCTCAGAATGCAGCCTCTGTAGTCCATGGTAACCTGCGGAGAGGGGGTGGGGCTGAGGGAGGTTGGAACACTGCCCTCACTGAGGTAGTGGGTGTGGCCATCTCTGCTGTGACTGAACAAAGGGCAGGGGATCAGGGGGCCCAGGGCAGGGCCCTCAGAGCCCGGCAGGCCCAGTGGAGTGTCACAAGCTTTTAGGCCCAGGCCAAAGGGCGCCTTCTTTGTCTGCACAGCTGCCCAAACTCTCACCTTTCCAATCAGGCCGCCCTCTTACTTGAAGTGTGTGTGGAACGTGTCCGTGCAGTATATCGCGCTGCACAGCTAAGCATAGGTCTGGGCATCGTAGCTTCCTGCTAGGTGACCGAAGTTCGCAGGCAGATGGGTCCCTGGGACACACGCGGAGAGGCTCCTGCCCGGGCCACAGGCTGCCCACTGCCACTGCCCCAGATCGGGGGGCGCAAAGCAGCCCTGTCTGAGTCCCCTGCCTCTAGAGGGAGTATTGGACCAACACTTGTAGAAAACGGGGTCCTTGAGGGCCACTCATTTGAGGGACACAAATAAATCTTTGCCGACTTTCTGCTGAAACTTACGAGCGTTCACACCTAAGCCTCTTACAAGGTCAGCTGTTTAGCTAAACATGAGCTCATGATCTAAATTTACACAATATTGAAGAAAGCAGCTACAAGGGGAGACAATCAGCCAAAACCATCAATACCTGAATTAGATTCCCAAGGCCATCCATCAGATGTAGGAATAATCGGGTGCAAGGCAGAAAATATACATAAAACTGGAACTGAAACAAGGCACAAGGATGTTTTCAAAGACTGGTAGGATCTCTAAAACATTTTTCCAGGACATGTCATTGATAAACTAAATACTCCAAGGTTGTGTAATACAACAGATAAATCATTGAGAAGAGTGAAATTATGCTGTTTTGAAAACTATGGCAGGTCAGATTTTCTGCCTAATTATATAAGAAGATTTCTCTAAAAAATACACATTATTTCAAAGACTTATTGGCTGTGAAATAAGTTAAGGGTATTTCAAATGGCTTGTCTGCAAAGAAAGGTGAGATGTAGGGAATCACAGAAAGTCCAGGGGAAAATAGGTCAATATATACATTGCTGTATGGTGAACTAAGCCTTAGGCCAGCAACAATGGAGAGGACCTGACCCTTAGACACGTACAAGTAAGCTGGAATCTTCAAAAGTTCAAATCTTTATAAGTAAAAAGATTTATTAAAATGAATAACCAAGTGTTTTAATTCACATCAGAAGATGAAAACAATAAACCCTGAGAACATAGAAAAAAGATAAATAAAGATATGAGCAGAACTTAATACAACAGAAAACATATAAAATTCAGGTGATTTAGTAAGTCCAAAGAATCTTCTTTGAAAAGAATTAAAAGACACACTTTGATTAAGGAAAACCAAAACATAAGTAAAGAATATACAGAAAGAGTCAGGACAATATTAGAGCAGACAATATATGAAATGCCAGTAAATTTGAACATTTCTGTAAAGTGGACCATTTCCTAGCTCCTAAAGTTTACCAACACTGACACAAGAGGAAATCTTTTAAGGTCATCATGTCTGCCCTTGGCATTCTCGGAACGCCCTGGCCTCAGAATGCAGCCTCTGTAGTCCAAGGTAACCTGCGGAGAGGGGGCGGGGCTGAGGGAGGTTGGAACACTGCCCTCACTGAGGGAGTGGGTGTGGCCATCTCTGCTGTGACTGAACAAAGGGCAGGGGAGCAGGGGGCCCAGGGCAGGGCCCTCAGAGCCCGGCAGGCCCAGTGGAGGGTCAGAAGTTTTTAGGCCCAGGCCAAAGGGCGCCTTCTTTGTCTGCACAGCTGCCCAAACTCTCACCTTTCCACTCAGGCCTCCCTCTTACTTGAAGTGTGTGTGGAACGTGTCCGCGCAGTACACCGCGCTGCACAGCTAAGCATAGATCTGGGCATCGTAGCTTCCTGCCAGGTGACCGAAGTTCGCAGGCAGATGGGTCCCGGGGACACACGCGGAGGGGCTCCTGCCCGGGTCACAGGCCGCACACTGCCCCTGCCCCAGATCGGGGGCCGCAAACAGCCCTGTCTGAGTCCCCTGCCTCTAGAGGGATTATTGGACCTACACTTGTAGAAAACGGGGTCCTTGCGGGCCACTCATTGGAGGGACACAAATAAATCTTTGCCGACTTTCTGCTGAAACTTACGAGCGTTCACACCTAAGCCTCTTACAAGGTCAGATGTTTAGCTAAACATGAGCTCATGATCTAAATTTACCCAATAATGAAGAAAGCATCTACAAGGGGAGACCATCAGCCAAAACCATCAATACCTGAATTAGATTCCCAAGGCCATCCATCAGATGAAGGAATAATCGGGTGCAAGGCAGAAAATATACATAAAACTGGAACTGAAACAAGGCACAAGGATGTTTTCAAAGACTGGTAGGATCTCTAAAACATTTTTCAAGGACATGTCATTGATAAAGCTAAATACTCCAAGGTTGTGTAATACAACAGATTAATCATTGAGAAGAGTGAAATTATGCTGTTTTGAAAACTATGGCAGGTCAGATTTTCTGCCTAATTATATAAGAAGATTTCTCTAAAAAATACACTTTATTTCAAAGAGTTATTGGCTGTGAAATAAATTAAGGGTATTTCAAATGGCTTGTCTGCAAAGAAAGGTGAGATGTAGGGAATCACAGAAAGTCGAGGGGAAAATAGGTCAATATATACATTGCTGTATCGTGAACTAAGCCTTAGGCCAGCAACAATGGAGAGGACCTGACCCTTAGACACGTACAAGTAAGCTGGAATCTTCAAAAGTTCAAATCTTTATAAGTTAAAAGATTTATTAAAATGAATAACCAAGTGTTTTAATTGACATCAGAAGATGAAAACAATAAACCCTGAGAACATAGAAAAAAGATAAATAAAGATATGAGCAGAACTTAATACAACAGAAAACGTATAAAATTCAGGTGATTTAGTAAGTCCAAAGAATTTTCTTTGAAAAGAATTAAAAGACACACTTTGATTAAGCAAAACCAAAACATAAGTAAAGAATATACAGAAAGAGTCAGGACAATGTTAGAGCAGAGAATATATGAAATGCCAGTAAATTTGAACATTTCTGGAAAGTGGACCATTTCCTAGCTCCTAAAGTTTACCAACACTGACACAAGAGGAAATCATTTAAGGTCATCATGTCTGCCCTTGGCATTCTCGGAACTCCCTGGCCTCAGAATGCAGCCTCTGTAGTCCATGGTAACCTGCGGAGAGGGGGCGGGGCTGAGGAAGGTTGGAACACTGCCCTCACTGAGAGAGTGGGTGTGGCCATCTCTGCTGTGACTGATCAAAAGTCAGGGGAGCAGGTGGCCCAGGGCAGGGCCCTCAGAGCCCGGCAGGCCCAGTGGACTGTCACAAGCTTTTAGGCCCAGGCCAAAGGGCGCCTTCTTTGTCTGCACATCTGCCCAAACTCTCACCTTTCCACTCAGGCCGCCCTCTTACTTGAAGTGTGTGTGGAACGTGTCCGTGCAGTATACCGCGCTGCACAGCTAAGCATAGGTCTGGGCATCGTAGCTTCCTGCCAGGTGACCGAAGTTCGCAGGCAGATGGATCCCTGGGACACACGCGGAGGGGCTCCTGCCCGGGTCACAGGCCGCCCACTGCCCCTGCCCCAGATCGGGGGCCGCAAAGCAGCCCTGTCTGAGTCCCCTGCCTCTAGAGGGAGTATTGGACCAACACTTGTAGAAAACGGGGTCCTTGCGGGCCACTCATTGGAGGGACACACATAAATCTTTGCCGACTTTCTGCTGAAACTTACGAGCGTTCACACCTAAGCCTCTTACAAGGTCAGCTGTTTAGCTAAACATGAGCTCATGATCTAAATTTACACAATATTGAAGAAAGCAGCTACAAGGGGAGACAATCAGCCAAAACCATCAATACCAGAATTAGATTCCCAAGGCCATCCATCAGATGAAGGAATAATCGGGTGCAAGGCAGAAAATATACATAAAACTGGAACTGAAACAAGGCACAAGGATGCTTTCAAAGACTGGTAGGATCTCTAAAATATTTTTCAAGGACATGTCATTGATAAAGCTAAATACTCCAAGGTTGTGTAATACAACAGATAAATCATTGAGAAGAGTGAAATTATGCTGTTTTGAAAACTATGGCAGGTCAGATTTTCTGCCTAATTATATAAGAAGATTTCTCTAAAAAATACACATTATTTCAAAGACTTATTGGCTGTGAAATAAGTTAAGGGTATTTCAAATGGCTTGTCTGCAAAGAAAGGTGAGATGTAGGGAATCACAGAAAGTCGAGGGGAAAATAGGTCAATATATACATTGCTGTATGGTGAACTAAGCCTTAGGCCAGCAAAAATGGAGAGGACCTGACCCTTAGACACGTACAAGTAAGCTGGAATCTTCAAAAGTTCAAATCTTTATAAGTAAAAAGATTTATTAAAATGAATAACCAAGTGTTTTAATTGACATCAGAAGATGAAAAGAATAAACCCTGAGAACATAGAAAAAAGATAAATAAAGATATGAGCAGAACTTAATACAACAGAAAACGTATAAAATTCAGGTGATTTAGTAAGTCCAAAGAATCTTCTTTGAAAAGATTTAAAAGACACACTTTGATTAAGGAAAACCAAAACATAAGTAAAGAATATACAGAAAGAGTCAGGACAATGTTAGAGCAGAGAATATATGAAATGCCAGTAAATTTGAACATTTCTCTCAAGTGGACCATTTCCTAGCTCCTAAAGTTTACCAACACTGACACAAGAGGAAATCATTTAAGGTCATCATGTCTGCCCTTGGCATTCTCGGAACGCCCTGGCCTCAGAATGCAGCCTCTGTAGTCCATGGTAACCTGCGGAGAGGGGGTGGGGCTGAGGGAGGTTGGAACACTGCCCTCACTGAGGTAGTGGGTGTGGCCATCTCTGCTGTGACTGAACAAAGGGCAGGGGATCAGGGGGCCCAGGGCAGGGCCCTCAGAGCCCGGCAGGCCCAGTGGAGTGTCACAAGCTTTTAGGCCCAGGCCAAAGGGCGCCTTCTTTGTCTGCACAGCTGCCCAAACTCTCACCTTTCCAATCAGGCCGCCCTCTTACTTGAAGTGTGTGTGGAACGTGTCCGTGCAGTATATCGCGCTGCACAGCTAAGCATAGGTCTGGGCATCGTAGCTTCCTGCCAGGTGACCGAAGTTCGCAGGCAGATGGGTCCCTGGGACACACGCGGAGAGGCTCCTGCCCGGGCCACAGGCTGCCCACTGCCACTGCCCCAGATCGGGGGGCGCAAAGCAGCCCTGTCTGAGTCCCCTGCCTCTAGAGGGAGTATTGGACCAACACTTGTAGAAAACGGGGTCCTTGAGGGCCACTCATTTGAGGGACACAAATAAATCTTTGCCGACTTTCTGCTGAAACTTACGAGCGTTCACACCTAAGCCTCTTACAAGGTCAGCTGTTTAGCTAAACATGAGCTCATGATCTAAATTTACACAATATTGAAGAAAGCAGCTACAAGGGGAGACAATCAGCCAAAACCATCAATACCAGAATTAGATTCCCAAGGCCATCCATCAGATGTAGGAATAATCGGGTGCAAGGCAGAAAATATACATAAAACTGGAACTGAAACAAGGCACAAGGATGTTTTCAAAGACTGGTAGGATCTCTAAAACATTTTTCCAGGACATGTCATTGATAAACTAAATACTCCAAGGTTGTGTAATACAACAGATAAATCATTGAGAAGAGTGAAATTATGCTGTTTTGAAAACTATGGCAGGTCAGATTTTCTGCCTAATTATATAAGAAGATTTCTCTAAAAAATACACATTATTTCAAAGACTTATTGGCTGTGAAATAAGTTAAGGGTATTTCAAATGGCTTGTCTGCAAAGAAAGGTGAGATGTAGGGAATCACAGAAAGTCCAGGGGAAAATAGGTCAATATATACATTGCTGTATGGTGAACTAAGCCTTAGGCCAGCAACAATGGAGAGGACCTGACCCTTAGACACGTACAAGTAAGCTGGAATCTTCAAAAGTTCAAATCTTTATAAGTAAAAAGATTTATTAAAATGAATAACCAAGTGTTTTAATTCACATCAGAAGATGAAAACAATAAACCCTGAGAACATAGAAAAAAGATAAATAAAGATATGAGCAGAACTTAATACAACAGAAAACATATAAAATTCAGGTGATTTAGTAAGTCCAAAGAATCTTCTTTGAAAAGAATTAAAAGACACACTTTGATTAAGGAAAACCAAAACATAAGTAAAGAATATACAGAAAGAGTCAGGACAATATTAGAGCAGACAATATATGAAATGCCAGTAAATTTGAACATTTCTGTAAAGTGGACCATTTCCTAGCTCCTAAAGTTTACCAACACTGACACAAGAGGAAATCTTTTAAGGTCATCATGTCTGCCCTTGGCATTCTCGGAACGCCCTGGCCTCAGAATGCAGCCTCTGTAGTCCAAGGTAACCTGCGGAGAGGGGGCGGGGCTGAGGGAGGTTGGAACACTGCCCTCACTGAGGGAGTGGGTGTGGCCATCTCTGCTGTGACTGAACAAAGGGCAGGGGAGCAGGGGGCCCAGGGCAGGGCCCTCAGAGCCCGGCAGGCCCAGTGGAGGGTCACAAGTTTTTAGGCCCAGGCCAAAGGGCGCCTTCTTTGTCTGCACAGCTGCCCAAACTCTCACCTTTCCACTCAGGCCTCCCTCTTACTTGAAGTGTGTGTGGAACGTGTCCGCGCAGTACACCGCGCTGCACAGCTAAGCATAGATCTGGGCATCGTAGCTTCCTGCCAGGTGACCGAAGTTCGCAGGCAGATGGGTCCCGGGGACACACGCGGAGGGGCTCCTGCCCGGGTCACAGGCCGCACACTGCCCCTGCCCCAGATCGGGGGCCGCAAACAGCCCTGTCTGAGTCCCCTGCCTCTAGAGGGATTATTGGACCTACACTTGTAGAAAACGGGGTCCTTGCGGGCCACTCATTGGAGGGACACAAATAAATCTTTGCCGACTTTCTGCTGAAACTTACGAGCGTTCACACCTAAGCCTCTTACAAGGTCAGATGTTTAGCTAAACATGAGCTCATGATCTAAATTTACCCAATAATGAAGAAAGCATCTACAAGGGGAGACCATCAGCCAAAACCATCAATACCTGAATTAGATTCCCAAGGCCATCCATCAGATGAAGGAATAATCGGGTGCAAGGCAGAAAATATACATAAAACTGGAACTGAAACAAGGCACAAGGATGTTTTCAAAGACTGGTAGGATCTCTAAAACATTTTTCAAGGACATGTCATTGATAAAGCTAAATACTCCAAGGTTGTGTAATACAACAGATTAATCATTGAGAAGAGTGAAATTATGCTGTTTTGAAAACTATGGCA
Organism: Mesoplodon mirus; assembly: GCF_964341445.2. NCBI lineage: Eukaryota > Metazoa > Chordata > Mammalia > Artiodactyla > Ziphiidae > Mesoplodon > Mesoplodon mirus. The sequence continues at coordinate 127,718,042 of NC_138976.1, read as the reverse complement.
GGTCAGATTTTCTGCCTAATTATATAAGAAGATTTCTCTAAAAAATACACTTTATTTCAAAGAGTTATTGGCTGTGAAATAAATTAAGGGTATTTCAAATGGCTTGTCTGCAAAGAAAGGTGAGATGTAGGGAATCACAGAAAGTCGAGGGGAAAATAGGTCAATATATACATTGCTGTATCGTGAACTAAGCCTTAGGCCAGCAACAATGGAGAGGACCTGACCCTTAGACACGTACAAGTAAGCTGGAATCTTCAAAAGTTCAAATCTTTATAAGTTAAAAGATTTATTAAAATGAATAACCAAGTGTTTTAATTGACATCAGAAGATGAAAACAATAAACCCTGAGAACATAGAAAAAAGATAAATAAAGATATGAGCAGAACTTAATACAACAGAAAACGTATAAAATTCAGGTGATTTAGTAAGTCCAAAGAATTTTCTTTGAAAAGAATTAAAAGACACACTTTGATTAAGCAAAACCAAAACATAAGTAAAGAATATACAGAAAGAGTCAGGACAATGTTAGAGCAGAGAATATATGAAATGCCAGTAAATTTGAACATTTCTGGAAAGTGGACCATTTCCTAGCTCCTAAAGTTTACCAACACTGACACAAGAGGAAATCATTTAAGGTCATCATGTCTGCCCTTGGCATTCTCGGAACTCCCTGGCCTCAGAATGCAGCCTCTGTAGTCCATGGTAACCTGCGGAGAGGGGGCGGGGCTGAGGAAGGTTGGAACACTGCCCTCACTGAGAGAGTGGGTGTGGCCATCTCTGCTGTGACTGATCAAAAGTCAGGGGAGCAGGTGGCCCAGGGCAGGGCCCTCAGAGCCCGGCAGGCCCAGTGGACTGTCACAAGCTTTTAGGCCCAGGCCAAAGGGCGCCTTCTTTGTCTGCACATCTGCCCAAACTCTCACCTTTCCACTCAGGCCGCCCTCTTACTTGAAGTGTGTGTGGAACGTGTCCGTGCAGTATACCGCGCTGCACAGCTAAGCATAGGTCTGGGCATCGTAGCTTCCTGCCAGGTGACCGAAGTTCGCAGGCAGATGGATCCCTGGGACACACGCGGAGGGGCTCCTGCCCGGGTCACAGGCCGCCCACTGCCCCTGCCCCAGATCGGGGGCCGCAAAGCAGCCCTGTCTGAGTCCCCTGCCTCTAGAGGGAGTATTGGACCAACACTTGTAGAAAACGGGGTCCTTGCGGGCCACTCATTGGAGGGACACACATAAATCTTTGCCGACTTTCTGCTGAAACTTACGAGCGTTCACACCTAAGCCTCTTACAAGGTCAGCTGTTTAGCTAAACATGAGCTCATGATCTAAATTTACACAATATTGAAGAAAGCAGCTACAAGGGGAGACAATCAGCCAAAACCATCAATACCAGAATTAGATTCCCAAGGCCATCCATCAGATGTAGGAATAATCGGGTGCAAGGCAGAAAATATACATAAAACTGGAACTGAAACAAGGCACAAGGATGTTTTCAAAGACTGGTAGGATCTCTAAAACATTTTTCCAGGACATGTCATTGATAAACTAAATACTCCAAGGTTGTGTAATACAACAGATAAATCATTGAGAAGAGTGAAATTATGCTGTTTTGAAAACTATGGCAGGTCAGATTTTCTGCCTAATTATATAAGAAGATTTCTCTAAAAAATACACATTATTTCAAAGACTTATTGGCTGTGAAATAAGTTAAGGGTATTTCAAATGGCTTGTCTGCAAAGAAAGGTGAGATGTAGGGAATCACAGAAAGTCCAGGGGAAAATAGGTCAATATATACATTGCTGTATGGTGAACTAAGCCTTAGGCCAGCAACAATGGAGAGGACCTGACCCTTAGACACGTACAAGTAAGCTGGAATCTTCAAAAGTTCAAATCTTTATAAGTAAAAAGATTTATTAAAATGAATAACCAAGTGTTTTAATTCACATCAGAAGATGAAAACAATAAACCCTGAGAACATAGAAAAAAGATAAATAAAGATATGAGCAGAACTTAATACAACAGAAAACATATAAAATTCAGGTGATTTAGTAAGTCCAAAGAATCTTCTTTGAAAAGAATTAAAAGACACACTTTGATTAAGGAAAACCAAAACATAAGTAAAGAATATACAGAAAGAGTCAGGACAATATTAGAGCAGACAATATATGAAATGCCAGTAAATTTGAACATTTCTGTAAAGTGGACCATTTCCTAGCTCCTAAAGTTTACCAACACTGACACAAGAAGAAATCTTTTAAGGTCATCATGTCTGCCCTTGGCATTCTCGGAACGCCCTGGCCTCAGAATGCAGCCTCTGTAGTCCAAGGTAACCTGCGGAGAGGGGGCGGGGCTGAGGGAGGTTGGAACACTGCCCTCACTGAGGGAGTGGGTGTGGCCATCTCTGCTGTGACTGAACAAAGGGCAGGGGAGCAGGGGGCCCAGGGCAGGGCCCTCAGAGCCCGGCAGGCCCAGTGGAGGGTCACAAGTTTTTAGGCCCAGGCCAAAGGGCGCCTTCTTTGTCTGCACAGCTGCCCAAACTCTCACCTTTCCACTCAGGCCTCCCTCTTACTTGAAGTGTGTGTGGAACGTGTCCGCGCAGTACACCGCGCTGCACAGCTAAGCATAGATCTGGGCATCGTAGCTTCCTGCCAGGTGACCGAAGTTCGCAGGCAGATGGGTCCCGGGGACACACGCGGAGGGGCTCCTGCCCGGGTCACAGGCCGCACACTGCCCCTGCCCCAGATCGGGGGCCGCAAACAGCCCTGTCTGAGTCCCCTGCCTCTAGAGGGATTATTGGACCTACACTTGTAGAAAACGGGGTCCTTGCGGGCCACTCATTGGAGGGACACAAATAAATCTTTGCCGACTTTCTGCTGAAACTTACGAGCGTTCACACCTAAGCCTCTTACAAGGTCAGATGTTTAGCTAAACATGAGCTCATGATCTAAATTTACCCAATAATGAAGAAAGCATCTACAAGGGGAGACCATCAGCCAAAACCATCAATACCTGAATTAGATTCCCAAGGCCATCCATCAGATGAAGGAATAATCGGGTGCAAGGCAGAAAATATACATAAAACTGGAACTGAAACAAGGCACAAGGATGTTTTCAAAGACTGGTAGGATCTCTAAAACATTTTTCAAGGACATGTCATTGATAAAGCTAAATACTCCAAGGTTGTGTAATACAACAGATTAATCATTGAGAAGAGTGAAATTATGCTGTTTTGAAAACTATGGCAGGTCAGATTTTCTGCCTAATTATATAAGAAGATTTCTCTAAAAAATACACTTTATTTCAAAGAGTTATTGGCTGTGAAATAAATTAAGGGTATTTCAAATGGCTTGTCTGCAAAGAAAGGTGAGATGTAGGGAATCACAGAAAGTCGAGGGGAAAATAGGTCAATATATACATTGCTGTATCGTGAACTAAGCCTTAGGCCAGCAACAATGGAGAGGACCTGACCCTTAGACACGTACAAGTAAGCTGGAATCTTCAAAAGTTCAAATCTTTATAAGTTAAAAGATTTATTAAAATGAATAACCAAGTGTTTTAATTGACATCAGAAGATGAAAAGAATAAACCCTGAGAACATAGAAAAAAGATAAATAAAGATATGAGCAGAACTTAATACAACAGAAAACGTATAAAATTCAGGTGATTTAGTAAGTCCAAAGAATTTTCTTTGAAAAGAATTAAAAGACACACTTTGATTAAGCAAAACCAAAACATAAGTAAAGAATATACAGAAAGAGTCAGGACAATGTTAGAGCAGAGAATATATGAAATGCCAGTAAATTTGAACATTTCTGGAAAGTGGACCATTTCCTAGCTCCTAAAGTTTACCAACACTGACACAAGAGGAAATCATTTAAGGTCATCATGTCTGCCCTTGGCATTCTCGGAACTCCCTGGCCTCAGAATGCAGCCTCTGTAGTCCATGGTAACCTGCGGAGAGGGGGCGGGGCTGAGGAAGGTTGGAACAGTGCCCTCACTGAGAGAGTGGGTGTGGCCATCTCTGCTGTGACTGATCAAAAGTCAGGGGAGCAGTTGGCCCAGGGCAGGGCCCTCAGAGCCCGGCAGGCCCAGTGGACTGTCACAAGCTTTTAGGCCCAGGCCAAAGGGCGCCTTCTTTGTCTGCACATCTGCCCAAACTCTCACCTTTCCACTCAGGCCGCCCTCTTACTTGAAGTGTGTGTGGAACGTGTCCGTGCAGTATACCGCGCTGCACAGCTAAGCATAGGTCTGGGCATCGTAGCTTCCTGCCAGGTGACCGAAGTTCGCAGGCAGATGGATCCCTGGGACACACGCGGAGGGGCTCCTGCCCGGGTCACAGGCCGCCCACTGCCCCTGCCCCAGATCGGGGGCCGCAAAGCAGCCCTGTCTGAGTCCCCTGCCTCTAGAGGGAGTATTGGACCAACACTTGTAGAAAACGGGGTCCTTGCGGGCCACTCATTGGAGGGACACACATAAATCTTTGCCGACTTTCTGCTGAAACTTACGAGCGTTCACACCTAAGCCTCTTACAAGGTCATCTGTTTAGCTAAACATGAGCTCATGATCTAAATTTACACAATAATGAAGAAAGCAGCTACAAGGGGAGACAATCAGCCAAAACCATCAATACCAGAATTAGATTCCCAAGGCCATCCATCAGATGAAGGAATAATCGGGTGCAAGGGAGAAAATATACATAAAACTGGAACTGAAACAAGGCACAAGGATGTTTTCAAAGACTGGTAGGATCTCTAAAACATTTTTCAAGGACATGTCATTGATAAAGCTAAATACTCCAAGGTTGTGTAATACAACAGATTAATCATTGAGAAGAGTGAAATTATGCTGTTTTGAAAACTATGCCAGGTCAGATTTTCTGCCTAATTATATAAGAAGATTTCTCTAAAAAATACACATTATTTCAAAGACTTATTGGCTGTGAAATAAGTTAAGCGTATTTCAAATGGCTTGTCTGCAAAGAAAGGTGAGATGTAGGGAATCACATAAAGTCGAGGGGAAAATAGGTCATTATATACATTGCTGTATGGTGAACTAAGCCTTAGGCCAGCAACAATGGAGAGGACCTGACCCTTAGACACGTACAAGTAAGCTGGAATCTTCAAAAGTTCAAATCTTTATAAGTAAAAAGATTTATTAAAATGAATAACCAAGTGTTTTAATTGACATCAGAAGATGAAAAGAATAAACCCTGAGAACATAGAAAAAAGATAAATAAAGATATGAGCAGAACTTAATACAACAGAAAACGTATAAAATTCAGGTGATTTAGTAAGTCCAAAGAATCTTCTTTGAAAAGAATTAAAAGACACACTTTGATTAAGGAAAACCAAAACATAAGTAAAGAATATACAGAAAGAGTCAGGACAATGTTAGAGCAGAGAATATATGAAATGCCAGTAAATTTGAACATTTCTGTCAAGTGGACCATTTCCTAGCTCCTAAAGTTTACCAACACTGACACAAGAGGAAATCATTTAAGGTCATCATGTCTGCCCTTGGCATTCTCGGAACGCCCTGGCCTCAGAATGCAGCCTCTGTAGTCCATGGTAACCTGCGGAGAGGGGGTGGGGCTGAGGGAGGTTGGAACACTGCCCTCACTGAGGGAGTGGGTGTGGCCATCTCTGCTGTGACTGAACAAAGGGCAGGGGATCAGGGGGCCCAGGGCAGGGCCCTCAGAGCCTGGCAGGCCCAGTGGAGTGTCACAAGCTTTTAGGCCCAGGCCAAAGGGCGCCTTCTTTGTCTGCACAGCTGCCCAAACTCTCACCTTTCCAATCAGGCCGCCCTCTTACTTGAAGTGTGTGTGGAACGTGTCCGTGCAGTATACCGCGCTGCACAGCTAAGCATAGGTCTGGGCATCGTAGCTTCCTGCCAGGTGACCGAAGTTCGCAGGCAGATGGGTCCCTGGGACACACGCGGAGAGGATCCTGCCCGGGCCACAGGCCGCCCACTGCCCCTGCCCCAGATCGGGGGGCGCAAAGCAGCCCTGTCTGAGTCCCCTGCCTCTAGAGGGAGTATTGGACCAACACTTGTAGAAAACGGGGTCCTTGAGGGCCACTCATTTGAGGGACACAAATAAATCTTTGCCGACTTTCTGCTGAAACTTACGAGCGTTCACACCTAAGCCTCTTACAAGGTCAGCTGTTTAGCTAAACATGAGCTCATGATCTAAATTTACACAATATTGAAGAAAGCAGCTACAAGGGGAGACAATCAGCCAAAACCATCAATACCAGAATTAGATTCCCAAGGCCATCCATCAGATGTAGGAATAATCGGGTGCAAGGCAGAAAATATACATAAAACTGGAACTGAAACAAGGCACAAGGATGTTTTCAAAGACTGGTAGGATCTCTAAAACATTTTTCAAGGACATGTCATTGATAAAGCTAAATACTCCAAAGTTGTGTAATACAACAGATAAATCATTGAGAAGAGTGAAATTATGCTGTTTTGAAAACTATGGCAGGTCAGATTTTCTGCCTAATTATATAAGAAGATTGCTCTAAAAAATACACATTATTTCAAAGACTTCTTGGCTGTGAAATAAGTTAAGGGTATTTCAAATGGCTTGTCTGCAAAGAAAGGTGAGATGTAGGGAATCACAGAAAGTCGAGGGGAAAATAGGTCAATATATACATTGCTGTATGGTGAACTAAGCCTTAGGCCAGCAACAATGGAGAGGACCTGACCCTTAGACACGTACAAGTAAGCTGGAATCTTCAAAAGTTCAAATCTTTATAAGTAAAAAGATTTATTAAAATGAATAACCAAGTGTTTTAATTGACATCAGAAGATGAAAACAATAAACCCTGAGAACATAGAAAAAAGATAAATAAAGATATGAGCAGAACTTAATACAACAGAAAACGTATAAAATTCAGGTGATTTAGTAAGTCCAAAGAATCTTCTTTGAAAAGAATTAAAAGACACACTTTGATTAAGGAAAACCAAAACATAAGTAAAGAATATACAGAAAGAGTCAGGACAATGTTAGAGCAGACAATATATGAAATGCCAGTAAATTTGAACATTTCTGGAAAGTGGACCATTTTCTAGCTCCTAAAGTTTACCAACACTGACACAAGAGGAAATCATTTAAGGTCATCATGTCTGCCCTTGGCATTCTAGGAACGCCCTGGCCTCAGAATGCAGCCTCTGTAGTCCATGGTAACCTGCGGAGAGGGGGCGGGGCTGAGGGAGGTTGGAACACTGCCCTCACTGAGGGAGTGGGTGTGGCCATCTCTGCTGTGACTGAACAAAGGGCAGGGGAGCAGGGGGCCCAGGGCAGGGCCCTCAGAGCCCGGCAGGCCCAGTGGAGGGTCACAAGTTTTTAGGCCCAGGCCAAAGGGCGCCTTCTTTGTCTGCACAGCTGCCCAAACTCTCACCTTTCCACTCAGGCCGCACTCTTACTTGAAGTGTGTGTGGAACGTGTCCGCGCAGTACACCGTGCTGCACAGCTAAGCATAGATCTGGGCATCATAGCTTCCTGCCAGGTGACCGAAGTTTGCAGGCAGATGGGTCCCTGGGACACACGCGGAGGGGCTCCTGCCCAGGTCACAGGCCGCACACTGCCCCTGCCCCAGATCGGGGGCCGCAAACAGCCCTGTCTGTGTCCCCTGCCTCTAGAGGGAGTATTGGACCTACACTTGTAGAAAACGGGGTCCTTGCGGGCCACTCATTGGAGGGACACAAATAAATCTTTGCCTACTTTCTGCTGAAACTTACGAGCGTTCACACCTAAGCCTCTTACAAGGTCAGCTGTTTAGCTAAACATGAGCTCATGATCTAAATTTACCCAATAATGAAGAAAGCATCTACAAGGGGAGACCATCAGCCAAAACCATCAATACCAGAATTAGATTCCCAAGGCCATCCATCCGATGAAGGAATAATCAGGTGCAAGGCAGAAAATATATATAAAACTGGAACTGAAACAAGGCACAAGGATGTTTTCAAAGACTGGTAGGATCTCTAAAACATTTTTCAAGGACATGTCATTGATAAAGCTAAATACTCCAAGGTTGTGTAATACAACAGATTAATCATTGAGAAGAGTGAAATTATGCTGTTTTGAAAACTATGGCAGGTCAGATTTTCTGCCTAATTATATAAGAAGATTTCTCTAAAAAATACACTTTATTTCAAAGAGTTATTGGCTGTGAAATAAATTAAGGGTATTTCAAATGGCTTGTCTGCAAAGAAAGGTGAGATGTAGGGAATCACAGAAAGTCGAGGGGAAAATAGGTCAATATATACATTGCTGTATCGTGAACTAAGCCTTAGGCCAGCAACAATGGAGAGGACCTGTCTCTTAGACACGTACAAGTAAGCTGGAATCTTCAAAAGTTCAAATCTTTATAAGTTAAAAGATTTATTAAAATGAATAACCAAGTGTTTTAATTGACATTAGAAGATGAAAACAATAAACCCTGAGAACATAGAGAAAAGATAAATAAAGATATGAGCAGAACTTAATACAACAGAAAACGTATAAAATTCAGGTGATTTAGTAAGTCCAAAGAATTTTCTTTGAAAAGAATTAAAAGACACACTTTGATTAAGGAAAACCAAAACATAAGTAAAGAATATACAGAAAGAGTCAGGACAATGTTAGAGCAGAGAATATATGAAATGCCAGTAAATTTGAACATTTCTGGAAAGTGGACCATTTCCTAGCTCCTAAAGTTTACCAACACTGACACAAGAGGAAATCATTTAAGGTCATCATGTCTGCCCTTGGCATTCTCGGAACGCCCTGGCCTCAGAATGCAGCCTCTGTAGTCCATGGTAACCTGCGGAGAGGGCACGGGGCTGAGGGAGGTTGGAACACTGCCCTCACTGAGGGAGTGGGTGTGGCCATCTCTGCTGTGACTGAACAAAGGGCAGGGTAGCAGGGGGCCCAGTTCAGGGCCCTCAGAGCCCGGCAGGCCCAGTGGATTGTCACAAGCTTTTAGGCCCAGGCCAAAGGGCGCCTTCTTTGTCTGCACAGCTGCCCAAACTCTCATCTTTCCACTCAGGCCGCCCTCTTACTTGAAGTGTGTGTGGAGCGTGTCCATGCAGTATACCGCGCTGCACAGCTAAACATAGGTCTGGGCATCGTAGCTTCCTGCCAGGTGACCGAAGTTCGCAGGCAGATGGGTCCCTGGGACACACGCGGAGGGGCTCCTGCCCTGGTCACAGGGCGCCCACTGCCCCTGCCCCAGATCGGGGGCCGCAGAGCAGCCCTGTCTGAGTCCCCTGCCTCTAGAGGGAGTATTGGACCAACACTTGTAGAAAACGGGGTCCTTGCGGGCCACTCATTGGAGGGACACAAATAAATCTTTGCCGACTCTCTGCTGAAACTTACGAGCGTTCACACCTAAGCCTCTTACAAGGTCAGCTGTTTAGCTAAACATGAGCTCATGATCTAAATTTACACAATAATGAAGAAAGCAGCTACAAGGGGAGACAATCAGCCAAAACCATCAATACCAGAATTAGATTCCCAAGGCCATCCATCAGATGAAGGAATAATCGGGTGCAAGGCAGAAAATATACATAAAACTGGAACTGAAACAAGGCACAAGGATGTTTTCAAAGACTGGTAGGATCTCTAAAACATTTTTCAAGGACATGTCATTGATAAAGCTAAATACTCCAAGGTTGTGTAATACAACAGATTAATCATTGGGAAGAGTGAAATTATGCTGTTTTGAAAACTATGCCAGGTCAGATTTTCTGCCTAATTATATAAGAAGATTTCTCTAAAAAATACACATTATTTCAAAGACTTATTGGCTGTGAAATAAGTTAAGGGTATTTCAAATGGCTTGTCTGCAAAGAAAGGTGAGATGTAGGGAATCACATAAAGTCGAGGGGAAAATAGGTCAATATATACATTGCTGTATGGTGAACTAAGCCTTAGGCCAGCAACAATGGAGAGGACCTGACCCTTAGACACGTACAAGTAAGCTGGAATCTTCAAAAGTTCAAATCTTTATAAGTAAAAAGATTTATTAAAATGAATAACCAAGTGTTTTAATTGACATCAGAAGATGAAAACAATAAACCCTGAGAACATAGAGAAAAGATAAATAAAGATATGAGCAGAACTTACTACAACAGAAAACGTATAAAATTCAGGTGATTTAGTAAGTCCAAAGAATTTTCTTTGAAAAGAATTAAAAGACACACTTTGATTAAGGAAAACCAAAACATAAGTAAAGAATATACAGAAAGAGTCAGGACAATGTTAGAGCAGAGAAAATATGAAATGCCAGTAAATTTGAACATTTCTGGAAAGTGGACCATTTCCTAGCTCCTAAAGTTTACCAACACTGACACAAGAGGAAATCATTTAAAGTCATCATGTCTGCCCTTGGCATTCTCGGAACGCCCTGGCCTCAGAATGCAGCCTCTGTAGTCCATGGTAACCTGCGGAGAGTGGGCGGGGCTGAGGGAGGTTGGAACACTGCCCTCACTGAGGGAGTGGGTGTGGCCATCTCTGCTGTGACTGAACAAAGGGCAGGGTAGCAGGGGGCCCAGGGCAGGGCCCTCAGAGCCCGGCAGGCCCAGTGGATTGTCACAAGCTTTTAGGCCCAGGCCAAAGGGCGCCTTCTTTGTCTGCACAGCTGCCCAAACTCTCATCTTTCCACTCACGCCGCCCTGTTACTTCAAGTGTGTGTGGAGCGTATCCGTGCAGTATACTGCGCTGCACAGCTAAGCATAGGTCTGGGCATCGTACCTTCCTGCCAGGTGACCGAAGTTCGCAGGCAGATGGGTCCCTGGGACACACGCGGAGGTGCTCCTGCCCTGGTCACAGGCCGCCCACTGCCCCTGCCCCAGATCGGGGGCCGCAAAGCAGCCCTGTCTGTGTCCCCTGCCTCTAGAGGGAGTATTGGACCAACACTTGTAGAAAACGGGGTCCTTGCGGGCCACTCATTGGAGGGACACAAATAAATCTTTGCCGACTTTCTGCTGAAACTTACGAGCGTTCACACCTAAGCCTCTTACAAGGTCAGCTGTTTAGCTAAACATGAGCTCATGATCTAAATTTACACAATAATGAAGAAAGCAGCTACAAGGGGAGACAATCAGCCAAAACCATCAATACCAGAATTAGATTCCCAAGGCCATCCATCAGATGAAGGAATAATTGGGTGCAAGGCAGAAAATATACATAAAACTGGAACTGAAACAAGGCACAAGGATGTTTTCAAAGACTGGTAGGATCTCTAAAACATTTTTCAAGGACATGTCATTGATAAAGCTAAATACTCCAAGGTTGTGTAATACAACAGATTAATCATTGAGAAGAGTGAAATTATGCTGTTTTGAAAACTATGGCAGGTCAGATTTTCTGCCTAATTATATAAGAAGATTTCTCTAAAAAATACACATTATTTCAAAGACTTATTGGCTGTGAAATAAGTTAAGTGTATTTCAAATGGCTTGTCTGCAAAGAAAGGTGAGATGTAGGGAATCACAGAAAGTCGAGGGGAAAATAGGTCAATATATACATTGCTCTATGGTGAACTAAGCCTTAGGCCAGCAACAATGGAGAGGACCTGACCCTTAGACACGTACAAGTAAGCTGGAATCTTCAAAAGTTCAAATCTTTATAAGTAAAAAGATTTATTAAAATGAATAACCAAGTGTTTTAATTGACATCAGAAGATGAAAACAATAAACCCTGAGAACATAGAAAAAAGATAAATAAAGATATGAGCAGAACTTAATACAACAGAAAACGTATAAAATTCAGGTGATTTAGTAACTCCAAAGAATCTTCTTTGAAAAGATTTAAAAGACACACTTTGATTAAGGAAAACCAAAAAATAATTAAAGAATATACAGAAAGAGTCAGGACAATGTTAGAGCAGACAATATATGAAATGCCAGTAAATTTGAACATTTCTGTCAAGTGGACCATTTCCTAGCTCCTAAAGTTTACCAACACTGACACAAGAGGAAATCATTTAAGGTCATCATGTCTGCCCTTGGCATTCTCGGAACGCCCTGGCCTCAGAATGCAGCCTCTGTAGTCCATGGTAACCTGCGGAGAGGGGGCGGGGCTGAGGGAGGTTGGAACACTGCCCTCACTGAGGGAGTGGGTGTGGCCATCTCTGCTGTGACTGAACAAAGGGCAGGGGAGCAGGGGGCCCAGGGCAGGGCCCTCAGAGCCCGGCAGGCCCAGTGGAGTGTCACAAGCTTTTAGGCCCAGGCCAAAGGGCGCATTCTTTGTCTGCACAGCTGCCCAAACTCTCACCTTTCCACTCAGGCCGCCCTCTTACTTGAAGTGTGTGTGGAACGTGTCCATGCAGTATACCGCGCTGCACAGCTAAGCATAGGTCTGGGCATCGGAGCTTCCTGCCAGGTGACCGAAGTTCTCAGGCAGATGGGTCCCTGGGACACACGCGGAGAGGCTCCTGCCCGGGCCACAGGCCCCCCACAGCCCCTGCCCCAGATCGGGGGCCGCAAAGCAGCCCTGTCTGAGTCCCCTGCCTCTAGAGGGAGTATTGGACCAACACTTGTAGTAAACGGGGTCCTTGCGGGCCACTCATTGGAGGGACACAAATAAATCTTTGCCGACTTTCTGCTGAAACTTACGAGCGTTCACACCTAAGCCTCTTACAAGGTCAGCTGTTTAGCTAAACATGAGCTCATGATCTAAATTTACACAATATTGAAGAAAGCAGCTACAAGGGGAGACAATCAGCCAAAACCATCAATACCAGAATTAGATTCCCAAGGCCATCCATCAGATGTAGGAATAATCGGGTGCAAGGCAGAAAATATACATAAAACTGGAACTGAAACAAGGCACAAGGATGTTTTCAAAGACTGGTAGGATCTCTAAAACATTTTTCAAGGACATGTCATTGATAAAGCTAAATACTCCAAGGTTGTGTAATACAACAAATTAATCATTGAGAAGAGTGAAATTATGCTGTTTTGAAAACTATGGCAGGTGAGATTTTCTGCCTAATTATATAAGAAGATTTCTCTAAAAAATACACATTATTTCAAAGACTTATTGGCTGTGAAATAAGTTAAGGGTATTTCAAATGGCTTGTCTGCCAAGAAAGGTGAGATGTAGGGAATCACAGAAAGTCGAGGGGAAAATAGGTCAATATATACATTGCTGTATGGTGAACTAAGCCTTAGGCCAGCAACAATGGAGAGGACCTGACCCTTAGACACGTACAAGTAAGCTGGAATCTTCAAAAGTTCAAATCTTTATAAGTAAAAAGATTTATTAAAATGAATAACCAAGTGTTTTAATTGACATCAGAAGATGAAAACAATAAACCCTGAGAACATAGAAAAAAGATAAATAAAGATATGAGCAGAACTTAATACAACAGAAAACGTATAAAATTCAGGTGATTTAGTAAGTCCAAAGAATCTTCTTTGAAAAGAATTAAAAGACACACTTTGATTAAGGACAACCAAAACATAAGTAAAGAATATACAGAAAGAGTCAGGACAATGTTAGAGCAGACAATATATGAAATGCCAGTAAATTTGAACATTTCTGGAAAGTGGACCATTTTCTAGCTCCTAAAGTTTACCAACACTGACACAAGAGGAAATCATTTAAGGTCATCATGTCTGCCCTTGGCATTCTCGGAACGCCCTGGCCTCAGAATGCAGCCTCTGTAGTCCATGGTAACCTGCGGAGAGGGGGCGGGGCTGAGGGAGGTTGGAACACTGCCCTCACTGAGGGAGTGGTTGTGGCCATCTCTGCTGTGACTGAACAAAGGGCAGGGGAGCAGGGGGCCCAGGGCAGGGCCCTCAGAGCCCGGCAGGCCCAGTGGAGGGTCACAAGTTTTTAGGCCCAGGCCAAAGGGCGCCTTCTTTGTCTGCACAGCTGCCCAAACTCTCACCTTTCCACTCAGGCCGCCCTCTTACTTGAAGTGTGTGTGGAACGTGTCCGCGCAGTACACCTCGCTGCACAGCTAACCATAGGTCTGGGCATCGTAGCTTCCTGCCAGGTGACCAAAGTTCGCAGGCAGATGGGTCCCAGGGACCCATGCGGAGAGGCTCCTGCCCGGGTCACAGGCCGCCCACTTCCCCTGCCCCAGATCGGGGGCCGCAAAGCAGCCCTGTCTGATTCCCCTGCCTCTAGAGGGAGTATTGGACCAACACTTGTAGAAAACGGGGTCCTTGCGGGCCACTCATTGGAGGGACACAAATAAATCTTTGCCGACTTTCTGCTGAAACTTACGAGCGTTCACACCTAAGCCTCTTACAAGGTCAGCTGTTTAGCTAAACATGAGCTCATGATCTAAATTTACACAATATTGAAGAAAGCAGCTACAAGGGGAGACAATCAGCCAAAACCATCAATACCAGAATTAGATTCCCAAGGCCATCCATCAGATGTAGGAATAATCGGGTGCAAGGCAGAAAATATACATAAAACTGGAACTGAAACAAGGCACAAGGATATTTTCAAAGACTGGTAGGATCTCTAAAACATTTTTCAAGGACATGTCATTGATAAAGCTAAATAATCCAAGGTTGTGTAATACAACAGATTAATCATTGAGAAGAGTGAAATTATGCTGTTTTGAAAACTATGGCAGGTCAGATTTTCTGCCTAATTATATAAGAAGATTTCTCTAAAAAATACACATTATTTCAAAGACTTATTGGCTGTGAAATAAGTTAAGGGTATTTCAAATGGCTTGTCTGCAAAGAAAGGTGAGATGTAGGGAATCACATAAAGTCGAGGGGAAAATAGGTCAATATATACATTGCTGTATGGTGAACTAAGCCTTAGGCCAGCAACAATGGAGAGGACCTGACCCTTAGACACGAACAAGTAAGTTGGAATCTTCAAAAGTTCAAATCTTTATAAGTAAAAAGATTTATTAAAATGAATAACCAAGTGTTTTAATTGACATCAGAAGATGAAAACAATAAACCCTGAGAACATAGAGAAAAGATAAATAAAGATATGAGCAGAACTTAATACAACAGAAAACGTATAAAATTCAGGTGATTTAGTAAGTCCAAAGAATCTTCTTTGAAAAGAATTAAAAGACAAACTTTGATTAAGGAAAACCAAAACATAAGTAAAGAATATACAGAAAGAGTCAGGACAATGTTAGAGCAGAGAATATATGAAATGCCAGTAAATTTGAACATTTCTGTCAAGTGGACCATTTCCTAGCTCCTAAAGTTTACCAACACTGACACAAGAGGAAATCATTTAAGGTCATCATGTCTGCCCTTGGCATTCTTGGAACGCCCTGGCCTCAGAATGCAGCCTCTGTAGTCCATGGTAACCTGCGGAGAGGGGGCGGGGCTGAGGGAGGTTGGAACACTGCCCTCACTGAGGGAGTGGGTGTGGCCATCTCTGCTGTGACTGAACAAAGGGCAGGGGAGCAGGGGGCACAGGGCAGGGCCCTCAGAGCCCGGCAGGCCCAGTGGAGTGTCACAAGCTTTTAGGCCCAGGCCAAAGGGCGCCTTCTTTGTCTGCACAGCTGCCCAAACTCTCATCTTTCCACTCAGGCCCCCCTCTTACTTGAAGTGTGTGTGGAACGTGTCCATGCAGTATACCGCGCTGCACAGCTAAGCATAGGTCTGGGCATCGTAGCTTCCTGCCAGGTGACCGAAGTTCGCAGGCAGATGGGTCCCTGGGACACACGCGGAGAGGCTCCTGCCCGGGCCACAGGCCGCCCACTGCCCCTGCCCCAGATCGGGGGCCGCAAAGCAGCCCTGTCTGAGGCCCCTGCCTCTAGAGTGAGTATTGGACCAACACTTGTAGAAAACGGGGTCCTTGCGGGCCACTCATTGGAGGGACACAAATAAATCTTTGCCGACTTTCTGCTGAAACTTACGAGCGTTCACACCTAAGCCTCTTACAAGGTCAGCTGTTTAGCTAAACATGAGCTCATGATCTAAATTTACACAATATTGAAGAAAGCAGCTACAAGGGGAGACAATCAGCCAAAACCATCAATACCAGAATTAGATTCCCAAGGCCATCCATCAGATGTAGGAATAATCAGGTGCAAGGCAGAAAATATACATAAAACTGGAACTGAAACAAGGCACAAGGATGTTTTCAAAGACTGGTAGGATCTCTAAAACATTTTTCAAGGACATGTCATTGATAAAGCTAAATACTCCAAGGTTGAGTAATACAACAGATTAATCATTGAGAAGAGTGAAATTATGCTGTTTTGAAAACTATGGCAGGTCAGATTTTCTGCCTAATTATATAAGAAGATTTCTCTAAAAAATACACATTATTTCAAAGACTTATTGGCTGTGAAATAAGTTAAGGGTATTTCAAATGGCTTGTCTGCAAAGAAAGGTGAGATGTAGGGAATCACAGAAAGTCGAGTGGAAAATAGGTCAATATATACATTGCTGTATGGTGAACTAAGCCTTAGGCCAGCAACAATGGAGAGGACCTGACCCTTAGACACGTACAAGTAAGCTGGAATCTTCAAAAGTTCAAATCTTTATAAGTAAAAAGATTTATTAAAATGAATAACCAAGTGTTTTAATTGACATCAGAAGATGAAAACAATAAACCCTGAGAACATAGAAAACAGATAAATAAAGATATGAGCAGAACTTAATACAACAGAAAACGTAGAAAATTCAGGTGATTTAGTAAGTCCAAAGAATCTTCTTTGAAAAGATTTAAAAGACACACTTTGATCAAGGAAAACCAAAAAATAAGTAAAGAATATACAGAAAGAGTCAGGACAATGTTAGAGCAGACAATATATGAAATGCCAGTAAATTTGAACATTTCTGTCAAGTGGACCATTTCCTAGCTCCTAAAGTTTACCAACACTGACACAAGAGGAAATCATTTAAGGTCATCATGTCTGCCCTTGGCATTCTCGGAACGCCCTGGCCTCAGAATGCAGCCTCTGTAGTCCATGGTAACCTGCGGAGAGGGGGCGGGGCTGAGGGAGGTTGGAACACTGCCCTCACTGAGGGAGTGGGTGTGGCCATCTCTGCTGTGACTGAACAAAGGGCAGGGGAGCAGGGGGCCCAGGGCAGGGCCCTCAGAGCCCGGCAGGCCCAGTGGAGTGTCACAAGCTTTTAGGCCCAGTCCAAAGGGCGCCTTCTTTGTCTGCACAGCTGCCCAAACTCTCACCTTTCCAATCAGGCCGCCCTCTTACTTGAAGTGTGTGTGGAACGTGTCCGCGCAGTATACCGTGCTGCACAGCTAAGCATAGGTCTGGGCATCATAGCTTCCTGCCAGGTGACCGAAGTTCGCAGGCAGATGGGTCCCTGGGAAACACACGGAGAGGCTCCTGCCAGGGTCACAGGCCGCCCACTGCCCCTGCCCCAGATCGGGGGCCGCAAAGCAGACCTGTCTGAGTCCCCTGCCTATAGAGGGAGTATTGGACCAAAACTTGTAGTAAACGGGGTCCTTGCGGGCCACTCATTGGAGGGACACAAATAAATCTTTGCCGACTTTCTGCTGAAACTTACGAGCGTTCACACCTAAGCCTCGTACAAGGTCAGCTGTTTAGCTAAACATGAGCTCATGATCTAAATTTACACAATATTGAAGAAAGCAGCTACAAGGGGAGACAATCAGCCAAAACCATCAATACCAGAATTAGATTCCCAAGGCCATCCATCAGATGTAGGAATAATCGGGTGCAAGGCAGAAAATATACATAAAACTGGAACTGAAAGAAGGCACAAGGATGTTTTCAAAGACTGGTAGGATCTCTAAAACATTTTTAAAGGACATGTCATTGATAAAGCTAAATACTCCAAGGTTGAGTAATACAACAGATTAATCATTGAGAAGAGTGAAATTATGCTGTTTTGAAAACTATGGCAGGTCAGATTTTCTGCCTAATTATATAAGAAGATTTCTCTAAAAAATACACATTATTTCAAAGACTTATTGGCTGTGAAATAAGTTAAGGGTATTTCAAATGGCTTGTCTGCAAAGAAAGGTGAGATGTAGGGAATCACAGAAAGTCGAGTGGAAAATAGGTCAATATATACATTGCTGTATGGTGAACTAAGCCTTAGGCCAGCAACAATGGAGAGGACCTGACCCTTAGACACGTACAAGTAAGCTGGAATCTTCAAAAGTTCAAATCTTTATAAGTAAAAAGATTTATTAAAATGAATAACCAAATGTTTTAATTGACATCAGAAGATGAAAACAATAAACCCTGAGAACATAGAAAACAGATAAATAAAGATATGAGCAGAACTTAATACAACAGAAAACGTAGAAAATTCAGGTGATTTAGTAAGTCCAAAGAATCTTCTTTGAAAAGATTTAAAAGACACACTTTGATCAAGGAAAACCAAAACATAAGTAAAGAATATACGGAAAGAGTCCGGACAATGTTAGAGCAGAGAATATATGAAATGCCAGTAAATTTGAACATTTCTGTCAAGTGGACCATTTCCTAGCTCCTAAAGTTTACCAACACTGACACAAGATGACATCATTTAAGGTCATCATGTCTGCCCTTGGCATTCTCGGAACGCCCTGGCCTCAGAATGCAGCCTCTGTAGTCCATGGTAACCTGCGGAGAGGGGGCGGGGCTGAGGGAGGTTGGAACACTGCCCTCACTGAGGGAGTGGGTGTGGCCATCTCTGCTGTGACTGAACAAAGGGCAGGGGAGCAGGGGGCCCAGGGCACGGCCCTCAGAGCCCGGCAGGCCCAGTGGAGTGTCACAAGCTTTTAGGCCCAGGCCAAAGGGCGCCTTCTTTGTCTGCACAGCTGCCCAAACTCTCACCTTTCCACTCAGGCCGCCCTCTTACTTGAAGTGTGTGTGGAACGTGTCCGCGCAGTATACCGCGCTGCACAGCTAAGCATAGGTCTGGGCATCGTAGCTTCCTGCCAGGTGACCGAAGTTCGCAGGCAGATGGGTCCCTGGGAAACACACGGAGAGGCTCCTGCCAGGGTCACAGGGCGCCCACTGCCCCTGCCCCAGATCGGGGGCCGCAAAGCAGCCCTGCCTGAGTCCCCTGCCTCTAGAGGGAGTATTGGACCAACACTTGTAGAAAACGGGGTCCTTGCGGGCCACTCATTGGAGGGACACAAATAAATCTTTGCCGACTCTCTGCTGAAACTTACGAGCGTTCACACCTAAGCCTCTTACAAGGTCAGCTGTTTAGCTAAACATGAGCTCATGATCTAAATTTACACAATATTGAAGAAAGCAGCTACAAGGGTAGACAATCAGCCAAAGCCATCAATACCAGAATTAGATTCCCAAGGCCATCCATCAGATGTAGGAATAATCGGGTGCAAGGCAGAAAATATACATAAAACTGGAACTGAAACAAGGCACAAGGATGTTTTCAAAGACTGGTAGGATCTCTAAAACATTTTTCAAGGACATGTCATGGATAAAGCTAAATACTCCAAGGTTGAGTAATACAACAGATTAATCATTGAGAAGAGTGAAATTATGCTGTTTTGAAAACTATGGCAGGTCAGATTTTCTGCCTAATTATATAAGAAGATTTCTCTAAAAAATGCACATTATTTCAAAGACTTATTGGCTGTGAAATAAGTTAAGGGTATTTCAAATGGCTTGTCTGCAAAGAAAGGTGAGATGTAGGGAATCACAGAAAGTCGAGTGGAAAATAGGTCAATATATACATTGCTGTATGGTGAACTAAGCCTTAGGCCAGCAACAATGGAGAGGACCTGACCCTTAGACACGTACAAGTAAGCTGGAATCTTCAAAAGTTCAAATCTTTATAAGTAAAAAGATTTATTAAAATGAATATCCAAGTGTTTTAATTGACATCAGAAGATGAAAACAATAAACCCTGAGAACATAGAAAAAAGATAAATAAAGATATGAGCAGAACTTAATACAACAGAAAACGTATAAAATTCAGGTAATTTAGTAACTCCAAAGAATCTTCTTTGAAAAGATTTAAAAGACACACTTTGATTAAGGAAAACCAAAAAATAAGTAAAGAATATACAGAAAGAGTCAGGACAATGTTAGAGCAGACAATATATGAAATGCCAGTAAATTTGAACATTTCTGTCAAGTGGACCATTTCCTAGCTCCTAAAGTTTACCAACACTGACACAAGAGGAAATCATTTAAGGTCATCATGTCTGCCCTTGGCATTCTCGGAACGCCCTGGCCTCAGAAAGCAGCCTCTGTAGTCCATGGTAACCTGCGGAGAGGGGGCGGGGCTGAGGGAGGTTGGAACACTGCCCTCACTGAGGGAGTGGGTGTGGCCATCTCTGCTGTGACTGAACAAAGGGCAGGGGAGCAGGGGGCCCAGGGCAGGGCCCTCAGAGCCCGGCAGGCCCAGTGGAGTGTCACAAGCTTTTAGGCCCAGGCCAAAGGGCGCCTTCTTTGTCTGCACAGCTGCCCAAACTCTCACCTTTCCAATCAGGCCGCCCTCTTACTTGAAGTGTGTGTGGAACGTGTCCGCGCAGTATACCGTGCTGCACAGCTAAGCATAGGTCTGGGCATCATAGCTTCCTGCCAGGTGACCGAAGTTCGCAGGCAGATGGGTCCCTGGGAAACACACGGAGAGGCTCCTGCCAGGGTCACAGGCCGCCCACTGCCCCTGCCCCAGATCGGGGGCCGCAAAACAGCCCTGTCTGAGTCCCCTGCCTCTAGAGGGAGTATTGGACCAACACTTGTAGTAAACGGGGTCCTTGCGGGCCACTCATTGGAGGGACACAAATAAATCTTTGCCGACTTTCTGCTGAAACTTACGAGCGTTCACACCTAAGCCTCGTACAAGGTCAGCTGTTTAGCTTAACATGAGCTCATGATCTAAATTTACACAATATTGAAGAAAGCAGCTACAAGGGGAGACAATCAGCCAAAACCATCAATACCAGAATTAGATTCCCAAGGCCATCCATCAGATGTAGGAATAATCGGGTGCAAGGCAGAAAATATACATAAAACTGGAACTGAAACAAGGCACAAGGATGTTTTCAAAGACTGGTAGCATCTCTAAAACATTTTTCAAGGACATGTCATTGATAAAGCTAAATACTCCAAGGTTGTGTAATACAACAGATTAATCATTGAGAAGAGTGAAATTATGCTGTTTTGAAAACTATGGCAGGTCAGATTTTCTGCCTAATTATATAAGAAGATTTCTCTAAAAAATACACATTATTTCAAAGAGTTCTTGGCTGTGAAATAAGTTAAGGGTATTTCAAATGGCTTGTCTGCAAAGAAAGGTGAGATGTAGGGAATCACAGAAAGTCGAGTGGAAAATAGGTCAATATATACATTGCTGTATGGGGAACTAAGCCTTAGGCCAGCAACAATGGAGAGGACCTGACCCTTAGACACGTACAAGTAAGCTGGAATCTTCAAAAGTTCAAATCTTTATAAGTAAAAAGATTTATTAAAATGAATAACCAAATGTTTTAATTGACATCAGAAGATGAAAACAATAAACCCTGAGAACATAGAAAACAGATAAATAAAGATATGAGCAGAACTTAATACAACAGAAAACGTAGAAAATTCAGGTGATTTAGTAAGTCCAAAGAATCTTCTTTGAAAAGATTTAAAAGACACACTTTGATCAAGGAAAACCAAAACATAAGTAAAGAATATACAGAAAGAGTCAGGACAATGTTAGAGCAGAGAATATATGAAATGCCAGTAAATTTGAACATTTCTGTCAAGTGGACCATTTCCTAGCTCCTAAAGTTTACCAACACTGACACAAGATGACATCATTTAAGGTCATCATGTCTGCCCTTGGCATTCTCGGAACGCCCTGGCCTCAGAATGCAGCCTCTGTAGTCCATGGTAACCTGCGGAGAGGGGGCGGGGCTGAGGGAGGTTGGAACACTGCCCTCACTGAGGGAGTGGGTGTGGCCATCTCTGCTGTGACTGAACAAAGGGCAGGGGAGCAGGGGGCCCAGGGCAGGGCCCTCAGAGCCCGGCAGGCCCAGTGGAGTGTCACAAGCTTTTAGGCCCAGGCCAAAGGGCGCCTTCTTTGTCTGCACAGCTGCCCAAACTCTCACCTTTCCACTCAGGCCGCCCTCTTACTTGAAGTGTGTGTGGAACGTGTCCGCGCAGTATACCGCGCTGCACAGCTAAGCATAGGTCTGGGCATCGTAGCTTCCTGCCAGGTGACCGAAGTTCGCAGGCAGATGGGTCCCTGGGAAACACACGGAGAGGCTCCTGCCAGGGCCACAGGGCGCCCACTGCCCCTGCCCCAGATCGGGGGCCGCAAAGCAGCCCTGCCTGAGTCCCCTGCCTCTAGAGGGAGTATTGGACCAACACTTGTAGAAAACGGGGTCCTTGCGGGCCACTCATTGGAGGGACACAAATAAATCTTTGCCGACTCTCTGCTGAAACTTACGAGCGTTCACACCTAAGCCTCTTACAAGGTCAGCTGTTTAGCTAAACATGAGCTCATGATCTAAATTTACACAATATTGAAGAAAGCAGCTACAAGGGTAGACAATCAGCCAAAGCCATCAATACCAGAATTAGATTCCCAAGGCCATCCATCAGATGTAGGAATAATCGGGTGCAAGGCAGAAAATATACATAAAACTGGAACTGAAACAAGGCACAAGGATGTTTTCAAAGACTGGTAGGATCTCTAAAACATTTTTCAAGGACATGTCATGGATAAAGCTAAATACTCCAAGGTTGTGTAATACAACAGATTAATCATTGAGAAGAGTGAAATTATGCTGTTTTGAAAACTATGGCAGGTCAGATTTTCTGCCTAATTATATAAGAAGATTTCTCTAAAAAATACACATTATTTCAAAGACTTATTGGCTGTGAAATAAGTTAAGGGTATTTCAAATGGCTTGTCTGCAAAGAAAGGTGAGATGTAGGGAATCACAGAAAGTCGAGTGGAAAATAGGTCAATATATACATTGCTGTATGGTGAACTAAGCCTTAGGCCAGCAACAATGGAGAGGACCTGACCCTTAGACACGAACAAGTAAGCTGGAATCTTCAAAAGTTCAAATCTTTATAAGTAAAAAGATTTATTAAAATGAATATCCAAGTGTTTTAATTGACATCAGAAGATGAAAACAATAAACCCTGAGAACATAGAAAAAAGATAAATAAAGATATGAGCAGAACTTAATACAACAGAAAACGTATAAAATTCAGGTGATTTAGTAACTCCAAAGAATCTTCTTTGAAAAGATTTAAAAGACACACTTTGATTAAGGAAAACCAAAAAATAAGTAAAGAATATACAGAAAGAGTCAGGACAATGTTAGAGCAGACAATATATGAAATGCCAGTAAATTTGAACATTTCTGTCAAGTGGACCATTTCCTAGCTCCTAAAGTTTACCAACACTGACACAAGAGGAAATCATTTAAGGTCATCATGTCTGCCCTTGGCATTCTCGGAACGCCCTGGCCTCAGAATGCAGCCTCTGTAGTCCATGGTAACCTGCGGAGAGGAGGCGGGGCTGAGGGAGGTTGGAACACTGCCCTCACTGAGGGAGTGGGTGTGGCCATCTCTGCTGTGACTGAACAAAGGGCAGGGGAGCAGGGGGCCCAGGGCAGGGCCCTCAGAGCCCGGCAGGCCCAGTGGAGTGTCACAAGCTTTTAGGCCCAGGCCAAAGGGCGCCTTCTTTGTCTGCACAGCTGCCCAAACTCTCACCTTTCCAATCAGGCCGCCCTCTTACTTGAAGTGTGTGTGGAACGTGTCCGCGCAGTATACCGTGCTGCACAGCTAAGCATAGGTCTGGGCATCATAGCTTCCTGCCAGGTGACCGAAGTTCGCAGGCAGATGGGTCCCTGGGAAACACACGGAGAGGCTCCTGCCAGGGTCACAGGCCGCCCACTGCCCCTGCCCCAGATCGGGGGCCGCAAAACAGCCCTGTCTGAGTCCCCTGCCTCTAGAGGGAGTATTGGACCAACACTTGTAGTAAACGGGGTCCTTGCGGGCCACTCATTGGAGGGACACAAATAAATCTTTGCCGACTTTCTGCTGAAACTTACGAGCGTTCACACCTAAGCCTCGTACAAGGTCAGCTGTTTAGCTAAACATGAGCTCATGATCTAAATTTACACAATATTGAAGAAAGCAGCTACAAGGGGAGACAATCAGCCAAAACCATCAATACCAGAATTAGATTCCCAAGGCCATCCATCAGATGTAGGAATAATCGGGTGCAAGGCAGAAAATATACATAAAACTGGAACTGAAAGAAGGCACAAGGATGTTTTCAAAGACTGGTAGGATCTCTAAAACATTTTTCAAGGACATGTCATTGATAAAGCTAAATACTCCAAGGTTGAGTAATACAACAGATTAATCATTGAGAAGAGTGAAATTATGCTGTTTTGAAAACTATGGCAGGTCAGATTTTCTGCCTAATTATATAAGAAGATTTCTCTAAAAAATACACATTATTTCAAAGACTTATTGGCTGTGAAATAAGTTAAGGGTATTTCAAATGGCTTGTCTGCAAAGAAAGGTGAGATGTAGGGAATCACAGAAAGTCGAGTGGAAAATAGGTCAATATATACATTGCTGTATGGTGAACTAAGCCTTAGGCCAGCAACAATGGAGAGGACCTGACCCTTAGACACGTACAAGTAAGCTGGAATCTTCAAAAGTTCAAATCTTTTAAGTAAAAAGATTTATTAAAATGAATAACCAAATGTTTTAATTGACATCAGAAGATGAAAACAATAAACCCTGAGAACATAGAAAACAGATAAATAAAGATATGAGCAGAACTTAATACAACAGAAAACGTAGAAAATTCAGGTGATTTAGTAAGTCCAAAGAATCTTCTTTGAAAAGATTTAAAAGACACACTTTGATCAAGGAAAACCAAAACATAAGTAAAGAATATACGGAAAGAGTCCGGACAATGTTAGAGCAGAGAATATATGAAATGCCAGTAAATTTGAACATTTCTGTCAAGTGGACCATTTCCTAGCTCCTAAAGTTTACCAACACTGACACAAGATGACATCATTTAAGGTCATCATGTCTGCCCTTGGCATTCTCGGAACGCCCTGGCCTCAGAATGCAGCCTCTGTAGTCCATGGTAACCTGCGGAGAGGGGGCGGGGCTGAGGGAGGTTGGAACACTGCCCTCACTGAGGGAGTGGGTGTGGCCATCTCTGCTGTGACTGAACAAAGGGCAGGGGAGCAGGGGGCCCAGGGCACGGCCCTCAGAGCCCGGCAGGCCCAGTGGAGTGTCACAAGCTTTTAGGCCCAGGCCAAAGGGCGCCTTCTTTGTCTGCACAGCTGCCCAAACTCTCACCTTTCCACTCAGGCCGCCCTCTTACTTGAAGTGTGTGTGGAACGTGTCCGCGCAGTATACCGCGCTGCACAGCTAAGCATAGGTCTGGGCATCGTAGCTTCCTGCCAGGTGACCGAAGTTCGCAGGCAGATGGGTCCCTGGGAAACACACGGAGAGGCTCCTGCCAGGGTCACAGGGCGCCCACTGCCCCTGCCCCAGATCGGGGGCCGCAAAGCAGCCCTGCCTGAGTCCCCTGCCTCTAGAGGGAGTATTGGACCAACACTTGTAGAAAACGGGGTCCTTGCGGGCCACTCATTGGAGGGACACAAATAAATCTTTGCCGACTCTCTGCTGAAACTTACGAGCGTTCACACCTAAGCCTCTTACAAGGTCAGCTGTTTAGCTAAACATGAGCTCATGATCTAAATTTACACAATATTGAAGAAAGCAGCTACAAGGGTAGACAATCAGCCAAAGCCATCAATACCAGAATTAGATTCCCAAGGCCATCCATCAGATGTAGGAATAATCGGGTGCAAGGCAGAAAATATACATAAAACTGGAACTGAAACAAGGCACAAGGATGTTTTCAAAGACTGGTAGGATCTCTAAAACATTTTTCAAGGACATGTCATGGATAAAGCTAAATACTCCAAGGTTGAGTAATACAACAGATTAATCATTGAGAAGAGTGAAATTATGCTGTTTTGAAAACTATGGCAGGTCAGATTTTCTGCCTAATTATATAAGAAGATTTCTCTAAAAAATGCACATTATTTCAAAGACTTATTGGCTGTGAAATAAGTTAAGGGTATTTCAAATGGCTTGTCTGCAAAGAAAGGTGAGATGTAGGGAATCACAGAAAGTCGAGTGGAAAATAGGTCAATATATACATTGCTGTATGGTGAACTAAGCCTTAGGCCAGCAACAATGGAGAGGACCTGACCCTTAGACACGTACAAGTAAGCTGGAATCTTCAAAAGTTCAAATCTTTATAAGTAAAAAGATTTATTAAAATGAATATCCAAGTGTTTTAATTGACATCAGAAGATGAAAACAATAAACCCTGAGAACATAGAAAAAAGATAAATAAAGATATGAGCAGAACTTAATACAACAGAAAACGTATAAAATTCAGGTAATTTAGTAACTCCAAAGAATCTTCTTTGAAAAGATTTAAAAGACACACTTTGATTAAGGAAAACCAAAAAATAAGTAAAGAATATACAGAAAGAGTCAGGACAATGTTAGAGCAGACAATATATGAAATGCCAGTAAATTTGAACATTTCTGTCAAGTGGACCATTTCCTAGCTCCTAAAGTTTACCAACACTGACACAAGAGGAAATCATTTAAGGTCATCATGTCTGCCCTTGGCATTCTCGGAACGCCCTGGCCTCAGAAAGCAGCCTCTGTAGTCCATGGTAACCTGCGGAGAGGGGGCGGGGCTGAGGGAGGTTGGAACACTGCCCTCACTGAGGGAGTGGGTGTGGCCATCTCTGCTGTGACTGAACAAAGGGCAGGGGAGCAGGGGGCCCAGGGCAGGGCCCTCAGAGCCCGGCAGGCCCAGTGGAGTGTCACAAGCTTTTAGGCCCAGGCCAAAGGGCGCCTTCTTTGTCTGCACAGCTGCCCAAACTCTCACCTTTCCAATCAGGCCGCCCTCTTACTTGAAGTGTGTGTGGAACGTGTCCGCGCAGTATACCGTGCTGCACAGCTAAGCATAGGTCTGGGCATCATAGCTTCCTGCCAGGTGACCGAAGTTCGCAGGCAGATGGGTCCCTGGGAAACACACGGAGAGGCTCCTGCCAGGGTCACAGGCTGCCCACTGCCCCTGCCCCAGATCGGGGGCCGCAAAACAGCCCTGTCTGAGTCCCCTGCCTCTAGAGGGAGTATTGGACCAACACTTGTAGTAAACGGGGTCCTTGCGGGCCACTCATTGGAGGGACACAAATAAATCTTTGCCGACTTTCTGCTGAAACTTACGAGCGTTCACACCTAAGCCTCGTACAAGGTCAGCTGTTTAGCTAAACATGAGCTCATGATCTAAATTTACACAATATTGAAGAAAGCAGCTACAAGGGGAGACAATCAGCCAAAACCATCAATACCAGAATTAGATTCCCAAGGCCATCCATCAGATGTAGGAATAATCGGGTGCAAGGCAGAAAATATACATAAAACTGGAACTGAAACAAGGCACAAGGATGTTTTCAAAGACTGGTAGCATCTCTAAAACATTTTTCAAGGACATGTCATTGATAAAGCTAAATACTCCAAGGTTGTGTAATACAACAGATTAATCATTGAGAAGAGTGAAATTATGCTGTTTTGAAAACTATGGCAGGTCAGATTTTCTGCCTAATTATATAAGAAGATTTCTCTAAAAAATACACATTATTTCAAAGACTTATTGGCTGTGAAATAAGTTAAGGGTATTTCAAATGGCTTGTCTGCAAAGAAAGGTGAGATGTAGGGAATCACAGAAAGTCGAGTGGAAAATAGGTCAATATATACATTGCTGTATGGTGAACTAAGCCTTAGGCCAGCAACAATGGAGAGGACCTGACCCTTAGACACGTACAAGTAAGCTGGAATCTTCAAAAGTTCAAATCTTTATAAGTAAAAAGATTTATTAAAATGAATAACCAAATGTTTTAATTGACATCAGAAGATGAAAACAATAAACCCTGAGAACATAGAAAACAGATAAATAAAGATATGAGCAGAACTTAATACAACAGAAAACGTAGAAAATTCAGGTGATTTAGTAAGTCCAAAGAATCTTCTTTGAAAAGATTTAAAAGACACACTTTGATCAAGGAAAACCAAAACATAAGTAAAGAATATACAGAAAGAGTCAGGACAATGTTAGAGCAGAGAATATATGAAATGCCAGTAAATTTGAACATTTCTGTCAAGTGGACCATTTCCTAGCTCCTAAAGTTTACCAACACTGACACAAGATGACATCATTTAAGGTCATCATGTCTGCCCTTGGCATTCTCGGAACGCCCTGGCCTCAGAATGCAGCCTCTGTAGTCCATGGTAACCTGCGGAGAGGGGGCGGGGCTGAGGGAGGTTGGAACACTGCCCTCACTGAGGGAGTGGGTGTGGCCATCTCTGCTGTGACTGAACAAAGGGCAGGGGAGCAGGGGGCCCAGGGCAGGGCCCTCAGAGCCCGGCAGGCCCAGTGGAGTGTCACAAGCTTTTAGGCCCAGGCCAAAGGGCGCCTTCTTTGTCTGCACAGCTGCCCAAACTCTCACCTTTCCACTCAGGCCGCCCTCTTACTTGAAGTGTGTGTGGAACGTGTCCGCGCAGTATACCGCGCTGCACAGCTAAGCATAGGTCTGGGCATCGTAGCTTCCTGCCAGGTGACCGAAGTTCGCAGGCAGATGGGTCCCTGGGAAACACACGGAGAGGCTCCTGCCAGGGCCACAGGGCGCCCACTGCCCCTGCCCCAGATCGGGGGCCGCAAAGCAGCCCTGCCTGAGTCCCCTGCCTCTAGAGGGAGTATTGGACCAACACTTGTAGAAAACGGGGTCCTTGCGGGCCACTCATTGGAGGGACACAAATAAATCTTTGCCGACTCTCTGCTGAAACTTACGAGCGTTCACACCTAAGCCTCTTACAAGGTCAGCTGTTTAGCTAAACATGAGCTCATGATCTAAATTTACACAATATTGAAGAAAGCAGCTACAAGGGTAGACAATCAGCCAAAGCCATCAATACCAGAATTAGATTCCCAAGGCCATCCATCAGATGTAGGAATAATCGGGTGCAAGGCAGAAAATATACATAAAACTGGAACTGAAACAAGGCACAAGGATGTTTTCAAAGACTGGTAGGATCTCTAAAACATTTTTCAAGGACATGTCATGGATAAAGCTAAATACTCCAAGGTTGTGTAATACAACAGATTAATCATTGAGAAGAGTGAAATTATGCTGTTTTGAAAACTATGGCAGGTCAGATTTTCTGCCTAATTATATAAGAAGATTTCTCTAAAAAATACACATTATTTCAAAGACTTATTGGCTGTGAAATAAGTTAAGGGTATTTCAAATGGCTTGTCTGCAAAGAAAGGTGAGATGTAGGGAATCACAGAAAGTCGAGTGGAAAATAGGTCAATATATACATTGCTGTATGGTGAACTAAGCCTTAGGCCAGCAACAATGGAGAGGACCTGACCCTTAGACACGAACAAGTAAGCTGGAATCTTCAAAAGTTCAAATCTTTATAAGTAAAAAGATTTATTAAAATGAATATCCAAGTGTTTTAATTGACATCAGAAGATGAAAACAATAAACCCTGAGAACATAGAAAAAAGATAAATAAAGATATGAGCAGAACTTAATACAACAGAAAACGTATAAAATTCAGGTGATTTAGTAACTCCAAAGAATCTTCTTTGAAAAGATTTAAAAGACACACTTTGATTAAGGAAAACCAAAAAATAAGTAAAGAATATACAGAAAGAGTCAGGACAATGTTAGAGCAGACAATATATGAAATGCCAGTAAATTTGAACATTTCTGTCAAGTGGACCATTTCCTAGCTCCTAAAGTTTACCAACACTGACACAAGAGGAAATCATTTAAGGTCATCATGTCTGCCCTTGGCATTCTCGGAACGCCCTGGCCTCAGAATGCAGCCTCTGTAGTCCATGGTAACCTGCGGAGAGGAGGCGGGGCTGAGGGAGGTTGGAACACTGCCCTCACTGAGGGAGTGGGTGTGGCCATCTCTGCTGTGACTGAACAAAGGGCAGGGGAGCAGGGGGCCCAGGGCAGGGCCCTCAGAGCCCGGCAGGCCCAGTGGAGTGTCACAAGCTTTTAGGCCCAGGCCAAAGGGCGCCTTCTTTGTCTGCACAGCTGCCCAAACTCTCACCTTTCCAATCAGGCCGCCCTCTTACTTGAAGTGTGTGTGGAACGTGTCCGCGCAGTATACCGTGCTGCACAGCTAAGCATAGGTCTGGGCATCATAGCTTCCTGCCAGGTGACCGAAGTTCGCAGGCAGATGGGTCCCTGGGAAACACACGGAGAGGCTCCTGCCAGGGTCACAGGCCGCCCACTGCCCCTGCCCCAGATCGGGGGCCGCAAAACAGCCCTGTCTGAGTCCCCTGCCTCTAGAGGGAGTATTGGACCAACACTTGTAGTAAACGGGGTCCTTGCGGGCCACTCATTGGAGGGACACAAATAAATCTTTGCCGACTTTCTGCTGAAACTTACGAGCGTTCACACCTAAGCCTCGTACAAGGTCAGCTGTTTAGCTAAACATGAGCTCATGATCTAAATTTACACAATATTGAAGAAAGCAGCTACAAGGGGAGACAATCAGCCAAAACCATCAATACCAGAATTAGATTCCCAAGGCCATCCATCAGATGTAGGAATAATCGGGTGCAAGGCAGAAAATATACATATAACTGGAACTGAAACAAGGCACAAGGATGTTTTCAAAGACTGGTAGGATCTCTAAAACATTTTTCAAGGACATGTCATTGATAAAGCTAAATACTCCAAGGTTGTGTAATACAACAGATTAATCATTGAGAAGAGTGAAATTATGCTGTTTTGAAAACTATGGCAGGTCAGATTTTCTGCCTAATTATATAAGAAGATTTCTCTAAAAAATACACATTATTTCAAAGACTTATTGGCTGTGAAATAAGTTAAGGGTATTTCAAATGGCTTGTCTGCAAAGAAAGGTGAGATGTAGGGAATCACAGAAAGTCGAGTGGAAAATAGGTCAATATATACATTGCTGTATGGTGAACTAAGCCTTAGGCCAGCAACAATGGAGAGGACCTGACCCTTAGACACGTACAAGTAAGCTGGAATCTTCAAAAGTTCAAATCTTTATAAGTAAAAAGATTTATTAAAATGAATAACCAAATGTTTTAATTGACATCAGAAGATGAAAACAATAAACCCTGAGAACATAGAAAACAGATAAATAAAGATATGAGCAGAACTTAATACAACAGAAAACGTAGAAAATTCAGGTGATTTAGTAAGTCCAAAGAATCTTCTTTGAAAAGATTTAAAAGACACACTTTGATCAAGGAAAACCAAAACATAAGTAAAGAATATACAGAAAGAGTCAGGACAATGTTAGAGCAGAGAATATATGAAATGCCAGTAAATTTGAACATTTCTGTCAAGTGGACCATTTCCTAGCTCCTAAAGTTTACCAACACTGACACAAGATGACATCATTTAAGGTCATCATGTCTGCCCTTGGCATTCTCGGAACGCCCTGGCCTCAGAATGCAGCCTCTGTAGTCCATGGTAACCTGCGGAGAGGGGGCGGGGCTGAGGGAGGTTGGAACACTGCCCTCACTGAGGGAGTGGGTGTGGCCATCTCTGCTGTGACTGAACAAAGGGCAGGGGAGCAGGGGGCCCAGGGCAGGGCCCTCAGAGCCCGGCAGGCCCAGTGGAGTGTCACAAGCTTTTAGGCCCAGGCCAAAGGGCGCCTTCTTTGTCTGCACAGCTGCCCAAACTCTCACCTTTCCACTCAGGCCGCCCTCTTACTTGAAGTGTGTGTGGAACGTGTCCGCGCAGTATACCGCGCTGCACAGCTAAGCATAGGTCTGGGCATCGTAGCTTCCTGCCAGGTGACCGAAGTTCGCAGGCAGATGGGTCTCTGGGAAACACACGGAGAGGCTCCTGCCAGGGCCACAGGGCGCCCACTGCCCCTGCCCCAGATCGGGGGCCGCAAAGCAGCCCTGCCTGAGTCCCCTGCCTCTAGAGGGAGTATTGGACCAACACTTGTAGAAAACGGGGTCCTTGCGGGCCACTCATTGGAGGGACACAAATAAATCTTTGCCGACTCTCTGCTGAAACTTACGAGCGTTCACACCTAAGCCTCTTACAAGGTCAGCTGTTTAGCTAAACATGAGCTCATGATCTAAATTTACACAATATTGAAGAAAGCAGCTACAAGGGGAGACAATCAGCCAAAGCCATCAATACCAGAATTAGATTCCCAAGGCCATCCATCAGATGTAGGAATAATCGGGTGCAAGGCAGAAAATATACATAAAACTGGAACTGAAACAAGGCACAAGGATGTTTTCAAAGACTGGTAGGATCTCTAAAACATTTTTCAAGGACATGTCATGGATAAAGCTAAATACTCCTAGGTTGTGTAATACAACAGATTAATCATTGAGAAGAGTGAAATTATGCTGTTTTGAAAACTATGGCAGGTCAGATTTTCTGCCTAATTATATAAGAAGATTTCTCTAAAAAATACACATTATTTCAAAGACTTATTGGCTGTGAAATAAGTTAAGGGTATTTCAAATGGCTTGTCTGCAAAGAAAGGTGAGATGTAGGGAATCACAGAAAGTCGAGTGGAAAATAGGTCAATATATACATTGCTGTATGGTGAACTAAGCCTTAGGCCAGCAACAATGGAGAGGACCTGACCCTTAGACACGTACAAGTAAGCTGGAATCTTCAAAAGTTCAAATCTTTATAAGTAAAAAGATTTATTAAAATGAATATCCAAGTGTTTTAATTGACATCAGAAGATGAAAACAATAAACCCTGAGAACATAGAAAAAAGATAAATAAATATATGAGCAGAACTTAATACAACAGAAAACGTATAAAATTCAGGTGATTTAGTAACTCCAAAGAATCTTCTTTGAAAAGATTTAAAAGACACACTTTGATTAAGGAAAACCAAAAAATAAGTAAAGAATATACAGAAAGAGTCAGGACAATGTTAGAGCAGACAATATATGAAATGCCAGTAAATTTGAACATTTCTGTCAAGTGGACCATTTCCTAGCTCCTAAAGTTTACCAACACTGACACAAGAGGAAATCATTTAAGGTCATCATGTCTGCCCTTGGCATTCTCGGAACGCCCTGGCCTCAGAATGCAGCCTCTGTAGTCCATGGTAACCTGCGGAGAGGGGGCGGGGCTGAGGGAGGTTGGAACACTGCCCTCACTGAGGGAGTGGGTGTGGCCATCTCTGCTGTGACTGAACAAAGGGCAGGGGAGCAGGGGGCCCAGGGCAGGGCCCTCAGAGCCCGGCAGGCCCAGTGGAGTGTCACAAGCTTTTAGGCCCAGGCCAAAGGGCGCCTTCTTTGTCTGCACAGCTGCCCAAACTCTCACCTTTCCACTCAGGCCGCCCTCTTACTTGAAGTGTGTGTGGAACGTGTCCGCGCAGTATACCGCGCTGCACAGCTAAGCATAGGTCTGGGCATCGTAGCTTCCTGCCAGGTGACCGAAGTTCGCAGGCAGATGGGTCCCTGGGAAACACACGGAGAGGCTCCTGCCAGGGCCACAGGGCGCCCACTGCCCCTGCCCCAGATCGGGGGCCGCAAAGCAGCCCTGCCTGAGTCCCCTGCCTCTAGAGGGAGTATTGGACCAACACTTGTAGAAAACGGGGTCCTTGCGGGCCACTCATTGGAGGGACACAAATAAATCTTTGCCGACTCTCTGCTGAAACTTACGAGCGTTCACACCTAAGCCTCTTACAAGGTCAGCTGTTTAGCTAAACATGAGCTCATGATCTAAATTTACACAATATTGAAGAAAGCAGCTACAAGGGTAGACAATCAGCCAAAGCCATCAATACCAGAATTAGATTCCCAAGGCCATCCATCAGATGTAGGAATAATCGGGTGCAAGGCAGAAAATATACATAAAACTGGAACTGAAACAAGGCACAAGGATGTTTTCAAAGACTGGTAGGATCTCTAAAACATTTTTCAAGGACATGTCATGGATAAAGCTAAATACTCCAAGGTTGTGTAATACAACAGATT
The DNA here is from genome assembly GCF_964341445.2 of Mesoplodon mirus. Lineage (NCBI taxonomy): Eukaryota > Metazoa > Chordata > Mammalia > Artiodactyla > Ziphiidae > Mesoplodon > Mesoplodon mirus. The sequence goes on along the minus strand of NC_138976.1, from coordinate 127,684,050 downwards.
AATCATTGAGAAGAGTGAAATTATGCTGTTTTGAAAACTATGGCAGGTCAGATTTTCTGCCTAATTATATAAGAAGATTTCTCTAAAAAATACACATTATTTCAAAGACTTATTGGCTGTGAAATAAGTTAAGGGTATTTCAAATGGCTTGTCTGCAAAGAAAGGTGAGATGTAGGGAATCACAGAAAGTCGAGTGGAAAATAGGTCAATATATACATTGCTGTATGGTGAACTAAGCCTTAGGCCAGCAACAATGGAGAGGACCTGACCCTTAGACACGAACAAGTAAGCTGGAATCTTCAAAAGTTCAAATCTTTATAAGTAAAAAGATTTATTAAAATGAATATCCAAGTGTTTTAATTGACATCAGAAGATGAAAACAATAAACCCTGAGAACATAGAAAAAAGATAAATAAAGATATGAGCAGAACTTAATACAACAGAAAACGTATAAAATTCAGGTGATTTAGTAACTCCAAAGAATCTTCTTTGAAAAGATTTAAAAGACACACTTTGATTAAGGAAAACCAAAAAATAAGTAAAGAATATACAGAAAGAGTCAGGACAATGTTAGAGCAGACAATATATGAAATGCCAGTAAATTTGAACATTTCTGTCAAGTGGACCATTTCCTAGCTCCTAAAGTTTACCAACACTGACACAAGAGGAAATCATTTAAGGTCATCATGTCTGCCCTTGGCATTCTCGGAACGCCCTGGCCTCAGAATGCAGCCTCTGTAGTCCATGGTAACCTGCGGAGAGGAGGCGGGGCTGAGGGAGGTTGGAACACTGCCCTCACTGAGGGAGTGGGTGTGGCCATCTCTGCTGTGACTGAACAAAGGGCAGGGGAGCAGGGGGCCCAGGGCAGGGCCCTCAGAGCCCGGCAGGCCCAGTGGAGTGTCACAAGCTTTTAGGCCCAGGCCAAAGGGCGCCTTCTTTGTCTGCACAGCTGCCCAAACTCTCACCTTTCCAATCAGGCCGCACTCTTACTTGAAGTGTGTGTGGAACGTGGCCGCGCAGTATACCGTGCTGCACAGCTAAGCATAGGTCTGGGCATCATAGCTTCCTGCCAGGTGACCGAAGTTCGCAGGCAGATGGGTCCCTGGGAAACACACGGAGAGGCTCCTGCCAGGGTCACAGGCCGCCCACTGCCCCTGCCCCAGATCGGGGGCCGCAAAACAGCCCTGTCTGAGTCCCCTGCCTCTAGAGGGAGTATTGGACCAACACTTGTAGTAAACGGGGTCCTTGCGGGCCACTCATTGGAGGGACACAAATAAATCTTTGCCGACTTTCTGCTGAAACTTACGAGCGTTCACACCTAAGCCTCGTACAAGGTCAGCTGTTTAGCTAAACATGAGCTCATGATCTAAATTTACACAATATTGAAGAAAGCAGCTACAAGGGGAGACAATCAGCCAAAACCATCAATACCAGAATTAGATTCCCAAGGCCATCCATCAGATGTAGGAATAATCGGGTGCAAGGCAGAAAATATACATAAAACTGGAACTGAAACAAGGCACAAGGATGTTTTCAAAGACTGGTAGGATCTCTAAAACATTTTTCAAGGACATGTCATTGATAAAGCTAAATACTCCAAGGTTGTGTAATACAACAGATTAATCATTGAGAAGAGTGAAATTATGCTGTTTTGAAAACTATGGCAGGTCAGATTTTCTGCCTAATTATATAAGAAGATTTCTCTAAAAAATACACATTATTTCAAAGACTTATTGGCTGTGAAATAAGTTAAGGGTATTTCAAATGGCTTGTCTGCAAAGAAAGGTGAGATGTAGGGAATCACAGAAAGTCGAGTGGAAAATAGGTCAATATATACATTGCTGTATGGTGAACTAAGCCTTAGGCCAGCAACAATGGAGAGGACCTGACCCTTAGACACGAACAAGTAAGCTGGAATCTTCAAAAGTTCAAATCTTTATAAGTAAAAAGATTTATTAAAATGAATATCCAAGTGTTTTAATTGACATCAGAAGATGAAAACAATAAACCCTGAGAACATAGAAAAAAGATAAATAAAGATATGAGCAGAACTTAATACAACAGAAAACGTATAAAATTCAGGTGATTTAGTAACTCCAAAGAATCTTCTTTGAAAAGATTTAAAAGACACACTTTGATTAAGGAAAACCAAAAAATAAGTAAAGAATATACAGAAAGAGTCAGGACAATGTTAGAGCAGACAATATATGAAATGCCAGTAAATTTGAACATTTCTGTCAAGTGGACCATTTCCTAGCTCCTAAAGTTTACCAACACTGACACAAGAGGAAATCATTTAAGGTCATCATGTCTGCCCTTGGCATTCTCGGAACGCCCTGGCCTCAGAATGCAGCCTCTGTAGTCCATGGTAACCTGCGGAGAGGAGGCGGGGCTGAGGGAGGTTGGAACACTGCCCTCACTGAGGGAGTGGGTGTGGCCATCTCTGCTGTGACTGAACAAAGGGCAGGGGAGCAGGGGGCCCAGGGCAGGGCCCTCAGAGCCCGGCAGGCCCAGTGGAGTGTCACAAGCTTTTAGGCCCAGGCCAAAGGGCGCCTTCTTTGTCTGCACAGCTGCCCAAACTCTCACCTTTCCAATCAGGCCGCCCTCTTACTTGAAGTGTGTGTGGAACGTGTCCGCGCAGTATACCGTGCTGCACAGCTAAGCATAGGTCTGGGCATCATAGCTTCCTGCCAGGTGACCGAAGTTCGCAGGCAGATGGGTCCCTGGGAAACACACGGAGAGGCTCCTGCCAGGGTCACAGGCCGCCCACTGCCCCTGCCCCAGATCGGGGGCCGCAAAACAGCCCTGTCTGAGTCCCCTGCCTCTAGAGGGAGTATTGGACCAACACTTGTAGTAAACGGGGTCCTTGCGGGCCACTCATTGGAGGGACACAAATAAATCTTTGCCGACTTTCTGCTGAAACTTACGAGCGTTCACACCTAAGCCTCGTACAAGGTCAGCTGTTTAGCTAAACATGAGCTCATGATCTAAATTTACACAATATTGAAGAAAGCAGCTACAAGGGGAGACAATCAGCCAAAACCATCAATACCAGAATTAGATTCCCAAGGCCATCCATCAGATGTAGGAATAATCGGGTGCAAGGCAGAAAATATACATAAAACTGGAACTGAAACAAGGCACAAGGATGTTTTCAAAGACTGGTAGGATCTCTAAAACATTTTTCAAGGACATGTCATTGATAAAGCTAAATACTCCAAGGTTGTGTAATACAACAGATTAATCATTGAGAAGAGTGAAATTATGCTGTTTTGAAAACTATGGCAGGTCAGATTTTCTGCCTAATTATATAAGAAGATTTCTCTAAAAAATACACATTATTTCAAAGACTTATTGGCTGTGAAATAAGTTAAGGGTATTTCAAATGGCTTGTCTGCAAAGAAAGGTGAGATGTAGGGAATCACAGAAAGTCGAGTGGAAAATAGGTCAATATATACATTGCTGTATGGTGAACTAAGCCTTAGGCCAGCAACAATGGAGAGGACCTGACCCTTAGACACGAACAAGTAAGCTGGAATCTTCAAAAGTTCAAATCTTTATAAGTAAAAAGATTTATTAAAATGAATATCCAAGTGTTTTAATTGACATCAGAAGATGAAAACAATAAACCCTGAGAACATAGAAAAAAGATAAATAAAGATATGAGCAGAACTTAATACAACAGAAAACGTATAAAATTCAGGTGATTTAGTAACTCCAAAGAATCTTCTTTGAAAAGATTTAAAAGACACACTTTGATTAAGGAAAACCAAAAAATAAGTAAAGAATATACAGAAAGAGTCAGGACAATGTTAGAGCAGACAATATATGAAATGCCAGTAAATTTGAACATTTCTGTCAAGTGGACCATTTCCTAGCTCCTAAAGTTTACCAACACTGACACAAGAGGAAATCATTTAAGGTCATCATGTCTGCCCTTGGCATTCTCGGAACGCCCTGGCCTCAGAATGCAGCCTCTGTAGTCCATGGTAACCTGCGGAGAGGAGGCGGGGCTGAGGGAGGTTGGAACACTGCCCTCACTGAGGGAGTGGGTGTGGCCATCTCTTCTGTGACTGAACAAAGGGCAGGGGAGCAGGGGGCCCAGGGCAGGGCCCTCAGAGCCCGGCAGGCCCAGTGGAGTGTCACAAGCTTTTAGGCCCAGGCCAAAGGGCGCCTTCTTTGTCTGCACAGCTGCCCAAACTCTCACCTTTCCAATCAGGCCGCCCTCTTACTTGAAGTGTGTGTGGAACGTGTCCGCGCAGTATACCGTGCTGCACAGCTAAGCATAGGTCTGGGCATCATAGCTTCCTGCCAGGTGACCGAAGTTCGCAGGCAGATGGGTCCCTGGGAAACACACGGAGAGGCTCCTGCCAGGGTCACAGGCCGCCCACTGCCCCTGCCCCAGATCGGGGGCCGCAAAACAGCCCTGTCTGAGTCCCCTGCCTCTAGAGGGAGTATTGGACCAACACTTGTAGTAAACGGGGTCCTTGCGGGCCACTCATTGGAGGGACACAAATAAATCTTTGCCGACTTTCTGCTGAAACTTACGAGCGTTCACACCTAAGCCTCGTACAAGGTCAGCTGTTTAGCTAAACATGAGCTCATGATCTAAATTTACACAATATTGAAGAAAGCAGCTACAAGGGGAGACAATCAGCCAAAACCATCAATACCAGAATTAGATTCCCAAGGCCATCCATCAGATGTAGGAATAATCGGGTGCAAGGCAGAAAATATACATAAAACTGGAACTGAAACAAGGCACAAGGATGTTTTCAAAGACTGGTAGGATCTCTAAAACATTTTTCAAGGACATGTCATTGATAAAGCTAAATACTCCAAGGTTGTGTAATACAACAGATTAATCATTGAGAAGAGTGAAATTATGCTGTTTTGAAAACTATGGCAGGTCAGATTTTCTGCCTAATTATATAAGAAGATTTCTCTAAAAAATACACATTATTTCAAAGACTTCTTGGCTGTGAAATAAGTTAAGGGTATTTCAAATGGCTTGTCTGCAAAGAAAGGTGAGATGTAGGGAATCACAGAAAGTCGAGTGGAAAATAGGTCAATATATACATTGCTGTATGGTGAACTAAGCCTTAGGCCAGCAACAATGGAGAGGACCTGACCCTTAGACACGTACAAGTAAGCTGGAATCTTCAAAAGTTCAAATCTTTATAAGTAAAAAGATTTATTAAAATGAATAACCAAATGTTTTAATTGACATCAGAAGATGAAAACAATAAACCCTGAGAACATAGAAAACAGATAAATAAAGATATGAGCAGAACTTAATACAACAGAAAACGTAGAAAATTCAGGTGATTTAGTAAGTCCAAAGAATCTTCTTTGAAAAGATTTAAAAGACACACTTTGATCAAGGAAAACCAAAACATAAGTAAAGAATATACAGAAAGAGTCAGGACAATGTTAGAGCAGAGAATATATGAAATGCCAGTAAATTTGAACATTTCTGTCAAGTGGACCATTTCCTAGCTCCTAAAGTTTACCAACACTGACACAAGATGACATCATTTAAGGTCATCATGTCTGCCCTTGGCATTCTCGGAACGCCCTGGCCTCAGAATGCAGCCTCTGTAGTCCATGGTAACCTGCGGAGAGGGGACGGGGCTGAGGGAGGTTGGAACACTGCCCTCACTGAGGGAGTGGGTGTGGCCATCTCTGCTGTGACTGAACAAAGGGCAGGGGAGCAGGGGGCCCAGGGCAGGGCCCTCAGAGCCCGGCAGGCCCAGTGGAGTGTCACAAGCTTTTAGGCCCAGGCCAAAGGGCGCCTTCTTTGTCTGCACAGCTGCCCAAACTCTCACCTTTCCACTCAGGCCGCCCTCTTACTTGAAGTGTGTGTGGAACGTGTCCGCGCAGTATACCGCGCTGCACAGCTAAGCATAGGTCTGGGCATCGTAGCTTCCTGCCAGGTGACCGAAGTTCGCAGGCAGATGGGTCCCTGGGAAACACACGGAGAGGCTCCTGCCAGGGCCACAGGGCGCCCACTGCCCCTGCCCCAGATCGGGGGCCGCAAAGCAGCCCTGCCTGAGACCCCTGCCTCTAGAGGGAGTATTGGACCAACACTTGTAGAAAACGGGGTCCTTGCGGTCCACTCATTGGAGGGACACAAATAAATCTTTGCCGACTCTCTGCTGAAACTTACGAGCGTTCACACCTAAGCCTCTTACAAGGTCAGCTGTTTAGCTAAACATGAGCTCATGATCTAAATTTACACAATATTGAAGAAAGCAGCTACAAGGGTAGACAATCAGCCAAAGCCATCAATACCAGAATTAGATTCCCAAGGCCATCCATCAGATGTAGGAATAATCGGGTGCAAGGCAGAAAATATACATAAAACTGGAACTGAAACAAGGCACAAGGATGTTTTCAAAGACTGGTAGGATCTCTAAAACATTTTTCAAGGACATGTCATGGATAAAGCTAAATACTCCAAGGTTGTGTAATACAACAGATTAATCATTGAGAAGAGTGAAATTATGCTGTTTTGAAAACTATGGCAGGTCAGATTTTCTGCCTAATTATATAAGAAGATTTCTCTAAAAAATACACATTATTTCAAAGACTTATTGGCTGTGAAATAAGTTAAGGGTATTTCAAATGGCTTGTCTGCAAAGAAAGGTGAGATGTAGGGAATCACAGAAAGTCGAGTGGAAAATAGGTCAATATATACATTGCTGTATGGTGAACTAAGCCTTAGGCCAGCAACAATGGAGAGGACCTGACCCTTAGACACGTACAAGTAAGCTGGAATCTTCAAAAGTTCAAATCTTTATAAGTAAAAAGATTTATTAAAATGAATATCCAAGTGTTTTAATTGACATCAGAAGATGAAAACAATAAACCCTGAGAACATAGAAAAAAGATAAATAAAGATATGAGCAGAACTTAATACAACAGAAAACGTATAAAATTCAGGTGATTTAGTAACTCCAAAGAATCTTCTTTGAAAAGATTTAAAAGACACACTTTGATTAAGGAAAACCAAAAAATAAGTAAAGAATATACAGAAAGAGTCAGGACAATGTTAGAGCAGACAATATATGAAATGCCAGTAAATTTGAACATTTCTGTCAAGTGGACCATTTCCTAGCTCCTAAAGTTTACCAACACTGACACAAGAGGAAATCATTTAAGGTCATCATGTCTGCCCTTGGCATTCTCGGAACGCCCTGGCCTCAGAATGCAGCCTCTGTAGTCCATGGTAACCTGCGGAGAGGGCACGGGGCTGAGGGAGGTTGGAACACTGCCCTCACTGAGGGAGTGGGTGTGGCCATCTCTGCTGTGACTGAACAAAGGGCAGGGGAGCAGGGGGCCCAGGGCAGGGCCCTCAGAGCCCGGCAGGCCCAGTGGAGTGTCACAAGCTTTTAGGCCCAGGCCAAAGGGCGCCTTCTTTGTCTGCACAGCTGCCCAAACTCTCACCTTTCCAATCAGGCCGCCCTCTTACTTGAAGTGTGTGTGGAACGTGTCCGCGCAGTATACCGTGCTGCACAGCTAAGCATAGGTCTGGGCATCATAGCTTCCTGCCAGGTGACCGAAGTTCGCAGGCAGATGGGTCCCTGGGAAACACACGGAGAGGCTCCTGCCAGGGTCACAGGCCGCCCACTGCCCCTGCCCCAGATCGGGGGCCGCAAAACAGCCCTGTCTGAGTCCCCTGCCTCTAGAGGGAGTATTGGACCAACACTTGTAGTAAACGGGGTCCTTGCGGGCCACTCATTGGAGGGACACAAATAAATCTTTGCCGACTTTCTGCTGAAACTTACGAGCGTTCACACCTAAGCCTCGTACAAGGTCAGCTGTTTAGCTAAACATGAGCTCATGATCTAAATTTACACAATATTGAAGAAAGCAGCTACAAGGGGAGACAATCAGCCAAAACCATCAATACCAGAATTAGATTCCCAAGGCCATCCATCAGATGTAGGAATAATCGGGTGCAAGGCAGAAAATATACATAAAACTGGAACTGAAACAAGGCACAAGGATGTTTTCAAAGACTGGTAGGATCTCTAAAACATTTTTCAAGGACATGTCATTGATAAAGCTAAATACTCCAAGGTTGTGTAATACAACAGATTAATCATTGAGAAGAGTGAAATTATGCTTTTTTGAAAACTATGGCAGGTCAGATTTTCTGCCTAATTATATAAGAAGATATCTCTAAAAAATACACATTATTTCAAAGACTTCTTGGCTGTGAAATAAGTTAAGGGTATTTCAAATGGCTTGTCTGCAAAGAAAGGTGAGATGTAGGGAATCACAGAAAGTCGAGGGGAAAATAGGTCAATATATACATTGCTGTATGGTGAACTAAGCCTTAGGCCAGCAACAATGGAGAGGACCTGACCCTTAGACACGTACAAGTAAGCTGGAATCTTCAAAAGTTCAAATCTTTATAAGTAAAAAGATTTATTAAAATGAATAACCAAGTGTTTTAATTGACATCAGAAGATGAAAACAATAAACCCTGAGAACATAGAAAAAAGATAAATAAAGATATGAGCAGAACTTAATACAACAGAAAACATATAAAATTGAGGTGATTTAGTAAGTCCAAAGAATCTTCTTGGAAAAGATTTAAAAGACACACCTTGTTTAAGGAAAACCAAAACATAAGTAAAGAATATACAGAAAGAGTCAGGACAATGTTAGAGCAGAGAATATATGAAATGCCAGTAAATTTGAACATTTCTGTCAAGTGGACCATTTCCTAGCTCCTAAAGTTTACCAACACTGACACAAGAGGAAATCATTTAAGGTCATCATGTCTGCCCTTGGCATTCTCGGAACGCCCTGGCCTCAGAATGCAGCCTCTGTAGTCCATGGTAACCTGCGGAGAGGGGGCGGGGCTGAGGGAGGTTGGAACACTGCCCTCACTGAGGGAGTGGGTGTGGCCATCTCTGCTGTGACTGAACAAAGGGCAGGGGAGCAGGGGGCCCAGGGCAGGGCCCTCAGAGCCCGGCAGGTCCAGTGGAGTGTCACAAGCTTTTAGGCCCAGGCCAAAGGGCGCCTTCTTTGTCTGCACAGCTGCCCAAACTCTCACCTTTCCACTCAGGCCGCACTCTTACTTAAAGTGTGTGTGGAACGTGTCCGCGCAGTACACCGCGCTGCACAGCTAAGCATAGGTCTGGGCATCGTAGCTTCCTGCCAGGTGACCGAAGTTCGCAGGCAGATGGGTCCCTGGGACACACGCGGAGAGGCTCCTGCCCGGGCCACAGGCCGCCCACTGCCCCTGCCCCAGATCGGGGGCCGCAAAGCAGCCCTGTCTGAGTCCCCTGCCTCTAGAGGGAGTATTGGACCAACACTTGTAGTAAACGGGGTCCTTGCGGGCCACTCATTGGAGGGACACAATAACTCTTTGCTGACTTTCTGCTGAAACTTACGAGCATTCACACCTAAGCTTCTTACAAGGTCAGCTGTTTAGATAAACATGAGCTCATGATCTAAATTTACACAATATTGAAGAAAGCAGCTACAAGGGGAGACCATCAGGCAAAACCATCAATACCAGAATTAGATTCCCAAGGCCGTCCATCAGATGTAGGAATAATCGTGTGCAAGGCAGAAAATATACATAAAACTGGAACTGAAACAAGGCACAAGGATGTTTTCAAAGACTGGTAGGATCTCTAAAACATTTTTCAAGGACATGACATTGATAAAGCTAAATACTCCAAGGTTGTGTAATACAACAGATTAATCATTGAGAAGAGTGAAATTATGCTGTTTTGAAAACTATGGCAGGTCAGATTTTCTGCCTAATTATATAAGAAGATTTCTCTAAAAAATACACATTATTTCAAAGACTTATTGGCTGTGAAATAAGTTAAGGGTATTTCAAATGGCTTGTCTGCAAAGAAAGGTGAGATGTAGGGAATCACAGAAAGTCGAGGGGAAAATAGGTCAATATATACATTGCTGTATGGTGAACTAAGCCTTAGGCCAGCAACAATGGAGAGGACCTGACCCTTAGACACGAACAAGTAAGCTGGAATCTTCAAAAGTTCAAATCTTTATAAGTAAAAAGATTTATTAAAATGAATAACCAAGTGTTTTAATTGACATCAGAAGATGAAAACAATAAACCCTGAGAACATAGAGAAAAGATAAATAAAGATATGAGCAGAACTTAATACAACAGAAAACGAATAAAATTCAGGTGATTTAGTAAGTCCAAAGAATCTTCTTTGAAAAGAATTAAAAGACACACTTTGATTAAGGAAAACCAAAATATAAGTAAAGAATATACAGAAAGAGTCAGGACAATGTTAGAGCAGAGAATATATGAAATGCCAGTAAATTTGAACATTTCTGTCAAGTGGACCATTTCCTAGCTCCTAAAGTTTACCAACACTGACACAAGAGGAAATCATTTAAGGTCATCATGTCTGCCCTTGGCATTCTCGGAACGCCCTGGCCTCAGAATGCAGCCTCTGTAGTCCATGGTAACCTGCGGAGAGGGGGCAGGGCTGAGGGAGGTTGGAACACTGCCCTCACTGAGGGAGTGGGTGTGGCCATCTCTGCTGTGACTGAACAAAGGGCAGGGGAGCAGGGGGCCCAGGGCAGGGCCCTCAGAGCCCGGCAGGCCCAGTGGAGTGTCACAAGCTTTTAGGCCCAGGCCAAAGGGCGCCTTCTTTGTCTGCACAGCTGCCCAAACTCTCACCTTTCCACTCAGGCCGCACTCTTACTTAAAGTGTGTGTGGAACGTGTCCGCGCAGTACACCGCGCTGCACAGCTAAGCATAGGTCTGGGCATCGTAGCTTCCTGCCAGGTGACCGAAGTTCGCAGGCAGATGGGTCCCTGGGACACACGCGGAGAGGCTCCTGCCCGGGCCACAGGCCGCCCACTGCCCCTGCCCCAGATCGGGGGCCGCAAAGCAGCCCTGTCTGAGTCCCCTGCCTCTAGAGGGAGTATTGGACCAACACTTGTAGTAAACGGGGTCCTTGCGGGCCACTCATTGGAGGGACACAATAACTCTTTGCTGACTTTCTGCTGAAACTTACGAGCATTCACACCTAAGCTTCTTACAAGGTCAGCTGTTTAGATAAACATGAGCTCATGATCTAAATTTACACAATATTGAAGAAAGCAGCTACAAGGGGAGACCATCAGGCAAAACCATCAATACCAGAATTAGATTCCCAAGGCCGTCCATCAGATGTAGGAATAATCGTGTGCAAGGCAGAAAATATACATAAAACTGGAACTGAAACAAGGCACAAGGATGTTTTCAAAGACTGGTAGGATCTCTAAAACATTTTTCAAGGACATGACATTGATAAAGCTAAATACTCCAAGGTTGTGTAATACAACAGATTAATCATTGAGAAGAGTGAAATTATGCTGTTTTGAAAACTATGGCAGGTCAGATTTTCTGCCTAATTATATAAGAAGATTTCTCTAAAAAATACACATTATTTCAAAGCCTTATTGGCTGTGAAATAAGTTAAGTGTATTTCAAATGGCTTGTCTGCAAAGAAAGGTGAGATGTAGGGATTCACAGAAAGTCGAGGGGAAAATAGGTCAATATATACATTGCTGTATGGTGAACTAAGCCTTAGGCCAGCAACAATGGAGAGGACCTGACCCTTAGACACGAACAAGTAAGCTGGAATCTTCAAAAGTTCAAATCTTTATAAGTAAAAAGATTTATTAAAATGAATATCCAAGTGTTTTAATTGACATCAGAAGATGAAAACAATAAACCCTGAGAACATAGAAAAAAGATAAATAAAGATATGAGCAGAACTTAATACAACAGAAAACGTATAAAATTCAGGTGATTTAGTAACTCCAAAGAATCTTCTTTGAAAAGATTTAAATGACACACTTTGATTAAGGAAAACCAAAAAATAAGTAAAGAATATACAGAAAGAGTCAGGACAATGTTAGAGCAGACAATATATGAAATGCCAGTAAATTTGAACATTTCTGTCAAGTGGACCATTTCCTAGCTCCTAAAGTTTACCAACACTGACACAAGAGGAAATCATTTAAGGTCATCATGTCTGCCCTTGGCATTCTCGGAACGCTCTGGCCTCAGAATGCAGCCTCTGTAGTCCATGGTAACCTGCGGAGAGGGGGCGGGGCTGAGGGAGGTTGGAACACTGCCCTCACTGAGGGAGTGGGTGTGGCCATCTCTGCTGTGACTGAACAAAGGGCAGGGGAGCAGGGGGCCCAGGGCAGGGCCCTCAGAGCCCGGCAGGCCCAGTGGAGTGTCACAAGCTTTTAGGCCCAGGCCAAAGTGCGCCTTCTTTGTCTGCACAGCTGCCCAAACTCTCACCTTTCCAATCAGGCCGCCCTCTTACTTGAAGTGTGTGTGGAACGTGTCCGCGCAGTATACCGTGCTGCACAGCTAAGCATAGGTCTGGGCATCATAGCTTCCTGCCAGGTGACCGAAGTTCGCAGGCAGATGGGACCCTGGGAAACACACGGAGAGGCTCCTGCCAGGGTCACAGGCCGCCCACTGCCCCTGCCCCAGATCGGGGGCCGCAAAGCAGCCCTGTCTGAGTCCCCTGCCTCTAGAGGGAGTATTGGACCAACACTTGTAGTAAACGGGGTCCTTGCGGGCCACTCATTGGAGGGACACAAATAAATCTTTGCCGACTTTCTGCTGAAACTTACAAGCGTTCACACCTAAGCCTCTTACAAGGTCAGCTGTTTAGCTAAACATGAGCTCATGATCTAAATTTACACAATAATGAAGAAAGCAGCTACAAGGGGAGACAATCAGCCAAAACCATCAATACCAGAATTAGATTCCCAAGGCCATCCATCAGATGTAGGAATAATCGGGTGCAAGGCAGAAAATATACATAAAACTGGAACTGAAACAAGGCACAAGGATGTTTTCAAAGACTGGTAGGATCTCTAAAACATTTTTCAAGGACATGTCATTGATAAAGCTAAATACTCCAAGGTTGTGTAATACAACAGATTAATCATTGAGAAGAGTGAAATTATGCTGTTTTGAAAACTATGGCAGGTCAGATTTTCTGCCTAATTATATAAGAAGATTTCTCTAAAAAATACACATTATTTCAAAGACTTCTTGGCTGTGAAATAAGTTAAGGGTATTTCAAATGGCTTGTCTGCAAAGAAAGGTGAGATGTAGGGAATCACAGAAAGTCGAGGGGAAAATAGGTCAATATATACATTGCTGTATGGTGAACTAAGCCTTAGGCCAGCAACAATGGAGAGGACCTGACCCTTAGACACGTACAAGTAAGCTGGAATCTTCAAAAGTTCAAATCTTTATAAGTAAAAAGATTTATTAAAATGAATAACCAAGTGTTTTAATTGACATCAGAAGATGAAAACAATAAACCCTGAGAACATAGAAAAAAGATAAATAAAGATATGAGCAGAACTTAATACAACAGAAAACATATAAAATTGAGGTGATTTAGTAAGTCCAAAGAATCTTCTTTGAAAAGATTTAAAAGACACACCTTGTTTAAGGAAAACCAAAACATAAGTAAAGAATATACAGAAAGAGTCAGGACAATGTTAGAGCAGAGAATATATGAAATGCCAGTAAATTTGAACATTTCTGTAAAGTGGACCATTTCCTAGCTCCTAAAGTTTACCAACACTGACACAAGAGGAAATCATTTAAGGTCATCATGTCTGCCCTTGGCATTCTCGGAACGCCCTGGCCTCAGAATGCAGCCTCTGTAGTCCATGGTAACCTGCGGAGAGGGGGCGGGGCTGAGGGAGGTTGGAACACTGCCCTCACTGAGGGAGTGGGTGTGGCCATCTCTGCTGTGACTGAACAAAGGGCAGGGGAGCAGGGGGCCCAGGGCAGGGCCCTCAGAGCCCGGCAGGCCCAGTGGAGTGTCACAAGCTTTTAGGCCCAGGCCAAAGGGCGCCTTCTTTGTCTGCACAGCTGCCCAAACTCTCACCTTTCCACTCAGGCCGCACTCTTACTTAAAGTGTGTGTGGAACGTGTCCGCGCAGTACACCGCGCTGCACAGCTAAGCATAGGTCTGGGCATCGTAGCTTCCTGCCAGGTGACCGAAGTTCGCAGGCAGATGGGTCCCTGGGACACACGCGGAGAGGCTCCTGCCCGGGCCACAGGCCGCCCACTGCCCCTGCCCCAGATCGGGGGCCGCAAAGCAGCCCTGTCTGAGTCCCCTGCCTCTAGAGGGAGTATTGGACCAACACTTGTAGTAAACGGGGTCCTTGCGGGCCACTCATTGGAGGGACACAATAACTCTTTGCTGACTTTCTGCTGAAACTTACGAGCATTCACACCTAAGCTTCTTACAAGGTCAGCTGTTTAGATAAACATGAGCTCATGATCTAAATTTACACAATATTGAAGAAAGCAGCTACAAGGGGAGACCATCAGGCAAAACCATCAATACCAGAATTAGATTCCCAAGGCCGTCCATCAGATGTAGGAATAATCGTGTGCAAGGCAGAAAATATACATAAAACTGGAACTGAAACAAGGCACAAGGATGTTTTCAAAGACTGGTAGGATCTCTAAAACATTTTTCAAGGACATGACATTGATAAAGCTAAATACTCCAAGGTTGTGTAATACAACAGATTAATCATTGAGAAGAGTGAAATTATGCTGTTTTGAAAACTATGGCAGGTCAGATTTTCTGCCTAATTATATAAGAAGATTTCTCTAAAAAATACACATTATTTCAAAGACTTATTGGCTGTGAAATAAGTTAAGGGTATTTCAAATGGCTTGTCTGCAAAGAAAGGTGAGATGTAGGGAATCACAGAAAGTCGAGGGGAAAATAGGTCAATATATACATTGCTGTATGGTGAACTAAGCCTTAGGCCAGCAACAATGGAGAGGACCTGACCCTTAGACACGAACAAGTAAGCTGGAATCTTCAAAAGTTCAAATCTTTATAAGTAAAAAGATTTATTAAAATGAATAACCAAGTGTTTTAATTGACATCAGAAGATGAAAACAATAAACCCTGAGAACATAGAGAAAAGATAAATAAAGATATGAGCAGAACTTAATACAACAGAAAACGAATAAAATTCAGGTGATTTAGTAAGTCCAAAGAATCTTCTTTGAAAAGAATTAAAAGACACACTTTGATTAAGGAAAACCAAAATATAAGTAAAGAATATACAGAAAGAGTCAGGACAATGTTAGAGCAGAGAATATATGAAATGCCAGTAAATTTGAACATTTCTGTCAAGTGGACCATTTCCTAGCTCCTAAAGTTTACCAACACTGACACAAGAGGAAATCATTTAAGGTCATCATGTCTGCCCTTGGCATTCTCGGAACGCCCTGGCCTCAGAATGCAGCCTCTGTAGTCCATGGTAACCTGCGGAGAGGGGGCGGGGCTGAGGGAGGTTGGAACACTGCCCTCACTGAGGGAGTGGGTGTGGCCATCTCTGCTGTGACTGAACAAAGGGCAGGGGAGCAGGGGGCCCAGGGCAGGGCCCTCAGAGCCCGGCAGGCCCAGTGGAGTGTCACAAGCTTTTAGGCCCAGGCCAAAGGGTGCCTTCTTTGTCTGCACAGCTGCCCAAACTCTCACCTTTCCACTCAGGCCGCCCTCTTACTTGATGTGTGTGTGGAACGTGTCCGTGCAGTATACCGCGCTGCACAGCTAAACATAGGTCCGGGCATCGTAGCTTCCTGCCAGGTGACCGAAGTTCGCAGGCAGATGGGTCCCTGGGACACACGCGGAGAGGCTCCTGCCCGGGTCACAGGCCACCCACTGCCCCTGCCCAAGATCGGGGGCCGCAAAGCAGCCCTGTATGAGTCCCCTGCCTCTAGAGGGAGTATTGGACCAACACTTGTAGAAAACGGGGTCCTTGCGGGCCACTCATTGGAGGGACACAAATAAATCTTGGCCGAATTTCTGCTGAAACTTACGAGCGTTCACACCTAAGCCTCTTACAAGGTCAGCTGTTTAGCTAAACATGAGCTCATGATCTAAATTTACACAATAATGAAGAAAGCAGCTACAAGGGGAGACAATCAGCCAAAACCATCAATACCAGAATTAGATTCCCAAGGCCATCCATCAGATGAAGGAATAATCGGGTGCAAGGCAGAAAATATACATAAAACTGGAACTGAAACAAGGCACAAGGATGTTTTCAAAGACTGGTAGGATCTCTAAAACATTTTTCAAGGACATGTCATTGATAAAGCTAAATACTCCAAGGTTGTGTAATACAACAGATTAATCATTGAGAAGAGTGAAATTATGCTGTTTTGAAAACTATGGCAGGTCAGATTTTCTGCCTAATTATATAAGAAGATTTCTCTAAAAAATACACATTATTTCAAAGACTTATTGGCTGTGAAATAAGTTAAGGGTATTTCAAATGGCTTGTCTGCAAAGAAAGGTGAGATGTAGGGAATCACAGAAAGTCGAGGGGAAAATAGGTCAATATATACATTGCTGTATGGTGAACTAAGCCTTAGGCCAGCAACAATGGAGAGGACCTGACCCTTAGACACGAACAAGTAAGCTGGACTCTTTAAAAGTTCAAATCTTTATAAGTAAAAAGATTTATTAAAATGAATAACCAAGTGTTTTAATTGACATCAGAAGATGAAAACAATAAACCCTGAGAACATAGAGAAAAGATAAATAAAGATATGAGCAGAACTTAATACAACAGAAAACGAATAAAATTCAGGTGATTTAGTAAGTCCAAAGAATCTTCTTTGAAAAGAATTAAAAGACACACTTTGATTAAGGAAAACCAAAATATAAGTAAAGAATATACAGAAAGAGTCAGGACAATGTTAGAGCAGAGAATATATGAAATGCCAGTAAATTTGAACATTTCTGTAAAGTGGACCATTTCCTAGCTCCTAAAGTTTACCAACACTGACACAAGAGGTAATCATTTAAGGTCATCATGTCTGCCCTTGGCATTCTCGGAACGCCCTGGCCTCAGAATGCAGCCTTTGTAGTCCATGGCAACCTGCGGAGAGGGGGCGGGGCTGAGGGAGGTTGGAACACTGCCCTCACTGAGGGAGTGGGTGTGGCCATCTCTGCTGTGACGGAACAAAGGGCAGGGGAGCAGGGGGCCCAGGGCAGGGCCCTCAGAGCCCGGCAGGCCCAGTGGAGTGTCACAAGCATTTAGGCCCAGGCCAAAGGGCGCATTCTTTGTCTGCACAGCTGCCCAAACTCTCACCTTTCCACTCAGGCCGCCCTCTTACTTGAAGTGTGTGTGGAACGTGTCCGTGCAGTATACTGCGCTGCACAGCTAAACATAGGTCTGGGCATCGTAGCTTCCTGCCAGGTGACCGAAGTTCGCAGGCAGATGGGTCCCTGGGACACACGCGGAGAGGCTCCTGCCCGGGTCACAGGCCACCCACTGCCCCTGCCCAAGATCGGGGGCCGCAAAGCAGCCCTGTATGAGTCCCCTGCCTCTAGAGGGAGTATTGGACCAACACTTGTAGAAAACGGGGTCCTTGCGGGCCACTCATTGGAGGGACACAAATAAATCTTGGCCGAATTTCTGCTGAAACTTACGAGCGTTCACACCTAAGCCTCTTACAAGGTCAGCTGTTTAGCTAAACATGAGCTCATGATCTAAATTTACACAATAATGAAGAAAGCAGCTACAAGGGGAGACAATCAGCCAAAACCATCAATACCAGAATTAGATTTCCAAGGCCATCCATCAGATGAAGGAATAATCGGGTGCAAGGCAGAAAATATACATAAAACTGGAACTGAAACAAGGCACAAGGATGTTTTCAAAGACTGGTAGGATCTCTAAAACATTTTTCAAGGACATGTCATTGATAAAGCTGCATACTCCAAGGTTGTGTAATACAAGAGATTAATCATTGAGAAGAGTGAAATTATGCTGTTTTGAAAACTATGCCAGGTCAGATTTTCTGCCTAATTATATAAGAAGATTTCTCTAAAAAATACACATTATTTCAAAGACTTATTGGCTGTGAAATAAGTTAAGGGTATTTCAAATGGCTTGTCTGCAAAGAAAGGTGAGATATAGGGAATCACAGAAAGTCGAGGGGAAAATAGGTCAATATATACATTGCTGTATGGTGAACTAAGCCTTAGGCCAGCAACAATGGAGAGGACCTGACCCTTAGACACGTACAAGTAAGCTGGAATCTTCAAAAGTTCAAATCTTTATAAGTAAAAAGATTTATTAAAATGAATATCCAAGTGTTTTAATTGACATCAGAAGATGAAAACAATAAACCCTGAGAACATAGAAAAAAGATAAATAAAGATATGAGCAGAACTTAATACAACAGAAAACGTATAAAATTCAGGTGATTTAGTAAGTCCAAAGAATCTTCTTTGAAAAGATTTAAAAGACACACTTTGATTAAGGAAACCCAAAAAATAAGTAAAGAATATACAGAAAGAGTCAGGACAATGTTAGAGCAGACAATATATGAAATGCCAGTAAATTTGAACATTTCTGTCAAGTGGACCATTTCCTAGCTCCTAAAGTTTACAAACACTGACACAAGAGGAAATCATTTAAGGTCATCATGTCTGCCCTTGGCATTCTCGGAATGCCCTGGCCTCAGAATGCAGCCTCTGTAGTCCATGGTAACCTGCGGAGAGGGGGCGTGGCTGAGGGAGTTTGGAACACTGCCCTCACTGAGGGAGTGTTTGTGGCCATCTCTGCTGTGACTGAACAAAGGGCAGGGGAGCAGGGGGCCCAGGGCAGGGCCCTCAGAGCCCGGCAGGCCCAGTGGAGTGTCACAAGCTTTTAGGCCCAGGCCAAAGGGCGCCTTCTTTGTCTGCACAGCTGCCCAAACTCTCACCTTTCCAATCAGGCCGCCCTCTTACTTGAAGTGTGTGTGGAACGTGTCCGTGCAGTATACCGCGCTGCACAGCTAAGCATAGGTCTGGGCATCGTAGCTTCCTGCCTGGTGACCGAAGTTCGCAGGCAGATGGGTCCCTGGGACACACGCGGAGAGGCTCCTGCCCGGGCCACAGGCCGTCCACTGCCCCTGCCCCAGATCGGGGGGCGCAAAGCAGCCCTGTCTGAGTCCCCTGCCTCTAGAGGGAGTATTGGACCAACACTTGTAGAAAACGGGGTCCTTGCGGGCCACTCATTGGAGGGACACAAATAAATCTTTGCTGACTTTCTGCTGAAACTTACGAGCGTTCACACCTAAGCTTCGTACAAGGTCAGCTGTTTAGCTAAACATGAGCTCATGATCTAAATTTACACAATATTGAAGAAAGCAGCTACAAGGGGAGACCATCAGGCAAAACCATCAATACCAGAATTAGATTCCCAAGGCCGTCCATCAGATGTAGGAATAATCGTGTGCAAGGCAGAAAATATACATAAAACTGGAACTGAAACAAGGCACAAGGATGTTTTCAAAGACTGGTAGGATCTCTAAAACATTTTTCAAGGACATGTCATTGATAAAGCTAAATACTCCAAGGTTGTGTAATACAACAGATTAATCATTGAGAAGAGTGAAATTATGCTGTTTTGAAAACTATGGCAGGTCAGATTTTCTGCCTAATTATATAAGAAGATTTCTCTAAAAAATACACATTATTTCATAGACTTATTGGCTGTGAAATAAGTTAAGGGTATTTCAAATGGCTTGTCTGCAAAGAAAGGTGAGATGTAGGGAATCACAGAAAGTCGAGTGGAAAATAGGTCAATATATACATTGCTGTATGGTGAACTAAGCCTTAGGCCAGCAACAATGGAGAGGACCTGATCCTTAGACACGAACAAGTAAGCTGGAATCTTCAAAAGTTCAAATCTTTATAAGTAAAAAGATTTATTAAAATGAATAACCAAGTGTTTTAATTGACATCAGAAGATGAAAACAATAAACCCTGAGAACATAGAGAAAAGATAAATAAAGATATGAGCAGAACTTAATACAACAGAAAACGAATAAAATTCAGGTGATTTAGTAAGTCCAAAGAATCTTCTTTGAAAAGAATTAAAAGACACACTTTGATTAAGGAAAACCAAAACATAAGTAAAGAATATACAGAAAGAGTCAGGACAATGTTAGAGCAGAGAATATATGAAATGCCAGTAAATTTGAACATTTCTGTCAAGTGGACCATTTCCTAGCTCCTAAAGTTTACCAACACTGACACAAGAGGAAATCATTTAAGGTCATCATGTCTGCCCTTGGCATTCTCGGAACGCCCTGGCCTCAGAATGCAGCCTCTGTAGTCCATGGTAACCTGCGGAGAGGAGGCGGGGCTGAGGGAGGTTGGAACACTGCCCTCACTGAGGGAGTGGGTGTGGCCATCTCTGCTGTGACTGAACAAAGGGCAGGGGAGCAGGGGGCCCAGGGCAGGGCCCTCAGAGCCCGGCAGGCCCAGTGGAGTGTCACAAGCTTTTAGGCCCAGGCAAAAGTGGGCCTTCTTTGTCTGCACAGCTGCCCAAACTCTCACCTTTCCACTCAGGCCGCCCTCTTACTTGAAGTGTGTGTGGAACGTGTCCGTGCAGTATACCGCGCTGCACAGCTAAACATAGGTCTGGGCATCGTAGCTTCCTGCCAGGTGACCGAAGTTCGCAGGAAGATGGGTCCCTGGGACACACGCGGAGAGGCTCCTGCCCGGGTCACAGGCCACCCACTGCCCCTGCCCAAGATCGGGGGCCGCAAAGCAGCCCTGTATGAGTCCCCTGCCTCTAGAGGGAGTATTGGACCAACACTTGTAGAAAACGGGGTCCTTGCGGGCCACTCATTGGAGGGACACAAATAAATCTTTGCCGACTTTCTGCTGAAACTTACGAGCGTTCACACCTAAGCCTCTTACAAGGTCAGCTGTTTAGCTAAACATGAGCTCATGATCTAAATTTACACAATAATGAAGAAAGCAGCTACAAGGGGAGACAATCAGCCAAAACCATCAATACCAGAATTAGATTCCCAAGGCCATCCATCAGATGAAGGAATAATCGGGTGCAAGGCAGAAAATATACATAAAACTGGAACTGAAACAAGGCACAAGGATGTTTTCAAAGACTGGTAGGATCTCTAAAACATTTTTCAAGGACATGTCATTGATAAAGCTACATACTTCAAGGTTGTGTAATACAAGAGATTAATCATTGAGAAGAGTGAAATTATGCTGTTTTGAAAACTATGGCAGGTCAGATTTTCGCCTAATTATATAAGAAGATTTCTCTAAAAAATACACATTATTTCAAAGACTTATTGGCTGTGAAATAAGTTAAGGGTATTTCAAATGGCTTGTCTGCAAAGAAAGGTGAGATATAGGGAATCACAGAAAGTCGAGGGGAAAATAGGTCAATATATACATTGCTGTATGGTGAACTAAGCCTTAGGCCAGCAACAATGGAGAGGACCTGACCCTTAGACACGTACAAGTAAGCTGGAATCTTCAAAAGTTCAAATCTTTATAAGTAAAAAGATTTATTCAAATGAATATCCAAGTGTTTTAATTGACATCAGAAGATGAAAACAATAAACCCTGAGAACATAGAAAAAAGATAAATAAAGATATGAGCAGAACTTAATACAACAGAAAACGTATAAAATTCAGGTGATTTAGTATCTCCAAAGAATCTTCTTTGAAAATATTTAAAGACACACTTTGATTAAGGAAACCCAAAAAATAAGTAAAGAATATACAGAAAGAGTCAGGACAATGTTAGAGCAGAGAATATATGAAATGCCAGTAAATTTGAACATTTCTGTAAAGTGGACCATTTCCTAGCTCCTAAAGTTTACCAACACTGACACAAGAGGAAATCATTTAAGGTCATCATGTCTGCCCTTGGCATTCTCGGAACGCCCTGGCCCCAGAATGCAGCCTCTGTAGTCCATGGTAACCTGCGGAGAGGGGGCGGGGCTGAGGGAGGTTGGAACACTGCCCTCACTGAGGGAGTGGGTGTGGCCATCTCTGCTGTGACTGAACAAAGGTCAGGGGATCAGGGGGCCCAGGGCAGGGCCCTCAGAGCCCGGCAGGCCCAGTGGAGGGTCACAAGTTTTTAGGCCCAGGCCAAAGGGCGCCTTCTTTGCCTGCACAGCTGCCCAAACTCTCACCTTTCCACTCAGGCCGCAGTCTTACTTAAAGTGTGTGTGGAACGTGTCCGCGCAGTACACCGCGCTGCACAGCTAAGCATAGGTCTGGGCATCGTAGCTTCCTGCCAGGTGACCGAAGTTCGCAGGCAGATGGGTCCCTGGGACACACGCGGAGAGGCTCCTGCCCGGGGCACAGGCCGCCCACTGCCCCTGCCCCAGATCGGGGGCCGCAAAGCAGCCCTGTCTGAGTCCCCTGCCTCTAGAGGGAGTATTGGACCAACACTTGTAGAAAACGGGGTCCTTGCGGGCCACTCATTGCAGGGACACATATAAATCTTGGCCGAATTTCTGCTGAAACTTACGAGCGTTCACACCTAAGCCTCTTACAAGGTCAGCTGTTTAGCTAAACATGAGCTCATGATCTAAATTTACACAATAATGAAGAAAGCAGCTACAAGGGGAGACAATCAGCCAAAACCATCAATACCAGAATTAGATTCCCAAGGCCATCCATCAGATGAAGGAATAATCGGGTGCAAGGCAGAAAATATACATAAAACTGGAACTGAAACAAGGCACAATGATGTTTTCAAAGACTGGTAGGATCTCTAAAACATTTTTCAAGGACATGTCATTGATAAAGCTAAATACTCCAAGGTTGTGTAATACAACAGATTAATCATTGAGAAGAGTGAAATTATGCTGTTTTGAAAACTATGGCAGGTCAGATTTTCTGCCTAATTATATAAGAAGATTTCTCTAAAAAATACACATTATTTCAAAGACTTATTGGCTGTGAAATAAGTTAAGGGTATTTCAAATGGCTTGTCTGCCAAGAAAGGTGAGATGTAGGGAATCACAGAAAGTCGAGGGGAAAATAGGTCAATATATACATTGCTGTATGGTGAACTAAGCCTTAGGCCAGCAACAATGGAGAGGACCTGACCCTTAGACACGAACAAGTAAGCTGGAATCTTCAAAAGTTCAAATCTTTATAAGTAAAAAGATTTATTAAAATGAATAACCAAGTGTTTTAATTGACATCAGAAGATGAAAACAATAAACCCTGAGAACATAGAGAAAAGATAAATAAAGATATGAGCAGAACTTAATACAACAGAAAACGTATAAAATTCAGGTGATTTAGTAAGTCCAAAGAATCTCTTTGAAAATAATTAAAAGACAAACTTTGATTAAGGAAAACCAAAACATAAGTAAAGAATATACAGAAAGAGTCAGGACAATGTTAGAGCAGAGAATATATGAAATGCCAGTAAATTTGAACATTTCTGTCAAGTGGACCATTTCCTAGCTCCTAAAGTTTACCAACACTGACACAAGAGGAAATCATTTAAGGTCATCATGTCTGCCCTTGGCATTCTCGGAACGCACTGTCCTCAGAATGCAGCCTCTGTAGTCCATGGTAACCTGCGGAGAGGGAGCGGGGCTGAGGGAGGTTGGAACACTGCCCTCACTGAGGGAGTGGGTGTGGCCATCTCTGCTGTGACTGAACAAAGGGCAGGGGAGCAGGGGGCCCAGAGCAGGGCCCTCAGAGCCCGGCAGGCCCAGTGGAGTGTCACAAGCTTTTAGGCCCAGGCCAAAGGGCGCCTTCTTTGTCTGCACAGCTGCCCAAACTCTCATCTTTCCACTCAGGCCCCCCTCTTACTTGAAGTGTGTGTGGAACGTGTCCATGCAGTATACCGCGCTGCACAGCTAAGCATAGGTCTGGGCATCGTAGCTTCCTGCCAGGTGACCGAAGTTCGCAGGCAGATGGGTCCCTGGGACACACGCGGAGAGGCTCCTGCCCGGGCCACAGGCCGCCCACTGCCCCTGCCCCAGATCGGGGGCCGCAAAGCAGCCCTGTCTGAGTCCCGTGCCTCTAGAGTGAGTATTGGACCAATACTTGTAGAAAACGGGGTCCTTGCGGACCACTCATTGGAGGGACACAAATAAATCTTTGCCGACTTTCTGCTGAAACTTACGAGCGTTCACACCTAAGCCTCTTACAAGGTCAGCTGTTTAGCTAAACATGAGCTCATGATCTAAATTTACACAATATAGAAGAAAGAGGCTACAAGGGGAGACAATCAGCCAAAACCATCAATACCAGAATTAGATTCCCAAGGCCATCCATCAGATGTAGGAATAATCGGGTGCAAGGCAGAAAATATACATAAAACTGGAACTGAAACAAGGCACAAGGATGTTTTCAAAGACTGGTAGGATCTCTAAAACATTTTTCAAGGACATGTCATTGATAAAGCTAAATACTCCAAGGTTGAGTAATACAACAGATTAATCATTGAGAAGAGTGAAATTATGCTGTTTTGAAAACTATGGCAGGTCAGATTTTCTGCCTAATTATATAAGAAGATTTCTCTAAAAAATACACATTATTTCAAAGACTTATTGGCTGTGAAATAAGTTAAGGGTATTTCAAATGGCTTGTCTGCAAAGAAAGGTGAGATGTAGGGAATCATAGAAAGTCGAGTGGAAAATAGGTCAATATATACATTGCTGTATGGTGAACTAAGCCTTAGGCCAGCAACAATGGAGAGGACCTGACCCTTAGACACGTACAAGTAAGCTGGAATCTTCAAAAGTTCAAATCTTTATAAGTAAAAAGATTTATTAAAATGAATAACCAAGTGTTTTAATTGACATCAGAAGATGAAAACAATAAACCCTGAGAACATAGAAAAAAGATAAATAAAGATATGAGCAGAACTTAATACAACAGAAAACGTAGAAAATTCAGGTGATTTAGTAAGTCCAAAGAATCTTCTTGAAAAGATTTAAAAGACACACTTTGATTAAGGAAAACCAAAACATAAGTAAAGAATATACAGAAAGAGTCAGGACAATGTTAGAGCAGAGAATATATGAAATGCCAGTAAATTTGAACATTTCTGTCAAGTGGACCATTTCCTAGCTCCTAAAGTTTACCAACACTGACACAAGAGGAAATCATTTAAGGTCATCATGTCTGCCCTTGGCATTCTCGGAACGCCCTGGCCTCAGAATGCAGCCTCTGTAGTCCATGGTAACCTGCGGAGAGGGGGCGGGGCTGAGGGAGGTTGGAACACTGCCCTCACTGAGGGAGTGGGTGTGGCCATCTCTGCTGTGACTGAACAAAGGGCAGGGGAGCAGGGGGCCCAGGGCAGGGCCCTCAGAGCCCGGCAGGCCCAGTGGAGTGTCACAAGCTTTTAGGCCCAGGCCAAAGGGCGCCTTCTTTGTCTGCACAGCTGCCCAAACTCTCACCTTTCCACTCAGGCCGCCCTCTTACTTGAAGTGTGTGTGGAACGTGTCCGCGCAGTATACCGCGCTGCACAGCTAAGCATAGGTCTGGGCATTGTAGCTTCCTGCCAGGTGACCGAAGTTCGCAGGCAGATGGGTCCCTGGGAAACACACGGAGAGGCTCCTGCCAGGGTCACAGGGCGCCCACTGCCCCTGCCCAAGATCGGGGGCCGCAAAGCAGCCCTGCCTGATTCCCCTGCCTCTAGAGGGAGTATTGGACCAACACTTGTAGAAAACGGGGTCCTTGCGGGCCACTCATTGGAGGGACACAAATAAATCTTGGCCGACTCTCTGCTGAAACTTACGAGTGTTCACACCTAAGCCTCTTACAAGGTCAGCTGTTTAGCTAAACATGAGCTCATGATCTAAATTTACACAATATTGAAGAAAGCAGCTACAAGGGGAGACAATCAGCCAAAGCCATCAATACCAGAATTAGATTCCCAAGGCCATCCATCAGATGTAGGAATAATCGGGTGCAAGGCAGAAAATATACATAAAACTGGAACTGAAACAAGGCACAAGGATGTTTTCAAAGACTGGTAGGATCTCTAAAACATTTTTCAAGGACATGTCATGGATAAAGCTAAATAATCCAAGGTTGAGTAATACAACAGATTAATCATTGAGAAGAGTGAAATTATGCTGTTTTGAAAACTATGGCAGGTCAGATTTTCTGCCTAATTATATAAGAAGATTTCTCTAAAAAATGCACATTATTTCAAAGACTTATTGGCTGTGAAATAAGTTAAGGGTATTTCAAATGGCTTGTCTGCAAAGAAAGGTGAGATGTAGGGAATCACAGAAAGTCGAGTGGAAAATAGGTCAATATATACATTGCTGTATGGTGAACTAAGCCTTAGGCCAGCAACAATGGAGAGGACCTGACCCTTAGACACGAACAAGTAAGCTGGAATCTTCAAAAGTTCAAATCTTTATAAGTAAAAAGATTTATTAAAATGAATACCCAAGTGTTTTAATTGACATCAGAAGATGAAAACAATAAACCCTGAGAACATAGAGAAAAGATAAATAAAGATATGAGCAGAACTTAATACAACAGAAAACGAATAAAATTCAGGTGATTTAGTAAGTCCAAAGAATTTTCTTTGAAAAGAATTAAAAGACACACTTTGATTAAGGAAAACCAAAATATAAGTAAAGAATATACAGAAAGAGTCAGGACAATGTTAGAGCAGAGAATATATGAAATGCCAGTAAATTTGAACATTTCTGTAAAGTGGACCATTTCCTAGCTCCTAAAGTTTACCAACACTGACACAAGAGGAAATCATTTAAGGTCATCATGTCTGCCCTTGGCATTCTCGGAACGCCCTGGCCTCAGAATGCAGCCTCTGTAGTCCATGGTAACCTGCGGAGAGGGGGCGGGGCTGAGGGAGGTTGGAACACTGCCCTCACTGAGGGAGTGGGTGTGGCCATCTCTGTTGTGACTGAACAAAGGGCAGGGGAGCAGGGGGCCCAGGGCAGGGCCCTCAGAGCCCGGCAGGCCCAGTGGAGTGTCACAAGCTTTTAGGCCCAGGACAAAGGGCGCCTTCTTTGTCTGCACAGCTGCCCAAACTCTCACCTTTCCAATCAGGCCGCCCTCTTACTTGAAGTGTGTGTGGAACGTGTCCGTGCATTACACCGCGCTGCACAGCTAAGCATAGGTCTGGGCATCGTAGCTTCCTGTCAGGTGACCGAAGTTCGCAGGCAGATGGGTCCCTGGGACACACGCGGAGAGGCTCCTGCCCGGGGCACAGGCCGCCCACTGCCCCTGCCCCAGATCGGGGGCCGCAAAGCAGCCCTGTCTGAGTCCCCTGCCTCTAGAGGGAGTATTGGACCAACACTTGTAGAAAACGGGGTCCTTGCGGGCCACTCATTGGAGGGACACAAATAACACTTTGCTGACTTTCTGCTGAAACTTACGAGCGTTCACACCTAAGCCTCTTACAAGGTCAGCTGTTTAGCTAAACATGAGCACATGATCTAAATTTACACAATATTGAAGAAAGCAGCTACAAGTGGAGACCATCAGGCAAAACCATCAATACCAGAATTAGATTCCCAAGGCCGTCCATCAGATGTAGGAATAATCGTGTGCAAGGCAGAAAATATACATAAAACTGGAACTGAAACAAGGCACAAGGATGTTTTCAAAGACTGGTAGGATCTCTAAAACATTTTTCAAGGACATGTCATTGATAAAGCTAAATACTCCAAGGTTGTGTAATACAACAGATTAATCATTGAGAAGAGTGAAATTATGCTGTTTTGAAAACTATGGCAGGTCAGATTTTCTGCCTAATTATATAAGAAGATTTCTCTAAAAAATACACATTATTTCAAAGACTTATTGGCTGTGAAATAAGTTAAGGGTATTTCAAATGGCTTGTCTGCAAAGAAAGGTGAGATGTAGGGAATCACAGAAAGTCGAGGGAAAAATAGGTCAATATATACATTGCTGTATGGTGAACTAAGCCTTAGGCCAGCAACAATGGAGAGGACCTGACCCTTAGACACGAACAAGTAAGCTGGAATCTTCAAAAGTTCAAATCTTTATAAGTAAAAAGATTTATTAAAATGAATAACCAAGTGTTTTAATTGACATCAGAAGATGAAAACAATAAACCCTGAGAACATAGAGAAAAGATAAATAAAGATATGAGCAGAACTTAATACAACAGAAAAGGAATAAAATTCAGGTGATTTAGTAAGTCCAAAGAATTTTCTTTGAAAAGAATTAAAAGACACACTTTGATTAAGGAAAACCAAAATATAAGTAAAGAATATACAGAAAGAGTCAGGACAATGTTAGAGCAGAGAATATATGAAATGCCAGTAAATTTGAACATTTCTGTCAAGTGGACCATTTCCTAGCTCCTAAAGTTTACCAACACTGACACAAGAGGAAATCATTTAAGGTCATCATGTCTGCCCTTGGCATTCTCGGAACGCCCTGGCCTCAGAATGTAGCCTCTGTAGTCCATGGTAACCTGCGGAGAGGGGGCGGGGCTGAGGGAGGTTGGAACACTGCCCTCAATGAGGGAGTGGGTGTGGCCATCTCTGCTGTGACGGAACAAAGGGCAGGGGAGCAGGGGGCCCAGGGCAGGGCCCTCAGAGCCCGGCAGGCCCAGTGGAGTGTCACAAGCTTTTAGGCCCAGGCCAAAGGGCGCCTTCTTTGTCTGCACAGCTGCCCAAACTATCATCTTTCCATTCAGGCCGCCCTCTTACTTGAAGTGTGTGTGGAACATGTCCGTGCAGTATACCGCGCTGCACAGCTAAGCATAGGTCTGGGCATCGTAGCTTCCTGCCAGGTGACCGAAGTTCGCAGGCAGATGGGTCCCTGGGACACACGCGGAGGGGCTCCTGCCCGGGCCACAGGCCGCCCACTGCCCCTGCCCCAGATCGGGGGCCGCAAAGCAGCCCTGTCTGAGTCCCCTGCCTCTAGAGGGAGTATTGGACCAACACTTGTAGAAAACGGGGTCCTTGCGGGCCACTCATTGGAGGGACACAAATAAATCTTTGCCGACTTTCTGCTGAAACTTACGAGCGTTCACACCTAAGCCTCTTACAAGGTCAGATGTTTAGCTAAACATGAGCTCATGATCTAAATTTACACAATAATGAAGAAAGCAGCTACAAGGGGAGACAATCAGCCAAAACCATCAATACCAGAATTAGATTCCCAAGGCCATCCATCAGATGAAGGAATAATCGGGTGCAAGGCAGAAAATATACATAAAACTGGAACTGAAACAAGGCACAAGGATGTTTTCAAAGACTGGTAGGATCTCTAAAACATTTTTCAAGGACATGTCATTGATAAAGCTAAATACTCCAAGGTTGTGTAATACAACAGATTAATCATTGAGAAGAGTGAAATTATGCTGTTTTGAAAACTATGGCAGGTCAGATTTTCTGCCTAATTATATAAGAAGATTTCTCTAAAAAATACACTTTATTTCAAAGAGTTATTGGCTGTGAAATAAATTAAGGGTATTTCAAATGGCTTGTCTGCAAAGAAAGGTGAGATGTAGGGAATCATAGAAAGTCGAGGGGAAAATAGGTCAATATATACATTGCTGTATCGTGAACTAAGCCTTAGGCCAGCAACAATGGAGAGGACCTGACCCTTAGACACGTACAAGTAAGCTGGAATCTTCAAAAGTTCAAATCTTTATAAGTTAAAAGATTTATTAAAATGAATAAACAAGTGTTTTAATTGACATCAGAAGATGAAAACAATAAACCCTGAGAACATAGAGAAAAGATAAATAAAGATATGAGCAGAACTTAATACAACAGAAAACGTATAAAATTCAGGTGATTTAGTAAGTCCAAAGAATTTTCTTTGAAAAGAATTAAAAGACACACTTTGATTAAGGAAAACCAAAACATAAGTAAAGAATATACAGAAAGAGTCAGGACAATGTTAGAGCAGAGAATATATGAAATGCCAGTAAATTTGAACATTTCTGGAAAGTGGACCATTTCCTAGCTCCTAAAGTTTACCAACACTGACACAAGAGGAAATCATTTAAGGTCATCATGTCTGCCCTTGGCATTCTCGGAACGCCCTGGCCTCAGAATGCAGCCTCTGTAGTCCATGGTAACCTGCGGAGAGGGCACGGGGCTGAGGGAGGTTGGAACACTGCCCTCACTGAGGGAGTGGGTGTGGCCATCTCTGCTGTGACTGAACAAAGGGCAGGGTAGCAGGGGGCCCAGGGCAGGGCCCTCAGAGCCCGGCAGGCCCAGTGGATTGTCACAAGCTTTTAGGCCCAGGCCAAAGGGCGCCTTCTTTATCTGCACAGCTGCCCAAACTCTCATCTTTCCACTCAGGCCGCCCTCTTACTTGAAGTGTGTGTGGAGCGTGTCCATGCAGTATACCGTGCTGCACAGCTAAACATAGGTCTGGGCATCGTAGCTTCCTGCCAGGTGACCGAAGTTCACAGGCAGATGGGTCCCTGGGACACACGCGGAGGGGCTCCTGCCCTGGTCACAGGCCGCCCACTGCCCCTGCCCCAGATCGGGGGCCGCAAAGCAGCCCTGTCTGAGTCCCCTGCCTCTAGAGGGAGTATTGGACCAACACTTGTAGAAAACGGGGTCCTTGCGGGCCAGTCATTGGAGGGACACAAATAAATCTTTGCCGACTTTCTGCTGAAACTTACGAGCGTTCACACCTAAGCCTCTTACAAGGTCAGCTGTTTAGCTAAACATGAGCTCATGATCTAAATTTACACAATAATGAAGAAAGCAGCTACAAGGGGAGACAATCAGCCAAAACCATCAATACCAGAATTAGATTCCCAAGGCCATCCATCAGATGAAGGAATAATCGGGTGCAAGGCAGAAAATATACATAAAACTGGAACTGAAACAAGGCACAAGGATGTTTTCAAAGACTGGTAGGATCTCTAAAACATTTTTCAAGGACATGTCATTGATAAAGCTAAATACTCCAAGGTTGTGTAATACAACAGATTAATCATTGAGAAGAGTGAAATTATGCTGTTTTGAAAACTATGCCAGGTCAGATTTTCTGCCTAATTATATAAGAAGATTTCTCTAAAAAATACACATTATTTCAAAGACTTATTGGCTGTGAAATAAGTTAAGGGTATTTCAAACGGCTTGTCTGCAAAGAAAGGTGAGATGTAGGGAATCACAGAAAGTCGAGGGGAAAATAGGTCAATATATACATTGCTGTATGGTGAACTAAGCCTTAGGCCAGCAACAATGGAGAGGACCTGACCCTTAGACACGTACAAGTAAGCTGGAATCTTCAAAAGTTCAAATCTTTATAAGTAAAAAGATTTATTAAAATGAATAACCAAGTGTTTTAATTGACATCAGAAGATGAAAACAATAAACCCTGAGAACATAGAGAAAAGATAAATAAAGATATGAGCAGAACTTAATACAACAGAAAACGTATACAATTCAGGTGATTTAGTAAGTCCAAAGAATCTTATTTGAAAAGAATTAAAAGACACACTTTGATTAAGGAAAACCAAAACATAAGTAAAGAATATACAGAAAGAGTCAGGACAATGTTAGAGCAGAGAATATATGAAATGCCAGTAAATTTGAACATTTCTGTCAAGTGGACCATTTCCTAGCTCCTAAAGTTTACCAACACTGACACAAGAGGAAATCATTTAAGGTCATCATGTCTGCCCTTGGCATTCTCGGAACGCCCTGGCCTCAGAATGCAGCCTCTGTAGTCCATGGTAACCTGCGGAGAGGGGGCGGGGCTGAGGGAGGTTGGAACACTGCCCTCACTGAGGGAGTGGGTGTGGCCATCTCTGCTGTGACTGAACAAAGGGCAGGGGAGCAGGGGGCCCAGGGCAGGGCCCTCAGAGCCCGGCAGGCCCAGTGGAGGGTCACAAGTTTTTAGGCCCAGGCCAAAGGGCGCCTTCTTTGTCTGCACAGCTGCCCAAACTCTCACCTTTCCACTCAGGCCGCCCTCTTCCTTGAAGTGTGTGTGGAACGTGTCCGCGCAGTACACCGCGCTGCACAGCTAAGCATAGATCTGGGCATCGTAGCTTCCTGCCAGGTGACCGAAGTTCGCAGGCAGATGGGTCCCTGGGACACACGCGGAGGGGCTCCTGCCCGGGTCACAGGCCGCACCCTGCCCCTGCCCCAGATCGGGGGCCGCAAACAGCCCTGTCTGAGTCCCCTGCCTCTAGAGGGAGTATTGGACCTACACTTGTAGAAAACGGGGTCCTTGAGGGCCACTCATTGGAGGGACACAAATAAATCTTTGCCGACTTTCTGCTGAAACTTACGAGCGTTCACACCTAAGCCTCTTACAAGGTCAGCTGTTTAGCTAAACATGAGCTCATGATCTAAATTTACCCAATAATGAAGAAAGCATCTACAAGGGGAGACCATCAGCCCAAACCATCAATACCAGGATTAGATTCCCAAGGCCATCCATCAGATGAAGGAATAATCGGGTGCAAGGCAGAAAATATACATAAAACTGGAACTGAAACAAGGCACAAGGATATTTTCAAAGACTGGTAGGATCTCTAAAACATTTTTCAAGGACATGTCATTGATAAAGCTAAATACTCCAAGGTTGTGTAATACAACAGATTAATCATTGAGAAGAGTGAAATTATGCTGTTTTGAAAACTATGGCAGGTCAGATTTTCTGCCTAATTATATAAGAAGATTTCTCTAAAAAATACACTTTATTTCAAAGAGTTATTGGCTGTGAAATAAATTAAGGGTATTTCAAATGGCTTGTCTGCAAAGAAAGGTGAGATGTAGGGAATCATAGAAAGTCGAGGGGAAAATAGGTCAATATATACATTGCTGTATCGTGAACTAAGCCTTAGGCCAGCAACAATGGAGAGGACCTGACCCTTAGACACGTACAAGTAAGCTGGAATCTTCAAAAGTTCAAATCTTTATAAGTTAAAAGATTTATTAAAATGAATAACCAAGTGTTTTAATTGACATCAGAAGATGAAAACAATAAACCCTGAGAACATAGAGAAAAGATAAATAAAGATATGAGCAGAACTTAATACAACAGAAAACGTATACAATTCAGGTGATTTAGTAAGTCCAAAGAATTTTCTTTGAAAAGAATTAAAAGACACACTTTGATTAAGGAAAACCAAAACATAAGTAAAGAATATACAGAAAGAGTCAGGACAATGTTAGAGCAGAGAATATATGAAATGCCAGTAAATTTGAACATTTCTGGAAAGTGGACCATTTCCTAGCTCCTAAAGTTTACCAACACTGACACAAGAGGAAATCATTTAAGGTCATCATGTCTGCCCTTGGCATTCTCGGAACGCCCTGGCCTCAGAATGCAGCCTCTGTAGTCCATGGTAACCTGCGGAGAGGGCACGGGGCTGAGGGAGGTTGGAACACTGCCCTCACTGAGGGAGTGGGTGTGGCCATCTCTGCTGTGACTGAACAAAGGGCAGGGTAGCAGGGGGCCCAGGGCAGGGCCCTCAGAGCCCGGCAGGCCCAGTGGATTGTCACAAGCTTTTAGGCCCAGGCCAAAGGGCGCCTTCTTTATCTGCACAGCTGCCCAAACTCTCATCTTTCCACTCAGGCCGCCCTCTTACTTGAAGTGTGTGTGGAGCGTGTCCATGCAGTATACCGCGCTGCACAGCTAAACATAGGTCTGGGCATCGTAGCTTCCTGCCAGGTGACCGAAGTTCGCAGGCAGATGGGTCCCTGGGACACACGCGGAGGGGCTCCTGCCCTGGTCACAGGCCGCCCACTGCCCCTGCCCCAGATCGGGGGCCGCAAAGCAGCCCTGTCTGAGTCCCCTGCCTCTAGAGGGAGTATTGGACCAACACTTGTAGAAAACGGGGTCCTTGCGGGCCAGTCATTGGAGGGACACAAATAAATCTTTGCCGACTTTCTGCTGAAACTTACGAGCGTTCACACCTAAGCCTCTTACAAGGTCAGCTGTTTAGCTAAACATGAGCTCATGATCTAAATTTACACAATAATGAAGAAAGCAGCTACAAGGGGAGACAATCAGCCAAAACCATCAATACCAGAATTAGATTCCCAAGGCCATCCATCAGATGAAGGAATAATCGGGTGCAAGGCAGAAAATATACATAAAACTGGAACTGAAACAAGGCACAAGGATGTTTTCAAAGACTGGTAGGATCTCTAAAACATTTTTCAAGGACATGTCATTGATAAAGCTAAATACTCCAAGGTTGTGTAATACAACAGATTAATCATTGAGAAGAGTGAAATTATGCTGTTTTGAAAACTATGGCAGGTCAGATTTTCTGCCTAATTATATAAGAAGATTTCTCTAAAAAATACACATTATTTCAAAGACTTATTGGCTGTGAAATAAGTTAAGGGTATTTCAAATGGCTTGTCTGCAAAGAAAGGTGAGATGTAGGGAATCACAGAAAGTCGAGGGGAAAATAGATCAATATATACATTGCTGTATGGTGAACTAAGCCTTAGGCCAGCAACAATGGAGAGGACCTGACCCTTAGACACGTACAAGTAAGCTGGAATCTTCAAAAGTTCAAATCTTTATAAGTAAAAAGATTTATTAAAATGAATAACCAAGTGTTTTAATTGACATCAGAAGATGAAAACAATAAACCCTGAGAACATAGAGAAAAGATAAATAAAGATATGAGCAGAACTTAATACAACAGAAAACGTATACAATTCAGGTGATTTAGTAAGTCCAAAGAATCTTATTTGAAAAGAATTAAAAGACACACTTTGATTAAGGAAAACCAAAACATAAGTAAAGAATATACAGAAAGAGTCAGGACAATGTTAGAGCAGAGAATATATGAAATGCCAGTAAATTTGAACATTTCTGTCAAGTGGACCATTTCCTAGCTCCTAAAGTTTACCAACACTGACACAAGAGGAAATCTTTTAAGGTCATCATGTCTGCCCTTGGCATTCTCGGAATGCCCTGGCCTCAGAATGCAGCCTCTGTAGTCCATGGTAACCTGCGGAGAGGGGGCGGGGCTGAGGGAGGTTGGAACACTGCCCTCACTGAGGGAGTGGGTGTGGCCATCTCTGCTGTGACTGAACAAAGGGCAGGGGAGCAGGGGGCCCAGGGCAGGGCCCTCAGAGCCCGGCAGGCCCAGTGGAGGGTCACAAGTTTTTAGGCCCAGGCCAAAGGGCGCCTTCTTTGTCTGCACAGCTGCCCAAACTCTCACCTTTCCACTCAGGCCACCCTCTTACTTGAAGTGTGTGTGGAACGTGTCCGCGCAGTACACCGCGCTGCACAGCTAAGCATAGATCTGGGCATCGTAGCTTCCTGCCAGGTGACCGAAGTTCGCAGGCAGATGGGTCCCTGGGACACACGCGGAGGGGCTCCTGCCCGGGTCACAGGCCGCACCCTGCCCCTGCCCCAGATCGGGGGCCGCAAACAGCCCTGTCTGAGTCCCCTGCCTCTAGAGGGAGTATTGGACCTACACTTGTAGAAAACGGGGTCCTTGAGGGCCACTCATTGGAGGGACACAAATAAATCTTTGCCGACTTTCTGCTGAAACTTACGAACGTTCACACCTAAGCCTCTTACAAGGTCAGCTGTTTAGCTAAACATGAGCTCATGATCTAAATTTACCCAATAATGAAGAAAGCATCTACAAGGGGAGACCATCAGCCCAAACAATCAATACCAGGATTAGATTTCCAAGGCCATCCATCAGATGAAGGAATAATCGGGTGCAAGGCAGAAAATATACATAAAACTGGAACTGAAACAAGGCACAAGGATATTTTCAAAGACTGGTAGGATCTCTAAAACATTTTTCAAGGACATGTCATTGATAAAGCTAAATACTCCAAGGTTGTGTAATACAACAGATTAATCATTGAGAAGAGTGAAATTATGCTGTTTTGAAAACTATGGCAGGTCAGATTTTCTGCCTAATTATATAAGAAGATTTCTCTAAAAAATACACTTTATTTCAAAGAGTTATTGGCTGTGAAATAAATTAAGGGTATTTCAAATGGCTTGTCTGCAAAGAAAGGTGAGATGTAGGGAATCATAGAAAGTCGAGGGGAAAATAGGTCAATATATACATTGCTGTATCGTGAACTAAGCCTTAGGCCAGCAACAATGGAGAGGACCTGACCCTTAGACACGTACAAGTAAGCTGGAATCTTCAAAAGTTCAAATCTTTATAAGTTAAAAGATTTATTAAAATGAATAACCAAGTGTTTTAATTGACATCAGAAGATGAAAACAATAAACCCTGAGAACATAGAGAAAAGATAAATAAAGATATGAGCAGAACTTAATACAACAGAAAACGTATAAAATTCAGGTGATTTAGTAAGTCCAAAGAATTTTCTTTGAAAAGAATTAAAAGACACACTTTGATTAAGGAAAACCAAAACATAAGTAAAGAATATACAGAAAGAGTCAGGACAATGTTAGAGCAGAGAATATATGAAATGCCAGTAAATTTGAACATTTCTGTCAAGTGGACCATTTCCTAGCTCCTAAAGTTTACCAACACTGACACAAGAGGAAATCATTTAAGGTCATCATGTCTGCCCTTGGCATTCTCGGAACGCCCTGGCCTCAGAATGCAGCCTCTGTAGTCCATGGTAACCTGCGGAGAGGGCACGGGGCTGAGGGAGGTTGGAACACTGCCCTCACTGAGGGAGTGGGTGTGGCCATCTCTGCTGTGACTGAACAAAGGGCAGGGTAGCAGGGGGCCCAGGGCAGGGCCCTCAGAGCCCGGCAGGCCCAGTGGATTGTCACAAGCTTTTAGGCCCAGGCCAAAGGGCGCCTTCTTTATCTGCACAGCTGCCCAAACTCTCATCTTTCCACTCAGGCCGCCCTCTTACTTGAAGTGTGTGTGGAGCGTGTCCATGCAGTATACCGCGCTGCACAGCTAAACATAGGTCTGGGCATCGTAGCTTCCTGCCAGGTGACCGAAGTTCGCAGGCAGATGGGTCCCTGGGACACACGCGGAGGGGCTCCTGCCCTGGTCACAGGCCACCCACTGCCCCTGCCCCAGATCGGGGGCCGCAAAGCAGCCCTGTCTGAGTCCCCTGCCTCTAGAGGGAATATTGGACCAACACTTGTAGAAAACGGGTCCTTGCGGGCCAGTCATTGGAGGGACACAAATAAATCTTTGCCGACTTTCTGCTGAAACTTACGAGCGTTCACACCTAAGCCTCTTACAAGGTCAGATGTTTAGCTAAACATGAGCTCATGATCTAAATTTACACAATAATGAAGAAAGCAGCTACAAGGGGAGACAATCAGCCAAAACCATCAATACCAGAATTAGATTCCCAAGGCCATCCATCAGATGAAGGAATAATCGGGTGCAAGGCAGAAAATATACATAAAACTGGAACTGAAACAAGGCACAAGGATGTTTTCAAAGACTGGTAGGATCTCTAAAACATTTTTCAAGGACATGTCATTGATAAAGCTAAATACTCCACGGTTGTGTAATACAACAGATTAATCATTGAGAAGAGTGAAATTATGCTGTTTTGAAAACTATGCCAGGTCAGATTTTCTGCCTAATTATATAAGAAGATTTCTCTAAAAAATACACATTATTTCAAAGACTTATTGGCTGTGAAATAAGTTAAGGGTATTTCAAATGGCTTGTCTGCAAAGAAAGGTGAGATGTAGGGAATCACAGAAAGTCGAGGGGAAAATAGGTCATTATATACATTGCTGTATGGTGAACTAAGCCTTAGGCCAGCAACAATGGAGAGGACCTGACCCTTAGACACGTACAAGTAAGCTGGAATCTTCAAAAGTTCAAATCTTTATAAGTAAAAAGATTTATTAAAATGAATAACCAAGTGTTTTAATTGACATCAGAAGATGAAAAGAATAAACCCTGAGAACATAGAAAAAAGATAAATAAAGATATGTGCAGAACTTAATACAACAGAAAACGAATACAATTCAGGTGATTTAGTAAGTCCAAAGAATCTTATTTGAAAAGAATTAAAAGACACACTTTGATTAAGGAAAACCAAAACATAAGTAAAGAATATACAGAAAGAGTCAGGACAATGTTAGAGCAGAGAATATATGAAATGCCAGTAAATTTGAACATTTCTGTCAAGTGGACCATTTCCTAGCTCCTAAAGTTTACCAACACTGACACAAGAGGAAATCTTTTAAGGTCATCATGTCTGCCCTTGGCATTCTCGGAACGCCCTGGCCTCAGAATGCAGCCTCTGTAGTCCATGGTAACCTGCAGAGAGGGGGCGGGGCTGAGGGAGGTTGGAACACTGCCCTCACTGAGGGAGTGGGTGTGGCCATCTCTGCTGTGACTGAACAAAGGGCAGGGGAGCAGGGGGCCCAGGGCAGGGCCATCAGAGCCCGGCAGGCCCAGTGGAGTGTCACAAGTTTTTAGGCCCAGGCCAAAGGGCGCCTTCTTTGTCTGCACAGCTGCCCAAACTCTCACCTTTCCACTCAGGCCGCCCTCTTCCTTGAAGTGTGTGTGGAACGTGTCTGCGCAGTACACCGCGCTGCACAGCTAAGCATAGATCTGGGCATCGTAGCTTCCTGCCAGGTGACCGAAGTTCGCAGGCAGATGGGTCCCTGGGACACACGCGGAGGGGCTCCTGCCCGGGTCACAGGCCGCACCCTGCCCCTGCCCCAGATCGGGGGCCGCAAAGCAGCCCTGTCTGAGTCCCCTGCCTCTAGAGGGAGTATTGGACCTACACTTGTAGAAAACGGGGTCCTTGCGGGCCACTCATTGGAGGGACACAAATAAATCTTTGCCGACTTTCTGCTGAAACTTACGAGCGTTCACACCTAAGCCTCTTACAAGGTCAGCTGTTTAGCTAAACATGAGCTCATGATCTAAATTTACCCAATAATGAAGAAAGCAGCTACAAGGGGAGACAATCAGCCCAAACCATCAATACCAGGATTAGATTCCCAAGGCCATCCATCAGATGAAGGAATAATCGGGTGCAAGGCAGAAAATATACATAAAACTGGAACTGAAACAAGGCACAAGGATGTTTTCAAAGACTGGTAGGATCTCTAAAACATTTTTCAAGGACATGTCATTGATAAAGCTAAATACTCCAAGGTTGTGTAATACAACAGATTAATCATTGAGAAGAGTGAAATTATGCTGTTTTGAAAACTATGGCAGGTCAGATTTTCTGCCTAATTATATAAGAAGATTTCTCTAAAAAATACACTTTATTTCAAAGAGTTATTGGCTGTGAAATAAATTAAGGGTATTTCAAATGGCTTGTCTGCAAAGAAAGGTGAGATGTAGGGAATCACAGAAAGTCGAGGGGAAAATAGGTCAATATATACATTGCTGTATGGTGAACTAAGCCTTAGGCCAGCAACAATGGAGAGGACCTGACCCTTAGACACGTACAAGTAAGCTGGAATCTTCAAAAGTTCATATCTTTATAAGTAAAAAGATTTATTAAAATGAATAACCAAGTGTTTTAATTGACATCAGAAGATGAAAACAATAAACCCTGAGAACATAGAGAAAAGATAAATAAAGATATGAGCAGAACTTAATACAACAGAAAACGTATACAATTCAGGTGATTTAGTAAGTCCAAAGAATCTTCTTTGAAAAGAATTAAAAGACACACTTTGATTAAGGAAAACCAAAACATAAGTAAAGAATATACAGAAAGAGTCAGGACAATGTTAGAGCAGAGAATATATGAAATGCCAGTAAATTTGAACATTTCTGTCAAGTGGACCATTTCCTAGCTCCTAAAGTTTACCAACACTGACACAAGAGGAAATCTTTTAAGGTCATCATGTCAGCCCTTGGCATTCTCGGAACGCCCTGGCCTCAGAATGCAGCCTCTGTAGTCCATGGTAACCTGCGGAGAGGGGGCGGGGCTGAGGGAGGTTGGAACACTGCCCTCACTGAGGGAGTGGGTGTGGCCATCTCTGCTGTGACTGAACAAAGGGCAGGGGAGCAGGGGGCCCAGGGCAGGGCCCTCAGAGCCCGGCAGGCCCAGTGGAGTGTCACAAGCTTTTAGGCCCAGGCCAAAGGGCGCCTTCTTTGTCTGCACAGCTGCCCAAACTCTCACCTTTCCACTCAGGCCGCAGTCTGACTTAAAGTGTGTGTGGAACGTGTCCGCGCAGTACACCGCGCTGCACAGCTAAGCATAGGTCTGGGCATCGTAGCTTCCTGCCAGGTGACCGAAGTTCGCAGGCAGATGGGTCCCTGGGACACACGCGGAGAGGCTCCTGCCCGGGGCACAGGCCGCCCACTGCCCCTGCCCCAGATCGGGGGCCGCAAAGCAGCCCTGTCTGAGTCCCCTGCCTCTAGAGGGAGTATTGGACCTACACTTGTAAAAAACGGGGTCCTTGAGGGCCACTCATTGGAGGGACACAAATAAATCTTTGCCGACTTTCTGCAGAAACTTACGAACGTTCACACCTAAGCCTCTTACAAGGTCAGCTGTTTAGCTAAACATGAGCTCATGATCTAAATTTACCCAATAATGAAGAAAGCATCTACAAGGGGAGACCATCAGCCCAAACCATCAATACCAGGATTAGATTCCCAAGGCCATCCATCAGATGAAGGAATAATCGGGTGCAAGGCAGAAAATATACATAAAACTGGAACTGAAACAAGGCACAAGGATATTTTCAAAGACTGGTAGGATCTCTAAAACATTTTTCAAGGACATGTCATTGATAAAGCTAAATACTCCAAGGTTGTGTAATACAACAGATTAATCATTGAGAAGAGTGAAATTATGCTGTTTTGAAAACTATGCCAGGTCAGATTTTCTGCCTAATTATATAAGAAGATTTCTCTAAAAAATACACATTATTTCAAAGACTTATTGGCTGTGAAATAAGTTAAGGGTATTTCAAATGGCTTGTCTGCAAAGAAAGGTGAGATGTAGGGAATCACAGAAAGTCGAGGGGAAAATAGGTCAATATATACATTGCTGTATGGTGAACTAAGCCTTAGGCCAGCAACAATGGAGAGGACCTGACCCTTAGACACGTACAAGTAAGCTGGAATCTTCAAAAGTTCAAATCTTTATAAGTAAAAAGATTTATTAAAATGAATAACCAAGTGTTTTAATTGACATCAGAAGATGAAAAGAATAAACCCTGAGAACATAGAAAAAAGATAAATAAAGATATGAGCAGAACTTAATACAACAGAAAACGAATAAAATTCAGGTGATTTAGTAAGTCCAAAGAATCTTCTTTGAAAAGAATTAAAAGACACACTTTGATTAAGGAAAACCAAAACATAAGTAAAGAATATACAGAAAGAGTCAGGACAATGTTAGAGCAGAGAATATATGAAATGCCAGTAAATTTGAACATTTCTGTCAAGTGGACCATTTCCTAGCTCCTAAAGTTTACCAACACTGACACAAGAGGAAATCATTTAAGGTCAACATGTCTGCCCTTGGCATTCTCGGAACGCCCTGGCCTCAGAATGCAGCCTCTGTAGTCCATGGTAACCTGCGGAGAGGGGGCGGGGCTGAGGGAGGTTGGAACACTGCCCTCACTGAGGGAGTGGGTGTGGCCATCTCTGCTGTGACTGAACAAAGGGCAGGGGAGCAGGGGGCCCAGGGCAGGGCCCTCAGAGCCCGGCAGGCCCAGTGGAGGGTCACAAGTTTTTAGGCCCAGGCCAAAGGGCGCCTTCTTTGTCTGCACAGCTGCCCAAACTCTCACCTTTCCACTCAGGCCGCCCTCTTCCTTGAAGTGTGTGTGGAACGTGTCCGCGCAGTACACCGCGCTGCACAGCTAAGCATAGGTCTGGGCATCGTAGCTTCCTGCCAGGTGACCGAAGTTCGCAGGCAGATGGGTCCCTGGGACACACGCGGAGGGGCTCCTGCCCGGGTCACAGGCCGCCCACTGCCCCTGCCCCAGATCGGGGGCCGCAAACAGCCCTGTCTGAGTCCCCTGCCTCTAGAGGGAGTATTGGACCTACACTTGTAAAAAACGGGGTCCTTGAGGGCCACTCATTGGAGGGACACAAATAAATCTTTGCCGACTTTCTGCAGAAACTTACGAACGTTCACACCTAAGCCTCTTACAAGGTCAGCTGTTTAGCTAAACATGAGCTCATGATCTAAATTTACCCAATAATGAAGAAAGCATCTACAAGGGGAGACCATCAGCCCAAACCATCAATACCAGGATTAGATTCCCAAGGCCATCCATCAGATGAAGGAATAATCGGGTGCAAGGCAGAAAATATACATAAAACTGGAACTGAAACAAGGCACAAGGATATTTTCAAAGACTGGTAGGATCTCTAAAACATTTTTCAAGGACATGTCATTGATAAAGCTAAATACTCCAAGGTTGTGTAATACAACAGATTAATCATTGAGAAGAGTGAAATTATGCTGTTTTGAAAACTATGCCAGGTCAGATTTTCTGCCTAATTATATAAGAAGATTTCTCTAAAAAATACACATTATTTCAAAGACTTATTGGCTGTGAAATAAGTTAAGGGTATTTCAAATGGCTTGTCTGCAAAGAAAGGTGAGATGTAGGGAATCACAGAAAGTCGAGGGGAAAATAGGTCAATATATACATTGCTGTATGGTGAACTAAGCCTTAGGCCAGCAACAATGGAGAGGACCTGACCCTTAGACACGTACAAGTAAGCTGGAATCTTCAAAAGTTCAAATCTTTATAAGTAAAAAGATTTATTAAAATGAATAACCAAGTGTTTTAATTGACATCAGAAGATGAAAAGAATAAACCCTGAGAACATAGAAAAAAGATAAATAAAGATATGAGCAGAACTTAATACAACAGAAAACGAATAAAATTCAGGTGATTTAGTAAGTCCAAAGAATCTTCTTTGAAAAGAATTAAAAGACACACTTTGATTAAGGAAAACCAAAACATAAGTAAAGAATATACAGAAAGAGTCAGGACAATGTTAGAGCAGAGAATATATGAAATGCCAGTAAATTTGAACATTTCTGTCAAGTGGACCATTTCCTAGCTCCTAAAGTTTACCAACACTGACACAAGAGGAAATCATTTAAGGTCAACATGTCTGCCCTTGGCATTCTCGGAACGCCCTGGCCTCAGAATGCAGCCTCTGTAGTCCATGGTAACCTGCGGAGAGGGGGCGGGGCTGAGGGAGGTTGGAACACTGCCCTCACTGAGGGAGTGGGTGTGGCCATCTCTGCTGTGACTGAACAAAGGGCAGGGGAGCAGGGGGCCCAGGGCAGGGCCCTCAGAGCCCGGCAGGCCCAGTGGAGGGTCACAAGTTTTTAGGCCCAGGCCAAAGGGCGCCTTCTTTGTCTGCACAGCTGCCCAAACTCTCACCTTTCCACTCAGGCCGCCCTCTTCCTTGAAGTGTGTGTGGAACGTGTCCGCGCAGTACACCGCGCTGCACAGCTAAGCATAGGTCTGGGCATCGTAGCTTCCTGCCAGGTGACCGAAGTTCGCAGGCAGATGGGTCCCTGGGACACACGCGGAGGGGCTCCTGCCCGGGTCACAGGCCGCCCACTGCCCCTGCCCCAGATCGGGGGCCGCAAACAGCCCTGTCTGAGTCCCCTGCCTCTAGAGGGAGTATTGGACCTACACTTGTAGAAAACGGGGTCCTTGAGGGCCACTCATTGGAGGGACACAAATAAATCTTTGCCGACTTTCTGCTGAAAATTACGAGCGTTCACACCTAAGCCTCTTACAAGGTCAGCTGTTTAGCTAAACATGAGCTCATGATCTAAATTTACCCAATAATGAAGAAAGCATCTACAAGGGGAGACCATCAGCCCAAACCATCAATACCAGGATTAGATTCCCAAGGCCATCCATCAGATGAAGGAATAATCGGGTGCAAGGCAGAAAATATACATAAAACTGGAACTGAAACAAGGCACAAGGATATTTTCAAAGACTGGTAGGATCTCTAAAACATTTTTCAAGGACATGTCATTGATAAAGCTAAATACTCCAAGGTTGTGTAATACAACAGATTAATCATTGAGAAGAGTGAAATTATGCTGTTTTGAAAACTATGGCAGGTCAGATTTTCTGCCTAATTATATAAGAAGATTTCTCTAAAAAATACACTTTATTTCAAAGTGTTATTGGCTGTGAAATAAATTAAGGGTATTTCAAATGGCTTGTCTGCAAAGAAAGGTGAGATGTAGGGAATCACAGAAAGTCGAGGGGAAAATAGGTCAATATATACATTGCTGTATCGTGAACTAAGCCTTAGGCCAGCAACAATGGAGAGGACCTGACCCTTAGACACGTACAAGTAAGCTGGAATCTTCAAAAGTTCAAATCTTTATAAGTAAAAAGATTTATTAAAATGAATAACCAAGTGTTTTAATTGACATCAGAAGATGAAAACAATAAACCCTGAGAACATAGAGAAAAGATAAATAAAGATATGAGCAGAACTTAATACAACAGAAAACGTATACAATTCAGGTGATTTAGTAAGTCCAAAGAATTTTCTTTGAAAAGAATTAAAAGACACACTTTGATTAAGGAAAACCAAAACATAAGTAAAGAATATACAGAAAGAGTCAGGACAATGTTAGAGCAGAGAATATATGAAATGCCAGTAAATTTGAACATTTCTGGAAAGTGGACCATTTCCTAGCTCCTAAAGTTTACCAACACTGACACAAGAGGAAATCATTTAAGGTCATCATGTCTGCCCTTGGCATTCTCGGAACGCCCTGGCCTCAGAATGCAGCCTCTGTAGTCCATGGTAACCTGCGGAGAGGGCACGGGGCTGAGGGAGGTTGGAACACTGCCCTCACTGAGGGAGTGGGTGTGGCCATCTCTGCTGTGACTGAACAAAGGGCAGGGTAGCAGGGGGCCCAGGGCAGGGCCCTCAGAGCCCGGCAGGCCCAGTGGATTGTCACAAGCTTTTAGGCCCAGGCCAAAGGGCGCCTTCTTTGTCTGCACAGCTGCCCAAACTCTCATCTTTCCATTCAGGCCGCCCTCTTACTTGAACTGTGTGTGGAGCGTGTCCATGCAGTATAC
This sequence comes from Mesoplodon mirus, assembly GCF_964341445.2. Classification (NCBI taxonomy): domain Eukaryota; kingdom Metazoa; phylum Chordata; class Mammalia; order Artiodactyla; family Ziphiidae; genus Mesoplodon; species Mesoplodon mirus. The sequence goes on along the minus strand of NC_138976.1, from coordinate 127,639,270 downwards.
CGCGATGCACAGCTAAACATAGGTCTGGGCATCGTAGCTTCCTGCCAGGTGACCGAAGTTCGCAGGCAGATGGGTCCCTGGGACACACGCGGAGGGGCTCCTGCCCTGGTCACAGTCCGCCCACTGCCCCTGCCCCAGATCGGGGGCCGCAAAGCAGCCCTGTCTGAGTCCCCTGCCTCTAGAGGGAGTATTGGACCAACACTTGTAGAAAACGGGGTCCTTGCGGGCCACTCATTGGAGGGACACAAATAAATCTTTGCCGACTTTCTGCTGAAACTTACGAGCGTTCACACCTAAGCCTCTTACAAGGTCAGCTGTTTAGCTAAACATGAGCTCATGATCTAAATTTACACAATAATGAAGAAAGCAGCTACAAGGGGAGACAATCAGTCAAAACCATCAATACCAGAATTAGATTCCCAAGGCCATCCATCAGATGAAGGAATAATCGGGTGCAAGGCAGAAAATATACATAAAACTGGAACTGAAACAAGGCACAAGGATGTTTTCAAAGACTGGTAGGATCTCTAAAACATTTTTCAAGGACATGTCATTGATAAAGCTAAATACTCCAAGGTTGTGTAATACAACAGATTAATCATTGAGAAGAGTGAAATTATGCTGTTTTGAAAACTATGGCAGGTCAGATTTTCTGCCTAATTATATAAGAAGATTTCTCTAAAAAATACACATTATTTCAAAGACTTATTGGCTGTGAAATAAGTTAAGGGTATTTCAAATGGCTTGTCTGCAAAGAAAGGTGAGATGTAGGGAATCACAGAAAGTCGAGGGGAAAATAGGTCAATATATACATTGCTGTATCGTGAACTAAGCCTTAGGCCAGCAACAATGGAGAGGACCTGACCCTTAGACACGTACAAGTAAGCTGGAATCTTCAAAAGTTCAAATCTTTATAAGTAAAAAGATTTATTAAAATGAATAACCAAGTGTTTTAATTGACATCAGAAGATGAAAACAATAAACCCTGAGAACATAGAGAAAAGATAAATAAAGATATGAGCAGAACTTAATACAACAGAAAACGTATACAATTCAGGTGATTTAGTAAGTCCAAAGAATTTTCTTTGAAAAGAATTAAAAGACACACTTTGATTAAGGAAAACCAAAACATAAGTAAAGAATATACAGAAAGAGTCAGGACAATGTTAGAGCAGAGAATATATGAAATGCCAGTAAATTTGAACATTTCTGGAAAGTGGACCATTTCCTAGCTCCTAAAGTTTACCAACACTGACACAAGAGGAAATCATTTAAGGTCATCATGTCTGCCCTTGGCATTCTCGGAACGCCCTGGCCTCAGAATGCAGCCTCTGTAGTCCATGGTAACCTGCGGAGAGGGCACGGGGCTGAGGGAGGTTGGAACACTGCCCTCACTGAGGGAGTGGGTGTGGCCATCTCTGCTGTGACTGAACAAAGGGCAGGGTAGCAGGGGGCCCAGGGCAGGGCCCTCAGAGCCCGGCAGGCCCAGTGGATTGTCACAAGCTTTTAGGCCCAGGCCAAAGGGCGCCTTCTTTGTCTGCACAGCTGCCCAAACTCTCATCTTTCCATTCAGGCCGCCCTCTTACTTGAACTGTGTGTGGAGCGTGTCCATGCAGTATACCGCGCTGCACAGCTAAACATAGGTCTGGGCATCGTAGCTTCCTGCCAGGTGACCGAAGTTCGCAGGCAGATGGGTCCCTGGGACACACGCGGAGGGGCTCCTGCCCTGGTCACAGTCCGCCCACTGCCCCTGCCCCAGATCGGGGGCCGCAAAGCAGCCCTGTCTGAGTCCCCTGCCTCTAGAGGGAGTATTGGACCAACACTTGTAGAAAACGGGGTCCTTGCGGGCCACTCATTGGAGGGACACAAATAAATCTTTGCCGACTTTCTGCTGAAACTTACGAGCGTTCACACCTAAGCCTCTTACAAGGTCAGCTGTTTAGCTAAACATGAGCTCATGATCTAAATTTACACAATAATGAAGAAAGCAGCTACAAGGGGAGACAATCAGTCAAAACCATCAATACCAGAATTAGATTCCCAAGGCCATCCATCAGATGAAGGAATAATCGGGTGCAAGGCAGAAAATATACATAAAACTGGAACTGAAACAAGGCACAAGGATGTTTTCAAAGACTGGTAGGATCTCTAAAACATTTTTCAAGGACATGTCATTGATAAAGCTAAATACTCCAAGGTTGTGTAATACAACAGATTAATCATTGAGAAGAGTGAAATTATGCTGTTTTGAAAACTATGGCAGGTCAGATTTTCTGCCTAATTATATAAGAAGATTTCTCTAAAAAATACACATTATTTCAAAGACTTATTGGCTGTGAAATAAGTTAAGGGTATTTCAAATGGCTTGTCTGCAAAGAAAGGTGAGATGTAGGGAATCACAGAAAGTCGAGGGGAAAATAGGTCAATATATACATTGCTGTATCGTGAACTAAGCCTTAGGCCAGCAACAATGGAGAGGACCTGACCCTTAGACACATACAAGTAAGCTGGAATCTTCAAAAGTTCAAATCTTTATAAGTAAAAAGATTTATTAAAATGAATAACCAAGTGTTTTAATTGACATCAGAAGATGAAAACAATAAACCCTGAGAACATAGAGAAAAGATAAATAAAGATATGAGCAGAACTTAATACAACAGAAAACGTATACAATTCAGGTGATTTAGTAAGTCCAAAGAATCTTATTTGAAAAGAATTAAAAGACACACTTTGATTAAGGAAAACCAAAACATAAGTAAAGAATATACAGAAAGAGTCAGGACAATGTTAGAGCAGAGAATATATGAAATGCCAGTAAATTTGAACATTTTTGTCAAGTGGACCATTTCCTAGCTCCTAAATTTTACCAACACTGACACAAGAGGAAATCTTTTAAGGTCATCATGTCTGCCCTTGGCATTCTCGGAACGCCCTGGCCTCAGAATGCAGCCTCTGTAGTCCATGGTAACCTGCGGAGAGGGGGCGGGGCTGAGGGAGGTTGGAACACTGCCCTCACTGAGGGAGTGGTTGTGGCCATCTTTGCTGTGACTGAACAAAGGGCAGGGGAGCAGGGGGCCCAGGGCAGGGCCCTCAGAGCCCGGCAGGCCCAGTGGAGGGTCACAAGTTTTTAGGCCCAGGCCAAAGGGCGCCTTCTTTGTCTGCACAGCTGCCCAAACTCTCACCTTTCCACTCAGGCCGCCCTCTTACTTGAAGTGTGTGTGGAACGTGTCCGCGCAGTACACCGCGCTGCACAGCTAAGCATAGATCTGGGCATCGTAGCTTCCTGCCAGGTGACCGAAGTTCGCAGGCAGATGGGTCCCTGGGACACACGCGGAGGGGCTCCTGCCCGGGTCACAGGCCGCACCCTGCCCCTGCCCCAGATCGGGGGCCGCAAACAGCCCTGTCTGAGTCCCCTGCCTCTAGAGGGAGTATTGGACCTACACTTGTAAAAAACGGGGTCCTTGAGGGCCACTCATTGGAGGGACACAAATAAATCTTTGCCGACTTTCTGCAGAAACTTACGAACGTTCACACCTAAGCCTCTTACAAGGTCAGCTGTTTAGCTAAACATGAGCTCATGATCTAAATTTACACAATAATGAAGAAAGCAGCTACAAGGGGAGACCATCAGCCCAAACCATCAATACCAGGATTAGATTCCCAAGGCCATCCATCAGATGAAGGAATAATCGGGTGCAAGGCAGAAAATATACATAAAACTGGAACTGAAACAAGGCACAAGGATATTTTCAAAGACTGGTAGGATCTCTAAAACATTTTTCAAGGACATGTCATTGATAAAGCTAAATACTCCAAGGTTGTGTAATACAACAGATTAATCATTGAGAAGAGTGAAATTATGCTGTTTTGAAAACTATGCCAGGTCAGATTTTCTGCCTAATTATATAAGAAGATTTCTCTAAAAAATACACTTTATTTCAAAGAGTTATTGGCTGTGAAATAAATTAAGGGTATTTCAAATGGCTTGTCTGCAAAGAAAGGTGAGATGTAGGGAATCATAGAAAGTCGAGGGGAAAATAGGTCAATATATACATTGCTGTATCGTGAACTAAGCCTTAGGCCAGCAACAATGGAGAGGACCTGACCCTTAGCCACGTACAAGTAAGCTGGAATCTTCAAAAGTTCAAATCTTTATAAGTTAAAAGATTTATTAAAATGAATAACCAAGTGTTTTAATTGACATCAGAAGATGAAAACAATAAACCCTGAGAACATAGAGAAAAGATAAATAAAGATATGAGCAGAACTTAATACAACAGAAAACGTATAAAATTCAGGTGATTTAGTAAGTCCAAAGAATTTTCTTTGAAAAGAATTAAAAGACACACTTTGATTAAGGAAAACCAAAACATAAGTAAAGAATATACAGAAAGAGTCAGGACAATGTTAGAGCAGAGAATATATGAAATGCCAGTAAATTTGAACATTTCTGTCAAGTGGACCATTTCCTAGCTCCTAAAGTTTACCAACACTGACACAAGAGGAAATCTTTTAAGGTCATCATGTCTGCCCTTGGCATTCTCGGAACGCCCTGGCCTCAGAATGCAGCCTCTGTAGTCCATGGTAACCTGCGGAGAGGGCACGGGGCTGAGGGAGGTTGGAACACTGCCCTCACTGAGGGAGTGGGTGTGGCCATCTCTGCTGTGACTGAACAAAGGGCAGGGTAGCAGGGGGCCCAGGGCAGGGCCCTCAGAGCCCGGCAGGCCCAGTGGATTGTCACAAGCTTTTAGGCCCAGGCCAAAGGGCGCCTTCTTTATCTGCACAGCTGCCCAAACTCTCATCTTTCCACTCAGGCCGCCCTCTTACTTGAAGTGTGTGTGGAGCGTGTCCATGCAGTATACCGCGCTGCACAGCTAAACATAGGTCTGGGCATCGTAGCTTCCTGCCAGGTGACCGAAGTTCGCAGGCAGATGGGTCCCTGGGACACACGCGGAGGGGCTCCTGCCCTGGTCACAGGCCGCCCACTGCCCCTGCCCCAGATCGGGGGCCGCAAAGCAGCCCTGTCTGAGTCCCCTGCCTCTAGAGGGAGTATTGGACCAACACTTGTAGAAAACGGGGTCCTTGCGGGCCAGTCATTGGAGGGACACAAATAAATCTTTGCCGACTTTCTGCTGAAACTTACGAGCGTTCACACCTAAGCCTCTTACAAGGTCAGCTGTTTAGCTAAACATGAGCTCATGATCTAAATTTACACAATAATGAAGAAAGCAGCTACAAGGGGAGACCATCAGCCAAAACCATCAATACCAGAATTAGATTCCCAAGGCCATCCATCAGATGAAGGAATAATCGGGTGCAAGGCAGAAAATATACATAAAACTGGAACTGAAACAAGGCACAAGGATGTTTTCAAAGACTGGTAGGATCTCTAAAACATTTTTCAAGGACATGTCATTGATAAAGCTAAATACTCCAAGGTTGTGTAATACAACAGATTAATCATTGAGAAGAGTGAAATTATGCTGTTTTGAAAACTATGCCAGGTCAGATTTTCTGCCTAATTATATAAGAAGATTTCTCTAAAAAATACACATTATTTCAAAGACTTATTGGCTGTGAAATAACTTAAGGGTATTTCAAATGGCTTGTCTGCAAAGAAAGGTGAGATGTAGGGAATCACAGAAAGTCGAGGGGAAAATAGGTCATTATATACATTGCTGTATGGTGAACTAAGCCTTAGGCCAGCAACAATGGAGAGGACCTGACCCTTAGACACGTACAAGTAAGCTGGAATCTTCAAAAGTTCAAATCTTTATAAGTAAAAAGATTTATTAAAATGAATAACCAAGTGTTTTAATTGACATCAGAAGATGAAAACAATAAACCCTGAGAACATAGAAAAAAGATAAATAAAGATATGTGCAGAACTTAATACAACAGAAAACGTATACAATTCAGGTGATTTAGTAAGTCCAAAGAATCTTATTTGAAAAGAATTAAAAGACACACTTTGATTAAGGAAAACCAAAACATAAGTAAAGAATATACAGAAAGAGTCAGGACAATGTTAGAGCAGAGAATATATGAAATGCCAGTAAATTTGAACATTTCTGTCAAGTGGACCATTTCCTAGCTCCTAAAGTTTACCAACACTGACACAAGAGGAAATCTTTTAAGGTCATCATGTCTGCCCTTGGCATTCTCGGAACGCCCTGGCCTCAGAATGCAGCCTCTGTAGTCCATGGTAACCTGCGGAGAGGGGGCGGGGCTGAGGGAGGTTGGAACACTGCCCTCACTGAGGGAGTGGGTGTGGCCATCTCTGCTGTGACTGAACAAAGGGCAGGGGAGCAGGGGGCCCAGGGCAGGGCCCTCAGAGCCCGGCAGGCCCAGTGGAGGGTCACAAGTTTTTAGGCCCAGGCCAAAGGGCGCCTTCTTTGTCTGCACAGCTGCCCAAACTCTCACCTTTCCACTCAGGCCGCCCTCTTCCTTGAAGTGTGTGTGGAACGTGTCCGCGCAGTACACCGCGCTGCACAGCTAAGCATAGATCTGGGCATCGTAGCTTCCTGCCAGGTGACCGAAGTTCGCAGGCAGATGGGTCCCTGGGACACACGCGGAGGGGCTCCTGCCCGGGTCACAGGCCGCACCCTGCCCCTGCCCCAGATCGGGGGCCGCAAACAGCCCTGTCTGAGTCCCCTGCCTCTAGAGGGAGTATTGGACCTACACTTGTAGAAAACGGGGTCCTTGAGGGCCACTCATTGGAGGGACACAAATAAATCTTTGCCGACTTTCTGCTGAAACTTACGAGCGTTCACACCTAAGCCTGTTACAAGGTCAGATGTTTAGCTAAACATGAGCTCATGATCTAAATTTACCCAATAATGAAGAAAGCATCTACAAGGGGAGACCATCAGCCCAAACCATCAATACCAGGATTAGATTCCCAAGGCCATCCATCAGATGAAGGAATAATCGGGTGCAAGGCAGAAAATATACATAAAACTGGAACTGAAACAAGGCACAAGGATATTTTCAAAGACTGGTAGGATCTCTAAAACATTTTTCAAGGACATGTCATTGATAAAGCTAAATACTCCAAGGTTGTGTAATACAACAGATTAATCATTGAGAAGAGTGAAATTATGCTGTTTTGAAAACTATGGCAGGTCAGATTTTCTGCCTAATTATATAAGAAGATTTCTCTAAAAAATACACTTTATTTCAAAGAGTTATTGGCTGTGAAATAAATTAAGGGTATTTCAAATGGCTTGTCTGCAAAGAAAGGTGAGATGTAGGGAATCACAGAAAGTCGAGGGGAAAATAGGTCAATATATACATTGCTGTATGGTGAACTAAGCCTTAGGCCAGCAACAATGGAGAGGACCTGACCCTTAGACACGTACAAGTAAGCTGGAATCTTCAAAAGTTCAAATCTTTATAAGTAAAAAGATTTATTAAAATGAATAACCAAGTGTTTTAATTGACATCAGAAGATGAAAAGAATAAACCCTGAGAACATAGAAAAAAGATAAATAAAGATATGAGCAGAACTTAATACAACAGAAAACGTATAAAATTCAGGTGATTTAGTAAGTCCAAAGAATCTTCTTTGAAAAGAATTAAAAGACACACTTTGATTAAGGAAAACCAAAACATAAGTAAAGAATATACAGAAAGAGTCAGGACAATGTTAGAGCAGAGAATATATGAAATGCCAGTAAATTTGAACATTTCTGTCAAGTGGACCATTTCCTAGCTCCTAAAGTTTACCAACACTGACACAAGAGGAAATCATTTAAGGTCATCATGTCTGCCCTTGGCATTCTCGGAACGCCCTGGCCTCAGAATGCAGCCTCTGTAGTCCATGGTAAGCTGCGGAGAGGGGGTGGGGCTGAGGGAGGTTGGAACACTGCCCTCACTGAGGGAGTGGGTGTGGCCATCTCTGCTGTGACTGAACAAAGGGCAGGGGATCAGGGGTCCCAGGGCAGGGCCCTCAGAGCCCGGCAGGCCCAGTGGAGTGTCACAAGCTTTTAGGCCCAGGCCAAAGGGCGCCTTCTTTGTCTGCACAGCTGCCCAAACTCTCACCTTTCCAATCAGGCCGCCCTCTTACTTGAAGTGTGTGTGGAACGTGTCCGTGCAGTATACCGCGCTGCACAGCTAAGCATAGGTCTGGGCATCGTAGCTTCCTGCCAGGTGACCGAAGTTCGCAGGCAGATGGGTCCCTGGGACACACGCGGAGAGGCTCCTGCCCGGGCCACAGGCCGCCCACTGCCCCTGCCCCAGATCGGGGGGCGCAAAGCAGCCCTGTCTGAGTCCCCTGCCTCTAGAGGGAGTATTGGACCAACACTTGTAGAAAACGGGGTCCTTGAGGGCCACTCATTTGAGGGACACAAATAAATCTTTGCCGACTTTCTGCTGAAACTTACGAGCGTTCACACCTAAGCCTCTTACAAGGTCAGCTGTTTAGCTAAACATGAGCTCATGATCTAAATTTACACAATATTGAAGAAAGCAGCTACAAGGGGAGACAATCAGCCAAAACCATCAATACCAGAATTAGATTCCCAAGGCCATCCATCAGATGAAGGAATAATCGGGTGCAAGGCAGAAAATATACATAAAACTGGAACTGAAACAAGGCACAAGGATATTTTCAAAGACTGGTAGGATCTCTAAAACATTTTTCAAGGACATGTCATTGATAAAGCTAAATACTCCAAGGTTGTGTAATACAACAGATTAATCATTGAGAAGAGTGAAATTATGCTGTTTTGATAACTATGGCAGGTCAGATTTTCTGCCTAATTATATAAGAAGATTTCTCTAAAAAATACACTTTATTTCAAAGAGTTATTGGCTGTGAAATAAATTAAGGGTATTTCAAATGGCTTGTCTGCAAAGAAAGGTGCGATGTAGGGAATCATAGAAAGTCGAGGGGAAAATAGGTCAATATATACATTGCTGTATCGTGAACTAAGCCTTAGGCCAGCAACAATGGAGAGGACCTGACCCTTAGACACGTACAAGTAAGCTGGAATCTTCAAAAGTTCAAATCTTTATAAGTTAAAAGATTTATTAAAATGAATAACCAAGTGTTTTAATTGACATCAGAAGATGAAAACAATAAACCCTGAGAACATAGAAAAAAGATAAATAAAGATATGAGCAGCACTTAATACAACAGAAAACGTATAAAATTCAGGTGATTTTGTAAGTCCAAAGAATCTTATTTGAAAAGAATTAAAAGACACACTTTGATTAAGGAAAACCAAAACATAAGTAAAGAATATACAGAAAGAGTCAGGACAATGTTAGAGCAGAGAATATATGAAATGCCAGTAAATTTGAACATTTCTGTCAAGTGGACCATTTCCTAGCTCCTAAAGTTTACCAACACTGACACAAGAGGAAATCATTTAAGGTCATCATGTCTGCCCTTGGCATTCTCGGAACGCCCTGGCCTCAGAATGCAGCCTCTGTAGTCCATGGTAACCTGCGGAGAGGGGGCGGGGCTGAGGGAGGTTGGAACACTGCCCTCACTGAGGGAGTGGGTGTGGCCATCTCTGCTGTGACTGAACAAAGGGCAGGGTAGCAGGGGGCCCAGGGCAGGGCCCTCAGAGCCCGGCAGGCCCAGTGGATTGTCACAAGCTTTTAGGCCCAGGCCAAAGGGCGCCTTCTTTGTCTGCACAGCTGCCCAAACTCTCATCTTTCCACTCAGGCCGCCCTCTTACTTGAACTGTGTGTGGAGCGTGTCCATGCAGTATACCGCGCTGCACAGCTAAACATAGGTCTGGGCATCGTAGCTTCCTGCCAGGTGACCGAAGTTCGCAGGCAGATGGGTCCCTGGGACACACGCGGAGGGGCTCCTGCCCTGGTCACAGTCCGCCCACTGCCCCTGCCCCAGATCGGGGGCCGCAAAGCAGCCCTGTCTGAGTCCCCTGCCTCTAGAGGGAGTATTGGACCAACACTTGTAGAAAACGGGGTCCTTGCGGGCCACTCATTGGAGGGACACAAATAAATCTTTGCCGACTTTCTGCTGAAACTTACGAGCGTTCACACCTAAGCCTCTTACAAGGTCAGCTGTTTAGCTAAACATGAGCTCATGATCTAAATTTACACAATAATGAAGAAAGCAGCTACAAGGGGAGACAATCAGTCAAAACCATCAATACCAGAATTAGATTCCCAAGGCCATCCATCAGATGAAGGAATAATCGGGTGCAAGGCAGAAAATATACATAAAACTGGAACTGAAACAAGGCACAAGGATGTTTTCAAAGACTGGTAGGATCTCTAAAACATTTTTCAAGGACATGTCATTGATAAAGCTAAATACTCCAAGGTTGTGTAATACAACAGATTAATCATTGAGAAGAGTGAAATTATGCTGTTTTGAAAACTATGGCAGGTCAGATTTTCTGCCTAATTATATAAGAAGATTTCTCTAAAAAATACACATTATTTCAAAGACTTATTGGCTGTGAAATAAGTTAAGGGTATTTCAAATGGCTTGTCTGCAAAGAAAGGTGAGATGTAGGGAATCACAGAAAGTCGAGGGGAAAATAGGTCAATATATACATTGCTGTATGGTGAACTAAGCCTTAGGCCAGCAACAATGGAGAGGACCTGACCCTTAGACACGTACAAGTAAGCTGGAATCTTCAAAAGTTCAAATCTTTATAAGTAAAAAGATTTATTAAAATGAATAACCAAGTGTTTTAATTGACATCAGAAGATGAAAACAATAAACCCTGAGAACATAGAGAAAAGATAAATAAAGATATGAGCAGAACTTAATACAACAGAAAACGTATACAATTCAGGTGATTTAGTAAGTCCAAAGAATCTTATTTGAAAAGAATTAAAAGACACACTTTGATTAAGGAAAACCAAAACATAAGTAAAGAATATACAGAAAGAGTCAGGACAATGTTAGAGCAGAGAATATATGAAATGCCAGTAAATTTGAACATTTCTGTCAAGTGGACCATTTCCTAGCTCCTAAAGTTTACCAACACTGACACAAGAGGAAATCTTTTAAGGTCATCATGTCAGCCCTTGGCATTCTCGGAACGCCCTGGCCTCAGAATGCAGCCTCTGTAGTCCATGGTAACCTGCGGAGAGGGGGCGGGGCTGAGGGAGGTTGGAACACTGCCCTCACTGAGGGAGTGGGTGTGGCCATCTCTGCTGTGACTGAACAAAGGGCAGGGGAGCAGGGGGCCCAGGGCAGGGCCCTCAGAGCCCGGCAGGCCCAGTGGAGGGTCACAAGTTTTTAGGCCCAGGCCAAAGGGCGCCTTCTTTGTCTGCACAGCTGCCCAAACTCTCACCTTTCCACTCAGGCCGCCCTCTTCCTTGAAGTGTGTGTGGAACGTGTCCGCGCAGTACACCGCGCTGCACAGCTAAGCATAGATCTGGGCATCGTAGCTTCCTGCCAGGTGACCGAAGTTCGCAGGCAGATGGGTCCCTGGGACACACGCGGAGGGGCTCCTGCCCGGGTCACAGGCCGCACCCTGCCCCTGCCCCAGATCGGGGGCCGCAAACAGCCCTGTCTGAGTCCCCTGCCTCTAGAGGGAGTATTGGACCTACACTTGTAAAAAACGGGGTCCTTGAGGGCCACTCATTGGAGGGACACAAATAAATCTTTGCCGACTTTCTGCAGAAACTTACGAACGTTCACACCTAAGCCTCTTACAAGGTCAGCTGTTTAGCTAAACATGAGCTCATGATCTAAATTTACCCAATAATGAAGAAAGCATCTACAAGGGGAGACCATCAGCCCAAACCATCAATACCAGGATTAGATTCCCAAGGCCATCCATCAGATGAAGGAATAATCGGGTGCAAGGCAGAAAATATACATAAAACTGGAACTGAAACAAGGCACAAGGATATTTTCAAAGACTGGTAGGATCTCTAAAACATTTTTCAAGGACATGTCATTGATAAAGCTAAATACTCCAAGGTTGTGTAATACAACAGATTAATCATTGAGAAGAGTGAAATTATGCTGTTTTGAAAACTATGGCAGGTCAGATTTTCTGCCTAATTATATAAGAAGATTTCTCTAAAAAATACACTTTATTTCAAAGAGTTATTGGCTGTGAAATAAATTAAGGGTATTTCAAATGGCTTGTCTGCAAAGAAAGGTGAGATGTAGGGAATCATAGAAAGTCGAGGGGAAAATAGGTCAATATATACATTGCTGTATCGTGAACTAAGCCTTAGGCCAGCAACAATGGAGAGGACCTGACCCTTAGACACGTACAAGTAAGCTGGAATCTTCAAAAGTTCAAATCTTTATAAGTTAAAAGATTTATTAAAATGAATAACCAAGTGTTTTAATTGACATCAGAAGATGAAAACAATAAACCCTGAGAACATAGAGAAAAGATAAATAAAGATATGAGCAGAACTTAATACAACAGAAAACGTATAAAATTCAGGTGATTTAGTAAGTCCAAAGAATTTTCTTTGAAAAGAATTAAAAGACACACTTTGATTAAGGAAAACCAAAACATAAGTAAAGAATATACAGAAAGAGTCAGGACAATGTTAGAGCAGAGAATATATGAAATGCCAGTAAATTTGAACATTTCTGGAAAGTGGACCATTTCCTAGCTCCTAAAGTTTACCAACACTGACACAAGAGGAAATCATTTAAGGTCATCATGTCTGCCCTTGGCATTCTCGGAACGCCCTGGCCTCAGAATGCAGCCTCTGTAGTCCATGGTAACCTGCGGAGAGGGCACGGGGCTGAGGGAGGTTGGAACACTGCCCTCACTGAGGGAGTGGGTGTGGCCATCTCTGCTGTGACTGAACAAAGGGCAGGGTAGCAGGGGGCCCAGGGCAGGGCCCTCAGAGCCCGGCAGGCCCAGTGGATTGTCACAAGCTTTTAGGCCCATGCCAAAGGGCGCCTTCTTTATCTGCACAGCTGCCCAAACTCTCATCTATCCACTCAGGCCGCCCTCTTACTTGAAGTGTGTGTGGAGCGTGTCCATGCAGTATACCGCGCTGCACAGCTAAACATAGGTCTGGGCATCGTAGCTTCCTGCCAGGTGACCGAAGTTCGCAGGCAGATGGGTCCCTGGGACACACGCGGAGGGGCTCCTGCCCTGGTCACAGGCCGCCCACTGCCCCTGCCCCAGATCGGGGGCCGCAAAGCAGCCCTGTCTGAGTCCCCTGCCTCTAGAGGGAGTATTGGACCAACACTTGTAGATAACGGGGTCCTTGCGGGCCAGTCATTGGAGGGACACAAATAAATCTTTGCCGACTTTCTGCTGAAACTTACGAGCGTTCACACCTAAGCCTCTTACAAGGTCAGCTGTTTAGCTAAACATGAGCTCATGATCTAAATTTACACAATAATGAAGAAAGCAGCTACAAGGGGAGACAATCAGCCAAAACCATCAATACCAGAATTAGATTCCCAAGGCCATCCATCAGATGAAGGAATAATCGGGTGCAAGGCAGAAAATATACATAAAACTGGAACTGAAACAAGGCACAAGGATGTTTTCAAAGACTGGTAGGATCTCTAAAACATTTTTCAAGGACATGTCATTGATAAAGCTAAATACTCCAAGGTTGTGTAATACAACAGATTAATCATTGAGAAGAGTGAAATTATGCTGTTTTGAAAACTATGCCAGGTCAGATTTTCTGCCTAATTATATAAGAAGATTTCTCTAAAAAATACACATTATTTCAAAGACTTATTGGCTGTGAAATAAGTTAAGGGTATTTCAAATGGCTTGTCTGCAAAGAAAGGTGAGATGTAGGGAATCACAGAAAGTCGAGGGGAAAATAGGTCATTATATACATTGCTGTATGGTGAACTAAGCCTTAGGCCAGCAACAATGGAGAGGACCTGACCCTTAGACACGTACAAGTAAGCTGGAATCTTCAAAAGTTCAAATCTTTATAAGTAAAAAGATTTATTAAAATGAATAACCAAGTGTTTTAATTGACATCAGAAGATGAAAAGAATAAACCCTGAGAACATAGAAAAAAGATAAATAAAGATATGTGCAGAACTTAATACAACAGAAAACGTATACAATTCAGGTGATTTAGTAAGTCCAAAGAATCTTATTTGAAAAGAATTAAAAGACACACTTTGATTAAGGAAAACCAAAACATAAGTAAAGAATATACAGAAAGAGTCAGGACAATGTTAGAGCAGAGAATATATGAAATGCCAGTAAATTTGAACATTTCTGTCAAGTGGACCATTTCCTAGCTCCTAAAGTTTACCAACACTGACACAAGAGGAAATCTTTTAAGGTCATCATGTCTGCCCTTGGCATTCTCGGAACGCCCTGGCCTCAGAATGCAGCCTCTGTAGTCCATGGTAACCTGCGGAGAGGGGGCGGGGCTGAGGGAGGTTGGAACACTGCCCTCACTGAGGGAGTGGGTGTGGCCATCTCTGCTGTGACTGAACAAAGGGCAGGGGAGCAGGGGGCCCAGGGCAGGGCCCTCAGAGCCCGGCAGGCCCAGTGGAGGGTCACAAGTTTTTAGGCCCAGGCCAAAGGGCGCCTTCTTTGTCTGCACAGCTGCCCAAACTCTCACCTTTCCACTCAGGCCGCCCTCTTCCTTGAAGTGTGTGTGGAACGTGTCCGCGCAGTACACCGCGCTGCACAGCTAAGCATAGATCTGGGCATCGTAGCTTCCTGCCAGGTGACCGAAGTTCGCAGGCAGATGGGTCCCTGGGACACACGCGGAGGGGCTCCTGCCCGGGTCACAGGCCGCACCCTGCCCCTGCCCCAGATCGGGGGCCGCAAACAGCCCTGTCTGAGTCCCCTGCCTCTAGAGGGAGTATTGGACCTACACTTGTAGAAAACGGGGTCCTTGAGGGCCACTCATTGGAGGGACACAAATAAATCTTTGCCGACTTTCTGCTGAAACTTACGAGCGTTCACACCTAAGCCTGTTACAAGGTCAGCTGTTTAGCTAAACATGAGCTCATGATCTAAATTTACCCAATAATGAAGAAAGCATCTACAAGGGGAGACCATCAGCCCAAACCATCAATACCAGGATTAGATTCCCAAGGCCATCCATCAGATGAAGGAATAATCGGGTGCAAGGCAGAAAATATACATAAAACTGGAACTGAAACAAGGCACAAGGATATTTTCAAAGACTGGTAGGATCTCTAAAACATTTTTCAAGGACATGTCATTGATAAAGCTAAATACTCCAAGGTTGTGTAATACAACAGATTAATCATTGAGAAGAGTGAAATTATGCTGTTTTGAAAACTATGGCAGGTCAGATTTTCTGCCTAATTATATAAGAAGATTTCTCTAAAAAATACACTTTATTTCAAAGAGTTATTGGCTGTGAAATAAATTAAGGGTATTTCAAATGGCTTGTCTGCAAAGAAAGGTGAGATGTAGGGAATCACAGAAAGTCGAGGGGAAAATAGGTCAATATATACATTGCTGTATGGTGAACTAAGCCTTAGGCCAGCAACAATGGAGAGGACCTGACCCTTAGACACGTACAAGTAAGCTGGAATCTTCAAAAGTTCAAATCTTTATAAGTAAAAAGATTTATTAAAATGAATAACCAAGTGTTTTAATTGACATCAGAAGATGAAAACAATAAACCCTGAGAACATAGAAAAAAAATAAATAAAGATATGAGCAGAACTTAATACAACAGAAAACGTATAAAATTCAGGTGATTTAGTAAGTCCAAAGAATCTTCTTTGAAAAGAATTAAAAGACACACTTTGATTAAGGAAAACCAAAACATAAGTAAAGAATATACAGAAAGAGTCAGGACAATATTAGAGCAGAGAATATATGAAATGCCAGTAAATTTGAACATTTCTGTCAAGTGGACCATTTCCTAGCTCCTAAAGTTTACCAACACTGACACAAGAGGAAATCATTTAAGGTCATCATGTCTGCCCTTGCCATTCTCGGAACGCCCTGGCCTCAGAATGCAGCCTCTGTAGTCCATGGTTACCTGCGGAGAGGGGGTGGGGCTGAGGGAGGTTGGAACACTGCCCTCACTGAGGGAGTGGGTGTGGCCATCTCTGCTGTGACTGAACAAAGGGCAGGGGATCAGGGGGCCCAGTGCAGGGCCCTCAGAGCCCGGCAGGCCCAGTGGAGTGTCACAAGCTTTTAGGCCCAGGCCAAAGGGCGCCTTCTTTGTCTGCACAGCTGCCCAAACTCTCACCTTTCCAATCAGGCCGCCCTCTTACTTGAAGTGTGTTTGGAACGTGTCCGTGCAGTATACCGCGCTGCACAGCTAAGCATAGGTCTGGGCATCGTAGCTTCCTGCCAGGTGACCGAAGTTCGCAGGCAGATGGGTCCCTGGGACACACGCGGAGAGGCTCCTGCCCGGGCCACAGGCCGCCCACTGCCCCTGCCCCAGATCGGGGGGCGCAAAGCAGCCCTGTCTGAGTCCCCTGCCTCTAGAGGGAGTATTGGACCAACACTTGTAGAAAACGGGGTGCTTGCGGGCCACTCATTGGAGGGGCACAAATAAATCTTTGCCGACTTTCTGCTGAAACTTATGAGCGTTCACACCTAAGCCTCTTACAAGGTCAGCTGTTTAGCTAAACATGAGCTCATGATCTAAATTTACACAATATTGAAGAAAGCAGCTACAAGGGGAGACAATCAGCCAAAACCATCAATACCAGAATTAGATTCCCAAGGCCATCCATCAGATGTAGGAATAATCGGGTGCAAGGCAGAAAATATACATAAAACTGGAACTGAAACAAGGCACAAGGATGTTTTCAAAGACTGGTAGGATCTCTAAAACATTTTTCAAGGACATGTCATTGATAAAGCTAAATACTCCAAGGTTGTGTAATACAACAGATAAATCATTGAGAAGAGTGAAATTATGCTGTTTTGAAAACTATGGCAGGTCAGATTTTCTGCCTAATTATATAAGAAGATTTCTCTAAAAAATACACATTATTTCAAAGACTTATTGGCTGTGAAATAAGTTAAGGGTATTTCAAATGGCTTGTCTGCAAAGAAAGGTGAGATGTATGGAATCACAGAAAGTCGAGGGGAAAATAGGTCAATATATACATTGCTGTATGGTGAACTAAGCCTTAGGCCAGCAACAATGGAGAGGACCTGACCCTTAGACACGTACAAGTAAGCTGGAATCTTCAAAAGTTCAAATCTTTATAAGTAAAAAGATTTATTAAAATGAATAACCAAGTGTTTTAATTGACATCAGAAGATGAAAACAATAAACCCTGAGAACATAGAAAAAAAATAAATAAAGATATGAGCAGAACTTAATACAACAGAAAACGTATAAAATTCAGGTGATTTAGTAAGTCCAAAGAATCTTATTTGAAAAGAATTAAAAGACACACTTTGATTAAGGAAAACCAAAACATAAGTAAAGAATATACAGAAAGAGTCAGGACAATGTTAGAGCAGACAATATATGAAATGCCAGTAAATTTGAACATTTCTGTCAAGTGGACCATTTCCTAGCTCCTAAAGTTTACCAACACTGACACAAGAGGAAATCTTTTAAGGTCATCATGTCTGCCCTTGGCATTCTCGGAACGCCCTGGCCTCAGAATGCAGCCTCTGTAGTCCATGGTAACCTGCGGAGAGGGGGCGGGGCTGAGGGAGGTTGGAACACTGCCCTCACTGAGGGAGTGGGTGTGGCCATCTCTGCTGTGACTGAACAAAGGGCAGGGGAGCAGGGGGCCCAGGGCAGGGCCCTCAGAGCCCGGCAGGCCCAGTGGAGGGTCACAAGTTTTTAGGCCCAGGCCAAAGGGCGCCTTCTTTGTCTGCACAGCTGCCCAAACTCTCACCTTCCCACTCAGGCCGCCCTCTTACTTGAAGTGTGTGTGGAACGTGTCCGCGCAGTACACCGCGCTGCACAGCTAAGCATAGATCTGGGCATCGTAGCTTCCTGCCAGGTGACCGAAGTTCGCAGGCAGATGGGTCCCGGGGACACACGCGGAGGGGCTCCTGCCCGGGTCACAGGCCGCACCCTGCCCCTGCCCCAGATCGGGGGCCGCAAACAGCCCTGTCTGAGTCCTCTGCCTCTAGAGGGTGTATTGGACCTACACTTGTAGAAAACGGGGTCCTTGAGGGCCACTCATTGGAGGGACACAAATAAATCTTTGCCGACTTTCTGCTGAAACTTACGAGCGTTCACACCTAAGCCTCTTACAAGGTCAGCTGTTTAGCTAAACATGAGCTCATGATCTAAATTTACCCAATAATGAAGAAAGCATCTACAAGGGGAGACCATCAGCCAAAACCATCAATACCTGAATTAGATTCCCAAGGCCATCCATCAGATGAAGGAATAATCGGGTGCAAGGCAGAAAATATACATAAAACTGGAACTGAAACAAGGCACAAGGATGTTTTCAAAGACTGGTAGGATCTCTAAAACATTTTTCAAGGACATGTCATTGATAAAGCTAAATACTCCAAGGTTGTGTAATACAACAGATTAATCATTGAGAAGAGTGAAATTATGCTGTTTTGAAAACTATGGCAGCTCAGATTTTCTGCCTAATTATATAAGAAGATTTCTCTAAAAAATACACTTTATTTCAAAGAGTTATTGGCTGTGAAATAAATTAAGGGTATTTCAAATGGCTTGTCTGCAAAGAAAGGTGAGATGTAGGGAATCACAGAAAGTCGAGGGGAAAATAGGTCAATATATACATTGCTGTATGGTGAACTAAGCCTTAGGCCAGCAACAATGGAGAGGACCTGACCCTTAGACACGTACAAGTAAGCTGGAATCTTCAAAAGTTCAAATCTTTATAAGTTAAAAGATTTATTAAAATGAATAACCAAGTGTTTTAATTGACATCAGAAGATGAAAACAATAAACCCTGAGAACATAGAGAAAAGATAAATAAAGATATGAGCAGAACTTAATACAACAGAAAACGTATAAAATTCAGGTGATTTAGTAAGTCCAAAGAATCTTCTTTGAAAAGAATTAAAAGACACACTTTGATTAAGGAAAACCAAAACATAAGTAAAGAATATACAGAAAGAGTCAGGACAATGTTAGAGCAGAGAATATATGAAATGCCAGTAAATTTGAACATTTCTGGAAAGTGGACCATTTCCTAGCTCCTAAAGTTTACCAACACTGACACAAGAGGAAATCATTTAAGGTCATCATGTCTGCCCTTGGCATTCTCGGAACGCCCTGGCCTAAGAATGCAGCCTCTGTAGTCCATGGTAAACTGCGGAGAGGGCACGGGGCTGAGGGAGGTTGGAACACTGCCCTCACTGAGGGAGTGGGTGTGGCCATCTCTGCTGTGACTGAACAAAGGGCAGGGTAGCAGGGGGCCCAGGGCAGGGCCCTCAGAGCCCGGCAGGCCCAGTGGATTGTCACAAGCTTTTAGGCCCAGGCCAAAGGGCGCCTTCTTTGTCTGCACAGCTGCCCAAACTCTCACCTTTCCACTCAGGCCGCCCTCTTACTTGAAGTGTGTGTGGAACGTGTCCGTGCAGTATACCGCGCTGCACAGCTAAACATAGGTCTGGGCATCGTAGCTTCCTGCCAGGTGACCGAAGTTTGCAGGCAGATGGGTTCCGGGAACACACGCGGAGAAGCTCCTGCCCGGGTCACATCCCACCCACTGCCCCTGCCCCAGATCGGGGGCCGCAAATCAGCCCTGTCTTAATCCCCTGCCTCTAGAGGGAGTTTTGGACCAACACTTGTAGAAAACGGCGTCCTTGCGGGCCACTCATTGGAGGGACACAAATAAATCTTTGCCGACTTTCTGCTGAAACTTACGAGCGTTCACACCTAAGCCTCTTACAAGGTCAGCTGTTTAGCTAAACATGAGCTCATGATCTAAATTTACACAATAATGAAGAAAGCAGCTACAAGGGGAGACAATCAGCCAAAACCATCAATACCAGAATTAGATTCCCAAGGCCATCCATCCGATGAAGGAATAATCGGGTGCAAGGCAGAAAATATACATAAAACTGGAACTGAAACAAGGCACAAGGATGTTTTCAAAGACTGGTAGGATCTCTAAAACATTTTTCAAGGACATGTCATTGATAAAGCTAAATACTCCAAGGTTGTGTAATACAACAGATTAATCATTGAGAAGAGTGAAATTATGCTGTTTTGAAAACTATGGCAGCTCAGATTTTCTGCCTAATTATATAAGAAGATTTCTCTAAAAAATACACTTTATTTCAAAGAGTTATTGGCTGTGAAATAAATTAAGGGTATTTCAAATGGCTTGTCTGCAAAAAAGGTGAGATGTAGGGAATCACAGAAAGTCGAGGGGAAAATAGGTCAATATATACATTGCTGTATCGTGAACTAAGCCTTAGGCCAGCAACAATGGAGAGGACCTGACCCTTAGACACGTACAAGTAAGCTGGAATCTTCAAAAGTTCAAATCTTTATAAGTAAAAAGATTTATTAAAATGAATAACCAAGTGTTTTAATTGACATCAGAAGATGAAAACAATAAACCCTGAGAACATAGAGAAAAGATAAATAAAGATATGAGCAGAACTTAATACAACAGAAAACGTATAAAATTCAGGTGATTTAGTAAGTCCAAAGAATTTTCTTTGAAAAGAATTAAAAGACACACTTTGATTAAGGAAAACCAAAACATAAGTAAAGAATATACAGAAAGAGTCAGGACAATGTTAGAGCAGAGAATATATGAAATGCCAGTAAATTTGAACATTTCTGGAAAGTGGACCATTTCCTAGCTCCTAAAGTTTACCAACACTGACACAAGAGGAAATCATTTAAGGTCATCATGTCTGCCCTTGGCATTCTCGGAACGCCCTGGCCTAAGAATGCAGCCTCTGTAGTCCATGGTAAACTGCGGAGAGGGCACGGGGCTGAGGGAGGTTGGAACACTGCCCTCACTGAGGGAGTGGGTGTGGCCATCTCTGCTGTGACTGAACAAAGGGCAGGGTAGCAGGGGGCCCAGGGCAGGGCCCTCAGAGCCCGGCAGGCCCAGTGGATTGTCACAAGATTTTAGGCCCAGGCCAAAGGGCGCCTTCTTTGTCTGCACAGCTGCCCAAACTCTCATCTTTCCACTCAGGCCGCCCTCTTACTTGAAGTGTGTGTGGAGCGTGTCCATGCAGTATACCGCGCTGCACAGCTAATCATAGGTCTGGGCATCGTAGCTTCCTGCCAGGTGACCGAAGTTCGCAGGCAGATGGATCCCTGGGACACACGCGGAGGGGCTCCTGCCCTGGTCACAGGCCGCCCACTGCCCCTGCCCCAGATCGGGGGCCGCAAAGCAGCCCTGTCTGAGTCCCCTGCCTCTAGAGGGAGTATTGGACCAACACTTGTAGAAAACGGGGTTCTTGCGGGCCACTCATTGGAGGGACACAAATAAATCTTTGCCGACTTTCTGCTGAAACTTACGAGCGTTCACACCTAAGCCTCTTACAAGGTCAGCTGTTTAGCTAAACATGAGCTCATGATCTAAATTTACACAATAATGAAGAAAGCAGCTACAAGGGGAGACAATCAGCCAAAACCATCAATACCAGAATTAGATTCCCAAGGCCATCCATCAGATGAAGGAATAATCGGGTGCAAGGCAGAAAATATACATAAAACTGGAACTGAAACAAGGCACAAGGATGTTTTCAAAGACTGGTAGGATCTCTAAAACATTTTTCAAGGACATGTCATTGATAAAGCTAAATACTCCAAGGTTGTGTAATACAACAGATTAATCATTGAGAAGAGTGAAATTATGCTGTTTTGAAAACTATGGCAGGTCAGATTTTCTGCCTAATTATATAAGAAGATTTCTCTAAAAAATACACATTATTTCAAAGACTTATTGGCTGTGAAATAAGTTAAGGGTATTTCAAATGGCTTGTCTGCAAAGAAAGGTGAGATGTAGGGAATCACAGAAAGTCGAGGGGAAAATAGGTCAATATATACATTGCTGTATGGTGAACTAAGCCTTAGGCCAGCAACAATGGAGAGGACCTGACCCTTAGACACGTACAAGTAAGCTGGAATCTTCAAAAGTTCAAATCTTTATAAGTAAAAAGATTTATTAAAATGAATAACCAAGTGTTTTAATTGACATCAGAAGATGAAAACAATAAACCCTGAGAACATAGAAAAAAGATAAATAAAGATATGAGCAGAACTTAATACAACAGAAAACGTATAAAATTCAGGTGATTTAGTAAGTCCAAAGAATCTTCTTTGAAAAGATTGAAAAGACACACTTTGATTAAGGAAAACAAAAACATAAGTAAAGAATATACAGAAAGAGTCAGGACAATGTTAGAGCAGAGAATATATGAAATGCCAGTAAATTTGAACATTTCTGGAAAGTGGACCATTTCCTAGCTCCTAAAGTTTACCAACACTGACACAAGAGGAAATCATTTAAGGTCATCATGTCTGCCCTTGGCATTCTCGGAACGCCCTGGCCTCAGAATGCAGCCTCTGTAGTCCATGGTAACCTGCGGAGATGGGGCGGGGCTGAGGAAGGTTGGAACACTGCCCTCACTGAGGGAGTGGGTGTGGCCATCTCTGCTGTGACTGAACAAAAGTCAGGGGAGCAGGTGGCCCAGGGCAGGGCCCTCAGAGCCCGGCAGGCCCAGTGGACTGTCACAAGCTTTTAGGCCCAGGCCAAAGGGCGCCTTCTTTGTCTGCACAGCTGCCCAAACTCTCACCTTTCCACTCAGGCCGCCCTCTTACTTGAAGTGTGTGTGGAACGTGTCCGTGCAGTATACCGCGCTGCACAGCTAAGCATAGGTCTGGGCATCGTAGCTTCCTGCCAGGTGACCGAAGTTCGCAGGCAGATGGGTTCCTGGGACACACGCGGAGAAGCTCCTGCCCGGGTCACAGCCCACCCACTGCCCCTGCCCCAGATCGGGGGCCGCAAATCAGCCCTGTCTTAATCCCCTGCCTCTAGAGGGAGTTTTGGACCAACACTTGTAGAAAACGGTGTCCTTGCGGGCCACTCATTGGAGGGACACAAATAAATCTTTGCCGACTTTCTGCTGAAACTTACAAGCGTTCACACCTAAGCCTCTTACAAGGTCAGCTGTTTAGCTAAACATGAGCTCATGATCTAAATTTACACAATAATGAAGAAAGCAGCTACAAGGGGAGACAATCAGCCAAAACCATCAATACCAGAATTAGATTCCCAAGGCCATCCATCAGATGAAGGAATAATCGGGTGCAAGGCAGAAAATATACATAAAACTGGAACTGAAACAAGGCACAAGGATGTTTTCAAAGACTGGTAGGATCTCTAAAACATTTTTCAAGGACATGTCATTGATAAAGCTAAATACTCCAAGGTTGTGTAATACAACAGATTAATCATTGAGAAGAGTGAAATTATGCTGTTTTGAAAACTATGGCAGCTCAGATTTTCTGCCTAATTATATAAGAAGATTTCTCTAAAAAATACACTTTATTTCAAAGAGTTATTGGCTGTGAAATAAATTAAGGGTATTTCAAATGGCTTGTCTGCAAAGAAAGGTGAGATGTAGGGAATCACAGAAAGTCGAGGGGAAAATAGGTCAATATATACATTGCTGTATCGTGAACTAAGCCTTAGGCCAGCAACAATGGAGAGGACCTGACCCTTAGACACGTACAAGTAAGCTGGAATCTTCAAAAGTTCAAATCTTTATAAGTTAAAAGATTTATTAAAATGAATAACCAAGTGTTTTAATTGACATCAGAAGATGAAAACAATAAACCCTGAGAACATAGAGAAAAGAAAAATAAAGATATGAGCAGAACTTAATACAACAGAAAACGTATAAAATTCAGGTGATTTAGTAAGTCCAAAGAATCTTCTTTGAAAAGAATTAAAAGACACACTTTGATTAAGGAAAACCAAAACATAAGTAAAGAATATACAGAAAGAGTCAGGACAATGTTAGAGCAGAGAATATATGAAATGCCAGTAAATTTGAACATTTCTGTCAAGTGGACCATTTCCTAGCTCCTAAAGTTTACCAACACTGACACAAGAGGAAATCATTTAAGGTCATCATGTCTGCCCTTGGCATTCTCGGAACGCCCTGGCCTAAGAATGCAGCCTCCGTAGTCCATGGTAAACTGCGGAGAGGGCACGGGGCTGAGGGAGGTTGGAACACTGCCCTCACTGAGGGAGTGGGTGTGGCCATCTCTGCTGTGACTGAACAAAGGGCAGGGTAGCAGGGGGCTCAGGGCAGGGCCCTCAGAGCCCGGCAGGCCCAGTGGATTGTCACAAGCTTTTAGGCCCAGGCCAAAGGGCGCCTTCTTTGTCTGCACAGCTGCCCAAACTCTCATCTTTCCACTCAGGCCGCCCTCTTACTTGAAGTGTGTGTGGAGCGTGTCCATGCAGTATACCGCGCTGCACAGCTAATCATAGGTCTGGGCATCGTAGCTTCCTGCCAGGTGACCGAAGTTCGCAGGCAGATGGGTCCCTGGGACACACGCGGAGGGGCTCCTGCCCTGGTCACAGGCCGCCCACTGCCCCTGCCCCAGATCGGGGGCCGCAAAGCAGCCCTGTCTGAGTCCCCTGCCTCTAGAGGGAGTATTGGACCAACACTTGTAGAAAACGGGGTTCTTGCGGGCCACTCATTGGAGGGACACAAATAAATCTTTGCCGACTTTCTGCTGAAACTTACGAGCGTTCACACCTAAGCCTCTTACAAGGTCAGCTGTTTAGCTAAACATGAGCTCATGATCTAAATTTACACAATAATGAAGAAAGCAGCTACAAGGGGAGACAATCAGCCAAAACCATCAATACCAGAATTAGATTCCCAAGGCCATCCATCAGATGAAGGAATAATCGGGTGCAAGGCAGAAAATATACATAAAACTGGAACTGAAACAAGGCACAAGGATGTTTTCAAAGACTGGTAGGATCTCTAAAACATTTTTCAAGGACATGTCATTGATAAAGCTAAATACTCCAAGGTTGTGTAATACAACAGATTAATCATTGAGAAGAGTGAAATTATGCTGTTTTGAAAACTATGGCAGGTCAGATTTTCTGCCTAATTATATAAGAAGATTTCTCTAAAAAATACACATTATTTCAAAGACTTATTGGCTGTGAAATAAGTTAAGGGTATTTCAAATGGCTTGTCTGCAAAGAAAGGTGAGATGTAGGGAATCACAGAAAGTCGAGGGGAAATTAGGTCAATATATACATTGCTGTATGGTGAACTAAGCCTTAGGCCAGCAACAATGGAGAGGACCTGACCCTGAGACACGTACAAGTAAGCTGGAATCTTCAAAAGTTCAAATCTTTATAAGTAAAAAGATTTATTAAAATGAATAACCAAGTGTTTTAATTGACATCAGAAGATAAAAACAATAAACCCTGAGAACATAGAAAAAAGATAAATAAAGATATGAGCAGAACTTAATACAACAGAAAACGTATAAAATTCAGGTGATTTAGTAAGTCCAAAGAATCTTCTTTGAAAAGATTTAAAAGACACACTTTGATTAAGGAAAACAAAAACATAAGTAAAGAATATACAGAAAGAGTCAGGACAATGTTAGAGCAGAGAATATATGAAATGCCAGTAAATTTGAATATTTCTGGAAAGTGGACCATTTCCTAGCTCCTAAAGTTTACCAACACTGACACAAGAGGAAATCATTTAAGGTCATCATGTCTGCCCTTGGCATTCTCGGAACGCCCTGGCCTCAGAATGCAGCCTCTGTAGTCCATGGTAACCTGCGGAGATGGGGCGGGGCTGAGGAAGGTTGGAACACTGCCCTCACTGAGGGAGTGGGTGTGGCCATCTCTGCTGTGACTGAACAAAAGTCAGGGGAGCAGGTGGCCCAGGGCAGGGCCCTCAGAGCCCGGCAGGCCCAGTGGACTGTCACAAGCTTTTAGGCCCAGGCCAAAGGGCGCCTTCTTTGTCTGCACAGCTGCCCCAACTCTCACCTTTCCACTCAGGCCGCCCTCTTACTTGAAGTGTGTGTGGAACGTGTCCGTGCAGTATACCGCGCTGCACAGCTAAGCATAGGTCTGGGCATCGTAGCTTCCTGCCAGGTGACCGAAGTTCGCAGGAGATGGATACCTGGGACACACGCGGAGGGGCTCCTGCCCGGGTCACAGGCCGCCCACTGCCCCTGCCCCAGATCGGGGGCCGCAAAGCAGCCCTGTCTGAGTCCCCTGCCTCTAGAGGGAGTATTGGACCAACACTTGTAGAAAACGGGGTCCTTGTGGGCCACTCATTGGAGGGACACAAATAAATCTTTGCCGACTTTCTGCTGAAACTTACGAGCGTTCACACCTAAGCCTCTTACAAGGTCAGCTGTTTAGCTAAACATGAGCTCATGATCTAAATTTACACAATATTGAAGAAAGCAGCTACAAGGGGAGACAATCAGCCAAAACCATCAATACCAGAATTAGATTCCCAAGGCCATCCATCAGATGTAGGAATAATCGGGTGCAAGGCAGAAAATATACATAAAACTGGAACTGAAACAAGGCACAAGGATGTTTTCAAAGACTGGTAGGATCTCTAAAACATTTTTCAAGGACATGTCATTGATAAAGCTAAATAATCCAAGGTTGTGTAATACAACAGATAAATCATTGAGAAGAGTGAAATTATGCTGTTTTGAAAACTATGGCAGGTCAGATTTTCTGCCTAATTATATAAGAAGATTTCTCTAAAAAATACACATTATTTCAAAGACTTATTGGCTGTGAAATAAGTTAAGGGTATTTCAAATGGCTTGTCTGCAAAGAAAGGTGAGATGTATGGAATCACAGAAAGTCGAGGGGAAAATAGGTCAATATATACATTGCTGTATGGTGAACTAAGCCTTAGGCCAGCAACAATGGAGAGGACCTGACCCTTAGACACGTACAAGTAAGCTGGAATCTTCAAAAGTTCAAATCTTTATAAGTAAAAAGATTTATTAAAATGAATAACCAAGTGTTTTAATTGACATCAGAAGATGAAAACAATAAACCCTGAGAACATAGAAAAAAAATAAATAAAGATATGAGCAGAACTTAATACAACAGAAAACGTATAAAATTCAGGTGATTTAGTAAGTCCAAAGAATCTTATTTGAAAAGAATTAAAAGACACACTTTGATTAAGGAAAACCAAAACATAAGTAAAGAATATACAGAAAGAGTCAGGACAATGTTAGAGCAGACAATATATGAAATGCCAGTAAATTTGAACATTTCTGTCAAGTGGACCATTTCCTAGCTCCTAAAGTTTACCAACACTGACACAAGAGGAAATCTTTTAAGGTCATCATGTCTGCCCTTGGCATTCTCGGAACGCACTGGCCTCAGAATGCAGCCTCTGTAGTCCATGGTAACCTGCGGAGAGGGGGCGGGGCTGAGGGAGGTTGGAACACTGCCCTCACTGAGGGAGTGGGTGTGGCCATCTCTGCTGTGACTGAACAAAGGGCAGGGGAGCAGGGGGCCCAGGGCAGGGCCCTCAGAGCCCGGCAGGCCCAGTGGAGGGTCACAAGTTTTTAGGCCCAGGCCAAAGGGCGCCTTCTTTGTCTGCACAGCTGCCCAAACTCTCACCTTGCCACTCAGGCCGCCCTCTTACTTGAAGTGTGTGTGGAACGTGTCCGCGCAGTACACCGCGCTGCACAGCTAAGCATAGATCTGGGCATCGTAGCTTCCTGCCAGGTGACCGAAGTTCGCAGGCAGATGGGTCCCTGGGACACACGCGGAGGGGCTCCTGCCAGGGTCACAGGCCGCACCCTGCCCCTGCCCCAGATCGGGGGCCGCAAACAGCCCTGTCTGAGTCCTCTGCCTCTAGAGGGAGTATTGGACCTACACTTGTAGAAAACGGGGTCCTTGAGGGCCACTCATTGGAGGGACACAAATAAATCTTTGCCGACTTTCTGCTGAAACTTACGAGCGTTCACACCTAAGCCTCTTACAAGGTCAGCTGTTTAGCTAAACATGAGCTCATGATCTAAATTTACCCAATAATGAAGAATGCATCTACAAGGGGAGACCATCAGCCAAAACCATCAATACCTGAATTAGATTCCCAAGGCCATCCATCAGATGAAGGAATAATCGGGTGCAAGGCAGAAAATATACATAAAACTGGAACTGAAACAAGGCACAAGGATGTTTTCAAAGACTGGTAGGATCTCTAAAACATTTTTCAAGGACATGTCATTGATAAAGCTAAATACTCCAAGGTTGTGTAATACAACAGATTAATCATTGAGAAGAGTGAAATTATGCTGTTTTGAAAACTATGGCAGCTCAGAATTTCTGCCTAATTATATAAGAAGATTTCTCTAAAAAATACACTTTATTTCAAAGAGTTATTGGCTGTGAAATAAATTAAGGGTATTTCAAATGGCTTGTCTGCAAAGAAAGGTGAGATGTAGGGAATCACAGAAAGTCGAGGGGAAAATAGGTCAATATATACATTGCTGTATGGTGAACTAAGCCTTAGGCCAGCAACAATGGAGAGGACCTGACCCTTAGACACGTACAAGTAAGCTGGAATCTTCAAAAGTTCAAATCTTTATAAGTAAAAAGATTTATTAAAATGAATAACCAAGTGTTTTAATTGACATCAGAAGATGAAAACAATAAACCCTGAGAACATAGAGAAAAGATAAATAAAGATATGAGCAGAACTTAATACAACAGAAAACGTATAAAATTCAGGTGATTTAGTAAGTCCAAAGAATTTTCTTTGAAAAGAATTAAAAGACACACTTTGATTAAGGAAAACCAAAACATAAGTAAAGAATATACAGAAAGAGTCAGGACAATGTTAGAGCAGAGAATATATGAAATGCCAGTAAATTTGAACATTTCTGGAAAGTGGACCATTTCCTAGCTCCTAAAGTTTACCAACACTGACACAAGAGGAAATCATTTAAGGTCATCATGTCTGCCCTTGGCATTCTCGGAACGCCCTGGCCTCAGAATGCAGCCTCTGTAGTCCATGGTAAACTGCGGAGAGGGCACGGGGCTGAGGGAGGTTGGAACACTGCCCTCACTGAGGGAGTGGGTGTGGCCATCTCTGCTGTGACTGAACAAAGGGCAGGGGAGCAGGGGGCCCAGGGCAGGGGCCTCAGAGTCCGGCAGGCCCAGTGGATTGTCACAAGCTTTTAGGCCCAGGCCAAAGGGCGCCTTCTTTGTCTGCACAGCTGCCCAAACTCTCATCTTTCCACTCAGGCCGCCCTCTTACTTGAAGTGTGTGTGGAGCGTGTCCATGCAGTATACCGCGCTGCACAGCTAATCATAGGTCTGGGCATCGTAGCTTCCTGCCAGGTGACCAAATTTCGCAGGCAGATGGGTCCCTGGGACACACGTGGAGGGGCTCCTGCCCTGGTCACAGGCCGCCCACTGCCCCTGCCCCAGATCGGGGGCCGCAAAGCAGCCCTGTCTGAGTCCCCTGCCTCTAGAGGGAGTATTGGACCAACACTTGTAGAAAACGGGGTTCTTGCGGGCCACTCATTGGAGGGACACAAATAAATCTTTGCCGACTTTCTGCTGAAACTTACGAGCGTTCACACCTAAGCCTCTTACAAGGTCAGCTGTTTAGCTAAACATGAGCTCATGATCTAAATTTACACAATAATGAAGAAAGCAGCTACAAGGGGAGACAATCAGCCAAAACCATCAATACCAGAATTAGATTCCCAAGGCCATCCATCAGATGAAGGAATAATCGGGTGCAAGGCAGAAAATATACATAAAACTGGAACTGAAACAAGGCAAAAGGATGTTTTCAAAGAATGGTAGGATCTCTAAAACATTTTTCAAGGACATGTCATTGATAAAGCTAAATACTCCAAGGTTGTGTAATACAACAGATTAATCATTGAGAAGAGTGAAATTATGCTGTTTTGAAAACTATGGCAGGTCAGATTTTCTGCCTAATTATATAAGAAGATTTCTCTAAAAAATACACATTATTTCAAAGACTTATTGGCTGTGAAATAAGTTAAGGGTATTTCAAATGGCTTGTCTGCAAAGAAAGGTGAGATGTAGGGAATCACAGAAAGTCGAGGGGAAAATAGGTCAATATATACATTGCTGTATGGTGAACTAAGCCTTAGGCCAGCAACAATGGAGAGGACCTGACCCTTAGACACGTACAAGTAAGCTGGAATCTTCAAAAGTTCAAATCTTTATAAGTAAAAAGATTTATTAAAATGAATAACCAAGTGTTTTAATTGACATCAGAAGATGAAAACAATAAACCCTGAGAACATAGAAAAAAGATAAATAAAGATATGAGCAGAACTTAATACAACAGAAAACGTATAAAATTCAGGTGATTTAGTAAGTCCAAAGAATCTTCTTTGAAAAGATTTAAAAGACACACTTTGATTAAGGAAAACAAAAACATAAGTAAAGAATATACAGAAAGAGTCAGGACAATGTTAGAGCAGAGAATATATGAAATGCCAGTAAATTTGAACATTTCTGGAAAGTGGACCATTTCCTAGCTCCTAAAGTTTACCAACACTGACACAAGAGGAAATCATTTAAGGTCATCATGTCTGCCCTTGGCATTCTCGGAACGCCCTGGCCTCAGAATGCAGCCTCTGTAGTCCATGGTAACATGCGGAGATGGGGCGGGGCTGAGGAAGGTTGGAACACTGCCCTCACTGAGGGAGTGGGTGTGGCCATCTCTGCTGTGACTGAACAAAAGTCAGGGGAGCAGGTGGCCCAGGGCAGGGCCCTCAGAGCCCGGCAGGCCCAGTGGACTGTCACAAGCTTTTAGGCCCAGGCCAAAGGGCGCCTTCTTTGTCTGCACAGCTGCCCAAACTCTCACCTTTCCACTCAGGCCGCCCTCTTACTTGAAGTGTGTGTGGAACGTGTCCGTGCAGTATACCGCGCTGCACAGCTAAGCATAGGTCTGGGCATCGTAGCTTCCTGCCAGGTGACCGAAGTTCGCAGGAGATGGATACCTGGGACACACGCGGAGGGGCTCCTGCCCGGGTCACAGGCCGCCCACTGCCCCTGCCCCAGATCGGGGGCCGCAAAGCAGCCCTGTCTGAGTCCCCTGCCTCTAGAGGGAGTATTGGACCAACACTTGTAGAAAACGGGGTCCTTGCGGGCCACTCATTGGAGGGACACAAATAAATCTTTGCCGACTTTCTGCTGAAACTTACGAGCCTTCACACCTAAGCCTCTTACAAGGTCAGCTGTTTAGCTAAACATGAGCTCATGATCTAAATTTACCCAATAATGAAGAAAGCAGCTACAAGGGGAGACCATCAGCCAAAACCATCAATACCTGAATTAGATTCCCAAGGCCATCCATCAGATGAAGGAATAATCGGGTGCAAGGCAGAAAATATACATAAAACTGGAACTGAAACAAGGCACAAGGATATTTTCAAAGACTGGTAGGGTCTCTAAAACATTTTTCAAGGACATGTCATTGATAAAGCTAAATACTCCAAGGTTGTGTAATACAACAGATTAATCATTGAGAAGAGTGAAATTATGCTGTTTTGAAAACTATGGCAGGTCAGATTTTCTGCCTAATTATATAAGAAGATTTCTCTAAAAAATACACTTTATTTCAAAGAGTTATTGGCTGTGAAATAAATTAAGGGTATTTCAAATGGCTTGTCTGCAAAGAAAGGTGAGATGTAGGGAATCACAGAAAGTCGAGGGGAAAATAGGTCAATATATACATTGCTGTATCGTGAACTAAGCCTTAGGCCAGCAACAATGGAGAGGACCTGACCCTTAGACACGTACAAGTAAGCTGGAATCTTCAAAAGTTCAAATCTTTATAAGTTAAAATATTTATTAAAATGAATAACCAAGTGTTTTAATTGACATCAGAAGATGAAAACAATAAACCCTGAGAACATAGAGAAAAGATAAATAAAGATATGAGCAGAACTTAATACAACAGAAAACGTATAAAATTCAGGTGATTTAGTAAGTCCAAAGAATTTTCTTTGAAAAGAATTAAAAGACACACTTTGATTAAGGAAAACCAAAACATAAGTAAAGAATATACAGAAAGAGTCAGGACAATGTTAGAGCAGAGAATATATGAAATGCCAGTAAATTTGAACATTTCTGGAAAGTGGACCATTTCCTAGCTCCTAAAGTTTACCAACACTGACACAAGAGGAAATCATTTAAGGTCATCATGTCTGCCCTTGGCATTCTCGGAACGCCCTGGCCTCAGAATGCAGCCTCTGTAGTCCATGGTAACCTGCGGAGAGGGGGCGGGGCTGAGGGAGGTTGGAACACTGCCCTCACTGAGGGAGTGGGTGTGGCCATCTCTGCTGTGACGGAACAAAGGGCAGGGGAGCAGGGGGCCCAGGGCAGGGCCCTCAGAGCCCGGCAGGCCCAGGGGATTGTCACAAGCTTTTAGGCCCAGGCCAAAGGGCGCCTTCTTTGTCTGCACAGCTGCCCAAACTCTCATCTTTCCACTCAGGCTGCCCTCTTACTTGAAGTGTGTGTGGAGCGTGTCCGTGCAGTATACCGCGCTGCACAGCTAAGCATAGGTCTGGGCATCGTAGCTTCCTGCCAGGTGACCGAAGTTCGCAGGCAGATGGGTCCCAGGGACCCATGCGGCGAGCCTCCTGCCCGGGTCACAGTCCGCCCACTGCCCCTGCCCCAGATCGGGGGCCGCAAAGCAGCCCTGTCTGAGTCCCCTGCGTCTAGAGGGAGTATTGGACCAACTCTTGTAGAAAACGGGGTCCTTGCGGGCCACTCATTGGAGGGACACAAATAAATCTTTGCCGACTTTCTGCTGAAACTTACGAGCGTTCACACCTAAGCCTCTTACAAGGTCAGCTGTTTAGCTAAACATGAGCTCATGATCTAAATTTACACAATAATGAAGAAAGCAGCTACAAGGGGAGACAATCAGCCAAAACCATCAATACCAGAATTAGATTCCCAAGGCCATCCATCAGATGAAGGAATAATCGGGTGCAAGGCAGAAAATATACATAAAACTGGAACTGAAACAAGGCAAAAGGATGTTTTCAAAGAATGGTAGGATCTCTAAAACATTTTTCAAGGACATGTCATTGATAAAGCTAAATACTCCAAGGTTGTGTAATACAACAGATTAATCATTGAGAAGAGTGAAATTATGCTGTTTTGAAAACTATGGCAGGTCAGATTTTCTGCCTAATTATATAAGAAGATTTCTCTAAAAAATACACATTATTTCAAAGACTTATTGGCTGTGAAATAAGTTAAGGGTATTTCAAATGGCTTGTCTGCAAAGAAAGGTGAGATGTAGGGAATCACAGAAAGTCGAGGGGAAAATAGGTCAATATATACATTGCTGTATGGTGAACTAAGCCTTAGGCCAGCAACAATGGAGAGGACCTGACCCTTAGACACGTACAAGTAAGCTGGAATCTTCAAAAGTTCAAATCTTTATAAGTAAAAAGATTTATTAAAATGAATAACCAAGTGTTTTAATTGACATCAGAAGATGAAAACAATAAACCCTGAGAACATAGAAAAAAGATAAATAAAGATATGAGCAGAACTTAATACAACAGAAAACGTATAAAATTCAGGTGATTTAGTAAGTCCAAAGAATCTTCTTTGAAAAGATTTAAAAGACACACTTTGATTAAGGAAAACAAAAACATAAGTAAAGAATATACAGAAAGAGTCAGGACAATGTTAGAGCAGAGAATATATGAAATGCCAGTAAATTTGAACATTTCTGGAAAGTGGACCATTTCCTAGCTCCTAAAGTTTACCAACACTGACACAAGAGGAAATCATTTAAGGTCATCATGTCTGCCCTTGGCATTCTCGGAACGCCCTGGCCTCAGAATGCAGCCTCTGTAGTCCATGGTAACCTGCGGAGAGGGGGCGGGGCTGAGGAAGGTTGGAACACTGCCCTCACTGAGGGAGTGGGTGTGGCCATCTCTGCTGTGACTGAACAAATGTCAGGGGAGCAGGTGGCCCAGGGCAGGGCCCTCAGAGCCCGGCAGGCCCAGTGGACTGTCACAAGCTTTTAGGCCCAGGCCAAAGGGCGCCTTCTTTGTCTGCACAGCTGCCCAAACTCTCACCTTTCCACTCAGGCCGCCCTCTTACTTGAAGTGTGTGTGGAACGTGTCCGTGCAGTATACCGCGCTGCACAGCTAAGCATAGGTCTGGGCATCGTAGCTTCCTGCCAGGTGACCGAAGTTCGCAGGCAGATGGATCCCTGGGACACACGCGGAGGGGCTCCTGCCCGGGTCACAGGCCGCCCACTGCCCCTGCCCCAGATCGGGGGCCGCAAAGCAGCCCTGTCTGAGTCCCCTGCCTCTAGAGGGAGTATTGGACCAACACTTGTAGAAAACGGGGTCCTTGCGGGCCACTCATTGGAGGGACACAAATAAATCTTTGCCGACTTTCTGCTGAAACTTACGAGCGTTCACACCTAAGCCTCTTACAAGGTCAGCTGTTTAGCTAAACATGAGCTCATGATCTAAATTTACACAATAATGAAGAAAGCAGCTACAAGGGGAGACAATCAGCCAAAACCATCAATACCAGAATTAGATTCCCAAGGCCATCCATCAGATGAAGGAATAATCGGGTGCAAGGCAGAAAATATACATAAAACTGGAACTGAAACAAGTCACAAGGATGTTTTCAAAGACTGGTAGGATCTCTAAAACATTTTTCAAGGACATGTCATTGATAAAGCTAAATACTCCAAGGTTGTGTAATACAACAGATAAATCATTGAGAAGAGTGAAATTATGCTGTTTTGAAAACTATGGCAGGTCAGATTTTCTGCCTAATTATATAAGAAGATTTCTCTAAAAAATACACATTATTTCAAAGACTTATTGGCTGTGAAATAAGTTAAGGGTATTTCAAATGGCTTGTCTGCAAAGAAAGGTGAGATGTAGGGAATCACAGAAAGTCGAGGGGAAAATAGGTCAATATATACATTGCTGTATGGTGAACTAAGCCTTAGGCCAGCAACAATGGAGAGGACCTGACCCTTAGACACGTACAAGTAAGCTGGAATCTTCAAAAGTTCAAATCTTTATAAGTTAAAATATTTATTACAATGAATAACCAAGTGTTTTAATTGACATCAGAAGATGAAAACAATAAACCCTGAGAACATAGAGAAAAGATAAATAAAGATATGAGCAGAACTTAATACAACAGAAAACGTATAAAATTCAGGTGATTTAGTAAGTCCAAAGAATTTTCTTTGAAAAGAATTAAAAGACACACTTTGATTAAGGAAAACCAAAACATAAGTAAAGAATATACAGAAAGAGTCAGGACAATGTTAAAGCAGAGAATATATGAAATGCCAGTAAATTTGAACATTTCTGGAAAGTGGACCATTTCCTAGCTCCTAAAGTTTACCAACACTGACACAAGAGGAAATCATTTAAGGTCATCATGTCTGCCCTTGGCATTCTCGGAACGCCCTGGCCTCAGAATGCAGCCTCTGTAGTCCATGGTAACCTGCGGAGAGGGGGCGGGGCTGAGGGAGGTTGGAACACTGCCCTCACTGAGGGAGTGGGTGTGGCCATCTCTGCTGTGACTGAACAAAGGGCAGGGGAGCAGGGGGGCCAGGGCAGGGCCCTCAGAGCCCGGCAGGCCCAGGGGATTGTCACAAGCTTTTAGGTCCAGGCCAAAGGGCGCCTTCTTTGTCTGCACAGCTGCCCAAACTCTCATCTTTCCACTCAGGCCGCCCTCTTACTTGAAGTGTGTGTGGAGCGTGTCCGTGCAGTATACCGCGCTGCACAGCTAAGCATAGGTCTGGGCATTGTAGCTTCCTGCCAGGTGACCGAAGTTCGCAGGCAGATGGGTCCCAGGGACCCATGCGGCGAGGCTCCTGCCCGGGTCACAGTCCGCCCACTGCCCCTGCCCCAGATCGGGGGCCGCAAAGCAGCCCTGTCTGAGTCCCCTGCCTCTAGAGGGAGTATTGGACCAACACTTGTAGAAAACGGGGTCCTTGCGGGCCACTCATTGGAGGGACACAAATAAATATTTGCCGACTTTCTGCTGAAACTTATGAGCGTTCACACCTAAGCCTCTTACAAGGTCAGCTGTTTAGCTAAACATGAGCTCATGATCTAAATTTACACAATAATGAAGAAAGCAGCTACAAGGGGAGACAATCAGCCAAAACCATCAATACCAGAATTAGATTCCCAAGGCCATCCATCAGATGAAGGAATAATCGGGTGCAAGGCAGAAAATATACATAAAACTGGAACTGAAACAAGGCACAAGGATGTTTTCAAAGACTGATAGAATCTCTAAAACATTTTTCAAGGACATGTCATTGATAAAGCTAAATACTCCAAGGTTGTGTAATACAACAGATTAATCATTGAGAAGAGTGAAATTATGCTGTTTTGAAAACTATGGCAGGTCAGATTTTCTGCCTAATTATATAAGAAGATTTCTCTAAAAAATACACATTATTTCAAAGACTTATTGGCTGTGAAATAAGTTAAGGGTATTTCAAATGGCTTGTCTGCAAAGAAAGGTGAGATGAAGGGAATCACAGAAAGTCGAGGGGAAAATAGGTCAATATATACATTGCTGTATCGTGAACTAAGCCTTAGGCCAGCAACAATGGAGAGGACCTGACCCTTAGACACGTACAAGTAAGCTGGAATCTTCAAAAGTTCAAATCTTTATAAGTAAAAAGATTTATTAAAATGAATAACCAAGTGTTTTAATTGACATCAGAAGATGAAAACAATAAACCCTGAGACCATAGAAAAAAGATAAATAAAGATATGAGCAGAACTTAATACAACAGAAAACGTATAAAATTCAGGTGATTTAGTAAGTCCAAAGAATCTTCTTTGAAAAGATTTAAAAGACACACTTTGATTAAGGAAAACAAAAACATAAGTAAAGAATATACAGAAAGAGTCAGGACAATGTTAGAGCAGAGAATATATGAAATGCCAGTAAATTTGAACATTTCTGGAAAGTGGACCATTTCCTAGCTCCTAAAGTTTACCAACACTGACACAAGAGGAAATCATTTAAGGTCATCATGTCTGCCCTTGGCATTCTCGGAACGCCCTGGCCTCAGAATGCAGCCTCTGTAGTCCATGGTAACCTGCGGAGAGGGGGCGGGGCTGAGGAAGGTTGGAACACTGCCCTCACTGAGGGAGTGGGTGTGGCCATCTCTGCTGTGACTGAACAAAAGTCAGGGGAGCAGGTGGCCCAGGGCAGGGCCCTCAGAGCCCGGCAGGCCCAGTGGACTGTCACAAGCTTTTAGGCCCAGGCCAAAGGGCGCCTTCTTTGTCTGCACAGCTGCCCAAACTCTCACCTTTCCACTCAGGCGACCTCTTACTTGAAGTGTGTGTGGAACGTGTCCGTGCAGTATACCACGCTGCACAGCTAAGCATAGGTCTGGGCATCGTAGCTTCCTGCCAGGTGACCGAAGTTCGCAGGCAGATGGATCCCTGGGACACACGCGGAGGGGCTCCTGCCCGGGTCACAGGCCGCCCACTGCCCCTGCCCCAGATCGGGGGCCGCAAAGCAGCCCTGTCTGAGTCCCCTGCCTCTAGAGGGAGTATTGGACCAACACTTGTAGAAAACGGGGTCCTTGCGGGCCACTCATTGGAGGGACACAAATAAATCTTTGCCGACTTTCTGCTGAAACTTACGAGCGTTCACACCTAAGCCTCTTACAAGGTCAGCTGTTTAGCTAAACATGAGCTCATGATCTAAATTTACACAATAATGAAGAAAGCAGCTACAAGGGGAGACAATCAGCCAAAACCATCAATACCAGAATTAGATTCCCAAGGCCATCCATCAGATGAAGGAATAATCGGGTGCAAGGCAGAAAATATACATAAAACTGGAACTGAAACAAGTCACAAGGATGTTTTCAAAGACTGGTAGGATCTCTAAAACATTTTTCAAGGACATGTCATTGATAAAGCTAAATACTCCAAGGTTGTGTAATACAACAGATAAATCATTGAGAAGAGTGAAATTATGCTGTTTTGAAAACTATGCCAGGTCAGATTTTCTGCCTAATTATATAAGAAGATTTCTCTAAAAAATACACATTATTTCAAAGACTTATTGGCTGTGAAATAAGTTAAGGGTATTTCAAATGGCTTGTCTGCAAAGAAAGGTAAGATATAGGGAATCACAGAAAGTCGAGGGGAAAATAGGTCAATATATACATTGCTGTATGGTGAACTAAGCCTTAGGCCAGCAACAATGGAGAGGACCTGACCCTTAGACACGTACAAGTAAGCTGGAATCTTCAAAAGTTCAAATCTTTATAAGTAAAAAGATTTATTAAAATGAATAACCAAGTGTTTTAATTGACATCAGAAGATGAAAACAATAAACCCTGAGAACATAGAAAAAAGATAAATAAAGATATGAGCAGAACTTAATACAACAGAAAACGTATAAAATTCAGGTGATTTAGTAAGTCCAAAGAATCTTCTTTGAAAAGATTTAAAAGACACACTTTGATTAAGGACAACAAAAACATAAGTAAAGAATATACAGAAAGAGTCAGGACAATGTTAGAGCAGAGAATATATGAAATGCCAGTAAATTTGAACATTTCTGGAAAGTGGACCATTTCCTTGCTCCTAAAGTTTACCAACACTGACACAAGAGGAAATCATTTAAGGTCATCATGTCTGCCCTTGGCATTCTCGGAACGCCCTGGCCTCAGAATGCAGCCTCTGTAGTCCATGGTAACCTGCGGAGAGGGGGCGGGGCTGAGGAAGGTTGGAACACTGCCCTCACTGAGGGAGTGGGTGTGGCCATCTCTGCTGTGACTGAACAAATGTCAGGGGAGCAGGTGGCCTAGGGCAGGGCCCTCAGAGCCCGGCAGGCCCAGTGGACTGTCACAAGCTTTTAGGCCCAGGCCAAAGGGCGCCTTCTTTGTCTGCACAGCTGCCCAAACTCTCACCTTTCCACTCAGGCCGCCCTCTTACTTGAAGTGTGTGTGGAACGTGTCCGTGCAGTATACCGCGCTGCACAGCTAAGCATAGGTCTGGGCATCGTAGCTTCCTGCCAGGTGACCGAAGTTCGCAGGCAGATGGATCCCTGGGACACACGCGGAGGGGCTCCTGCCCGGGTCACAGGCCGCCCACTGCCCCTGCCCCAGATCGGGGGCCGCAAAGCAGCCCTGTCTGAGTCCCCTGCCTCTAGAGGGAGTATTGGACCAACACTTGTAGAAAACGGGGTCCTTGCGGGCCACTCATTGGAGGGACACAAATAAATCTTTGCCGACTTTCTGCTGAAACTTACGAGCGTTCACACCTAAGCCTCTTACAAGGTCAGCTGTTTAGCTAAACATGAGCTCATGATCTAAATTTACACAATAATGAAGAAAGCAGCTACAAGGGGAGACAATCAGCCAAAACCATCAATACCAGAATTAGATTCCCAAGGCCATCCATCAGATGAAGGAATAATCGGGTGCAAGGCAGAAAATATACATAAAACTGGAACTGAAACAAGTCACAAGGATGTTTTCAAAGACTGGTAGGATCTCTAAAACATTTTTCAAGGACATGTCATTGATAAAGCTAAATACTCCAAGGTTGTGTAATACAACAGATTAATCATTGAGAAGAGTGAAATTATGCTGTTTTGAAAACTATGGCAGGTCAGATTTTCTGCCTAATTCTATAAGAAGATTTCTCTAAAAAATACACATTATTTCAAAGACTTATTGGCTGTGAAATAAGTTAAGGGTATTTCAAATGGCTTGTCTGCAAAGAAAGGTGAGATGTAGGGAATCACAGAAAGTCGAGGGGAAAATAGGTCAATATATACATTGCTGTATGGTGAGCTAAGCCTTAGGCCAGCAACAATGGAGAGGACCGGACCCTTAGACACGTACAAGTAAGCTGGAATCTTCAAAAGTTCAAATCTTTATAAGTTAAAATATTTATTAAAATGAATAACCAAGTGTTTTAATTGACATCAGAAGATGAAAACAATAAACCCTGAGAACATAGAGAAAAGATAAATAAAGATATGAGCAGAACTTAATACAACAGAAAACGTATAAAATTCAGGTGATTTAGTAAGTCCAAAGAATTTTCTTTGAAAAGAATTAAAAGACACACTTTGATTAAGGAAAACCAAAACATAAGTAAAGAATATACAGAAAGAGTCAGGACAATGTTAGAGCAGAGAATATATGAAATGCCAGTAAATTTGAACATTTCTGGAAAGTGGACCATTTCCTAGCTCCTAAAGTTTACCAACACTGACACAAGAGGAAATCATTTAAGGTCATCATGTCTGCCCTTGGCATTCTCGGAACGCCATGGCCTCAGAATGCAGCCTCTGTAGTCCATGGTAACCTGCGGAGAGGGGGCGGGGATGAGGGAGGTTGGAACACTGCCCTCACTGAGGGAGTGGGTGTGGCCATCTCTGCTGTGACTGAACAAAGGGCAGGGGAGCAGGGGGCCCAGGGCAGGGCCCTCAGAGCCCGGCAGGCCCAGGGGATTGTCACAAGCTTTTAGGCCCAGGCCAAAGGGCGCCTTCTTTGTCTGCACAGCTGCCCAAACTCTCATCTTTCCACTCAGGCCGCCCTCTTACTTGAAGTGTGTGTGGAGCATGTCCGTGCAGTATACCGCGCTGCACAGCTAAGCATAGGTCTGGGCATTGTAGCTTCCTGCCAGGTGACCGAAGTTCGCAGGCAGATGGGTCCCAGGGACCCATGCGGCGAGGCTCCTGCCCGGGTCACAGTCCGCCCACTGCCCCTGCCCCAGATCGGGGGCCGCAAAGCAGCCCTGTCTGAGTCCCCTGCCTCTAGAGGGAGTATTGGACCAACACTTGTAGAAAACGGGGTCCTTGCGGGCCACTCATTGGAGGGACACAAATAAATCTTTGCCGACTTTCTGCTGAAACTTACGAGCGTTCACACCTAAGCCTCTTACAAGGTCAGCTGTTTAGCTAAACATGAGCTCATGATCTAAATTTACACAATAATGAAGAAAGCAGCTACAAGGGGAGACAATCAGCCAAAACCATCAATACCAGAATTAGATTCCCAAGGCCATCCATCAGATGAAGGAATAATCGGGTGCAAGGCAGAAAATATACATAAAACTGGAACTGAAACAAGGCACAAGGATGTTTTCAAAGACTGATAGAATCTCTAAAACATTTTTCAAGGACATGTCATTGATAAAGCTAAATACTCCAAGGTTGTGTAATACAACAGATTAATCATTGAGAAGAGTGAAATTATGCTGTTTTGAAAACTATGGCAGGTCAGATTTTCTGCCTGATTATATAAGAAGATTTCTCTAAAAAATACACATTATTTCAAAGACTTATTGGCTGTGAAATAAGTTAAGGGTATTTCAAATGGCTTGTCTGCAAAGAAAGGTGAGATGAAGGGAATCACAGAAAGTCGAGGGGAAAATAGGTCAATATATACATTGCTGTATGGTGAACTAAGCCTTAGGCCAGCAACAATGGAGAGGACCTGACCCTTAGACACGTACAAGTAAGCTGGAATCTTCAAAAGTTCAAATCTTTATAAGTAAAAAGATTTATTAAAATGAATAACCAAGTGTTTTAATTGACATCAGAAGATGAAAACAATAAACCCTGAGAACATAGAAAAAAGATAAATAAAGATATGAGCAGAACTTAATACAACAGAAAACGTATAAAATTCAGGTGATTTAGTAAGTCCAAAGAATCTTCTTTGAAAAGATTTAAAAGACACACTTTGATTAAGGAAAACAAAAACATAAGTAAAGAATATACAGAAAGAGTCAGGACAATGTTAGAGCAGAGAATATATGAAATGCCAGTAAATTTGAACATTTCTGGAAAGTGGACCATTTCCTAGCTCCTAAAGTTTACCAACACTGACACAAGAGGAAATCATTTAAGGTCATCATGTCTGCCCTTGGCATTCTCGGAACGCCCTGGCCTCAGAATGCAGCCTCTGTAGTCCATGGTAACCTGCGGAGAGGGGGCGGGGCTGAGGAAGGTTGGAACACTGCCCTCACTGAGGGAGTGGGTGTGGCCATCTCTGCTGTGACTGAACATAAGTCAGGGGAGCAGGTGGCCCAGGGCAGGGCCCTCAGAGCCCGGCAGGCCCAGTGGAGTGTCACAAGCTTTTAGGCCCAGGCCAAAGGTCGCCTTCTTTGTCTGCACAGCTGCCCAAACTCTCATCTTTCCACTCAGGCCGCCCTCTTACTTGAAGTGTGTGTGGAGCGTGTCCGTGCAGTATACCGCGCTGCACAGCTAAGCATAGGTCTGGGCATCGTAGCTTCCTGCCAGGTGACCGAAGTTCGCAGGCAGATGGGTCCCTGGGACACACGCGGAGGGGCTCCTGCCCTGGTCACAGGCGGCCCACTGCCCCTGCCCCAGATCGGGGGCCGCAAAGCAGCCCTGTCTGAGTCCCCTGCCTCTAGAGGGAGTATTGGACCAACACTTGTAGAAAACGGGGTCCTTGCGGGCCACTCATTGGAGGGACACAAATAAATCTTTGCCGACTTTCTGCTGAAACTTACGAGCCTTCACACCTAAGCCTCTTACAAGGTCAGCTGTTTAGCTAAACATGAGCTCATGATCTAAATTTACACAATAATGAAGAAAGCAGCTACAAGGGGAGACAATCAGCCAAAACCATCAATACCAGAATAAGATTCCCAAGGCCATCCATCAGATGAAGGAATAATCGGGTGCAAGGCAGAAAATATACATAAAACTGGATCTGAAACAAGGCAAAAGGATGTTTTCAAAGAATGGTAGGATCTCTAAAACATTTTTCAAGGACATGTCATTGATAAAGCTAAATACTCCAAGGTTGTGTAATACAACAGATTAATCATTGAGAAGAGTGAAATTATGCTGTTTTGAAAACTATGCCAGGTCAGATTTTCTGCCTAATTATATAAGAAGATTTCTCTAAAAAATACACATTATTTCAAAGACTTATTGGCTGTGAAATAAGTTAAGGGTATTTCAAATGGCTTGTCTGCAAAGAAAGGTGAGATGTAGGGAATCACAGAAAGTCGAGGGGAAAATAGGTCAATATATACATTGCTGTATGGTGAACTAAGCCTTAGGCCAGCAACAATGGAGAGGACCTGACCCTTAGACACGTACAAGTAAGCTGGAATCTTCAAAAGTTCAAATCTTTATAAGTAAAAAGATTTATTAAAATGAATAACCAAGTGTTTTAATTGACATCAGAAGATGAAAACAATAAACCCTGAGAACATAGAAAAAAGATAAATAAAGATATGAGCAGAACTTAATACAACAGAAAACGTATAAAATTCAGGTGATTTAGTAAGTCCAAAGAATCTTCTTTGAAAAGATTTAAAAGACACACTTTGATTAAGGAAAACAAAAACATAAGTAAAGAATATACAGAAAGAGTCAGGACAATGTTAGAGCAGAGAATATATGAAATGCCAGTAAATTTGAACATTTCTGGAAAGTGGAACATTTCCTAGCTCCTAAAGTTTACCAACACTGACACAAGAGGAAATCATTTAAGGTCATCATGTCTGCCCTTGGCATTCTCGGAACGCCCTGGCCTCAGAATGCAGCCTCTGTAGTCCATGGTAACTTGCGGAGAGGGGGCGGGGCTGAGGAAGGTTGGAACACTGCCCTCACTGAGGGAGTGGGTGTGGCCATCTCTGCTGTGACTGAACAAAAGTCAGGGGAGCAGGTGGCCCAGGGCAGGGCCCTCAGAGCCCGGCAGGCCCACTGGAATGTCACAAGCTTTTAGGCCCAGGCCAAAGGGCGCCTTCTTTGTCTGCACAGCTGCCCAAACTCTCACCTTTCCACTCAGGCCGCCCTCTTACTTGAAGTGTGTGTGGAACGTGTCCGTGCAGTATACCGCGCTGCACAGCTAAGCATAGGTATGGGCATCGTACCTGCCTGCCAGGTGACCGAAGTTCGCAGGCAGATGGATCCCTGGGACACACGCGGAGGGGCTCCTGCCCGGGTCACAGGCCGCCCACTGCCCCTGCCCCAGATCGGGGGCCGCAAAGCAGCCCTGTCTGAGTCCCCTGCCTCTAGAGGGAGTATTGGACCAACACTTGTAGAAAACGGGGTCCTTGCGGGCCACTCATTGGAGGGACACAAATAAATCTTTGCCGACTTTCTGCTGAAACTTACGAGCGTTCACACCTAAGCCTCTTACAAGGTCAGCTGTTTAGCTAAACATGAGCTCATGATCTAAATTTACCCAATAATGAAGAAAGCATCTACAAGGGGAGACCATCAGCCAAAACCATCAATACCAGAATTAGATTCCCAAGGCCATCCATCAGATGTAGGAATAATCGGGTGCAAGGCAGAAAATATACATAAAACTGGAACTGAAACAAGGCACAAGGATGTTTTCAAAGACTGGTAGGATCTCTAAAACATTTTTCAAGGACATGTCATTGATAAAGCTAAATACTCCAAGGTTGTGTAATACAACAGATTAATCATTGAGAAGAGTGAAATTATGCTGTTTTGAAAACTATGGCAGGTCAGATTTTCTGCCTAATTATATAAGAAGATTTCTCTAAAAAATACACTTTATTTCAAAGAGTTATTGGCTGAGAAATAAATTAAGGGTATTTCAAATGGCTTGTCTGCAAAGAAAGGTGAGATGTAGGGAATCACAGAAAGTCGAGGGGAAAATAGGTCAATATATACATTGCTGTATGGTGAACTAAGCCTTAGGCCAGCAACAATGGAGAGGACCTGACCCTTAGACACGTACAAGTAAGCTGGAATCTTCAAAAGTTCAAATCTTTATAAGTAAAAAGATTTATTAAAATGAATAACCAAGTGTTTTAATTGACATCAGAAGATGAAAACAATAAACCCTGAGAACATAGAGAAAAGATAAATAAAGATATGAGCAGAACTTAATACAACAGAA
This sequence comes from Mesoplodon mirus, assembly GCF_964341445.2. Classification (NCBI taxonomy): domain Eukaryota; kingdom Metazoa; phylum Chordata; class Mammalia; order Artiodactyla; family Ziphiidae; genus Mesoplodon; species Mesoplodon mirus. Next base: position 127,594,472 of record NC_138976.1, on the reverse strand, counting down.
AACGTATAAAATTCAGGTGATTTAGTAAGTCCAAAGAATCTTCTTTGAAAAGATTTAAAAGACACACTTTGATTAAGGAAAACCAAAACATAAGTAAAGAATATACAGAAAGAGTCAGGACAATGTTAGAGCAGAGAATATATGAAATGCCAGTAAATTTGAACATTTCTGGAAAGTGGACCATTTCCTAGCTCCTAAAGTTTACCAACACTGACACAAGAGGAAATCATTTAAGGTCATCATGTCTGCCCCTGGCATTCTCGGAATGCCCTGGCCTCAGAATGCAGCCTCTGTAGTCCATGGTAACCTGCGGAGAGGGGGCGGGGCTGAGGAAGGTTGGAACACTGCCCTCACTGAGGGAGTGGGTGTGGCCATCTCTGCTGTGACTGAACAAAAGTCAGGGGAGCAGGTGGCCCAGGGCAGGCCCCTCAGAGCCCGGCAGGCCCAGTGGACTGTCACAAGCTTTTAGGCCCAGGCCAAAGGGCGCCTTCTTTGTCTGCACAGCTGCCCAAACTCTCACCTTTCCACTCAGGCCGCCCTCTTACTTGAAGTGTGTGTGGAACGTGTCCACGCAGTACACCGCGCTGCACAGCTAAGCATAGGTCTGGGCATCGTAGCTTCCTGCCAGGTGACCGAAGTTCGCAGGCAGATGGGTCCCTGGGACACACGTGGAGAGGTTCCTGCCCGGGCCACAGGCCGCCCACTGCCCCTGCACCAGATCGGGGCCGCAAAGCAGCCCTGTCTGAGTCCCCTGCCTCTAGAGGGAGTATTGGACCAACACTTGTAGAAAACGGGGTCCTTGCGGGCCACTCATTGGAGGGACACAAATAAATCTTTGCCGACTTTCTGCTGAAACTTACGAGCGTTCACACCTAAGCATCTTACAAGGTCAGCTGTTTAGCTAAACATGAGCTCATGATCTAAATTTACACAATAATGAAGAAAGCAGCTACAAGGGGAGACAATCAGCCAAAACCATCAATACCAGAATTAGATTCCCAAGGCCATCCATCAGATGTAGGAATAATCGGGTGCAAGGCAGAAAATATACATAAAACTGGAACTGAAACAAGGCACAAGGATGTTTTCAAAGACTGGTAGGATCTCTAAAACATTTTTCAAGGACATGTCATTGATAAAGCTAAATACTCCAAGGTTGTGTAATACAACAGATTAATCATTGAGAAGAGTGAAATTATGCTGTTTTGAAAACTATGGCAGGTCAGATTTTCTGCCTAATTATATAAGAAGATTTCTCTAAAAAATACACATTGTTTCAAAGACTTATTGGCTGTGAAATAAGTTAAGGGTATTTCAAATGGCTTGTCTGCAAAGAAAGGTGAGATGTAGGGAATCACAGAAAGTCGAGGGGAAAATAGGTCAATATATACATTGCTGTATGGTGAACTAAGCCTTAGTCCAGCAACAATGGAGAGGACCTGACCCTTAGACATGAACAAGTAAGCTGGAATCTTCAAAAGTTCAAATCTTTATAAGTAAAAAGATTTATTAAAATGAATAAACAAGTGTTTTAATTGACATCAGAAGATGAAAAGAATAAACCCTGAGAACATAGAAAAAAGATAAATATAGATATGAGCAGAACTTAATACAAGAGAAAACGTATAAAATTGAGGTGATTTAGTAAGTCCAAAGAATCTTCTTTGAAAAGAATTAAAAGACTCACTTTGATTAAGGAAAACCAAAACATAAGTAAAGAATATACAGAAAGATTGAGGACAATGTTAGAGCAGAGAATATATGAAATGCCAGTAAATTTGAACATTTCTGTCAAGTGGACCATTTCCTAGCTCCTAAAGTTTACCAACACTGACACAAGAGGAAATCATTTAAGGTCATCATGTCTGCCCTTGGCATTCTTGGAACGCCCTGGCCTCAGAATGCAGCCTCTGTAGTCCATGGTAACCTGCGGAGAGGGGGCGGGGCTGAGGGAGGTTGGAACACTGCCCTCACTGAGGGAGTGGGTGTGGCCATCTCTGCTGTGACTGAACAAAGGGCAGGGGAGCAGGGGGCCCAGGGCAGGGCCCTCAGAGCCCGGCAGGCCCAGTGCAGTGTCACAAGCTTTTAGGCCCAGGCCAAAGGGCGCCTTCTTTGTCTGCACAGCTGCGCAAACTCTCACCTTTCCAATCAGGCCGCCCTCTTACTTGAAGTGTGTGTGGAACGTGTCCGTGCAGTATACCGCGCTGCACAGCTAAGCATAGGTCTGGGCATCGTAGCTGCCTGCCAGGTGACCGAAGTTCGCAGGCAGATGTGTCCCTGGGACACACGCGGAGAGGCTCCTGCCCGGGTCACAGGCCGCACACTGCCCCTGCCCCAGATCGGGGGCCGCAAAGCAGCCCTGTCTGAGTCCCCTGCCTCTAGAGGGAGTATTGGACCAACACTTGTAGAAAACGGGGTCCTTGCGGCCCACTCATTGGAGGGACACAAATAAATCTTTGCCGACTTTCTGCTGAAACTTACGAGCGTTCACACCTAAGCCTCTTACAAGGTCAGCTGTTTAGCTAAACATGAGCTCATGATCTAAATTTACCCAATAATGAAGAAAGCATCTACAAGGGGAGACCATCAGCCAAAACCATCAATACCTGAATTAGATTCCCAAGGCCATCCATCAGATGAAGGAATAATCGGGTGCAAGGCAGAAAATATACATAAAACTGGAACTGAAACAAGGCACAAGGATGTTTTCAAAGACTGGTAGGATCTCTAAAACATTTTTCAAGGACATGTCATTGATAAAGCTAAATACTCCAAGGTTGTGTAATACAACAGATTAATCATTGAGAAGAGTGAAATTATGCTGTTTTGAAAACTATGGCAGGTCAGATTTTCTGCCTAATTATATAAGAAGATTTCTCTAAAAAATACACTTTATTTCAAAGAGTTATTGGCTGTGAAATAAATTAAGGGTATTTCAAATGGCTTGTCTGCAAAGAAAGGTGAGATGTAGGGAATCACAGAAACTCGAGGGGAAAATAGGTCAATATATACATTGCTGTATCGTGAACTAAGCCTTAGGCCAGCAACAATGGAGAGGACCTGACCCTTAGACACGTACAAGTAAGCTGGAATCTTCAAAAGTTCAAATCTCTATAAGTTAAAAGATTTATTAAAATGAATAACCAAGTGTTTTAATTGACATCAGAAGATGAAAACAATAAACCCTGAGAACATAGAGAAAAGATAAATAAAGATATGAGCAGAACTTAATACAACAGAAAACGTATAAAATTCAGGTGATTTAGTAAGTCCAAAGAATTTTCTTTGAAAAGAATTAAAAGACACACTTTGATTAAGGAAAACCAAAACATAAGTAAAGAATATACAGAAAGAGTCAGGACAATGTTAGAGCAGAGAATATATGAAATGCCAGTAAATTTGAACATTTCTGTCAAGTGGACCATTTCCTAGCTCCTAAAGTTTACCAACACTGACACAAGAGGAAATCATTTAAGGTCATCATGTCTGCCCTTGGCATTCTCGGAACGCCCTGGCCTCAGAATGCAGCCTCTGTAGTCCATGGTAACCTGCGGAGAGGGGGCGGGGCTGAGGAAGGTTGGAACACTGCCCTCACTGAGGGAGTGGGTGTGGCCATCTCTGCTGTGACTGAACAAAGGGCAGGGTAGCAGGGGGCCCAGGTCAGGGCCCTCAGAGTCCGGCAGGCCCAGTGGATTGTCACAAGCTTTTAGGCCCAGTCCAAAGGGCGCCTTCTTTGTCTGCACAGCTGCCCAAACTCTCATCTTTCCCCTCAGGCCTCCCTCTTACTCGAAATGTGTGTGGAACGTGTCCGTGCAGTATACCGCGCTGCACAGCTAAGCATAGGTCTGGGCATCGTAGCTTCCTGCCAGGTGACCGAAGTTCGCAGGCAGATGGGTCCCTGGGACACATGCGGAGGGGCTCCTGCCCTGGTCACAGGCCGCCCACTGCCCCTGTCCCAGATCGGGGGCCGCAAAGCAGCCCTGTCTGAGTCCCCTGCCTCTAGAGGGAGTATTGGACCAACACTTGTAGAAAACGGGGTCCTTGCGGGCCACTCATTGGAGGGACACAAATAAATCTTTGCCGACTTTCTGCTGAAACTTATGAGCGTTCACACCTAAGCCTCTTACAAGGTCAGCTGTTTAGCTAAACATGAGCTCATGATCTAAATTTACACAATAATGAAGAAAGCAGCTACAAGGGGAGACAATCAGCCAAAACCATCAATACCAGAATTAGATTCCCAAGGCCATCCATCAGATGTAGGAATAATCGGGTGCAAGGCAGAAAATATACATAAAACTGGAACTGAAACAAGGCACAAGGATGTTTTCAAAGACTGGTAGGATCTCTAAAACATTTTTCAAGGACATGTCATTGATAAAGCTAAATACTCCAAGGTTGTGTAATACAATAGATTAATCATTGAGAAGAGTGAAATTATGCTGTTTTGAAAACTATGGCAGGTCAGATTTTCTGCCTAATTATATAAGAAGATTTCTCTAAAAAATACACATTATTTCAAAGACTTCTTGGCTGTGAAATAAGTTAAGGGTATTTCAAATGGCTTGTCTGCAAAGAAAGGTGAGATGTAGGGAATCACAGAAAGTCGAGGGGAAAATAGGTCAATATATACATTGCTGTATGGTGAACTAAGCCTTAGGCCAGCAACAATGGAGAGGACCTGACCCTTAGACACGTACAAGTAAGCTGGAATCTTCAAAAGTTCAAATATTTATAACTAAAAAGATTTATTAAAATGAATAACCAAGTGTTTTAATTGACATCAGAAGATGAAAACAATAAACCCTGAGAACATAGAAAAAAGATAAATAAAGATATGAGCAGAACTTAATACAACAGAAAACGTATAAAATTCAGGTGATTTAGTAAGTCCAAAGAATCTTCTTTGAAAAGATTTAAAAGACACACTTTGATTAAGGAAAACCAAAACATAAGTAAAGAATATACAGAAAGAGTCAGGAAAATGTTAGAGCAGACAATATATGAAATGCCAGTAAATTTGAACATTTCTGTCAAGTGGACCATTTCCTAGCTCCTAAAGTTTACCAACACTGACACAAGAGGAAATCATTTAAGGTCATCATGTCTGCCCTTGGCATTGTCGGAAAGCCCTGGCCTCAGAATGCAGCCTCTGTAGTCCATGGTAACCTGCGGAGAGGGGGCGGGGCTGAGGAAGGTTGGAACACTGCCCTCACTGAGGGAGTGGGTGTGGCCATCGCTGCTGTGACTGAACAAAAGTCAGGGGAGCAGGTGGCCCAGGGCAGGGCCCTCAGAGCCCGGCAGGCCCAGTGGACTGTCACAAGCTTTTAGGCCCAGGCCAAAGGGCGCCTTCTTTGTCTGCACAGCTGCCCAAACACTCACCTTTCCACTCAGGACGCCCTCTTACTTGAAGTGTGTGTGGAACGTGTCCACGCAGTACACCGCGCTGCACAGCTAAGCATAGGTCTGGGCATCGTAGCTTCCTGCCAGGTGACCAAAGTTCGCAGGCAGATGGGTCCCTGGGACACACGTGGAGAGGTTCCTGCCCAGGCCACAGGCCGCCCACTGCCCCTGCCCCAGATCGGGGGCCGCAAAGCAGCCCTGTCTGAGTCCCCTGCCTCTAGAGGGAGTATTGGACCAACACTTGTAGAAAACGGGGTCCTTGCGGCCCACTCATTGGAGGGACACAAATAAATCTTTGCCGACTTTCTGCTGAAACTTACGAGCGTTCACACCTAAGCATCTTACAAGGTCAGCTGTTTAGCTAAACATGAGCTCATGATCTAAATTTACACAATAATGAAGAAAGCAGCTACAAGGGGAGACAATCAGCCAAAACCATCAATACCTGAATTAGATTCCCAAGGCCATCCATCAGATGTAGGAATAATTGGGTGCAAGGCAGAAAATATACATAAAACTGGAACTGAAACAAGGCACAAGGATGTTTTCAAAGACTGGTAGGATCTCTAAAACATTTTTCAAGGACATGTCATTGATAAAGCTAAATACTCCAAGGTTGTGTAATACAACAGATTAATCATTGAGAAGAGTGAAATTATGCTGTTTTGAAAACTATGGCAGGTCAGATTTTCTGCCTAATTATATAAGAAGATTTCTCTAAAAAATACACATTATTTCAAAGACTTATTGGCTGTGAAATAAGTTAAGGGTATTTCAAATGGCTTGTCTGCAAAGAAAGGTGAGATGTAGGGAATCACAGAAAGTCGAGGGGAAAATAGGTCAATATATACATTGCTGTATGGTGAACTAAGCCTTAGGCCAGCAACAATGGAGAGGACCTGACCCTTAGACATGAACAAGTAAGCTGGAATCTTCAAAAGTTCAAATCTTTATAAGTAAAAATATTTATTAAAATGAATAAACAAGTGTTTTAATTGACATCAGAAGATGAAAACAATAAACCCTGAGAACATAGAAAAAAGATAAATAAAGATATGAGCAGAACTTAATACAACAGAAAACGTATAAAATTCAGGTGATTTAGTAAGTCCAAAGAATCTTCTTTGAAAAGAATTAAAAGACACACTTTGATTAAGGAAAACCAAAACATAAGTAAAGAATATACAGAAAGAGTCAGGACAATGTTAGAGCAGAGAATATATGAAATGCCAGTAAATTTGAACATTTCTGTCAAGTGGACCATTTCCTAGCTCCTAAAGTTTACCAACACTGACACAAGAGGAAATCATTTAAGGTCATCATGTCTGCCCTTGGCATTCTTGGAACGCCCTGGCCTCAGAATGCAGCCTCTGTAGTCCATGGTAACCTGCGGAGAGGGGGCGGGGCTGAGGGAGGTTGGAACACTGCCCTCACTGAGGGAGTGGGTGTGGCCATCTCTGCTGTGACTGAACAAAGGGCACGGGAGCAGGGGGCCCAGGCCAGGGCCCTCAGAGCCCGGCAGGCCCAGTGGACTGTCACAAGCTTTTAGGCCCAGGCCAAAGGGCGCCTTCTTTGTCTGCACAGCTGCCCAAACTATCACCTTTCCACTCAGGCCGCCCTCTTACTTGAAGTGTGTGTGGAACGTGTCCGTGCAGTATACTGCGCTGCACAGCTAAGCATAGGTCTGGGCATCGTAGCTTCCTGCCAGGTGACCGAAGTTCGCAGGCAGATGGGTCCCTGGGACACACGCGGACAGGCTCCTGCCCTGGCCACAGGCCGCCAACTGCCCCTGCCCCAGATCGGGGGGCGCAAAGCAGCCCTGTCTGAGTCCCTTGCCTCTAGAGGGAGTATTGGACCAACACTTGTTGAAAACGGGGTCCTTGCGGGCCACTCATTGGAGGGACACAAATAAATCTTTGCCGACTTTCTGCTGAAACTTACGAGCGTTCACACCTAAGCCTCTTACAAGGTCAGCTGTTTAGCTAAACATGAGCTCATGATCTAAATTTACACAATAATGAAGAAAGCAGCTACAAGGGGAGACAATCAGCCAAAACCATCAATACCAGAATTAGATTCCCAAGGCCATCCATCAGATGAAGGAATAATCGGGTGCAAGGCAGAAAATATACATAAAACTGGAACTGAAACAAGGCACAAGGATGTTTTCAAAGACTGGTAGGATCTCTAAAACATTTTTCAAGGACATGTCATTGATAAAGCTAAATACTCCAAGGTTGTGTAATACAACAGATTAATCATTGAGAAGAGTGAAATTATGCTGTTTTGAAAACTATGCCAGGTCAGATTTTCTGCCTAATTATATAAGAAGATTTCTCTAAAAAATACACATTATTTCAAAGACTTATTGGCTGTGAAATAAGTTAAGGGTATTTCAAATGGCTTGTCTGCAAAGAAAGGTGAGATGTAGGGAATCACAGAAAGTCGAGGGGAAAATAGGTCAATATATACATTGCTGTATGGTGAACTAAGCCTTAGGCCAGCAACAATGGAGAGGACCTGACCCTTAGACACGAACAAGTAAGCTGGAATCTTCAAAAGTTCAAATCTTTATAAGTAAAAAGATTTATTAAAATGAATAACCAAGTGTTTTAATTGACATCAGAAGATGAAAACAATAAACCCTGAGAACATAGAGAAAAGATAAATAAAGATATGAGCAGAACTTAATACAACAGAAAACGTATAAAATTCAGGTGATTTAGTAAGTCCAAAGAATCTTCTTTGAAAAGAATTAAAAGACACACTTTGATTAAGGAAAACAAAAACATAAGTAAAGAATATACAGAAAGAGTCAGGACAATGTTAGAGCAGAGAATATATGAAATGCCAGTAAATTTGAACATTTCTGTCAAGTGGACCATTTCCTAGCTCCTAAAGTTTACCAACACTGACACAAGAGGAAATCATTTAAGGTCATCATGTCTGCCCTTGGCATTCTTGGAACGCACTGGCCTCAGAATGCAGCCTCTGTAGTCTATGGTAACCTGCGGAGAGGGGGCGGGCCTGAGGGAGGTTGAAACACTGCCCTCACTGAGGGAGTGGGTGTGGCCATCTCTGCTGTGACTGAACAAAGGGCAGGGGAGCAGGGGGCCCAGGGCAGGGCCCTCAGAGACCGGCAGGCCCAGTGGAGTGTCACAAGCTTTTAGGCCCAGGCCAAAGGGCACCTTCTTTGTCTGCACAGCTGCCCAAACTCTCACCTTTCCACTCAGGCCGCCCTCTTACTTGAAGTGTGTGTGGAACGTGTCCGTGCAGTATACCGCACTGCACAGCTAAGCATAGGTCTGGGCATCGTAGCTTCCTGCCAGGTGACCGAAGTTCGCAGGCAGATGGGTCCCTGGGACACACACGGAGAGGCTCCTGCCCGGGCCACAGGCCACCCACTGCCCCTGCCCCAGATCGGGGGGCGCAAAGCAGCCCTGTCTGAGTCCCCTGCCTCTAGAGGGAGTATTGGCCAACACTTGTAGAAAACGGGGTCCTTGCGGGCCACTCATTGGAGGGACACAAAGAAATCTTTGCCGACTTTCTGCTGAAACTTATGAGCGTTCACAACTAAGCCTCTTACAAGGTCAGCTGTTTAGCTAAACATGAGCTCATGATCTAAATTTACACAATAATGAAGAAAGCAGCTACAAGGGGAGACAATCAGCCAAAACCATCAATACCAGAATTAGATTCCCAAGGCCATCCATCAGATGAAGGAATAATCGGGTGCAAGGCAGAAAATATACATAAAACTGGAACTGAAACAAGGCACAAGGATGTTTTCAAAGACTGGTAGGATCTCTAAAACATTTTTCAAGGACATGTCATTGATAAAGCTAAATACTCCAAGGTTGTGTAATACAACAGATAAATCATTGAGAAGAGTGAAATTATGCTGTTTTGAAAACTATGGCAGGTCAGATTTTCTGCCTAATTATATAAGAAGATTTCTCTAAAAAATACACATTATTTCAAAGACTTATTGGCTGTGAAATAAGTTAAGGGTATTTCAAATGGCTTGTCTGCAAAGAAAGGTGAGATGTAGGGAATCACAGAAAGTCGAGGGGAAAATAGGTCAATATATACATTGCTGTATGGTGAACTAAGCCTTAGGCCAGCAACAATGGAGAGGACCTGACCCTTAGACACGAACAAGTAAGCTGGAATCTTCAAAAGTTCAAATCTTTATAAGTAAAAAGATTTATTAAAATGAATAACCAAGTGTTTTAATTGACATCAGAAGATGAAAACAATAAACCCTGAGAACATAGAGAAAAGATAAATAAAGATATGAGCAGAACTTAATACAACAGAAAACGTATAAAATTCAGGTGATTTAGTATGTCCAAAGAATCTTCTTTGAAAAGAATTAAAAGACACACTTTGATTAAGGAAAACAAAAACATAAGTAAAGAATATACAGAAAGAGTCAGGAGAATGTTAGAGCAGAGAATATATGAAATGCCAGTAAATTTGAACATTTCTGTCAAGTGGACCATTTCCTAGCTCCTAAAGTTTACCAACACTGACACAAGAGGAAATCATTTAAGGTCATCATGTCTGCCCTTGGCATACTTGGAACGCCCTGGCCTCAGAATGCAGCCTCTGTAGTCTATGGTAACCTGCGGAGAGGGGGCGGGGCTGAGGGAGTTTGGAACACTGCCCTCACTGAGGGAGTGGGTGTGGCCATCTCTGCTGTGACTGAACAAAGGGCAGGGGAGCAGGGGGCCCAGGGCAGGGCCCTCAGAGCCCGGCAGGCCCAGTGGAGTGTCACAAGCTTTTAGGCCCAGGCCAAAGGGCACCTTCTTTGTCTGCACAGCTGCCCAAACTCTCACCTTTCCACTCAGGCCGCACTCTTACTTGAAGTGTGTGTGGAACGTGTCCGTGCAGTATACCGCACTGCACAGCTAAGCATAGGTCTGGGCATCGTAGCTTCCTGCCAGGTGACCGAAGTTCGCAGGCAGATGGGTCCCTGGGACACACACGGAGAGGCTCCTGCCCGGGCCACAGGCCGCCCACTGCCCCTGCCCCAGATCGGGGGGCGCAAAGCAGCCCTGTCTGAGTCCCCTGCCTCTAGAGGGAGTATTGGCCAACACTTGTAGAAAACGGGGTCCTTGCGGGCCACTCATTGGAGGGACACAAATAAATCTTTGCCGACTTTCTGCTGAAACTTACAAGCGTTCACACCTAAGCCTCTTACAAGGTCAGCTGTTTAGCTAAACATGAGCTCATGATCTAAATTTACACAATAATGAAGAAAGCAGCTACAAGGGGAGACAATCAGCCAAAACCATCAATACCAGAATTAGATTCCCAAGGCCATCCATCAGATGAAGGAATAATCGGGTGCAAGGCAGAAAATATACATAAAACTGGAACTGAAACAAGGCACAAGGATGTTTTCAAAGACTGGTAGGATCTCTAAAACATTTTTCAAGGACATGTCATTGATAAAGCTAAATACTCCAAGGTTGTGTAATACAACAGATTAATCATTGAGAAGAGTGAAATTATGCTGTTTTGAAAACTATGGCAGCTCAGATTTTCTGCCTAATTATATAAGAAGATTTCTCTAAAAAATACACTTTATTTCAAAGAGTTATTGGCTGTGAAATAAATTAAGGGTATTTCAAATGGCTTGTCTGCAAAGAAAGGTGAGATGTAGGGAATCACAGAAAGTCGAGGGGAAAATAGGTCAATATATACATTGCTGTATCGTGAACTAAGCCTTAGGCCAGCAACAATGGAGAGGACCTGACCCTTAGACACGTACAAGTAAGCTGGAATCTTCAAAAGTTCAAATCTTTATAAGTTAAAAGATTTATTAAAATGAATAACCAAGTGTTTTAATTGACATCAGAAGATGAAAACAATAAACCCTGAGAACATAGAGAAAAGAAAAATAAAGATATGAGCAGAACTTAATACAACAGAAAACGTATAAAATTCAGGTGATTTAGTAAGTCCAAAGAATCTTCTTTGAAAAGAATTAAAAGACACACTTTGATTAAGGAAAACCAAAACATAAGTAAAGAATATACAGAAAGAGTCAGGACAATGTTAGAGCAGAGAATATATGAAATGCCAGTAAATTTGAACATTTCTGTCAAGTGGACCATTTCCTAGCTCCTAAAGTTTACCAACACTGACACAAGAGGAAATCATTTAAGGTCATCATGTCTGCCCTTGGCATTCTCGGAACGCCCTGGCCTAAGAATGCAGCCTCTGTAGTCCATGGTAAACTGCGGAGAGGGCACGGGGCTGAGGGAGGTTGGAACACTGCCCTCACTGAGGGAGTGGGTGTGGCCATCTCTGCTGTGACTGAACAAAGGGCAGGGTAGCAGGGGGCTCAGGGCAGGGCCCTCAGAGCCCGGCAGGCCCAGTGGATTGTCACAAGCTTTTAGGCCCAGGCCAAAGTGCGCCTTCTTTGTCTGCACAGCTGCCCAAACTCTCATCTTTCCACTCAGGCCGCCCTCTTACTTGAAGTGTGTGTGGAGCGTGTCCATGCAGTATACCGCGCTGCACAGCTAATCATAGGTCTGGGCATCGTAGCTTCCTGCCAGGTGACCGAAGTTCGCAGGCAGATGGGTCCCTGGGACACACGCGGAGGGGCTCCTGCCCTGGTCACAGGCCGCCCACTGCCCCTGCCCCAGATCGGGGGCCGCAAAGCAGCCCTGTCTGAGTCCCCTGCCTCTAGAGGGAGTATTGGACCAACACTTGTAGAAAACGGGGTTCTTGCGGGCCACTCATTGGAGGGACACAAATAAATCTTTGCCGACTTTCTGCTGAAACTTACGAGCGTTCACACCTAAGCCTCTTACAAGGTCAGCTGTTTAGCTAAACATGAGCTCATGATCTAAATTTACACAATAATGAAGAAAGCAGCTACAAGGGGAGACAATCAGCCAAAACCATCAATACCAGAATTAGATTCCCAAGGCCATCCATCAGATGTAGGAATAATCGGGTGCAAGGCAGAAAATATACATAAAACTGGAACTGAAACAAGGCACAAGGATGTTTTCAAAGACTGGTAGGATCTCTAAAACATTTTTCAAGGACATGTCATTGATAAAGCTAAATACTCCAAGGTTGTGTAATACAACAGATTAATCATTGAGAAGAGTGAAATTATGCTGTTTTGAAAACTATGGCAGGTCAGATTTTCTGCCTAATTATATAAGAAGATTTCTCTAAAAAATACACATTATTTCAAAGACTTATTGGCTGTGAAATAAGTTAAGGGTATTTCAAATGGCTTGTCTGCAAAGAAAGGTGAGATGTAGGGAATCACAGAAAGTCGAGGGGAAATTAGGTCAATATATACATTGCTGTATGGTGAACTAAGCCTTAGGCCAGCAACAATGGAGAGGACCTGACCCTTAGACACGTACAAGTAAGCTGGAATCTTCAAAAGTTCAAATCTTTATAAGTAAAAAGATTTATTAAAATGAATAACCAAGTGTTTTAATTGACATCAGAAGATAAAAACAATAAACCCTGAGAACATAGAAAAAAGATAAATAAAGATATGAGCAGAACTTAATACAACAGAAAACGTATAAAATTCAGGTGATTTAGTAAGTCCAAAGAATCTTCTTTGAAAAGATTTAAAAGACACACTTTGATTAAGGAAAACAAAAACATAAGTAAAGAATATACAGAAAGAGTCAGGACAATGTTAGAGCAGAGAATATATGAAATGCCAGTAAATTTGAATATTTCTGGAAAGTGGACCATTTCCTAGCTCCTAAAGTTTACCAACACTGACACAAGAGGAAATCATTTAAGGTCATCATGTCTGCCCTTGGCATTCTCGGAACGCCCTGGCCTCAGAATGCAGCCTCTGTAGTCCATGGTAACCTGCGGAGATGGGGCGGGGCTGAGGAAGGTTGGAACACTGCCCTCACTGAGGGAGTGGGTGTGGCCATCTCTGCTGTGACTGAACAAAAGTCAGGGGAGCAGGTGGCCCAGGGCAGGGCCCTCAGAGCCCGGCAGGCCCAGTGGACTGTCACAAGCTTTTAGGCCCAGGCCAAAGGGCGCCTTCTTTGTCTGCACAGCTGCCCAAACTCTCACCTTTCCACTCAGGCCGCCCTCTTACTTGAAGTGTGTGTGGAACGTGTCCGTGCAGTATACCGCGCTGCACAGCTAAGCATAGGTCTGGGCATCGTAGCTTCCTGCCAGGTGACCGAAGTTCGCAGGAGATGGATACCTGGGACACACGCGGAGGGGCTCCTGCCCGGGTCACAGGCCGCCCACTGCCCCTGCCCCAGATCGGGGGCCGCAAAGCAGCCCTGTCTGAGTCCCCTGCCTCTAGAGGGAGTATTGGACCAACACTTGTAGAAAACGGGGTCCTTGTGGGCCACTCATTGGAGGGACACAAATAAATCTTTGCCGACTTTCTGCTGAAACTTACGAGCGTTCACACCTAAGCCTCTTACAAGGTCAGCTGTTTAGCTAAACATGAGCTCATGATCTAAATTTACACAATATTGAAGAAAGCAGCTACAAGGGGAGACAATCAGCCAAAACCATCAATACCAGAATTAGATTCCCAAGGCCATCCATCAGATGTAGGAATAATCGGGTGCAAGGCAGAAAATATACATAAAACTGGAACTGAAACAAGGCACAAGGATGTTTTCAAAGACTGGTAGGATCTCTAAAACATTTTTCAAGGACATGTCATTGATAAAGCTAAATAATCCAAGGTTGTGTAATACAACAGATAAATCATTGAGAAGAGTGAAATTATGCTGTTTTGAAAACTATGGCAGGTCAGATTTTCTGCCTAATTATATAAGAAGATTTCTCTAAAAAATACACATTATTTCAAAGACTTATTGGCTGTGAAATAAGTTAAGGGTATTTCAAATGGCTTGTCTGCAAAGAAAGGTGAGATGTATGGAATCACAGAAAGTCGAGGGGAAAATAGGTCAATATATACATTGCTGTATGGTGAACTAAGCCTTAGGCCAGCAACAATGGAGAGGACCTGACCCTTAGACACGTACAAGTAAGCTGGAATCTTCAAAAGTTCAAATCTTTATAAGTAAAAAGATTTATTAAAATGAATAACCAAGTGTTTTAATTGACATCAGAAGATGAAAACAATAAACCCTGAGAACATAGAAAAAAAATAAATAAAGATATGAGCAGAACTTAATACAACAGAAAACGTATAAAATTCAGGTGATTTAGTAAGTCCAAAGAATCTTATTTGAAAGGAATTAAAAGACACACTTTGATTAAGGAAAACCAAAACATAAGTAAAGAATATACAGAAAGAGTCAGGACAATGTTAGAGCAGACAATATATGAAATGCCAGTAAATTTGAACATTTCTGTCAAGTGGACCATTTCCTAGCTCCTAAAGTTTACCAACACTGACACAAGAGGAAATCTTTTAAGGTCATCATGTCTGCCCTTGGCATTCTCGGAACGCCCTGGCCTCAGAATGCAGCCTCTGTAGTCCATGGTAACCTGCGGAGAGGGGGCGGGGCTGAGGGAGGTTGGAACACTGCCCTCACTGAGGGAGTGGGTGTGGCCATCTCTGCTGTGACTGAACAAAGGGCAGGGGAGCAGGGGGCCCAGGGCAGGGCCCTCAGAGCCCGGCAGGCCCAGTGGAGGGTCACAAGTTTTTAGGCCCAGGCCAAAGGGCGCCTTCTTTGTCTGCACAGCTGCCCAAACTCTCACCTTTCCACTCAGGCCGCCCTCTTACTTGAAGTGTGTGTGGAACGTGTCCGCGCAGTACACCGCGCTGCACAGCTAAGCATAGATCTGGGCATCGTAGCTTCCTGCCAGGTGACCGAAGTTCGCAGGCAGATGGGTCCCTGGGACACACGCGGAGGGGCTCCTGCCAGGGTCACAGGCCGCACCCTGCCCCTGCCCCAGATCGGGGGCCGCAAACAGCCCTGTCTGAGTCCTCTGCCTCTAGAGGGAGTATTGGACCTACACTTGTAGAAAACGGGGTCCTTGAGGGCCACTCATTGGAGGGACACAAATAAATCTTTGCCGACTTTCTGCTGAAACTTACGAGCGTTCACACCTAAGCCTCTTACAAGGTCAGCTGTTTAGCTAAACATGAGCTCATGATCTAAATTTACCCAATAATGAAGAATGCATCTACAAGGGGAGACCATCAGCCAAAACCATCAATACCTGAATTAGATTCCCAAGGCCATCCATCAGATGAAGGAATAATCGGGTGCAAGGCAGAAAATATACATAAAACTGGAACTGAAACAAGGCACAAGGATGTTTTCAAAGACTGGTAGGATCTCTAAAACATTTTTCAAGGACATGTCATTGATAAAGCTAAATACTCCAAGGTTGTGTAATACAACAGATTAATCATTGAGAAGAGTGAAATTATGCTGTTTTGAAAACTATGGCAGCTCAGATTTTCTGCCTAATTATATAAGAAGATTTCTCTAAAAAATACACTTTATTTCAAAGAGTTATTGGCTGTGAAATAAATTAAGGGTATTTCAAATGGCTTGTCTGCAAAGAAAGGTGAGATGTAGGGAATCACAGAAAGTCGAGGGGAAAATAGGTCAATATATACATTGCTGTATGGTGAACTAAGCCTTAGGCCAGCAACAATGGAGAGGACCTGACCCTTAGACACGTACAAGTAAGCTGGAATCTTCAAAAGTTCAAATCTTTATAAGTAAAAAGATTTATTAAAATGAATAACCAAGTGTTTTAATTGACATCAGAAGATGAAAACAATAAACCCTGAGAACATAGAGAAAAGATAAATAAAGATATGAGCAGAACTTAATACAACAGAAAACGTATAAAATTCAGGTGATTTAGTAAGTCCAAAGAATTTTCTTTGAAAAGAATTAAAAGACACACTTTGATTAAGGAAAACCAAAACATAAGTAAAGAATATACAGAAAGAGTCAGGACAATGTTAGAGCAGAGAATATATGAAATGCCAGTAAATTTGAACATTTCTGGAAAGTGGACCATTTCCTAGCTCCTAAAGTTTACCAACACTGACACAAGAGGAAATCATTTAAGGTCATCATGTCTGCCCTTGGCATTCTCGGAACGCCCTGGCCTCAGAATGCAGCCTCTGTAGTCCATGGTAAACTGCGGAGAGGGCACGGGGCTGAGGGAGGTTGGAACACTGCCCTCACTGAGGGAGTGGGTGTGGCCATCTCTGCTGTGACTGAACAAAGGGCAGGGTAGCAGGGGGCCCAGGGCAGGGGCCTCAGAGTCCGGCAGGCCCAGTGGATTGTCACAAGCTTTTAGGCCCAGGCCAAAGGGCGCCTTCTTTGTCTGCACAGCTGCCCAAACTCTCATCTTTCCACTCAGGACGCCCTCTTACTTGAAGTGTGTGTGGAGCGTGTCCATGCAGTATACCGCGCTGCACAGCTAATCATAGGTCTGGGCATCGTAGCTTCCTGCCAGGTGACCAAATTTCGCAGGCAGATGGGTCCCTGGGACACACGTGGAGGGGCTCCTGCCCTGGTCACAGGCCGCCCACTGCCCCTGCCCCAGATCGGGGGCCGCAAAGCAGCCCTGTCTGAGTCCCCTGCCTCTAGAGGGAGTATTGGACCAACACTTGTAGAAAACGGGGTTCTTGCGGGCCACTCATTGGAGGGACACAAATAAATCTTTGCCGACTTTCTGCTGAAACTTACGAGCGTTCACACCTAAGCCTCTTACAAGGTCAGCTGTTTAGCTAAACATGAGCTCATGATCTAAATTTACACAATAATGAAGAAAGCAGCTACAAGGGGAGACAATCAGCCAAAACCATCAATACCAGAATTAGATTCCCAAGGCCATCCATCAGATGAAGGAATAATCGGGTGCAAGGCAGAAAATATACATAAAACTGGAACTGAAACAAGGCACAAGGATGTTTTCAAAGACTGGTAGGATCTCTAAAACATTTTTCAAGGACATGTCATTGATAAAGCTAAATACTCCAAGGTTGTGTAATACAACAGATTAATCATTGAGAAGAGTGAAATTATGCTGTTTTGAAAACTATGGCAGGTCAGATTTTCTGCCTAATTATATAAGAAGATTTCTCTAAAAAATACACATTATTTCAAAGACTTATTGGCTGTGAAATAAGTTAAGGGTATTTCAAATGGCTTGTCTGCAAAGAAAGGTGAGATGTAGGGAATCACAGAAAGTCGAGGGGAAAATAGGTCAATATATACATTGCTGTATGGTGAACTAAGCCTTAGGCCAGCAACAATGGAGAGGACCTGACCCTTAGACACGTACAAGTAAGCTGGAATCTTCAAAAGTTCAAATCTTTATAAGTAAAAGATTTATTAAAATGAATAACCAAGTGTTTTAATTGACATCAGAAGATGAAAACAATAAACCCTGAGAACATAGAAAAAAGATAAATAAAGATATGAGCAGAACTTAATACAACAGAAAACGTATAAAATTCAGGTGATTTAGTAAGTCCAAAGAATCTTCTTTGAAAAGATTGAAAAGACACACTTTGATTAAGGAAAACAAAAACATAAGTAAAGAATATACAGAAAGAGTCAGGACAATGTTAGAGCAGAGAATATATGAAATGCCAGTAAATTTGAACATTTCTGGAAAGTGGACCATTTCCTAGCTCCTAAAGTTTACCAACACTGACACAAGAGGAAATCATTTAAGGTCATCATGTCTGCCCTTGGCATTCTCGGAACGCCCTGGCCTCAGAATGCAGCCTCTGTAGTCCATGGTAACATGCGGAGATGGGGCGGGGCTGAGGAAGGTTGGAACACTGCCCTCACTGAGGGAGTGGGTGTGGCCATCTCTGCTGTGACTGAACAAAAGTCAGGGGAGCAGGTGGCCCAGGGCAGGGCCCTCAGAGCCCGGCAGGCCCAGTGGACTGTCACAAGCTTTTAGGCCCAGGCCAAAGGGAGCCTTCTTTGTCTGCACAGCTGCCCAAACTCTCACCTTTCCACTCAGGCCGCCCTCTTACTTGAAGTGTGTGTGGAACGTGTCCGTGCAGTATACCGCGCTGCACAGCTAAGCATAGGTCTGGGCATCGTAGCTTCCTGCCAGGTGACCGAAGTTCGCAGGAGATGGATACCTGGGACACACGCGGAGGGGCTCCTGCCCGGGTCACAGGCCGCCCACTGCCCCTGCCCCAGATCGGGGGCCGCAAAGCAGCCCTGTCTGAGTCCCCTGCCTCTAGAGGGAGTATTGGACCAACACTTGTAGAAAACGGGGTCCTTGCGGGCCACTCATTGGAGGGACACAAATAAATCTTTGCCGACTTTCTGCTGAAACTTACGAGCCTTCACACCTAAGCCTCTTACAAGGTCAGCTGTTTAGCTAAACATGAGCTCATGATCTAAATTTACCCAATAATGAAGAAAGCATCTACAAGGGGAGACCATCAGCCAAAACCATCAATACCTGAATTAGATTCCCAAGGCCATCCATCAGATGAAGGAATAATCGGGTGCAAGGCAGAAAATATACATAAAACTGGAACTGAAACAAGGCACAAGGATATTTTCAAAGACTGGTAGGGTCTCTAAAACATTTTTCAAGGACATGTCATTGATAAAGCTAAATACTCCAAGGTTGTGTAATACAACAGATTAATCATTGAGAAGAGTGAAATTATGCTGTTTTGAAAACTATGGCAGGTCAGATTTTCTGCCTAATTATATAAGAAGATTTCTCTAAAAAATACACTTTATTTCAAAGAGTTATTGGCTGTGAAATAAATTAAGGGTATTTCAAATGGCTTGTCTGCAAAGAAAGGTGAGATGTAGGGAATCACAGAAAGTCGAGGGGAAAATAGGTCAATATATACATTGCTGTATCGTGAACTAAGCCTTAGGCCAGCAACAATGGAGAGGACCTGACCCTTAGACACGTACAAGTAAGCTGGAATCTTCAAAAGTTCAAATCTTTATAAGTTAAAAGATTTATTAAAATGAATAACCAAGTGTTTTAATTGACATCAGAAGATGAAAACAATAAACCCTGAGAACATAGAGAAAAGATAAATAAAGATATGAGCAGAACTTAATACAACAGAAAACGTATAAAATTCAGGTGATTTAGTAAGTCCAAAGAATTTTCTTTGAAAAGAATTAAAAGACACACTTTGATTAAGGAAAACCAAAACATAAGTAAAGAATATACAGAAAGAGTCAGGACAATGTTAGAGCAGAGAATATATGAAATGCCAGTAAATTTGAACATTTCTGGAAAGTGGACCATTTCCTAGCTCCTAAAGTTTACCAACACTGACACAAGAGGAAATCATTTAAGGTCATCATGTCTGCCCTTGGCATTCTCGGAACGCCCTGGCCTCAGAATGCAGCCTCTGTAGTCCATGGTAACCTGCGGAGAGGGGGCGGGGCTGAGGGAGGTTGGAACACTGCCCTCACTGAGGGAGTGGGTGTGGCCATCTCTGCTGTGACGGAACAAAGGGCAGGGGAGCAGGGGGCCCAGGGCAGGGCCCTCAGAGCCCGGCAGGCCCAGGGGATTGTCACAAGCTTTTAGGCCCAGGCCAAAGGGCGCCTTCTTTGTCTGCACAGCTGCCCAAACTCTCATCTTTCCACTCAGGCTGCCCTCTTACTTGAAGTGTGTGTGGAGCGTGTCCGTGCAGTATACCGCGCTGCACAGCTAAGCATAGGTCTGGGCATCGTAGCTTCCTGCCAGGTGACCGAAGTTCGCAGGCAGATGGGTCCCAGGGACCCATGCGGCGAGCCTCCTGCCCGGGTCACAGTCCGCCCACTGCCCCTGCCCCAGATCGGGGGCCGCAAAGCAGCCCTGTCTGAGTCCCCTGCGTCTAGAGGGAGTATTGGACCAACTCTTGTAGAAAACGGGGTACTTGCGGGCCACTCATTGGAGGGACACAAATAAATCTTTGCCGACTTTCTGCTGAAACTTACGAGCGTTCACACCTTAGCCTCTTACAAGGTCAGCTGTTTAGCTAAACATGAGCTCATGATCTAAATTTACACAATAATGAAGAAAGCAGCTACAAGGGGAGACAATCAGCCAAAACCATCAATACCAGAATTAGATTCCCAAGGCCATCCATCAGATGAAGGAATAATCGGGTGCAAGGCAGAAAATATACATAAAACTGGAACTGAAACAAGGCAAAAGGATGTTTTCAAAGAATGGTAGGATCTCTAAAACATTTTTCAAGGACATGTCATTGATAAAGCTAAATACTCCAAGGTTGTGTAATACAACAGATTAATCATTGAGAAGAGTGAAATTATGCTGTTTTGAAAACTATGGCAGGTCAGATTTTCTGCCTAATTATATAAGAAGATTTCTCTAAAAAATACACATTATTTCAAAGACTTATTGGCTGTGAAATAAGTTAAGGGTATTTCAAATGGCTTGTCTGCCAAGAAAGGTGAGATGTAGGGAATCACAGAAAGTCGAGGGGAAAATAGGTCAATATATACATTGCTGTATGGTGAACTAAGCCTTAGGCCAGCAACAATGGAGAGGACCTGACCCTTAGACACGTACAAGTAAGCTGGAATCTTCAAAAGTTCAAATCTTTATAAGTAAAAAGATTTATTAAAATGAATAACCAAGTGTTTTAATTGACATCAGAAGATGAAAACAATAAACCCTGAGAACATAGAAAAAAGATAAATAAAGATATGAGCAGAACTTAATACAACAGAAAACGTATAAAATTCAGGTGATTTAGTAAGTCCAAAGAATCTTCTTTGAAAAGATTTAAAAGACACACTTTGATTAAGGAAAACAAAAACATAAGTAAAGAATATACAGAAAGAGTCAGGACAATGTTAGAGCAGAGAATATATGAAATGCCAGTAAATTTGAACATTTCTGGAAAGTGGACCATTTCCTAGCTCCTAAAGTTTACCAACACTGACACAAGAGGAAATCATTTAAGGTCATCATGTCTGCCCTTGGCATTCTCGGAACGCCCTGGCCTCAGAATGCAGCCTCTGTAGTCCATGGTAACCTGCGGAGAGGGGGCGGGGCTGAGGAAGGTTGGAACACTGCCCTCACTGAGGGAGTGGGTGTGGCCATCTCTGCTGTGACTGAACAAATGTCAGGGGAGCAGGTGGCCCAGGGCAGGGCCCTCAGAGCCCGGCAGGCCCAGTGGACTGTCACAAGCTTTTAGGCCCAGGCCAAAGGGCGCCTTCTTTGTCTGCACAGCTGCCCAAACTCTCACCTTTCCACTCAGGCCGCCCTCTTACTTGAAGTGTGTGTGGAACGTGTCCGTGCAGTATACCGCGCTGCACAGCTAAGCATAGGTCTGGGCATCGTAGCTTCCTGCCAGGTGACCGAAGTTCGCAGGCAGATGGATCCCTGGGACACACGCGGAGGGGCTCCTGCCCGGCTCACAGGCCGCCCACTGCCCCTGCCCCAGATCGGGGGCCGCAAAGCAGCCCTGTCTGAGTCCCCTGCCTCTAGAGGGAGTATTGGACCAACACTTGTAGAAAACGGGGTCCTTGCGGGCCACTCATTGGAGGGACACAAATAAATCTTTGCCGACTTTCTGCTGAAACTTACGAGCGTTCACACCTAAGCCTCTTACAAGGTCAGCTGTTTAGCTAAACATGAGCTCATGATCTAAATTTACACAATAATGAAGAAAGCAGCTACAAGGGGAGACAATCAGCCAAAACCATCAATACCAGAATTAGATTCCCAAGGCCATCCATCAGATGAAGGAATAATCGGGTGCAAGGCAGAAAATATACATAAAACTGGAACTGAAACAAGTCACAAGGATGTTTTCAAAGACTGGTAGGATCTCTAAAACATTTTTCAAGGACATGTCATTGATAAAGCTAAATACTCCAAGGTTGTGTAATACAACAGATAAATCATTGAGAAGAGTGAAATTATGCTGTTTTGAAAACTATGGCAGGTCAGATTTTCTGCCTAATTATATAAGAAGATTTCTCTAAAAAATACACATTATTTCAAAGACTTATTGGCTGTGAAATAAGTTAAGGGTATTTCAAATGGCTTGTCTGCAAAGAAAGGTGAGATGTAGGGAATCACAGAAAGTCGAGGGGAAAATAGGTCAATATATACATTGCTGTATGGTGAACTAAGCCTTAGGCCAGCAACAATGGAGAGGACCTGACCCTTAGACACGTACAAGTAAGCTGGAATCTTCAAAAGTTCAAATCTTTATAAGTTAAAATATTTATTAAAATGAATAACCAAGTGTTTTAATTGACATCAGAAGATGAAAACAATAAACCCTGAGAACATAGAGAAAAGATAAATAAAGATATGAGCAGAACTTAATACAACAGAAAACGTATAAAATTCAGGTGATTTAGTAAGTCCAAAGAATTTTCTTTGAAAAGAATTAAAAGACACACTTTGATTAAGGAAAACCAAAACATAAGTAAAGAATATACAGAAAGAGTCAGGACAATGTTAGAGCAGAGAATATATGAAATGCCAGTAAATTTGAACATTTCTGGAAAGTGGACCATTTCCTAGCTCCTAAAGTTTACCAACACTGACACAAGAGGAAATCATTTAAGGTCATCATGTCTGCCCTTGGCATTCTCGGAACGCCCTGGCCTCAGAATGCAGCCTCTGTAGTCCATGGTAACCTGCGGAGAGGGGGCGGGGCTGAGGGAGGTTGGAACACTGCCCTCACTGAGGGAGTGGGTGTGGCCATCTCTGCTGTGACTGAACAAAGGGCAGGGGAGCAGGGGGGCCAGGGCAGGGCCCTCAGAGCCCGGCAGGCCCAGGGGATTGTCACAAGCTTTTAGGCCCAGGCCAAAGGGCGCCTTCTTTGTCTGCACAGCTGCCCAAACTCTCATCTTTCCACTCAGGCCGCCCTCTTACTTGAAGTGTGTGTGGAGCGTGTCCGTGCAGTATACCGCGCTGCACAGCTAAGCATAGGTCTGGGCATTGTAGCTTCCTGCCAGGTGACCGAAGTTCGCAGGCAGATGGGTCGCAGGGACCCATGCGGCGAGGCTCCTGCCCGGGTCACAGTCCGCCCACTGCCCCTGCCCCAGATCGGGGGCCGCAAAGCAGCCCTGTCTGAGTCCCCTGCCTCTAGAGGGAGTATTGGACCAACACTTGTAGAAAACGGGGTCCTTGCGGGCCACTCATTGGAGGGACACAAATAAATCTTTGCCGACTTTCTGCTGAAACTTATGAGCGTTCACACCTAAGCCTCTTACAAGGTCAGCTGTTTAGCTAAACATGAGCTCATGATCTAAATTTACACAATAATGAAGAAAGCAGCTACAAGGGGAGACAATCAGCCAAAACCATCAATACCAGAATTAGATTCCCAAGGCCATCCATCAGATGAAGGAATAATCGGGTGCAAGGCAGAAAATATACATAAAACTGGAACTGAAACAAGGCACAAGGATGTTTTCAAAGACTGATAGAATCTCTAAAACATTTTTCAAGGACATGTCATTGATAAAGCTAAATACTCCAAGGTTGTGTAATACAACAGATTAATCATTGAGAAGAGTGAAATTATGCTGTTTTGAAAACTATGGCAGGTCAGATTTTCTGCCTAATTATATAAGAAGATTTCTCTAAAAAATACACATTATTTCAAAGACTTATTGGCTGTGAAATAAGTTAAGGGTATTTCAAATGGCTTGTCTGCAAAGAAAGGTGAGATGAAGGGAATCACAGAAAGTCGAGGGGAAAATAGGTCAATATATACATTGCTGTATCGTGAACTAAGCCTTAGGCCAGCAACAATGGAGAGGACCTGACCCTTAGACACGTACAAGTAAGCTGGAATCTTCAAAAGTTCAAATCTTTATAAGTAAAAAGATTTATTAAAATGAATAACCAAGTGTTTTAATTGACATCAGAAGATGAAAACAATAAACCCTGAGACCATAGAAAAAAGATAAATAAAGATATGAGCAGAACTTAATACAACAGAAAACGTATAAAATTCAGGTGATTTAGTAAGTCCAAAGAATCTTCTTTGAAAAGATTTAAAAGACACACTTTGATTAAGGAAAACAAAAACATAAGTAAAGAATATACAGAAAGAGTTAGGACAATGTTAGAGCAGAGAATATATGAAATGCCAGTAAATTTGAACATTTCTGGAAAGTGGACCATTTCCTAGCTCCTAAAGTTTACCAACACTGACACAAGAGGAAATCATTTAAGGTCATCATGTCTGCCCTTGGCATTCTCGGAACGCCCTGGCCTCAGAATGCAGCCTCTGTAGTCCATGGTAACCTGCGGAGAGGGGGCGGGGCTGAGGAAGGTTGGAACACTGCCCTCACTGAGGGAGTGGGTGTGGCCATCTCTGCTGTGACTGAACAAAAGTCAGGGGAGCAGGTGGCCCAGGGCAGGGCCCTCAGAGCCCGGCAGGCCCAGTGGACTGTCACAAGCTTTTAGGCCCAGGCCAAAGGGCGCCTTCTTTGTCTGCACAGCTGCCCAAACTCTCACCTTTCCACTCAGGCCGCCCTCTTACTTGAAGTGTGTGTGGAACGTGTCCGTGCAGTATACCGCGCTGCACAGCTAAGCATAGGTCTGGGCATCGTAGCTTCCTGCCAGGTGACCGAAGTTCGCAGGCAGATGGATCCCTGGGACACACGCGGAGGGGCTCCTGCCCGGGTCACAGGCCGCCCACTGCCCCTGCCCCAGATCGGGGGCCGCAAAGCAGCCCTGTCTGAGTCCCCTGCCTCTAGAGGGAGTATTGGACCAACACTTGTAGAAAACGGGGTCCTTGCGGGCCACTCATTGGAGGGACACAAATAAATCTTTGCCGACTTTCTGCTGAAACTTACGAGCGTTCACACCTAAGCCTCTTACAAGGTCAGCTGTTTAGCTAAACATGAGCTCATGATCTAAATTTACACAATAATGAAGAAAGCAGCTACAAGGGGAGACAATCAGCCAAAACCATCAATACCAGAATTAGATTCCCAAGGCCATCCATCAGATGAAGGAATAATCGGGTGCAAGGCAGAAAATATACATAAAACTGGAACTGAAACAAGTCACAAGGATGTTTTCAAAGACTGGTAGGATCTCTAAAACATTTTTCAAGGACATGTCATTGATAAAGCTAAATACTCCAAGGTTGTGTAATACAACAGATAAATCATTGAGAAGAGTGAAATTATGCTGTTTTGAAAACTATGCCAGGTCAGATTTTCTGCCTAATTATATAAGAAGATTTCTCTAAAAAATACACATTATTTCAAAGACTTATTGGCTGTGAAATAAGTTAAGGGTATTTCAAATGGCTTGTCTGCAAAGAAAGGTAAGATATAGGGAATCACAGAAAGTCGAGGGGAAAATAGGTCAATATATACATTGCTGTATGGTGAACTAAGCCTTAGGCCAGCAACAATGGAGAGGACCTGACCCTTAGACACGTACAAGTAAGCTGGAATCTTCAAAAGTTCAAATCTTTATAAGTAAAAAGATTTATTAAAATGAATAACCAAGTGTTTTAATTGACATCAGAAGATGAAAATAATAAACCCTGAGAACATAGAAAAAAGATAAATAAAGATATGAGCAGAACTTAATACAACAGAAAACGTATAAAATTCAGGTGATTTAGTAAGTCCAAAGAATCTTCTTTGAAAAGATTTAAAAGACACACTTTGATTAAGGACAACAAAAACATAAGTAAAGAATATACAGAAAGAGTCAGGACAATGTTAGAGCAGAGAATATATGAAATGCCAGTAAATTTGAACATTTCTGTCAAGTGGACCATTTCCTAGCTCCTAAAGTTTACCAACACTGACACAAGAGGAAATCATTTAAGGTCATCATGTCTGCCCTTGGCATTCTCGGAACGCCCTGGCCTCAGAATGCAGCCTCTGTAGTCCATGGTAACCTGCGGAGAGGGGGCGGGGCTGAGGAAGGTTGGAACACTGCCCTCACTGAGGGAGTGGGTGTGGCCATCTCTGCTGTGACTGAACAAATGTCAGGGGAGCAGGTGGCCTAGGGCAGGGCCCTCAGAGCCCGGCAGGCCCAGTGGACTGTCACAAGCTTTTAGGCCCAGGCCAAAGGGCGCCTTCTTTGTCTGCACAGCTGCCCAAACTCTCACCTTTCCACTCAGGCCGCCCTCTTACTTGAAGTGTGTGTGGAACGTGTCCGTGCAGTATACCGCGCTGCACAGCTAAGCATAGGTCTGGGCATCGTAGCTTCCTGCCAGGTGACCGAAGTTCGCAGGCAGATGGATCCCTGGGACACACGCGGAGGGGCTCCTGCCCGGGTCACAGGCCGCCCACTGCCCCTGCCCCAGATCGGGGGCCGCAAAGCAGCCCTGTCTGAGTCCCCTGCCTCTAGAGGGAGTATTGGACCAACACTTGTAGAAAACGGGGTCCTTGCGGGCCACTCATTGGAGGGACACAAATAAATCTTTGCCGACTTTCTGCTGAAACTTACGAGCGTTCACACCTAAGCCTCTTACAAGGTCAGCTGTTTAGCTGAACATGAGCTCATGATCTAAATTTACACAATAATGAAGAAAGCAGCTACAAGGGGAGACAATCAGCCAAAACCATCAATACCAGAATTAGATTCCCAAGGCCATCCATCAGATGAAGGAATAATCGGGTGCAAGGCAGAAAATATACATAAAACTGGAACTGAAACAAGTCACAAGGATGTTTTCAAAGACTGGTAGGATCTCTAAAACATTTTTCAAGGACATGTCATTGATAAAGCTAAATACTCCAAGGTTGTGTAATACAACAGATTAATCATTGAGAAGAGTGAAATTATGCTGTTTTGAAAACTATGGCAGGTCAGATTTTCTGCCTAATTCTATAAGAAGATTTCTCTAAAAAATACACATTATTTCAAAGACTTATTGGCTGTGAAATAAGTTAAGGGTATTTCAAATGGCTTGTCTGCAAAGAAAGGTGAGATGTAGGGAATCACAGAAAGTCGAGGGGAAAATAGGTCAATATATACATTGCTGTATGGTGAGCTAAGCCTTAGGCCAGCAACAATGGAGAGGACCGGACCCTTAGACACGTACAAGTAAGCTGGAATCTTCAAAAGTTCAAATCTTTATAAGTTAAAATATTTATTAAAATGAATAACCAAGTGTTTTAATTGACATCAGAAGATGAAAACAATAAACCCTGAGAACATAGAGAAAAGATAAATAAAGATATGAGCAGAACTTAATACAACAGAAAACGTATAAAATTCAGGTGATTTAGTAAGTCCAAAGAATTTTCTTTGAAAAGAATTAAAAGACACACTTTGATTAAGGAAAACCAAAACATAAGTAAAGAATATACAGAAAGAGTCAGGACAATGTTAGAGCAGAGAATATATGAAATGCCAGTAAATTTGAACATTTCTGGAAAGTGGACCATTTCCTAGCTCCTAAAGTTTACCAACACTGACACAAGAGGAAATCATTTAAGGTCATCATGTCTGCCCTTGGCATTCTCGGAACGCCATGGCCTCAGAATGCAGCCTCTGTAGTCCATGGTAACCTGCGGAGAGGGGGCGGGGATGAGGGAGGTTGGAACACTGCCCTCACTGAGGGAGTGGGTGTGGCCATCTCTGCTGTGACTGAACAAAGGGCAGGGGAGCAGGGGGCCCAGGGCAGGGCCCTCAGAGCCCGGCAGGCCCAGGGGATTGTCACAAGCTTTTAGGCCCAGGCCAAAGGGCGCCTTCTTTGTCTGCACAGCTGCCCAAACTCTCATCTTTCCACTCAGGCCGCCCTCTTACTTGAAGTGTGTGTGGAGCGTGTCCGTGCAGTATACCGCGCTGCACAGCTAAGCATAGGTCTGGGCATTGTAGCTTCCTGCCAGGTGACCGAAGTTCGCAGGCAGATGGGTCCCAGGGACCCATGCGGCGAGGCTCCTGCCCGGGTCACAGTCCGCCCACTGCCCCTGCCCCAGATCGGGGGCCGCAAAGCAGCCCTGTCTGAGTCCCCTGCCTCTAGAGGGAGTATTGGACCAACACTTGTAGAAAACGGGGTCCTTGCGGGCCACTCATTGGAGGGACACAAATAAATCTTTGCCGACTTTCTGCTGAAACTTACGAGCGTTCACACCTAAGCCTCTTACAAGGTCAGCTGTTTAGCTAAACATGAGCTCATGATCTAAATTTACCCAATAATGAAGAAAGCATCTACAAGGGGAGACAATCAGCCAAAACCATCAATACCAGAATAAGATTCCCAAGGCCATCCATCAGATGAAGGAATAATCGGGTGCAAGGCAGAAAATATACATAAAACTGGATCTGAAACAAGGCAAAAGGATGTTTTCAAAGAATGGTAGGATCTCTAAAACATTTTTCAAGGACATGTCATTGATAAAGCTAAATACTCCAAGGTTGTGTAATACAACAGATTAATCATTGAGAAGAGTGAAATTATGCTGTTTTGAAAACTATGCCAGGTCAGATTTTCTGCCTAATTATATAAGAAGATTTCTCTAAAAAATACACATTATTTCAAAGACTTATTGGCTGTGAAATAAGTTAAGGGTATTTCAAATGGCTTGTCTGCAAAGAAAGGTGAGATGTAGGGAATCACAGAAAGTCGAGGGGAAAATAGGTCAATATATACATTGCTGTATGGTGAACTAAGCCTTAGGCCAGCAACAATGGAGAGGACCTGACCCTTAGACACGTACAAGTAAGCTGGAATCTTCAAAAGTTCAAATCTTTATAAGTAAAAAGATTTATTAAAATGAATAACCAAGTGTTTTAATTGACATCAGAAGATGAAAACAATAAACCCTGAGAACATAGAAAAAAGATAAATAAAGATATGAGCAGAACTTAATACAACAGAAAACGTATAAAATTCAGGTGATTTAGTAAGTCCAAAGAATCTTCTTTGAAAAGATTTAAAAGACACACTTTGATTAAGGAAAACAAAAACATAAGTAAAGAATATACAGAAAGAGTCAGGACAATGTTAGAGCAGAGAATATATGAAATGCCAGTAAATTTGAACATTTCTGGAAAGTGGAACATTTCCTAGCTCCTAAAGTTTACCAACACTGACACAAGAGGAAATCATTTAAGGTCATCATGTCTGCCCTTGGCATTCTCGGAACGCCCTGGCCTCAGAATGCAGCCTCTGTAGTCCATGGTAACTTGCGGAGAGGGGGCGGGGCTGAGGAAGGTTGGAACACTGCCCTCACTGAGGGAGTGGGTGTGGCCATCTCTGCTGTGACTGAACAAAAGTCAGGGGAGCAGGTGGCCCAGGGCAGGGCCCTCAGAGCCCGGCAGGCCCACTGGAATGTCACAAGATTTTAGGCCCAGGCCAAAGGGCGCCTTCTTTGTCTGCACAGCTGCCCAAACTCTCACCTTTCCACTCAGGCCGCCCTCTTACTTGAAGTGTGTGTGGAACGTGTCCGTGCAGTATACCGCGCTGCACAGCTAAGCATAGGTATGGGCATCGTACCTGCCTGCCAGGTGACCGAAGTTCGCAGGCAGATGGATCCCTGGGACACACGCGGAGGGGCTCCTGCCCGGGTCACAGGCCGCCCACTGCCCCTGCCCCAGATCGGGGGCCGCAAAGCAGCCCTGTCTGAGTCCCCTGCCTCTAGAGGGAGTATTGGACCAACACTTGTAGAAAACGGGGTCCTTGCGGGCCACTCATTGGAGGGACACAAATAAATCTTTGCCGACTTTCTGCTGAAACTTACGAGCGTTCACACCTAAGCCTCTTACAAGGTCAGCTGTTTAGCTAAACATGAGCTCATGATCTAAATTTACCCAATAATGAAGAAAGCATCTACAAGGGGAGACCATCAGCCAAAACCATCAATACCAGAATTAGATTCCCAAGGCCATCCATCAGATGTAGGAATAATCGGGTGCAAGGCAGAAAATATACATAAAACTGGAACTGAAACAAGGCACAAGGATGTTTTCAAAGACTGGTAGGATCTCTAAAACATTTTTCAAGGACATGTCATTGATAAAGCTAAATACTCCAAGGTTGTGTAATACAACAGATTAATCATTGAGAAGAGTGAAATTATGCTGTTTTGAAAACTATGGCAGGTCAGATTTTCTGCCTAATTATATAAGAAGATTTCTCTAAAAAATACACTTTATTTCAAAGAGTTATTGGCTGAGAAATAAATTAAGGGTATTTCAAATGGCTTGTCTGCAAAGAAAGGTGAGATGTAGGGAATCACAGAAAGTCGAGGGGAAAATAGGTCAATATATACATTGCTGTATGGTGAACTAAGCCTTAGGCCAGCAACAATGGAGAGGACCTGACCCTTAGACACGTACAAGTAAGCTGGAATCTTCAAAAGTTCAAATCTTTATAAGTAAAAAGATTTATTAAAATGAATAACCAAGTGTTTTAATTGACATCAGAAGATGAAAACAATAAACCCTGAGAACATAGAGAAAAGATAAATAAAGATATGAGCAGAACTTAATACAACAGAAAACGTATAAAATTCAGGTGATTTAGTAAGTCCAAAGAATCTTCTTTGAAAAGATTTAAAAGACACACTTTGATTAAGGAAAACAAAAACATAAGTAAAGAATATACAGAAAGAATCAGGACAATGTTATAGCAGAGAATATATGAAATGCCAGTAAATTTGAACATTTCTGTAAGTGGACCATTTCCTAGCTCCTAAAGTTTACCAACACTGACACAAGAGGAAATCATTTAAGGTCATCATGTCTGCCCTTGGCATTCTTGGAACGCCCTGGCCTCAGAATGCAGCCTCTGTAGTCCATGGTAACCTGCGGAGAGGGGGCGGGGCTGAGGGAGGTTGGAACACTGCCCTCACTGAGGGAGTGGGTGTGGCCATCTCTGCTGTGACTGAACAAAGGGCAGGGGAGCAGGGGGCCCAGGGCAGGGCCCTCAGAGCCCGGCAGGCCCAGTGCAGTGTCACAAGCTTTTAGGCCCAGGCCAAAGGGCGCCTTCTTTGTCTGCACAGCTGCGCAAACTCTCACCTTTCCAATCAGGCCGCCCTCTTACTTGAAGTGTGTGTGGAACGTGTCCGTGCAGTATACCGCGCTGCACAGCTAAGCATAGGTCTGGGCATCGTAGCTGCCTGCCAGGTGACCGAAGTTCGCAGGCAGATGTGTCCCTGGGACACACGCGGAGAGGCTCCTGCCCGGGTCACAGGCCGCACACTGCCCCTGCCCCAGATCGGGGGCCGCAAACAGCCCTGTCTGAGTCCCCTGCCTCTAGAGGGAGTATTGGACCAACACTTGTAGAAAACGGGGTCCTTGCGGGCCACTCATTGGAGGGACACAAATAAATCTTTGCCGACTTTCTGCTGAAACTTACGAGCGTTCACACCTAAGCCTCTTACAAGGTCAGCTGTTTAGCTAAACATGAGCTCATGATCTAAATTTACCCAATAATGAAGAAAGCATCTACAAGGGGAGACCATCAGCCAAAACCATCAATACCTGAATTAGATTCCCAAGGCCATCCATCAGATGAAGGAATAATCGGGTGCAAGGCAGAAAATATACATAAAACTGGAACTGAAACAAGGCACAAGGATGTTTTCAAAGACTGGTAGGATCTCTAAAACATTTTTCAAGGACATGTCATTGATAAAGCTAAATACTCCAAGGTTGTGTAATACAACAGATTAATCATTGAGAAGAGTGAAATTATGCTGTTTTGAAAACTATGGCAGGTCAGATTTTCTGCCTAATTATATAAGAAGATTTCTCTAAAAAATACACTTTATTTCAAAGAGTTATTGGCTGTGAAATAAATTAAGGGTATTTCAAATGGCTTGTCTGCAAAGAAAGGTGAGATGTAGGGAATCACAGAAACTCGAGGGGAAAATAGGTCAATATATACATTGCTGTATCGTGAACTAAGCCTTAGGCCAGCAACAATGGAGAGGACCTGACCCTTAGACACGTACAAGTAAGCTGGAATCTTCAAAAGTTCAAATCTTTATAAGTTAAAAGATTTATTAAAATGAATAACCAAGTGTTTTAATTGACATCAGAAGATGAAAACAATAAACCCTGAGAACATAGAGAAAAGATAAATAAAGATATGAGCAGAACTTAATACAACAGAAAACGTATAAAATTCAGGTGATTTAGTAAGTCCAAAGAATTTTCTTTGAAAAGAATTAAAAGACACACTTTGATTAAGGAAAACCAAAACATAAGTAAAGAATATACAGAAAGAGTCAGGACAATGTTAGAGCAGAGAATATATGAAATGCCAGTAAATTTGAACATTTCTGTCAAGTGGACCATTTCCTAGCTCCTAAAGTTTACCAACACTGACACAAGAGGAAATCATTTAAGGTCATCATGTCTGCCCTTGGCATTCTCGGAACGCCCTGGCCTCAGAATGCAGCCTCTGTAGTCCATGGTAACCTGCGGAGAGGGGGCGGGGCTGAGGAAGGTTGGAACACTGCCCTCACTGAGGGAGTGGGTGTGGCCATCTCTGCTGTGACTGAACAAAGGGCAGGGTAGCAGGGGGCCCAGGTCAGGGCCCTCAGAGTCCGGCAGGCCCAGTGGATTGTCACAAGCTTTTAGGCCCAGTCCAAAGGGCGCCTTCTTTGTCTGCACAGCTGCCGAAACTCTCATCTTTCCACTCAGGCCTCCCTCTTACTCGAAATGTGTGTGGAACGTGTCCGTGCAGTATACCGCGCTGCACAGCTAAGCATAGGTCTGGGCATCGTAGCTTCCTGCCAGGTGACCGAAGTTCGCAGGCAGATGGGTCCCTGGGACACATGCGGAGGGGCTCCTGCCCTGGTCACAGGCCGCCCACTGCCCCTGTCCCAGATCGGGGGCCGCAAAGCAGCCCTGTCTGAGTCCCCTGCCTCTAGAGGGAGTATTGGACCAACACTTGTAGAAAACGGGGTCCTTGCGGGCCACTCATTGGAGGGACACAAATAAATCTTTGCCGACTTTCTGCTGAAACTTATGAGCGTTCACACCTAAGCCTCTTACAAGGTCAGCTGTTTAGCTAAACATGAGCTCATGATCTAAATTTACACAATAATGAAGAAAGCAGCTACAAGGGGAGACAATCAGCCAAAACCATCAATACCAGAATTAGATTCCCAAGGCCATCCATCAGATGTAGGAATAATCGGGTGCAAGGCAGAAAATATACATAAAACTGGAACTGAAACAAGGCACAAGGATGTTTTCAAAGACTGGTAGGATCTCTAAAACATTTTTCAAGGACATGTCATTGATAAAGCTAAATACTCCAAGGTTGTGTAATACAATAGATTAATCATTGAGAAGAGTGAAATTATGCTGTTTTGAAAACTATGGCAGGTCAGATTTTCTGCCTAATTATATAAGAAGATTTCTCTAAAAAATACACATTATTTCAAAGACTTCTTGGCTGTGAAATAAGTTAAGGGTATTTCAAATGGCTTGTCTGCAAAGAAAGGTGAGATGTAGGGAATCACAGAAAGTCGAGGGGAAAATAGGTCAATATATACATTGCTGTATGGTGAACTAAGCCTTAGGCCAGCAACAATGGAGAGGACCTGACCCTTAGACACGTACAAGTAAGCTGGAATCTTCAAAAGTTCAAATATTTATAACTAAAAAGATTTATTAAAATGAATAACCAAGTGTTTTAATTGACATCAGAAGATGAAAACAATAAACCCTGAGAACATAGAAAAAAGATAAATAAAGATATGAGCAGAACTTAATACAACAGAAAACGTATAAAATTCAGGTGATTTAGTAAGTCCAAAGAATCTTCTTTGAAAAGATTTAAAAGACACACTTTGATTAAGGAAAACCAAAACATAAGTAAAGAATATACAGAAAGAGTCAGGAAAATGTTAGAGCAGACAATATATGAAATGCCAGTAAATTTGAACATTTCTGTCAAGTGGACCATTTCCTAGCTCCTAAAGTTTACCAACACTGACACAAGAGGAAATCATTTAAGGTCATCATGTCTGCCCTTGGCATTGTCGGAAAGCCCTGGCCTCAGAATGCAGCCTCTGTAGTCCATGGTAACCTGCGGAGAGGGGGCGGGGCTGAGGAAGGTTGGAACACTGCCCTCACTGAGGGAGTGGGTGTGGCCATCGCTGCTGTGACTGAACAAAAGTCAGGGGAGCAGGTGGCCCAGGGCAGGGCCCTCAGAGCCCGGCAGGCCCAGTGGACTGTCACAAGCTTTTAGGCCCAGGCCAAAGGGCGCCTTCTTTGTCTGCACAGCTGCCCAAACACTCACCTTTCCACTCAGGACGCCCTCTTACTTGAAGTGTGTGTGGAACGTGTCCACGCAGTACACCGCGCTGCACAGCTAAGCATAGGTCTGGGCATCGTAGCTTCCTGCCAGGTGACCAAAGTTCGCAGGCAGATGGGTCCCTGGGACACACGTGGAGAGGTTTCTGCCCAGGCCACAGGCCGCCCACTGCCCCTGCCCCAGATCGGGGGCCGCAAAGCAGCCCTGTCTGAGTCCCCTGCCTCTAGAGGGAGTATTGGACCAACACTTGTAGAAAACGGGGTCCTTGCGGCCCACTCATTGGAGGGACACAAATAAATCTTTGCCGACTTTCTGCTGAAACTTACGAGCGTTCACACCTAAGCATCTTACAAGGTCAGCTGTTTAGCTAAACATGAGCTCATGATCTAAATTTACACAATAATGAAGAAAGCAGCTACAAGGGGAGACAATCAGCCAAAACCATCAATACCTGAATTAGATTCCCAAGGCCATCCATCAGATGTAGGAATAATTGGGTGCAAGGCAGAAAATATACATAAAACTGGAACTGAAACAAGGCACAAGGATGTTTTCAAAGACTGGTAGGATCTCTAAAACATTTTTCAAGGACATGTCATTGATAAAGCTAAATACTCCAAGGTTGTGTAATACAACAGATTAATCATTGAGAAGAGTGAAATTATGCTGTTTTGAAAACTATGGCAGGTCAGATTTTCTGCCTAATTATATAAGAAGATTTCTCTAAAAAATACACATTATTTCAAAGACTTATTGGCTGTGAAATAAGTTAAGGGTATTTCAAATGGCTTGTCTGCAAAGAAAGGTGAGATGTAGGGAATCACAGAAAGTCGAGGGGAAAATAGGTCAATATATACATTGCTGTATGGTGAACTAAGCCTTAGGCCAGCAACAATGGAGAGGACCTGACCCTTAGACATGAACAAGTAAGCTGGAATCTTCAAAAGTTCAAATCTTTATAAGTAAAAATATTTATTAAAATGAATAAACAAGTGTTTTAATTGACATCAGAAGATGAAAACAATAAACCCTGAGAACATAGAAAAAAGATAAATAAAGATATGAGCAGAACTTAATACAACAGAAAACGTATAAAATTCAGGTGATTTAGTAAGTCCAAAGAATCTTCTTTGAAAAGAATTAAAAGACACACTTTGATTAAGGAAAACCAAAACATAAGTAAAGAATATACAGAAAGAGTCAGGACAATGTTAGAGCAGAGAATATATGAAATGCCAGTAAATTTGAACATTTCTGTCAAGTGGACCATTTCCTAGCTCCTAAAGTTTACCAACACTGACACAAGAGGAAATCATTTAAGGTCATCATGTCTGCCCTTGGCATTCTTGGAACGCCCTGGCCTCAGAATGCAGCCTCTGTAGTCCATGGTAACCTGCGGAGAGGGGGCGGGGCTGAGGGAGGTTGGAACACTGCCCTCACTGAGGGAGTGGGTGTGGCCATCTCTGCTGTGACTGAACAAAGGGCAGGGGAGCAGGGGGCCCAGGCCAGGGCCCTCAGAGCCCGGCAGGCCCAGTGGACTGTCACAAGCTTTTAGGCCCAGGCCAAAGGGCGCCTTCTTTGTCTGCACAGCTGCCCAAACTATCACCTTTCCACTCAGGCCGCCCTCTTACTTGAAGTGTGTGTGGAACGTGTCCGTGCAGTATACTGCGCTGCACAGCTAAGCATAGGTCTGGGCATCGTAGCTTCCTGCCAGGTGACCGAAGTTCGCAGGCAGATGGGTCCCTGGGACACACGCGGACAGGCTCCTGCCCTGGCCACAGGCCGCCAACTGCCCCTGCCCCAGATCGGGGGGCGCAAAGCAGCCCTGTCTGAGTCCCTTGCCTCTAGAGGGAGTATTGGACCAACACTTGTTGAAAACGGGGTCCTTGCGGGCCACTCATTGGAGGGACACAAATAAATCTTTGCCGACTTTCTGCTGAAACTTACGAGCGTTCACACCTAAGCCTCTTACAAGGTCAGCTGTTTAGCTAAACATGAGCTCATGATCTAAATTTACACAATAATGAAGAAAGCAGCTACAAGGGGAGACAATCAGCCAAAACCATCAATACCAGAATTAGATTCCCAAGGCCATCCATCAGATGAAGGAATAATCGGGTGCAAGGCAGAAAATATACATAAAACTGGAACTGAAACAAGGCACAAGGATGTTTTCAAAGACTGGTAGGATCTCTAAAACATTTTTCAAGGACATGTCATTGATAAAGCTAAATACTCCAAGGTTGTGTAATACAACAGATTAATCATTGAGAAGAGTGAAATTATGCTGTTTTGAAAACTATGCCAGGTCAGATTTTCTGCCTAATTATATAAGAAGATTTCTCTAAAAAATACACATTATTTCAAAGACTTATTGGCTGTGAAATAAGTTAAGGGTATTTCAAATGGCTTGTCTGCAAAGAAAGGTGAGATGTAGGGAATCACAGAAAGTCGAGGGGAAAATAGGTCAATATATACATTGCTGTATGGTGAACTAAGCCTTAGGCCAGCAACAATGGAGAGGACCTGACCCTTAGACACGAACAAGTAAGCTGGAATCTTCAAAAGTTCAAATCTTTATAAGTAAAAAGATTTATTAAAATGAATAACCAAGTGTTTTAATTGACATCAGAAGATGAAAACAATAAACCCTGAGAACATAGAGAAAAGATAAATAAAGATATGAGCAGAACTTAATACAACAGAAAACGAATAAAATTCAGGTGATTTAGTAAGTCCAAAGAATCTTCTTTGAAAAGAATTAAAAGACACACTTTGATTAAGGAAAACCAAAACATAAGTAAAGAATATACAGAAAGAGTCAGGACAATGTTAGAGCAGAGAATATATGAAATGCCAGTAAATTTGAACATTTCTGTCAAGTGGACCATTTCCTAGCTCCTAAAGTTTACCAACACTGACACAAGAGGAAATCATTTAAGGTCATCATGTCTGCCCTTGGCATTCTTGGAACGCACTGGCCTCAGAATGCAGCCTCTGTAGTCTATGGTAACCTGCGGAGAGGGGGCGGGCCTGAGGGAGGTTGAAACACTGCCCTCACTGAGGGAGTGGGTGTGGCCATCTCTGCTGTGACTGAACAAAGGGCAGGGGAGCAGGGGGCCCAGGGCAGGGCCCTCAGAGACCGGCAGGCCCAGTGGAGTGTCACAAGCTTTTAGGCCCAGGCCAAAGGGCACCTTCTTTGTCTGCACAGCTGCCCAAACTCTCACCTTTCCACTCAGGCCGCCCTCTTACTTGAAGTGTGTGTGGAACGAGTCCGTGCAGTATACCGCACTGCACAGCTAAGCATAGGTCTGGGCATCGTAGCTTCCTGCCAGGTGACCGAAGTTCGCAGGCAGATGGGTCCCTGGGACACACACGGAGAGGCTCCTGCCCGGGCCACAGGCCACCCACTGCCCCTGCCCCAGATCGGGGGGCGCAAAGCAGCCCTGTCTGAGTCCCCTGCCTCTAGAGGGAGTATTGGCCAACACTTGTAGAAAACGGGGTCCTTGCGGGCCACTCATTGGAGGGACACAAAGAAATCTTTGCCGACTTTCTGCTGAAACTTATGAGCGTTCACAACTAAGCCTCTTACAAGGTCAGCTGTTTAGCTAAACATGAGCTCATGATCTAAATTTACACAATAATGAAGAAAGCAGCTACAAGGGGAGACAATCAGCCAAAACCATCAATACCAGAATTAGATTCCCAAGGCCATCCATCAGATGAAGGAATAATCGGGTGCAAGGCAGAAAATATACATAAAACTGGAACTGAAACAAGGCACAAGGATGTTTTCAAAGACTGGTAGGATCTCTAAAACATTTTTCAAGGACATGTCATTGATAAAGCTAAATACTCCAAGGTTGTGTAATACAACAGATAAATCATTGAGAAGAGTGAAATTATGCTGTTTTGAAAACTATGGCAGGTCAGATTTTCTGCCTAATTATATAAGAAGATTTCTCTAAAAAATACACATTATTTCAAAGACTTATTGGCTGTGAAATAAGTTAAGGGTATTTCAAATGGCTTGTCTGCAAAGAAAGGTGAGATGTAGGGAATCACAGAAAGTCGAGGGGAAAATAGGTCAATATATACATTGCTGTATGGTGAACTAAGCCTTAGGCCAGCAACAATGGAGAGGACCTGACCCTTAGACACGAACAAGTAAGCTGGAATCTTCAAAAGTTCAAATCTTTATAAGTAAAAAGATTTATTAAAATGAATAACCAAGTGTTTTAATTGACATCAGAAGATGAAAACAATAAACCCTGAGAACATAGAGAAAAGATAAATAAAGATATGAGCAGAACTTAATACAACAGAAAACGTATAAAATTCAGGTGATTTAGTATGTCCAAAGAATCTTCTTTGAAAAGAATTAAAAGACACACTTTGATTAAGGAAAACAAAAACATAAGTAAAGAATATACAGAAAGAGTCAGGAGAATGTTAGAGCAGAGAATATATGAAATGCCAGTAAATTTGAACATTTCTGTCAAGTGGACCATTTCCTAGCTCCTAAAGTTTACCAACACTGACACAAGAGGAAATCATTTAAGGTCATCATGTCTGCCCTTGGCATTCTTGGAACGCCCTGGCCTCAGAATGCAGCCTCTGTAGTCTATGGTAACCTGCGGAGAGGGGGCGGGGCTGAGGGAGTTTGGAACACTGCCCTCACTGAGGGAGTGGGTGTGGCCATCTCTGCTGTGACTGAACAAAGGGCAGGGGAGCAGGGGGCCCAGGGCAGGGCCCTCAGAGCCCGGCAGGCCCAGTGGAGTGTCACAAGCTTTTAGGCCCAGGCCAAAGGGCACCTTCTTTGTCTGCACAGCTGCCCAAACTCTCACCTTTCCACTCAGGCCGCACTCTTACTTGAAGTGTGTGTGGAACGTGTCCGTGCAGTATACCGCACTGCACAGCTAAGCATAGGTCTGGGCATCGTAGCTTCCTGCCAGGTGACCGAAGTTCGCAGGCAGATGGGTCCCTGGGACACACACGGAGAGGCTCCTGCCCGGGCCACAGGCCGCCCACTGCCCCTGCCCCAGATCGGGGGGCGCAAAGCAGCCCTGTCTGAGTCCCCTGCCTCTAGAGGGAGTATTGGCCAACACTTGTAGAAAACGGGGTCCTTGCGGGCCACTCATTGGAGGGACACAAAGAAATCTTTGCCGACTTTCTGCTGAAACTTACGAGCGTTCACAACTAAGCCTCTTACAAGGTCAGCTGTTTAGCTAAACATGAGCTCATGATCTAAATTTACACAACAATGAAGAAAGCAGCTACAAGGGGAGACAATCAGCCAAAACCATCAATACCAGAATTAGATTCCCAAGGCCATCCATCAGATGAAGGAATAATCGGGTGCAAGGCAGAAAATATACATAAAACTGGAACTGAAACAAGGCACAAGGATGTTTTCAAAGACTGGTAGGATCTCTAAAACATTTTTCAAGGACATGTCATTGATAAAGCTAAATACTCCAAGGTTGTGTAATACAACAGATAAATCATTGAGAAGAGTGAAATTATGCTGTTTTGAAAACTATGGCAGGTCAGATTTTCTGCCTAATTATATAAGAAGATTTCTCTAAAAAATACACATTATTTCAAAGACTTCTTGGCTGTGAAATAAGTTAAGGGTATTTCAAATGGCTTGTCTGCAAAGAAAGGTGAGATGTAGGGAATCACAGAAAGTCGAGGGGAAAATAGGTCAATATATACATTGCTGTATGGTGAACTAAGCCTTAGGCCAGCAACAATGGAGAGGACCTGACCCTTAGACACGAACAAGTAAGCTGGAATCTTCAAAAGTTCAAATCTTTATAAGTAAAAAGATTTATTAAAATGAATAACCAAGTGTTTTAATTGACATCAGAAGATGAAAACAATAAACCCTGAGAACATAGAGAAAAGATAAATAAAGATATGAGCAGAACTTAATACAACAGAAAACGTATAAAATTCAGGTGATTTAGTAAGTCCAAAGAATCTTCTTTGAAAAGATTTAAAAGACACACTTTGATTAAGGAAAACCAAAACATAAGTAAAGAATATACAGAAAGAGTCAGGAGAATGTTAGAGCAGAGAATATATGAAATGCCAGTAAATTTGAACATTTCTGTCAAGTGGACCATTTCCTAGCTCCTAAAGTTTACCAACACTGACACAAGAGGAAATCATTTAAGGTCATCATGTCTGCCCTTGGCATTCTTGGAACGCCCTGGCCTCAGAATGCAGCCTCTGTAGTCCATGGTAACCTGCGGAGAGGGGGCGGGGCTGAGGGAGGTTGGAACACTGCCCTCACTGAGGGAGTGGGTGTGGCCATCTCTGCTGTGACTGAACAAAGGGCAGGGGAGCAGGGGGCCCAGGGCAGGGCCCTCAGAGCCCGGCAGGCCCAGTGGAGTGTCACAAGCTTTTAGGCCCAGGCCAAAGGGCACCTTCTTTGTCTGCACAGCTGCCCAAACTCTCACCTTTCCACTCAGGCCGCACTCTTACTTGAAGTGTGTGTGGAACGTGTCCGTGCAGTATACCGCACTGCACAGCTAAGCATAGGTCTGGGCATCGTAGCTTCCTGCCAGGTGACCGAAGTTCGCAGGCAGATGGGTCCCTGGGACACACACGGAGAGGTTCCTGCCCGGGCCACAGGCCGCCCACTGCCCCTGCCCCAGATCGGGGGGCGCAAAGCAGCCCTGTCTGAGTCCCCTGCCTCTAGAGGGAGTATTGGCCAACACTTGTAGAAAACGGGGTCCTTGCGGGCCACTCATTGGAGGGACACAAATAAATCTTTGCCGACTTTCTGCTGAAACTTACGAGCGTTCACAACTAAGCCTCTTACAAGGTCAGCTGTTTAGCTAAACATGAACTCATGATCTAAATTTACACAATAATGAAGAAAGCAGCTACAAGGGGAGACAATCAGCCAAAACCATCAATACCAGAATTAGATTCCCAAGGCCATCCATCAGATGAAGGAATAATCGGGTGCAAGGCAGAAAATATACATAAAACTGGAACTGAAACAAGGCACAAGGATGTTTTCAAAGACTGGTAGGATCTCTAAAACATTTTTCAAGGACATGTCATTGATAAAGCTAAATACTCCAAGGTTGTGTAATACAACAGATTAATCATTGAGAAGAGTGAAATTATGCTGTTTTGAAAACTATGGCAGGTCAGATTTTCTGCCTAATTATATAAGAAGATTTCTCTAAAAAATACACATTATTTCAAAGACTTATTGGCTGTGAAATAAGTTAAGGGTATTTCAAATGGCTTGTCGGCAAAGAAAGGTGAGATGTAGGGAATCACAGAAAGTCGAGGGGAAAATAGGTCAATATATACATTGCTGTATCGTGAACTAAGCCTTAGGCCAGCAACAATGGAGAGGACCTGACCCTTAGACACGAACAAGTAAGCTGGAATCTTCAAAAGTTCAAATCTTTATAAGTAAAAAGATTTATTAAAATGAATAACCAAGTGTTTTAATTGACATCAGAAGATGAAAACAATAAACCCTGAGAACATAGAGAAAAGAAAAATAAAGATATGAGCAGAACTTAATACAACAGAAAACGTATAAAATTCAGGTGATTTAGTAAGTCCAAAGAATCTTCTTTGAAAAGAATTAAAAGACACACTTTGATTAAGGAAAACCAAAACATAAGTAAAGAATATACAGAAAGAGTCAGGAAAATGTTAGAGCAGAGAATATATGAAATGCCAGTAAATTTGAACATTTCTGGAAAGTGGACCATTTCCTAGCTCCTAAAGTTTACCAACACTGACACAAGAGGAAATCATTTAAGGTCATCATGTCTGCCCTTGGCATTCTTGGAACACACTGGCCTCAGAATGCAGCCTCTGTAGTCCATGGTAAACTGCGGAGAGGGGGCGGGGCTGAGGGAGGTTGGAACACTGCCCTCACTGAGGGAGTGGGTGTGGCCATCTCTGCTGTGACTGAACAAAGGGCAGGGGAGCAGGGGGCCCAGGGCAGGGCCCTCAGAGCCCGGCAGGACCAGTGGAGTGTCACAAGCTTT
Source organism: Mesoplodon mirus (assembly GCF_964341445.2). Taxonomy (NCBI): domain Eukaryota; kingdom Metazoa; phylum Chordata; class Mammalia; order Artiodactyla; family Ziphiidae; genus Mesoplodon; species Mesoplodon mirus. The sequence goes on along the minus strand of NC_138976.1, from coordinate 127,551,872 downwards.
TAGGCCCAGGCCAAAGTGCGCCTTCTTTGTCTGCACAGCTGCCCAAACTCTCATCTTTCCACTCAGGCCCCCCTCTTACTTGAAGTGTGTGTGGAACGTGTCCGTGCAGTATACCGCGCTACACAGCTAAACATAGGTCTGGGCATCGTAGCTTCCTGCCAGGTGACCGAAGTTTGCAGGCAGATGGGACCCTGGGACACACGCGGAGAGGCTCCTGCCCGGGCCACAGGCCGCCCACTGCCCCTGCCCCAGATCGGGGGCCGCAAAGCAGCCCTGTCTGAGTCCCCTGCCTCTAGAGGGAGTATTGGACCAACACTTGTAGAAAACGGGGACCTTGCGGGCCACTCATTGGAGGGACACAAATAAATCTTTGCCGACTTTCTGCTGAAACTTACGAGCGTTCACACCTAAGCCTCTTACAAGGTCAGCTGTTTAGCGAAACATGAGCTCATGATCTAAATTTACACAATATTGAAGAAAGCAGCTACAAGGGGAGACAATCAGCCAAAACCATCAATACCAGAATTAGATTCCCAAGGCCATCCATCAGATGTAGGAATAATCGGGTGCAAGGCAGAAAATATACATAAAACTGGAACTGAAACAAGGCACAAGGATGTTTTCAAAGACTGGTAGGATCTCTAAAACATTTTTCAAGGACATGTCATGGATAAAGCTAAATACTCCAAGGTTGAGTAATACAACAGATTAATCATTGAGAAGAGTGAAATTATGCTGTTTTGAAAACTATGGCAGGTCAGATTTTCTGCCTAATTATATAAGAAGATTTCTCTAAAAAATACACATTATTTCAAAGACTTATTGGCTGTGAAATAAGTTAAGGGTATTTCAAATGGCTTGTCTGCAAAGAAAGGTGAGATGTAGGGAATCACAGAAAGTCGAGGGGAAAATAGGTCAATATATACATTGCTGTATGGTGAACTAAGCCTTAGGCCAGCAACAATGGAGAGGACCTGACCCTTAGACACGAACAAGTAAGCTGGAATCTTCAAAAGTTCAAATCTTTATAAGTAAAAAGATTTATTAAAATGAATAACCAAGTGTTTTAATTGACATCAGAAGATGAAAACAATAAACCCTGAGAACATAGAGAAAAGATAAATAAAGATATGAGCAGAACTTAATACAACAGAAAACGTATAAAATTCAGGTGATTTAGTAAGTCCAAAGAATCTTCTTTGAAAAGAATTAAAAGACACACTTTGATTAAGGAAAACCAAAACATAAGTAAAGAATATACAGAAAGAGTCAGGACAATGTTAGAGCAGAGAATATATGAAATGCCAGTAAATTTGAACATTTCTGTCAAGTGGACCATTTCCTAGCTCCTAAAGTTTACCAACACTGACACAAGAGGAAATCATTTAAGGTCATCATGTCTGCCCTTGGCATTCTTGGAACACACTGGCCTCAGAATGCAGCCTCTGTAGTCCATGGTAACCTGCGGAGAGGGGGCGGGGCTGAGGGAGGTTGGAACACTGCCCTCACTGAGGGAGTGGGTGTGGCCATCTCTGCTGTGACTGAACAAAGGGCAGGGGAGCAGGGGGCCCAGGGCAGGGCCCTCAGAGCCCGGCAGGCCCAGTGGAGTGTCACAAGCTTTTAGGCCCAGGCCAAAGGGCGCCATCTTTGTCTGCACAGCTGCCCAAACTCTCATCTTTCCACTCAGGCCCCCCTCTTACTTGAAGTGTGTGTGGAACGTGTCCGTGCAGTATACCGCGCTGCACAGCTAAACATAGGTCTGGGCATCGTAGCTTCCTGCCAGGTGACCGAAGTTCGCAGGCAGATGGGACCCTGGGACACACGCGGAGAGGCTCCTGCCCGGGCCACAGGCCGCCCACTGCCCCTGCCCCAGATCGGGGGCCGCAAAGCAGCCCTGTCTGAGTCCCCTGCCTCTAGAGGGAGTATTGGACCAACACTTGTAGAAAACGGGGACCTTGCGGGCCACTCATTGGAGGGACACAAATAAATCTTTGCCGACTTTCTGCTGAAACTTACGAGCGTTCACACCTAAGCCTCTTACAAGGTCAGCTGTTTAGCGAAACATGAGCTCATGATCTAAATTTACACAATATTGAAGAAAGCAGCTACAAGGGGAGACAATCAGCCAAAACCATCAATACCAGAATTAGATTCCCAAGGCCATCCATCAGATGTAGGAATAATCGGGTGCAAGGCAGAAAATATACATAAAACTGGAACTGAAACAAGGCACAAGGATGTTTTCAAAGACTGGTAGGATCTCTAAAACATTTTTCAAGGACATGTCATGGATAAAGCTAAATACTCCAAGGTTGAGTAATACAACAGATTAATCATTGAGAAGAGTGAAATTATGCTGTTTTGAAAACTATGCCAGGTCAGATTTTCTGCCTAATTATATAAGAAGATTTCTCTAAAAAATACACATTATTTCAAAGACTTATTGGCTGTGAAATAAGTTAAGGGTATTTCAAATGGCTTGTCTGCAAAGAAAGGTGAGATGTAGGGAATCACATAAAGTCGAGGGGAATATAGGTCAATATATACATTGCTGTATGGTGAACTAAGCCTTAGGCCAGCAACAATGGAGAGGACCTGACCCTTAGACACGAACAAGTAAGCTGGAATCTTCAAAAGTTCAAATCTTTATAAGTAAAAAGATTTATTAAAATGAATAACCAAGTGTTTTAATTGACATCAGAAGATGAAAACAATAAACCCTGAGAACATAGAGAAAAGATAAATAAAGATATGAGCAGAACTTAATACAACAGAAAACGTATAAAATTCAGGTGATTTAGTAAGTCCAAAGAATCTTCTTTGAAAAGAATTAAAAGACACACTTTGATTAAGGAAAACCAAAACATAAGTAAAGAATATACAGAAAGAGTCAGGACAATGTTAGAGCAGAGAATATATGAAATGCCAGTAAATTTGAACATTTCTGTCAAGTGGACCATTTCCTAGCTCCTAAAGTTTACCAACACTGACACAAGAGGAAATCATTTAAGGTCATCATGTCTGCCCTTGGCATTCTTGGAACGCCCTGGCCTCAGAATGCAGCCTCTGTAGTCCATGGTAACCTGCGGAGAGGGGGCGGGGCTGAGGGAGGTTGGAACACTGCCCTCACTGAGGGAGTGGGTGTGGCCATCTCTGCTGTGACTGAACAAAGGGCAGGGGAGCAGGGGGCCCAGGGCAGGGCCCTCAGAGCCCGGCAGGCCCAGTGGAGTCTCACAAGCTTTTAGGCCCAGGCCAAAGGGCGCCTTCTTTGTCTGCACAGCTGCCCAAACTCTCATCTTTCCACTCAGGCCCCCCTCTTACTTGAAGTGTGTGTGGAACGTGTCCATGCAGTATACCGCGCTGCACAGCTAAACATAGGTCTGGGCATCGTAGCTTCCTGCCAGGTGACCGAAGTTCGCAGGCAGATGGGACCCTGGGACACACGCGGAGAGGCTCCTGCCCGGGCCACAGGCCGCCCACTGCCCCTGCCCCAGATCGGGGGCCGCAAAGCAGCCCTGTCTGAGTCCCTGCCTCTAGAGGGAGTATTGGACCAACACTTGTAGAAAACGGGGACCTTGCGGGCCACTCATTGGAGGGACACAAATAAATCTTTGCCGACTTTCTGCTGAAACTTACGAGCGTTCACACCTAAGCCTCTTACAAGGTCAGCTGTTTAGCGAAACATGAGCTCATGATCTAAATTTACACAATATTGAAGAAAGCAGCTACAAGGGGAGACAATCAGCCAAAACCATCAATACCAGAATTAGATTCCCAAGGCCATCCATCAGATGTAGGAATAATCGGGTGCAAGGCAGAAAATATACATAAAACTGGAACTGAAACAAGGCACAAGGATGTTTTCAAAGACTGGTAGGATCTCTAAAACATTTTTCAAGGACATGTCATGGATAAAGCTAAATACTCCAAGGTTGAGTAATACAACAGATTAATCATTGAGAAGAGTGAAATTATGCTGTTTTGAAAACTATGCCAGGTCAGATTTTCTGCCTAATTATATAAGAAGATTTCTCTAAAAAATACACATTATTTCAAAGACTTATTGGCTGTGAAATAAGTTAAGGGTATTTCAAATGGCTTGTCTGCAAAGAAAGGTGAGATGTAGGGAATCACATAAAGTCGAGGGGAATATAGGTCAATATATACATTGCTGTATGGTGAACTAAGCCTTAGGCCAGCAACAATGGAGAGGACCTGACCCTTAGACACGAACAAGTAAGCTGGAATCTTCAAAAGTTCAAATCTTTATAAGTAAAAAGATTTATTAAAATGAATAACCAAGTGTTTTAATTGACATCAGAAGATGAAAACAATAAACCCTGAGAACATAGAGAAAAGATAAATAAAGATATGAGCAGAACTTAATACAACAGAAAACGTATAAAATTCAGGTGATTTAGTAAGTCCAAAGAATCTTCTTTGAAAAGAATTAAAAGACACACTTTGATTAAGGAAAACCAAAACATAAGTAAAGAATATACAGAAAGAGTCAGGACAATGTTAGAGCAGAGAATATATGAAATGCCAGTAAATTTGAACATTTCTGTCAAGTGGACCATTTCCTAGCTCCTAAAGTTTACCAACACTGACACAAGAGGAAATCATTTAAGGTCATCATGTCTGCCCTTGGCATTCTTGGAACGCCCTGGCCTCAGAATGCAGCCTCTGTAGTCCATGGTAAACTGCGGAGAGGGGGCGGGGCTGAGGGAGGTTGGAACACTGCCCTCACTGAGGGAGTGGGTGTGGCCATCTCTGCTGTGACTGAACAAAGGGCAGGGGAGCAGGGGGCCCAGGGCAGGGCCCTCAGAGCCCGGCAGGCCCAGTGGAGTGTCACAAGCTTTTAGGCCCAGGCCAAAGGGCGCCTTCTTTGTCTGCACAGCTGCCCAAACTCTCATCTTTCCACTCAGGCCCCCCTCTTACTTGAAGTGTGTGTGGAAAGTGTCCATGCAGTATACCGCGCTGCACAGCTAAACATAGGTCTGGGCATCGTAGCTTCCTGCCAGGTGACCGAAGTTCGCAGGCAGATGGGACCCTGGGACACACGCGGAGAGGCTCCTGCCCGGGCCACAGGCCGCCCACTGCCCCTGCCCCAGATCGGGGGCCGCAAAGCAGCCCTGTCTGAGTCCCTGCCTCTAGAGGGAGTATTGGACCAACACTTGTAGAAAACGGGGACCTTGCGGGCCACTCATTGGAGGGACACAAATAAATCTTTGCCGACTTTCTGCTGAAACTTACGAGCGTTCACACCTAAGCCTCTTACAAGGTCAGCTGTTTAGCGAAACATGAGCTCATGATCTAAATTTACACAATATTGAAGAAAGCAGCTACAAGGGGAGACAATCAGCCAAAACCATCAATACCAGAATTAGATTCCCAAGGCCATCCATCAGATGTAGGAATAATCGGGTGCAAGGCAGAAAATATACATAAAACTGGAACTGAAACAAGGCACAAGGATGTTTTCAAAGACTGGTAGGATCTCTAAAACATTTTTCAAGGACATGTCATGGATAAAGCTAAATACTCCAAGGTTGAGTAATACAACAGATTAATCATTGAGAAGAGTGAAATTATGCTGTTTTGAAAACTATGGCAGGTCAGATTTTCTGCCTAATTATATAAGAAGATTTCTCTAAAAAATACACATTATTTCAAAGACTTATTGGCTGTGAAATAAGTTAAGGGTATTTCAAATGGCTTGTCTGCAAAGAAAGGTGAGATGTAGGGAATCACAGAAAGTCGAGGGGAAAATAGGTCAATATATACATTGCTGTATGGTGAACTAAGCCTTAGGCCAGCAACAATGGAGAGGACCTGACCCTTAGACACGAACAAGTAAGCTGGAATCTTCAAAAGTTCAAATCTTTATAAGTAAAAAGATTTATTAAAATGAATAACCAAGTGTTTTAATTGACATCAGAAGATGAAAACAATAAACCCTGAGAACATAGAGAAAAGATAAATAAAGATATGAGCAGAACTTAATACAACAGAAAACGTATAAAATTCAGGTGATTTAGTAAGTCCAAAGAATCTTCTTTGAAAAGAATTAAAAGACACACTTTGATTAAGGAAAACCAAAACATAAGTAAAGAATATACAGAAAGAGTCAGGACAATGTTAGAGCAGAGAATATATGAAATGCCAGTAAATTTGAACATTTCTGTCAAGTGGACCATTTCCTAGCTCCTAAAGTTTACCAACACTGACACATGAGGAAATCATTTAAGGTCATCATGTCTGCCCTTGGCATTCTCGGAACGCCCTGGCCTCAGAATGCAGCCTCTGTAGTCCATGGTAACCTGCGGAGAGGGGGCGGGGCTGAGGGAGCTTGGAACACTGCCCTCACTGAGGGAGTGGGTGTGGCCATCTCTGCTGTGACTGAACAAAGGGCAGGGGAGCAGGGGGCCCAGGGCAGGGCCCTCAGAGCCCGGCAGGCCCAGTGGAGTGTCACAAGCTTTTAGGCCCAGGCCAAAGGGCGCCATCTTTGTCTGCACAGCTGCCCAAACTCTCATCTTTCCACTCAGGCCCCCCTCTTACTTGAAGTGTGTGTGGAACGTGTCCGTGCAGTATACCGCGCTGCACAGCTAAACATAGGTCTGGGCATCGTAGCTTCCTGACAGGTGACCGAAGTTCGCAGGCAGATGGGACCCTGGGACACACGCGGAGAGGCTCCTGCCCGGGCCACAGGCCGCCCACTGCCCCTGCCCCAGATCGGGGGCCGCAAAGCAGCCCTGTCTGAGTCCCCTGCCTCTAGAGGGAGTATTGGACCAACACTTGTAGAAAACGGGGACCTTGCGGGCCACACATTGGAGGGACACAAATAAATCTTTGCCGACTTTCTGCTGAAACTTACGAGCGTTCACACCTAAGCCTCTTACAAGGTCAGCTGTTTAGCGAAACATGAGCTCATGATCTAAATTTACACAATATTGAAGAAAGCAGCTACAAGGGGAGACAATCAGCCAAAACCATCAATACCAGAATTAGATTCCCAAGGCCATCCATCAGATGTAGGAATAATCGGGTGCAAGGCAGAAAATATACATAAAACTGGAACTGAAACAAGGCACAAGGATGTTTTCAAAGACTGGTAGGATCTCTAAAACATTTTTCAAGGACATGTCATGGATAAAGCTAAATACTCCAAGGTTGAGTAATACAACAGATTAATCATTGAGAAGAGTGAAATTATGCTGTTTTGAAAACTATGCCAGGTCAGATTTTCTGCCTAATTATATAAGAAGATTTCTCTAAAAAATACACATTATTTCAAAGACTTATTGGCTGTGAAATAAGTTAAGGGTATTTCAAATGGCTTGTCTGCAAAGAAAGGTGAGATGTAGGGAATCACATAAAGTCGAGGGGAATATAGGTCAATATATACATTGCTGTATGGTGAACTAAGCCTTAGGCCAGCAACAATGGAGAGGACCTGACCCTTAGACACGAACAAGTAAGCTGGAATCTTCAAAAGTTCAAATCTTTATAAGTAAAAAGATTTATTAAAATGAATAACCAAGTGTTTTAATTGACATCAGAAGATGAAAACAATAAACCCTGAGAACATAGAGAAAAGATAAATAAAGATATGAGCAGAACTTAATACAACAGAAAACGTATAAAATTCAGGTGATTTAGTAAGTCCAAAGAATCTTCTTTGAAAAGAATTAAAAGACACACTTTGATTAAGGAAAACCAAAACATAAGTAAAGAATATACAGAAAGAGTCAGGACAATGTTAGAGCAGAGAATATATGAAATGCCAGTAAATTTGAACATTTCTGTCAAGTGGACCATTTCCTAGCTCCTAAAGTTTACCAACACTGACACAAGAGGAAATCATTTAAGGTCATCATGTCTGCCCTTGGCATTCTTGGAACGCCCTGGCCTCAGAATGCAGCCTCTGTAGTCCATGGTAAACTGCGGAGAGGGGGCGGGGCTGAGGGAGGTTGGAACACTGCCCTCACTGAGGGAGTGGGTGTGGCCATCTCTGCTGTGACTGAACAGAGGGCAGGGGAGCAGGGGGCCCAGGGCAGGGCCCTCAGAGCCCGGCAGGCCCAGTGGAGTGTCACAAGCTTTTAGGCCCAGGCCAAAGGGCGCCTTCTTTGTCTGCACAGCTGCCCAAACTCTCATCTTTCCACTCAGGCCCCCCTCTTACTTGAAGTGTGTGTGGAACGTGTCCATGCAGTATACCGCGCTGCACAGCTAAACATAGGTCTGGGCATCGTAGCTTCCTGCCAGGTGACCGAAGTTCGCAGGCAGATGGGACCCTGGGACACACGCGGAGAGGCTCCTGCCCGGGCCACAGGCCGCCCACTGCCCCTGCCCCAGATCGGGGGCCGCAAAGCAGCCCTGTCTGAGTCCCCTGCCTCTAGAGGGAGTATTGGACCAACACTTGTAGAAAACGGGGACCTTGCGGGCCACTCATTGGAGGGACACAAATAAATCTTTGCCGACTTTCTGCTGAAACTTACGAGCGTTCACACCTAAGCCTCTTACAAGGTCAGCTGTTTAGCGAAACATGAGCTCATGATCTAAATTTACACAATATTGAAGAAAGCAGCTACAAGGGGAGACAATCAGCCAAAACCATCAATACCAGAATTAGATTCCCAAGGCCATCCATCAGATGTAGGAATAATCGGGTGCAAGGCAGAAAATATACATAAAACTGGAACTGAAACAAGGCACAAGGATGTTTTCAAAGACTGGTAGGATCTCTAAAACATTTTTCAAGGACATGTCATGGATAAAGCTAAATACTCCAAGGTTGAGTAATACAACAGATTAATCATTGAGAAGAGTGAAATTATGCTGTTTTGAAAACTATGCCAGGTCAGATTTTCTGCCTAATTATATAAGAAGATTTCTCTAAAAAATACACATTATTTCAAAGATTATTGGCTGTGAAATAAGTTAAGGGTATTTCAAATGGCTTGTCTGCAAAGAAAGGTGAGATGTAGGGAATCACAGAAAGTCGAGGGGAAAATAGGTCAATATATACATTGCTGTATGGTGAACTAAGCCTTAGGCCAGCAACAATGGAGAGGACCTGACCCTTAGACACGAACAAGTAAGCTGGAATCTTCAAAAGTTCAAATCTTTATAAGTAAAAAGATTTATTAAAATGAATAACCAAGTGTTTTAATTGACATCAGAAGATGAAAACAATAAACCCTGAGAACATAGAGAAAAGATAAATAAAGATATGAGCAGAACTTAATACAACAGAAAACGTATAAAATTCAGGTGATTTAGTAAGTCCAAAGAATCTTCTTTGAAAAGAATTAAAAGACACACTTTGATTAAGGAAAACCAAAACATAAGTAAAGAATATACAGAAAGAGTCAGGACAATGTTAGAGCAGAGAATATATGAAATGCCAGTAAATTTGAACATTTCTGTCAAGTGGACCATTTCCTAGCTCCTAAAGTTTACCAACACTGACACAAGAGGAAATCATTTAAGGTCATAATGTCTGCCCTTGGCATTCTCGGAACGCCCTGGCCTCAGAATGCAGCCTCTGTAGTCCATGGTAACCTGCGGAGAGGGGGCGGGGCTGAGGGAGGTTGGAACACTGCCCTCACTGAGGGAGTGGGTGTGGCCATCTCTGCTGTGACTGAACAAAGGGCAGGGGAGCAGGGGGCCCAGGGCAGGGCCCTCAGAGCCCGGCAGGCCCAGTGGAGTCTCACAAGCTTTTAGGCCCAGGCCAAAGGGCGCCTTCTTTGTCTGCACAGCTGCCCAAACTCTCATCTTTCCACTCAGGCCCCCCTCTTACTTGAAGTGTGTGTGGAACGTGTCCATGCAGTATACCGCGCTGCACAGCTAAACATAGGTCTGGGCATCGTAGCTTCCTGCCAGGTGACCAAAGTTCGCAGGCAGATGGGACCCTGGGACACACGCGGAGAGGCTCCTGCCCGGGCCACAGGCCGCCCACTGCCCCTGCCCCAGATCGGGGGCCGCAAAGCAGCCCTGTCTGAGTCCCTGCCTCTAGAGGGAGTATTGGACCAACACTTGTAGAAAACGGGGACCTTGCGGGCCACTCATTGGAGGGACACAAATAAATCTTTGCCGACTTTCTGCTGAAACTTACGAGCGTTCACACCTAAGCCTCTTACAAGGTCAGCTGTTTAGCGAAACATGAGCTCATGATCTAAATTTACACAATATTGAAGAAAGCAGCTACAAGGGGAGACAATCAGCCAAAACCATCAATACCAGAATTAGATTCCCAAGGCCATCCATCAGATGTAGGAATAATCGGGTGCAAGGCAGAAAATATACATAAAACTGGAACTGAAACAAGGCACAAGGATGTTTTCAAAGACTGGTAGGATCTCTAAAACATTTTTCAAGGACATGTCATGGATAAAGCTAAATACTCCAAGGTTGAGTAATACAACAGATTAATCATTGAGAAGAGTGAATTTATGATGTTTTGAAAACTATGCCAGGTCAGATTTTCTGCCTAATTATATAAGAAGATTTCTCTAAAAAATACACATTATTTCAAAGACTTATTGGCTGTGAAATAAGTTAAGGGTATTTCAAATGGCTTGTCTGCAAAGAAAGGTGAGATGTAGGGAATCACATAAAGTCGAGGGGAATATAGGTCAATATATACATTGCTGTATGGTGAACTAAGCCTTAGGCCAGCAACAATGGAGAGGACCTGACCCTTAGACACGAACAAGTAAGCTGGAATCTTCAAAAGTTCAAATCTTTATAAGTAAAAAGATTTATTAAAATGAATAACCAAGTGTTTTAATTGACATCAGAAGATGAAAACAATAAACCCTGAGAACATAGAGAAAAGATAAATAAAGATATGAGCAGAACTTAATACAACAGAAAACGTATAAAATTCAGGTGATTTAGTAAGTCCAAAGAATCTTCTTTGAAAAGAATTAAAAGACACACTTTGATTAAGGAAAACCAAAACATAAGTAAAGAATATACAGAAAGAGTCAGGACAATGTTAGAGCAGAGAATATATGAAATGCCAGTAAATTTGAACATTTCTGTCAAGTGGACCATTTCCTAGCTCCTAAAGTTTACCAACACTGACACAAGAGGAAATCATTTAAGGTCATCATGTCTGCCCTTGGCATTCTTGGAACGCCCTGGCCTCAGAATGCAGCCTCTGTAGTCCATGGTAACCTGCGGAGAGGGGGCGGGGCTGAGGGAGGTTGGAACACTGCCCTCACTGAGGGAGTGGGTGTGGCCATCTCTGCTGTGACTGAACAAAGGGCAGGGGAGCAGGGGGCCCAGGGCAGGGCCCTCAGAGCCCGGCAGGCCCAGTGGAGTGTCACAAGCTTTTAGGCCCAGGCCAAAGGGCGCCTTCTTTGTCTGCACAGCTGCCCAAACTCTCATCTTTCCACTCAGGCCCCCCTCTTACTTGAAGTGTGTGTGGAACGTGTCCATGCAGTATACCGCGCTGCACAGCTAAACATAGGTCTGGGCATCGTAGCTTCCTGCCAGGTGACCGAAGTTCGCAGGCAGATGGGACCCTGGGACACACGCGGAGAGGCTCCTGCCCGGGCCACAGGCCGCCCACTGCCCCTGCCCCAGATCGGGGGCCGCAAAGCAGCCCTGTCTGAGTCCCCTGCCTCTAGAGGGAGTATTGGACCAACACTTGTATAAAACGGGGACCTTGCGGGCCACTCATTGGAGGGACACAAATAAATCTTTGCCGACTTTCTGCTGAAACTTACGAGCGTTCACACCTAAGCCTCTTACAAGGTCAGCTGTTTAGCGAAACATGAGCTCATGATCTAAATTTACACAATATTGAAGAAAGCAGCTACAAGGGGAGACAATCAGCCAAAACCATCAATACCAGAATTAGATTCCCAAGGCCATCCATCAGATGTAGGAATAATCGGGTGCAAGGCAGAAAATATACATAAAACTGGAACTGAAACAAGGCACAAGGATGTTTTCAAAGACTGGTAGGATCTCTAAAACATTTTTCAAGGACATGTCATGGATAAAGCTAAATACTCCAAGGTTGAGTAATACAACAGATTAATCATTGAGAAGAGTGAAATTATGCTGTTTTGAAAACTATGCCAGGTCAGATTTTCTGCCTAATTATATAAGAAGATTTCTCTAAAAAATACACATTATTTCAAAGATTATTGGCTGTGAAATAAGTTAAGGGTATTTCAAATGGCTTGTCTGCAAAGAAAGGTGAGATGTAGGGAATCACAGAAAGTCGAGGGGAAAATAGGTCAATATATACATTGCTGTATGGTGAACTAAGCCTTAGGCCAGCAACAATGGAGAGGACCTGACCCTTAGACACGAACAAGTAAGCTGGAATCTTCAAAAGTTCAAATCTTTATAAGTAAAAAGATTTATTAAAATGAATAACCAAGTGTTTTAATTGACATCAGAAGATGAAAACAATAAACCCTGAGAACATAGAGAAAAGATAAATAAAGATATGAGCAGAACTTAATACAACAGAAAACGTATAAAATTCAGGTGATTTAGTAAGTCCAAAGAATCTTCTTTGAAAAGAATTAAAAGACACACTTTGATTAAGGAAAACCAAAACATAAGTAAAGAATATACAGAAAGAGTCAGGACAATGTTAGAGCAGAGAATATATGAAATGCCAGTAAATTTGAACATTTCTGTCAAGTGGACCATTTCCTAGCTCCTAAAGTTTACCAACACTGACACAAGAGGAAATCATTTAAGGTCATAATGTCTGCCCTTGGCATTCTCGGAACGCCCTGGCCTCAGAATGCAGCCTCTGTAGTCCATGGTAACCTGCGGAGAGGGGGCGGGGCTGAGGGAGGTTGGAACACTGCCCTCACTGAGGGAGTGGGTGTGGCCATCTCTGCTGTGACTGAACAAAGGGCAGGGGAGCAGGGGGCCCAGGGCAGGGCCCTCAGAGCCCGGCAGGCCCAGTGGAGTGTCACAAGCTTTTAGGCCCAGGCCAAAGGGCGCCTTCTTTGTCTGCACAGCTGCCCAAACTCTCATCTTTCCACTCAGGCCCCCCTCTTACTTGAAGTGTGTGTGGAACGTGTCCATGCAGTATACCGCGCTGCACAGCTAAACATAGGTCTGGGCATCGTAGCTTCCTGACAGGTGACCGAAGTTCGCAGGCAGATGGGACCCTGGGACACACGCGGAGAGGCTCCTGCCCGGGCCACAGGCCGCCCACTGCCCCTGCCCCAGATCGGGGGCCGCAAAGCAGCCCTGTCTGAGTCCCCTGCCTCTAGAGGGAGTATTGGACCAACACTTGTAGAAAACGGGGACCTTGCGGGCCACTCATTGGAGGGACACAAATAAATCTTTGCCGACTTTCTGCTGAAACTTACGAGCGTTCACACCTAAGCCTCTTACAAGGTCAGCTGTTTAGCGAAACATGAGCTCATGATCTAAATTTACACAATATTGAAGAAAGCAGCTACAAGGGGAGACAATCAGCCAAAACCATCAATACCAGAATTAGATTCCCAAGGCCATCCATCAGATGTAGGAATAATCGGGTGCAAGGCAGAAAATATACATAAAACTGGAACTGAAACAAGGCACAAGGATGTTTTCAAAGACTGGTAGGATCTCTAAAACATTTTTCAAGGACATGTCATGGATAAAGCTAAATACTCCAAGGTTGAGTAATACAACAGATTAATCATTGAGAAGAGTGAAATTATGATGTTTTGAAAACTATGCCAGGTCAGATTTTCTGCCTAATTATATAAGAAGATATCTCTAAAAAATACACATTATTTCAAAGACTTATTGGCTGTGAAATAAGTTAAGGGTATTTCAAATGGCTTGTCTGCAAAGAAAGGTGAGATGTAGGGAATCACAGAAAGTCGAGGGGAAAATAGGTCAATATATACATTTCTGTATGGTGAACTAAGCCTTAGGCCAGCAACAATGGAGAGGACCTGACCCTTAGACACGAACAAGTAAGCTGGAATCTTCAAAAGTTCAAATCTTTATAAGTAAAAAGATTTATTAAAATGCATAACCAAGTGTTTTAATTGACATCAGAAGATGAAAACAATAAACCCTGAGAACATAGAGAAAAGATAAATAAAGATATGAGCAGAACTTAATACAACAGAAAACGTATAAAATTCAGGTGATTTAGTAAGTCCAAAGAATCTTCTTTGAAAAGAATTAAAAGACACACTTTGATTAAGGAAAACCAAAACATAAGTAAAGAATATACAGAAAGAGTCAGGACAATGTTAGAGCAGAGAATATATGAAATGCCAGTAAATTCGAACATTTCTGTCAAGTGGACCATTTCCTAGCTCCTAAAGTTTACCAACACTGACACAAGAGGAAATCATTTAAGGTCATCATGTCTGCCCTTGGCATACTTGGAACGCCCTGGCCTCAGAATGCAGCCTCTGTAGTCCATGGTAACCTGCGGAGAGGGGGCGGGGCTGAGGGAGGTTGGAACACTGCCCTCACTGAGGGAGTGGGTGTGGCCATCTCTGCTGTGACTGAACAAAGGGCAGGGGAGCAGGGGGCCCAGGGCAGGGCCCTCAGAGCCCGGCAGGCCCAGTGGAGTGTCACAAGCTTTTAGGCCCAGGCCAAAGGGCGCCTTCTTTGTCTGCACAGCTGCCCAAACTCTCATCTTTCCACTCAGGCCCCCCTCTTACTTGAAGTGTGTGTGGAACGTGTCCATGCAGTATACCGCGCTGCACAGCTAAACATAGGTCTGGGCATCGTAGCTTCCTGCCATGTGACCGAAGTTCGCAGGCAGATGGGACCCTGGGACACACGCGGAGAGGCTCCTGCCCGGGCCACAGGCAGCCCACTGCCCCTGCCCCAGATCGGGGGCCGCAAAGCAGCCCTGTCTGAGTCCCCTGCCTCTAGAGGGAGTATTGGACCAACACTTGTAGAAAACGGGGACCTTGCGGGCCACTCATTGGAGGGACACAAATAAATCTTTGCCGACTTTCTGCTGAAACTTACGAGCGTTCACACCTAAGCCTCTTACAAGGTCAGCTGTTTAGCGAAACATGAGCTCATGATCTAAATTTACACAATATTGAAGAAAGCAGCTACAAGGGGAGACAATCAGCCAAAACCATCAATACCAGAATTAGATTCCCAAGGCCATCCATCAGATGTAGGAATAATCGGGTGCAAGGCAGAAAATATACATAAAACTGGAACTGAAACAAGGCACAAGGATGTTTTCAAAGACTGGTAGGATCTCTAAAACATTTTTCAAGGACATGTCATGGATAAAGCTAAATACTCCAAGGTTGAGTAATACAACAGATTAATCATTGAGAAGAGTGAATTTATGATGTTTTGAAAACTATGCCAGGTCAGATTGTCTGCCTAATTATATAAGAAGATATCTCTAAAAAATACACATTATTTCAAAGACTTATTGGCTGTGAAATAAGTTAAGGGTATTTCAAATGGCTTGTCTGCAAAGAAAGGTGAGATGTAGGGAATCACATAAAGTCGAGGGGAAAATAGGTCAATATATACATTTCTGTATGGTGAACTAAGCCTTAGGCCAGCAACAATGGAGAGGACCTGACCCTTAGACACGAACAAGTAAGCTGGAATCTTCAAAAGTTCAAATCTTTATAAGTAAAAAGATTTATTAAAATGAATAACCAAGTGTTTTAATTGACATCAGAAGATGAAAACAATAAACCCTGAGAACATAGAGAAAAGATAAATAAAGATATGAGCAGAACTTAATACAACAGAAAACGTATAAAATTCAGGTGATTTAGTAAGTCCAAAGAATCTTCTTTGAAAAGAATTAAAAGACACACTTTGATTAAGGAAAACCAAAACATAAGTAAAGAATATACAGAAAGAGTCAGGACAATGTTAGAGCAGAGAATATATGAAATGCCAGTAAATTTGAACATTTCTGTCAAGTGGACCATTTCCTAGCTCCTAAAGTTTACCAACACTGACACAAGAGGAAATCATTTAAGGTCATCATGTCTGCCCTTGGAATTCTTGGAACGCCCTGGCCTCAGAATGCAGCCTCTGTAGTCCATGGTAACCTGCGGAGAGGGGGCGGGGCTGAGGGAGGTTGGAACACTGCCCTCACTGAGGGAGTGGGTGTGGCCATCTCTGCTGTGACTGAACAAAGGGCAGGGGAGCAGGGGGCCCAGGGCAGGGCCCTCAGAGCCCGGCAGGCCCAGTGGAGTGTCACAAGCTTTTAGGCCCAGGCCAAAGGGCGCCTTCTTTGTCTGCACAGCTGCCCAAACTCTCATCTTTCCACTCAGGTCCCCCTCTTACTTGAAGTGTGTGTGGAATGTGTCCATGCAGTATACCGCGCTGCACAGCTAAACATAGGTCTGGGCATCGTAGCTTCCTGCCATGTGACCGAAGTTCGCAGACAGATGGGACCCTGGGACACACGCGGAGAGGCTCCTGCCCGGGCCACAGGCCGCCCACTGCCCCTGCCCCAGATCGGGGGCCGCAAAGCAGCCCTGTCTGAGTCCCCTGCCTCTAGAGGGAGTATTGGACCAACACTTGTTGAAAACGGGGACCTTGCGGGCCACTCATTGGAGGGAAACAAATAAATCTTTGCCGTCTTTCTTCTGAAACTTATGAGCGTTCACACCTAAGCCTCTTACAAGGTCAGCTGTTTAGCGAAACATGAGCTCATGATCTAAATTTACACAATATTGAAGAAAGCAGCTACAAGGGGAGACAATCAGCCAAAACCATCAATACCAGAATTAGATTCCCAAGGCCATCCATCAGATGTAGGAATAATCGGGTGCAAGGCAGAAAATATACATAAAACTGGAACTGAAACAAGGCACAAGGATGTTTTCAAAGACTGGTAGGATCTCTAAAACATTTTTCAAGGACATGTCATGGATAAAGCTAAATACTCCAAGGTTGAGTAATACAACAGATTAATCATTGAGAAGAGTGAAATTATGCTGTTTTGAAAACTATGCCAGGTCAGATTTTCTGCCTAATTATATAAGAAGATTTCTCTAAAAAATACACATTATTTCAAAGACTTATTGGCTGTGAAATAAGTTAAGGTTATTTCAAATGGCTTGTCTGCAAAGAAAGGTGAGATGTAGGGAATCACATAAAGTCGAGGGGAATATAGGTCAATATATACATTGCTGTATGGTGAACTAAGCCTTAGGCCAGCAACAATGGAGAGGACCTGACCCTTAGACACGAACAAGTAAGCTGGAATCTTCAAAAGTTCAAATCTTTATAAGTAAAAAGATTTATTAAAATGAATAACCAAGTGTTTTAATTGACATCAGAAGATGAAAACAATAAACCCTGAGAACATAGAGAAAAGATAAATAAAGATATGAGCAGAACTTAATACAACAGAAAACGTATAAAATTCAGGTGATTTAGTAAGTCCAAAGAATCTTCTTTGAAAAGAATTAAAAGACACACTTTGATTAAGGAAAACCAAAACATAAGTAAAGAATATACAGAAAGAGTCAGGACAATGTTAGAGCAGAGAATATATGAAATGCCAGTAAATTTGAACATTTCTGTCAAGTGGACCATTTCCTAGCTCCTAAAGTTTACCAACACTGACACAAGAGGAAATCATTTAAGGTCATCATGTCTGCCCTTGGCATTCTTGGAATGCCCTGGCCTCAGAATGCAGCCTCTGTAGTCCATGGTAACCTGCGGAGAGGGGGCGGGGCTGAGGGAGGTTGGAACACTGCCCTCACTGAGGGAGTGGGTGTGGCCATCTCTGCTGTGACTGAACAAAGGGCAGGGGATCAGGGGGCCCAGGGCAGGGCCCTCAGAGCCCGGCAGGCCCAGTGGAGTGTCACAAGCTTTTAGGCCCAGGCCAAAGGGCGCCTTCTTTGTCTGCACAGCTGCCCAAACTCTCATCTTTCCACTCAGGTCCCCCTCTTACTTGAAGTGTGTGTGGAATGTGTCCATGCAGTATACCGCGCTGCACAGCTAAACATAGGTCTGGGCATCGTAGCTTCCTGCCAGGTGACCGAAGTTCGCAGGCAGATGGGACCCTGGGACACACGCGGAGAGGCTCCTGCCCGGGCCACAGGCCGCCCACTGCCCCTGCCCCAGATCGGGGGCCGCAAAGCAGCCCGGTCTGATTCCCCTGCCTCTAGAGGGAGTATAGGACCAACACTTGTAGAAAACGGGGACCTTGCGGGCCACTCATTGGAGGGACACAAATAAATCTTTGCCGACTTTCTGCTGAAACTTACGAGCGTTCACACCTAAGCCTCTTACAAGGTCAGCTGTTTAGTGAAACATGAGCTCATGATCTAAATTTACACAATATTGAAGAAAGCAGCTACAAGGGGAGACAATCAGCCAAAACCATCAATACCAGAATTAGATTCCCAAGGCCATCCATCAGATGTAGGAATAATCGGGTGCAAGGCAGAAAATATACGTAAAACTGGAACTGAAACAAGGCACAAGGATGTTTTCAAAGACTGGTAGGATCTCTAAAACATTTTTCAAGGACATGTCATGGATAAAGCTAAATACTCCAAGGTTGAGTAATACAACAGATTAATCATTGAGAAGAGTGAAATTATGCTGTTTTGAAAACTATGCCAGGTCAGATTTTCTGCCTAATTATATAAGAAGATTTCTCTAAAAAATACACATTATTTCAAAGACTTATTGGCTGTGAAATAAGTTAAGGGTATTTCAAATGGCTTGTCTGCAAAGAAAGGTGAGATGTAGGGAATCACAGAAAGTCGAGGGGAAAATAGGTCAATATATACATTGCTGTATGGTGAACTAAGCCTTAGGCCAGCAACAATGGAGAGGACCTGACCCTTAGACACGTACAAGTAAGCTGGAATCTTCAAAAGTTCAAATCTTTATAAGTAAAAAGATTTATTAAAATGAATAACCAAGTGTTTTAATTGACATCAGAAGATGAAAACAATAAACCCTGAGAACATAGAAAAAAGATAAATAAAGATATGAGCAGAACTTAATACAACAGAAAACGTATAAAATTCAGGTGATTTAGTAACTCCAAAGAATCTTCTTTGAAAAGATTTAAAAGACACACTTTGATTAAGGAAAATCAAAACATAAGTAAAGAATATACAGAAAGAGTCAGGACAATGTTAGAGCAGACAATATATGAAATGCCAGTAAATTTGAACATTTCTGTAAAGTGGACCATTTCCTAGCTCCTAAAGTTTACCAACACTGACACAAGAGGAAATCATTTAAGGTCATCATGTCTGCCCTTGGCATTCTTGGAACGCCCTGGCCTCAGAATGCAGCCTCTGTAGTCCATGGTAACCTGCGGAGAGGGGGCGGGGCTGAGGGAGGTTGGAACACTGCCCTCACTGAGGGAGTGGGTGTGGCCAACTCTGCTGTGACTGAACAAAGGGCAGGGGAGCAGGGGGCCCAGGGCAGGGCCCTCAGAGCCCGGCAGGCCCAGTGGAGTGTCACAAGCTTTTAGGCCCAGGCCAAAGGGCGCCTTCTTTGTCTGCACAGCTGCCCAAACTCTCACCTTTCCACTCAGGCCGCCCTCTTACTTGAAGTGTGTGTGGAACGTGTCTGCGCAGTATACCGCGCTGCACAGTTAAGCATAGGTCTGGGCATCGTAGCTTCCTGCCAGGTGACCGAAGTTCGCAGGCAGATGGGTCCCTGGGACACACGCGGAGGGGCTCCTGCCCGGGTCACAGGCCGCACCCTGCCCCTGCCCCAGATCGGGGGCCGCAAACAGCCCTGTCTGAGTCCCCTGCCTCTAGAGGGAGTATTGGACCTACACTTGTAGAAAACGGGGTCCTTGCGGGCCACTCATTGGAGGGACACAAATAAATCTTTGCCGACTTTTGCTGAAACTTACGAGCGTTCACACCTAAGCCTCTTACAAGGTCAGCTGTTTAGCTAAACATGAGCTCATGATCTAAATTTACACAATAATGAAGAAAGCATCTACAAGGGGAGACCATCAGCCAAAACCATCAATACCTGAATTAGATTCCCAAGGCCATCCATCAGATGAAGGAATAATCGGGTGCAAGGCAGAAAATATACATAAAACTGGAACTGAAACAAGGCACAAGGATGTTTTCAAAGACTGGTAGGATCTCTAAAACATTTTTCAAGGACATGTCATTGATAAAGCTAAATACTCCAAGGTTGTGTAATACAACAGATTAATCATTGAGAAGAGTGAAATTATGCTGTTTTGAAAACTATGGCAGGTCAGATTTTCTGCCTAATTATATAAGAAGATTTCTCTAAAAAATACACTTTATTTCAAAGAGTTATTGGCTGTGAAATAAATTAAGGGTATTTCAAATGGCTTGTCTGCAAAGAAAGGTGAGATGTAGGGAATCACAGAAAGTCGAGGGGAAAATAGGTCAATATATACATTGCTGTATGGTGAACTAAGCCTTAGGCCAGCAACAATGGAGAGGACCTGACCCTTAGACACGTACAAGTAAGCTGGAATCTTCAAAAGTTCAAATCTTTATAAGTAAAAAGATTTATTAAAATGAATAACCAAGTGTTTTAATTGACATCAGAAGATGAAAACAATAAACCCTGAGAACATAGAGAAAAGATAAATAAAGATATGAGCAGAACTTAATACAACAGAAAACGTATAAAATTCAGGTGATTTAGTAAGTCCAAAGAATCTTCTTTGAAAAGATTTAAAAGACACACTTTGATTAAGGAAAACCAAAACATAAGTAAAGAATATACAGAAAGAGTCAGGACAATGTTAGAGCAGAGAATATATGAAATGCCAGTGAATTTGAACATTTCTGGAAAGTGGACCATTTCCTAGCTCCTAAAGTTTACCAACACTGACACAAGAGGAAATCATTTAAGGTCATCATGTCTGCCCTTGGCATTCTCGGAACGCCCTGGCCTCAGAATGCAGCCTCTGTAGTCCATGGTAACCTGCGGAGAGGGGGCGGGGCTGAGGAAGATTGGAACACTGCCCTCACTGAGGGAGTGGGTGTGGCCATCTCTGCTGTGACTGAACAAAAGTCAGGGGAGCAGGTGGCCCAGGTCAGGGCCCTCAGAGCCCGGCAGGCCCAGTGGACTGTCACAAGCTTTTAGGCCCAGGCCAAAGGGCGCCTTCTTTGTCTGCACAGCTGCCCAAACTCTCACCTTTCCACTCAGGCCGCCCTCTTACTTGAACTGTGTGTGGAACGTGTCCGCGCAGTACACCGCGCTGCACAGCTAAGCATACGTCTGGGCATCGTAGCTTCCTGCCAGGTGACCGAAGTTCGCAGGCAGATGGGTCCCTGGGACACACGTGGAGAGGCTCTGCCCGGGCCACAGGCCGCCCACTGCCCCTGCCCCAGATCGGGGCCGCAAAGCAGCCCTGTCTGAGTCCCCTATCTCTAGAGGGATTATTGGACCAACACTTGTAGAAAACGGGGTCCTTGCGGGCCACTCATTGGAGGGACACAAATAAATCTTTGCCGACTTTCTGCTGAAACTTACGAGCGTTCACACCTAAGCCTCTTACAAGGTCAGCTGTTTAGCTAAACATGAGCTCATGATCTAAATTTACACAATAATGAAGAAAGCAGCTACAAGGGGAGACAATCAGGCAAAACCATCAATACCAGAATTAGATTCCCAAGGCCATCCATCAGATGTAGGAATAATCGGGTGCAAGGCAGAAAATATACATAAAACTGGAACTGAAACAAGGCACAAGGATGTTTTCAAAGACTGGTAGGATCTCTAAAACATTTTTCAAGGACATGTCATGGATAAAGCTAACTACTCCAAGGTTGAGTAATACAACAGATTAATCATTGAGAAGAGTGAAATTATGCTGTTTTGAAAACTATGGCAGGTCAGATTTTCTGCCTAATTATATAAGAAGATTTCTCTAAAAAATACACATTATTTCAAAGACTTATTGGCTGTGAAATAAGTTAAGGGTATTTCAAATGGCTTGTCTGCAAAGAAAGGTGAGATGTAGGGAATCACAGAAATTCGAGTGGAAAATAGGTCAATATATACATTGCTGTATGGTGAACTAAGCCTTAGGCCAGCAACAATGGAGAGGACCTGACCCTTAGACACGTACAAGTAAGCTGGAATCTTCAAAAGTTCAAATCTTTATAAGTAAAAAGATTTATTAAAATGAATAACCAAGTGTTTTAATTGACATCAGAAGATGAAAACAATAAACCCTGAGAACATAGAAAAAAGATAAATAAAGATATGAGCCGAACTTAATACAACAGAAAACGTATAAAATTCAGGTGATTTAGTAACTCCAAAGAATCTTCTTTGAAAAGATTTAAAAGACACACTTTGATTAAGGAAAACCAAAAAATAAGTAAAGAATATACAGAAAGAGTCAGGACAATGTTAGAGCAGACAATATATGAAATGCCAGTAAATTTGAACATTTCTGTAAAGTGGACCATTTCCTAGCTCCTAAAGTTTACCAACACTGACACAAGAGGAAATCATTTAAGGTCATCATGTCTGCCCTTGGCATTCTCGGAACGCCCTGTCCTCAGAATGCAGCCTCTGTAGTCCATGGTAACCTGCGGAGAGGGGGCGGGGCTGAGGGAGTTTGGAACACTGCCCTCACTGAGGGAGTGGGTGTGGCCATCTCTGCTGTGACTGAACAAAGGGCAGGGGAGCAGGGGGCCCAGGGCAGGGCCCTCAGAGCCCGGCAGGCCCAGTGGACTGTCACAAGCTTTTAGGCCCAGGCCAAAGGGCGCCTTCTTTGTCTGCACAGCTGCCCAAACTCTCACCGTTCCACTCCGGCCGCCCTCTTACTTGAAGTGTGTGTGGAACGTGTCCGCGCAGTATACCGCGCTGCACAGCTAAGCATAGGTCTGGGCATCGTAGCTTCCTGCCAGGTGACCGAAGTTCGCAGGCAGATGTGTCCCTGGGAAACACACGGAGAGGCTCCTGCCAGGGTCACAGGCCGCCCACTGCCCCTGCCCCAGATCGGGTGCCGCAAAGCAGCCCTGTCGGAGTCCCCTGCCTCTAGAGGGAGTATTGGACCAACACTTGTAGAAAACGGGGTCCTTGCGGGCCACTCATTGGAGGGACACAAATAACTCTTTGCTGACTTTCTGCTGAAACTTACAAGCGTTCACACCTAAGCCTCTTACAAGGTCAGCTGTTTAGCTAAACATGAGCTCATGATCTAAATTTACACAATATTGAAGAAAGCAGCTACAAGGGGAGACAATCAGGCAAAACCATCAATAACAGAATTAGATTCCCAAGGCCATCCATCAGATGTAGGAATAATCGGGTGCAAGGCAGAAAATATACATAAAACTGGAACTGAAACAAGGCACAAGGATGTTTTCAAAGACTGGTAGGATCTCTAAAACATTTTTCAAGGACATGTCATTGATAAAGCTAAATACTCCAAGGTTGTGTAATACAACAGATTAATCATTGAGAAGAGTGAAATTATGCAGTTTTGAAAACTATGGCAGGTCAGATTTTCTGCCTAATTATATAAGAAGATTTCTCTAAAAAATACACATTATTTCAAAGACTTATTGGCTGTGAAATAAGTTAAGGGTATTTCAAATGGCTTGTCTGCAAAGAAAGGTGAGATGTAGGGAATCACAGAAAGTCGAGGGGAAAATAGGTCAATATATACATTGCTGTATGGTGAACTAAGCCTTAGGCCAGCAACAATGGAGAGGACCTGACCCTTAGACACGTAGAGGTAAGCTGGAATCTTCAAAAGTTCAAATCTTTATAAGTAAAAAGATTTATTAAAATGAATAACCAAGTATTTTAATTGACATCAGAAGATGAAAACAATAAACACTGAGAACATAGAGAAAAGATAAATAAAGATATGAGCAGAACTTAATACAACAGAAAACGTATAAAATTCAGGTGATTTAGTAAGTCCAAAGAATCTACTTTGAGAAGAATTAAAAGACACACTTTGATTAAGGAAAACCAAAACATAAGTAAAGAATATACAGAAAGAGTCAGGACAATGTTAGAGCAGACAATATATGAAATGCCAGTAAATTTGAACATTTCTGGAAAGTGGACCATTTCCTAGCTCCTAAAGTTTACCAGCACTGACACAAGAGGAAATCTTTTAAGGTCATCATGTCTGCCCTTGGCATTCTCGGAACGCCCTGGCCTCAGAATGCAGCCTCTGTAGTCCATGGTAACCTGCGGAGAGGGGGCGGGGCTGATGGAGGTTGGAACACTGCCCTCACTGAGGGAGTGGGTGTGGCCATCTCTGCTGTGACTGAACAAAGGGCAGGGGAGCAGGGGGCCCAGGGCAGGGCCCTCAGAGCCCGGCAGGCCCAGTGGAGGGTCACAAGTTTTTAGGCCGAGGACAAAGGGCGCCTTCTTTGTCTGCACAGCTGCCCAAACTCTCACCTTTCCACTCAGGCCGCCCTCTTACTTGAAGTGTGTGTGGAACGTGTCCGCGCAGTACACCGCGCTGCACAGCTAAGCATAGATCTGGGCATCATAGCTTCCTGCCAGGTGACCGAAGTTCGCAGGCAGATGGGTCCCTGGGACACACGCGGAGGGGCTCCTGCCCGGGTCACAGGCCGCACACTGCCCCTGCCCCAGATCGGGGGCCGCAAAGCAGCCCTGTCTGAGTCCCCTGCCTCTAGAGGGAGTATTGGACCTACACTTGTAGAAAACGGGGTCCTTGCGGGCCACTCATTGGAGGGACACAAATAAATCTTTGCCGACTTTCTGCTGAAACTTACGAGCGTTCACACCTAAGCCTCTTACAAGGTCAGCTGTTTAGCTAAACATGAGCTCATGATCTAAATTTACCCAATAATGAAGAAAGCATCTACAAGGGGAGACAATCAGCCAAAACCATCAATACCTGAATTAGATTCCCAAGGCCATCCATCAGATGAAGGAATAATCGGGTGCAAGGCAGAAAATATACATAAAACTGGAACTGAAACAAGGCACAAGGATGTTTTAGA
Organism: Mesoplodon mirus; assembly: GCF_964341445.2. Taxonomy (NCBI): domain Eukaryota; kingdom Metazoa; phylum Chordata; class Mammalia; order Artiodactyla; family Ziphiidae; genus Mesoplodon; species Mesoplodon mirus. The sequence continues at coordinate 127,526,940 of NC_138976.1, read as the reverse complement.
AGACTGGTAGGATCTCTAAAACATTTTTCAAGGACATGTCATTGATAAAGCTAAATACTCCAAGGTTGTGTAATACAACAGATTAATCATTGAGAAGAGTGAAATTATGCTGTTTTGAAAACTATGGCAGGTCAGATTTTCTGCCTAATTATATAAGAAGATTTCTCTAAAAAATACACTTTATTTCAAAGAGTTATTGGCTGTGAAATAAGTTAAGGGTATTTCAAATGGCTTCTCTGCAAAGAAAGGTGAGATGTAGGGAATCACAGAAAGTCGAGGGGAAAATAGGTCAATATATACATTGCTGTATGGTGAACTAAGCCTTAGGCCAGCAACAATGGAGAGGACCTGACCCTTAGACACGAACAAGTAAGCTGGAATCTTCAAAAGTTCAAATCTTTATAAGTAAAAAGATTTATTAAAATGAATAACCAAGTGTTTTAATTGACATCAGAAGATGAAAACAATAAACCCTGAGAACATAGAAAAAAGATAAATAAAGATATGAGCAGAACTTAATACAACAGAAAACGTATAAAATTCAGGTGATTTAGTAAGTCCAAAGAATCTTCTTTGAAAAGAATTAAAAGACACACTTTGATTAAGGAAAACCAAAACATAAGTAAAGAATATACAGAAAGAGTCAGGACAATGTTAGAGCAGAGAATATATGAAATGCCAGTAAATTTGAACATTTCTGTAAAGTGGACCATTTCCTAGCTCCTAAAGTTTACCAACACTGACACAAGAGGAAATCATTTAAGGTCATCATGTCTGCCCTTGGCATTCTCGGAACGCCCTGGACTCAGAATGCAGCCTCTGTAGTCCATGGTAACCTGCGGAGAGGGGGCGGGGCTGAGGGAGGTTGGAACACTGCCCTCACTGAGGGAGTGGGTGTGGCCATCTCTGCTGTGACTGAACAAAGGGCAGGGGAGCAGGGGGCCCAGGGCAGGGCCCTCAGAGCCCGGCAGGCCCAGTGGAGTGTCACAAGCTTTTAGGCCCAGGCCAAACGGCGCCTTCTTTGTCTGCACAGCTGCCCAAACTCTCACCTTTCCACTCAGGCCGCCCTCTTACTTGAAGTGTGTGTGGAACGTGTCCGTGCAGTATACCGCGCTGCACACCTAAGCATAGGTCTGGGCATCGTAGCTTCCTGCCAGGTGACTGAAGTTCGCAGGCAGATGGGTCCCTGGGACACACGCGGAGAGGCTCCTGCCCGGGTCACAGGCCGCCCACAGCCCCTGCCCCAGATCAGGGGCCACGAAGCAGCCCTGTCTGAGTCCCCTGCCTCTAGAGGGAGTATTGGACCAACACTTGTAGAAAACGGGGTCCTTGCGGGCCACTCATTGGAGGGACACAAATAAATCTTTGCCGACTTTCTGCTGAAACTTACGAGCGTTCACACCTAAGACTCTTACAAGGTCAGCTGTTTAGCTAAACATGAGCTCATGATCTAAATTTACACAATATTGAAGAAAGCAGCTACAAGGTGAGACAATCAGCCAAAACCATCAATACCAGATTTAGATTCCCAAGGCCATCCATCAGATGTACGAATAATCGGGTGCAAGGCAGAAAATATACATAAAACTGGAACTGAAGCAAGGCACAAGGATGTTTTCAAAGACTGGTAGGATCTCTAAAACATTTTTCAAGGACATGTCATTGATAAAGCTAAATACTCCAAGGTTGTGTAATACAACAGATTAATCATTGAGAAGAGTGAAATTATGCTGTTTTGAAAACAATGGCAGGTCAGATTTTCTGCCTAATTATATAAGAAGATTTCTCTAAAAAATACACAGTATTTCAAAGACTTATTGGCTGTGAAATAAGTTAAGGTTATTTCAAATGGATTGTCTGCAAAGAAAGGTGAGATGTATGGAATCACATAAAGTCGAGGGGAAAATAGGTCATTATATACATTGCTGTATGGTGAACTAAGCCTTAGGCCAGCAACAATGGAGAGGACCTGACCCTTAGACACGTACAAGTAAGCTGGAATCTTCAAAAGTTCAAATCTTTATAAGTAAAAAGATTTATTAAAATGAATAACCAAGTGTTTTAATTGACATCAGAAGATGAAAAGAATAAACCCTGAGAACATAGAAAAAAGATAAATAAAGATATGAGCAGAACTTAATACAACAGAAAACGTATAAAATTCAGGTGATTTAGTAAGTCCAAAGAATCTTCTTTGAAAAAAATTAAAAGACACACTTTGATTAAGGAAAACCAAAACATAAGTAAAGAATATACAGAAAGAGTCAGGACAATGTTAGAGCAGACAATATATGAAATGCCAGTAAATTTGAACATTTCTGGAAAGTGGACCATTTCCTAGCTCCTAAAGTTTACCAACACTGACACAAGAGGAAATCTTTTAAGGTCATCATGTCTGCCCTTGGCATTCTCGGAACGCCCTGGCCTCAGAATGCAGCCTCTGTAGTCCATGGTAACCTGCGGAGAGGGGGCGGGGCTGAGGGAGGTTGGAACACTGCCCTCACTGAGGGAGTGGGTGTGGCCATCTCTGCTGTGACTGAACAAAGGGCAGGGGAGCAGGGGGCCCAGGGCAGGGCCCTCAGAGCCCGGCAGGCCCAGTGGAGGGTCACAAGTTTTTAGGCCTAGGCCAAAGGGCGCCTTCTTTGTCTGCACAGCTGCCCAAACTCTCACCTTTCCACTCAGGCCGCCCTCTTACATGAAGTGTGTGTGGAACGTGTCCGCGCAGTACACCGCGCTGCACAGCTAAGCATAGATCAGGGCATCGTAGCTTCCTGCCAGGTGACCGAAGTTCGCAGGCAGATGGTTCCCTGGGACACACGCGGAGGGGCTCCTGCCCGGGTCACAGGCCGCACACTGGCCCTGCCCCAGATCGGGGGCCGCAAACAGCCCTGTCTGAGTCCCCTGCCTCTAGAGGGAGTATTGGACCTACACTTGTAGAAAACGGGGTCCTTGCGGGCCACTCATTGGAGGGACACAAATAAATCTTTGCCGACTTTCTGCTGAAACTTACGAGCGTTCACACCTAAGCCTCTTACAAGGTCAGCTGTTTAGCTAAACATGAGCTCATGATCTAAATTTACCCAATAATGAAGAAAGCAGCTACAAGTGGAGACCATCAGCCAAAACCATCAATACCTAAATTAGATTCCCAAGGCCATCCATCAGATGTAGGAATAATCGGGTGCAAGGCAGAAAATATACATAAAACTGGAACTGAAACAAGGCACAAGGATGTTTTCAAAGACTGGTAGGATCTCTAAAACATTTTTCAAGGACATGTCATTGATAAAGCTAAATACTCCAAGGTTGTGTAATACAACAGATTAATCATTGAGAAGAGTGAAATTATGCTGTTTTGAAAACTATGGCAGGTCAGATTTTCTGCCTAAGTATATAAGAAGATTTCTCTAAAAAATACACTTTATTTCAAAGAGTTATGGGCTGTGAAATAAATTAAGGGTATTTCAAATGGCTTGTCTGCAAAGAAAGGTGAGATGTAGGGAATCACAGAAAGTCGAGGGGAAAATAGGTCAATATATACATTGCTGTATCGTGAACTAAGCCTTAGGCCAGCAACAATGGAGAGGACCTGACCCTTAGACACGTACAACTAAGCTGGAATCTTCAAAAGTTCAAATCTTTATAAGTAAAAAGATTTATTAAAATGAATAACCAAGTGTTTTAATTGACATCAGAAGATTAAAACAATAAACCCTAACAACATAGAGAAAAGATAAATAAAGATATGAGCAGAACTTAATACAACAGAAAACGTATAAAATTCAGGTGATTTAGTAAGTCCAAAGAATCTTCTTTGAAAAGATTTAAAAGACACACTTTGATTAAGGAAAACAAAAACATAAGTAAAGAATATACAGAAAGAGTCAGGACAATGTTAGAGCAGAGAATATATGAAATGCCAGTAAATTTGAACATTTCTGTAAAGTGGACCATTTCCTAGCTCCTAAAGTTTACCAACACTGACACAAGAGGAAATCATTTAAGGTCATCATGTCTGCCCTTGGCATTCTCGGAACGCCCTGGCCTCAAAATGCAGCCTCTGTAGTCCATGGTAACCTGCGGAGAGGGGGCGGGGTTGAGGAAGATTGGAACACTGCCCTCACTGAGGGAGTGGGTGTGGCCATCTCTGCTGTGACTGAACAAAAGTCAGGGGAGCAGGTGGCCCAGGTCAGGGCCCTCAGAGCCCGGCAGGCCCAGTGGACTGTCACAAGGTTTTAGGCCCAGGCCAAAGGGCGCCTTCTTTGTCTGCACAGCTGCCCAAACTCTCACCTTTCCACTCAGGCCGCCCTCTTACTTGAAGTGTGTTTGGAACGTATCCGCGCAGTACACCGCGCTGCACAGCTAAGCATAGGTCTGGGCATCGTAGCTTCCTGCCAGGTGACCGAAGTTCGCAGGCAGATGTGTCCCTGGGACACACGTGGAGAGGTTCCTGCCCGGGCCACAGGCCGCCCACTGACCCTGCCCCAGATCGGGGCCGCAAAGCAGCCCTGTCTGAGTCCCCTGCCTCTAGAGGGAGTATTGGACCAACACTTGTAGAAAACGGGGTCCTTGCGGGCCACTCATTGGAGGGACACAAATAAATCTTTGCCGACTTTCTGCTGAAACTTACGAGCGTTCACACCTAAGCCTCTTACAAGGTCAGCTGTTTAGCTAAACATGAGCTCATGATCTAAATTTACACAATATTGAAGAAAGCAGCTACAAGGGGAGACAATCAGCCAAAACCATCAATACCAGAATTAGATTCCCAAGGCCATCCATCAGATGAAGGAATAATCGGGTGCAAGGCAGAAAATATACATAAAACTGGAACTGAAACAAGGCACAAGGATGTTTTCAAAGACTGGTAGGTTCTCTAAAACATTTTTCAAGGACATGTCATTGATAAAGCTAAATACTCCAAGGTTGTGTAATACAACAGATTAATCATTGAGAAGAGTGAAATTATGCTGTTTTGAAAACTATGGCAGGTCAGATTTTCTGCCTAATTATATAAGAAGATTTCTCTAAAAAATACACATTATTTCAAAGACTTATTGGCTGTGAAATAAGTTAAGGGTATTTCAAATGGCTTGTCTGCAAAGAAAGGTGAGATGTAGGGAATCACAGAAAGTCGAGGGGAAAATAGGTCAATATATACATTGCTGTATGGTGAACTAAGCCTTAGGCCAGCAACAATGGAGAGGACCTGACTCTTAGACACGAACAAGTAAGCTGGAATCTTCAAAAGTTCAAATCTTTATAAGTAAAAAGATTTATTAAAATGAATAACCGAGTGTTTTAATTGACATCAGAAGATGAAAACAATAAACCCTGAGAACATAGAGAAAAGATAAATAAAGATATGAGCAGAACTAAATACAACAGCAAACGTATAAAATTCAGGTGATTTAGTAAGTCCAAAGAATCCTCTTTGAAAAGAATTAAAAGACACACTTTAATTAAGGAAAACCAAAACATAAGTAAAGAATATACAGAAAGAGTCAGGACAATGTTAGAGCAGAGAATATATGAAATGCCAGTAAATTTGAACATTTCTGTCAAGTGGACCATTTCCTAGCTCCTAAAGTTTACCAACACTGACACAAGAGGAAATCATTTAAGGTCATCATGTCTGCCCTTGGCATTCTTGGAACGCCCTGGCCTCAGAATGCAGCCTCTGTAGTCCATGGTAACCTGCGGAGAGGGGCCGGGGCTGAGGGAGGTTGGAACACTGCCCTCACTGAGGGAGTGGGTGTGGCCATCTCTGCTGTGACTGAACAAAAGTCAGGGGAGCAGGTGGCCCAGGGCAGGGCCCTCAGAGCCCGGCAGGCCCAGTGGACTGTCACAAGCTTTTAGGCCCAGGCCAAAGGGCGCCTTCTTTGTCTGCACAGCTGCCCAAACTCTCACCTTTCCACTCAGGCCGCCCTCTTACTTGAAGTGTGTGTGGAACGTGTCCGTGCAGTATACCGCGCTGCACAGCTAAGCATAGGTCTGGGCATCGTAGCTTCCTGCCAGGTGACCGAAGTTCGCAGGCAGATGGGTCCCTGGGACACACGTGGAGAGGTTCCTGCCCGGGCCACAGGCCGCCCACTGCCCCTGCCCCAGATCGGGGCCGCAAAGCAGCCCTGTCTGAGTCCCCTGCCTCTAGAGGGAGTATTGGACCAACACTTGTAGAAAACGGGGTCCTTGCGGGCCACTCATTGGAGGGACACAAATAAATCTTTGCCGACTTTCTGCTGAAACTTATGAGCGTTCACTCCTAAGACTCTTACAAGGTCAGCTGTTTAGCTAAACATGAGCTCATGATCTAAATTTACACAATAATGAAGAAAGCAGCTACAAGGGGAGACAATCAGCCAAAACCATCAATACCAGAATTAGATTCCCAAGGCCATCCATCAGATGAAGGAATAATCGGGTGCAAGGCAGAAAATATACATAAAACTGGAACTGAAACAAGGCACAAGGATGTTTTCAAAGACTGGTAGGATCTCTAAAACATTTTTCAAGGACATGTCACTGATAAAGCTAAATACTCCAAGGTTGTGTAATACAACAGATTAATCATTGAGAAGAGTGAAATTATGCTGTTTTGAAAACTATGGCAGGTCAGATTTTCTGCCTAATTATATAAGAAGATTTCTCTAAAAAATACACATTATTTCAAAGACTTATTGGCTGTGAAATAAGTTAAGGGTATTTCAAATGGCTTGTCTGCAAAGAAAGGTGAGATGTAGGGAATCACAGAAAGTCGAGGGGAAAATAGGTCAATATATACATTGCTGTATGGTGAACTAAGCCTTAGGCCAGCAACAATGGAGAGGACCTGACCCTTACACACGAACAAGTAAGCTGGAATCTTCAAAAGTTCAAATCTTTATAAGTAAAAAGATTTATTAAAATGAATAACCAAGTGTTTTAATTGACATCAGAAGATGAAAACAATAAACCCTGAGAACATAGAGAAAAGATAAATAAAGATATGAGCAGAACTTAATACAACAAAAAACGAATAAAATTCAGGTGATTTAGTAAGTCCAAAGAATCTTCTTTGAAAAGATTTAAAAGACACACTTTGATTAAGGAAAACCAAAACATAAGTAAAGAATATACAGAAAGAGTCAGGACAATGTTAGAGCAGAGAATATATGAAATGCCAGTAAATTTGAACATTTCTGTCAAGTGGACCATTTCCTAGCTCCTAAAGTTTACCAACACTGACACAAGAGGAAATCATTTAAGGTCATCATGTCTGCCCTTGGCATTCTTGGAACGCCCTGGCCTCAGAATGCAGCCTCTGTAGTCTATGGTAACCTGCGGAGAGGGGGCGGGGCTGAGGGAGGTTGGAACACTGCCCTCACTGAGGGAGTGGGTGTGGCCATCTCTGCTGTGACTGAACAAAGGGCAGGGGAGCAGGGGGCCCAGGGCAGGGCCCTCAGAGCCCGGCAGGACCAGTGGAGTGTCACAAGCTTTTAGGCCCAGGCCAAAGGGCACCTTCTTTGTCTGCACAGCTGCCCAAACTCTCACCTTTCCACTCAGGCCGCCCTCTTACTTGAAGTGTGTGTGGAACGTGTCCGTGCAGTACACCGCGCTGCAGAGATAAGCATAGGTCTGGGCATCGTAGCTTCCTGCCAGGTGACCGAAGTTCGCAGGCAGATGGGTCCCTGGGACACACGCGGAGAGGCTCCTGCCCGGGCCACAGGCCGCCCACTGCCCCTGCCCCAGATCGGGGGGCGCAAAGCAGCCCTGTCTGAGTCCCCTGCCTCTAGAGGGAGTATTGGCCAACACTCGTAGAAAACGGGGTCCTTGCGGGCCACTCATTGGAGGGACACAAATAAATCTTTGCCGACTTTCTGCTGAAACTTACGAGCGTTCACACCTAAGCCTCTTACAAGGTCAGCTGTTTAGCTAAACATGAGCTCATGATCTAAATTTACACAATATTGAAGAAAGCAGCTACAAGGGGAGACAATCAGCCAAAACCATCAATACCAGAATTAGATTCCCAAGGCCATCCATCAGATGTAGGAATAATCGGGTGCAAGGCTGAAAATATACATAAAACTGGAACTGAAACAAGGCACAAGGATGTTTTCAAAGACTGGTAGGATCTCTAAAACATTTTTCAAGGACATGTCATTGATAAAGCTAAATACTCCAAGGTTGTGTAATACAACAGATTAATCATTGAGAAGAGTGAAATTATGCTGTTTTGAAAACTATGGCAGGTCAGATTTTCTGCCTAATTATATAAGAAGATTTCTCTAAAAAATACACATTATTTCAAAGACTTATTGGCTGTGAAATAAGTTAAGGGTATTTCAAATGGCTTGTCTGCAAAGAAAGGTGAGATGTAGGGAATCACAGAAAGTCGAGGGGAAAATAGGTCAATATATACATTGCTGTATGGTGAACTAAGCCTTAGGCCAGCAACAATGGAGAGGACCTGACCCTTAGACACGAACAAGTAAGCTGGAATCTTCAAAAGTTCAAATCTTTATAAGTAAAAAGATTTATTAAAATGAATAACCAAGTGTTTTAATTGACATCAGAAGATGAAAACAATAAACCCTGAGAACATAGAAAAAAGATAAATAAAGATATGAGCAGAACTTAATACAACAGAAAACGTATAAAATTCAGGTGATTTAGTAAGTCCAAAGAATCTTCTTTGAAAAGATTTAAAAGACACACTTTGATTAAGGAAAACAAAATCATAAGTAAAGAATATACAGAAAGAGTCAGGACAATGTTAGAGCAGAGAATATATGAAATGCCAGTAAATTTGAACATTTCTGTCAAGTGGACCATTTCCTAGCTCCTAAAGTTTACCAACACTGACACAAGAGGAAATCATTTAAGGTCATCATGTCTGCCCTTGGCATTCTCGGAACGCCCTGGCCTCAGAATGCAGCCTCTGTAGTCCATGGTAACCTGCGGAGAGGGGGCGGGGCTGAGGAAGGTTGGAACACTGCCCTCACTGAGGGAGTGGGTGTGGCCATCTCTGCTGTGACTGAACAAAAGTCAGGGGAGCAGGTGGCCCAGGGCAGGGCCCTCAGAGCCCGGCAGGCCCAGTGGACTGTCACAAGCTTTTAGGCCCAGGCCAAAGGGCGCCTTCTTTGTCTGCACAGCTGCCCAAACTCTCACCTTTCCACTCAGGCCGCCCTCTTACTTGAAGTGTGTGTGGAACGTGTCCGTGCAGTATACCGCGCTGCACAGCTAAGCATAGGTCTGGGCATCGTAGCTTCCTGCCAGGTGACCGAAGTTCGCAGGCAGATGGGTCCCTGGGACACACGCGGAGAGGCTCCTGCCCGGGCCACAGGCCGCCCACTGCCCCTGCTCCAGATCGGGGGGCGCAAAGCAGCCCTGTGTGAGTCCCCTGCCTCTAGAGGGAGTATTGGACCAACACTTGTAGAAAACGGGGTCCTTGCGGGCCACTCATTGGAGGGAAACAAATAAATCTTTGCCGACTTTCTGCTGAAACTTATGAGCGTTCACTCCTAAGCCTCTTACAAGGTCAGCTGTTTAGCTAAACATGAGCTCATGATCTAAATTTACACAATAATGAAGAAAGCAGCTACAAGGGGAGACAATCAGCCAAAACCATCAATACCAGAATTAGATTCCCAAGGCCATCCATCAGATGAAGGAATAATCGGGTGCAAGGCAGAAAATATACATAAAACTGGAACTGAAACAAGGCACAAGGATGTTTTCAAAGACTGGTAGGATCTCTAAAACATTTTTCAAGGACATGTCATTGATAAAGCTAAATACTCCAAGGTTGTGTAATACAACAGATTAATCATTGAGAAGAGTGAAATTATGCTGTTTTGAAAAATATGGCAGGTCAGATTTTCTGCCTAATTATATAAGAAGATTTCTCTAAAAAATACACATTATTTCAAAGACTTATTGGCTGTGAAATAAGTTAAGGGTATTTCAAATGGCTTGTCTGCAAAGAAAGGTGAGATGTAGGGAATCACAGAAAGTCGAGGGGAAAATAGTTCAATATATACATTGCTGTATGGTGAACTAAGCCTTAGGCCAGCAACAATGGAGAGGACCTGACCCTTAGACACGAACAAGTAAGCTGGAATCTTCAAAAGTTCAAATCTTTATAAGTAAAAAGATTTATTAAAATGAATAACCAAGTGTTTTAATTGACATCAGAAGATGAAAACAATAAACCCTGAGAACATAGAAAAAAGATAAATAAAGATATGAGCAGAACTTAATACAACAGAAAACGTATAAAATTCAGGTGATTTAGTAAGTCCAAAGAATCTTCTTTGAAAAGATTTAAAAGACACACTTTGATTAAGGAAAACAAAATCATAAGTAAAGAATATACAGAAAGAGTCAGGACAATGTTAGAGCAGAGAATATATGAAATGCCAGTAAATTTGAACATTTCTGTCAAGTGGACCATTTCCTAGCTCCTAAAGTTTACCAACACTGACATAAGAGGAAATCATTTAAGGTCATCATGTCTGCCCTTGGCATTCTCGGAACGCCCTGGCCTCAGAATGCAGCCTCTGTAGTCCATGGTAACCTGCGGAGAGGGGGCGGGGCTGAGGAAGGTTGGAACACTGCCCTCACTGAGGGAGTGGGTGTAGCCATCTCTGCTGTGACTGAACAAAAGTCAGGGGAGCAGGTGGCCCAGGGCAGGGCCCTCAGAGCCCGGCAGGCCCAGTGGACTGTCACAAGCTTTTAGGCCCAGGCCAAAGGGCGCCTTCTTTGTCTGCACAGCTGCCCAAACTCTCACCTTTCCACTCAGGCCGCCCTCTTACTTGAAGTGTGTGTGGAACGTGTCCGTGCAGTATACCGTGCTGCACAGCTAAGCATAGGTCTGGGCATCATAGCTTCCTGCCAGGTGACCGAAGTTCGCAGGCAGATGGGTCCCTGGGACACACGCGGAGAGGCTCCTGCCCGGGCCACAGGCCGCCCACTGCCCCTGCCCCAGATCGGGGGGCGCAAAGCAGCCCTGTCTGAGTCCCCTGCCTCTAGAGGGAGTATTGGCCAACACTCGTAGAAAACGGGGTCCTTGTGGGCCACTCATTGGAGGGACACAAATAAATCTTTGCCGACTTTCTGCTGAAACTTACGAGCGTTCACACCTAAGCCTCTTACAAGGTCAGCTGTTTAGCTAAACATGAGCTCATGATCTAAATTTACACAATAATGAAGAAAGCAGCTACAAGGGGAGACAATCAGCCAAAACCATCAATACCAGAATTAGATTCCCAAGGCCATCCATCAGATGAAGGAATAATCGGGTGCAAGGCAGAAAATATACATAAAACTGGAACTGAAACAAGGCACAAGGATGTTTTCAAAGACTGGTAGGATCTCTAAAACATTTTTCAAGGACATGTCATTGATAAAGCTAAATACTCCAAGGTTGTGTAATACAACAGATTAATCATTGAGAAGAGTGAAATTATGCTGTTTTGAAAACTATGCCAGGTCAGATTTTCTGCCTAATTATATAAGAAGATTTCTCTAAAAAATACACATTATTTCAAAGACTTATTGGCTGTGAAATAAGTTAAGGGTATTTCAAATGGCTTGTCTGCAAAGAAAGGTTAGATGTAGGGAATCACAGAAAGTCTAGGGGAAAATAGGTCAATATATACATTGCTGTATGGTGAACTAAGCCTTAGGCCAGCAACAATGGAGAGGACCTGACCCTTAGACACGTACAAGTAAGCTGGAATCTTCAAAAGTTCAAATCTTTATAAGTAAAAAGATTTATTAAAATGAATAACCAAGTGTTTTAATTGACATCAGAAGATGAAAACAATAAACCCTGAGAACATAGAGAAAAGAAAAATAAAGATATGAGCAGAACGTAATACAACAGAAAACGTATAAAATTCAGGTGATTTAGTAAGTCCAAAGAATTTTCTTTGAAAAGATTTAAAAGACACACTTTGATTAAGGAAAACCAAAACATAAGTAAAGAATATACAGAAAGAGTCAGGACAATGTTAGAGCAGAGAATATATGAAATGCCAGTAAATTTGAACATTTCTGTAAAGTGGACCATTTCCTAGCTGCTAAAGTTTACCAACACTGACACAAGAGGAAATCATTTAAGGTCATCATGTCTGCCCTTGGCATTCTTGGAACGCCCTGGCCTCAGAATGCAGCCTCTGTAGTCCATGGTAACCTGCGGAGAGGGGGCGGGGCTGAGGGATGTTGGAACACTGCCCTCACTGAGGGAGTGGGTGTGGCCATCTCTGCTGTGACTGAACAAAGGGCAGGGGAGCAGGGGGTCCAGGGCAGGGCCCTCAGAGCCCGGCAGGCCCAGTGGAGTGTCACAAGCTTTTAGGCCCAGGCCAAAGGGCGCCTTCTTTGTCTGCACAGCTGCCCAAACTCTCATCTTTCCACTCAGGCCGCCCTCTTACTTGAAGTGTGTGTGGAACGTGTCCAGGCAGTATACAGCGCTGCACAGTTAAGCATAGGTCTGGGCATCGTAGCTTCCTGCCAGGTGACCGAAGTTCTCAGGGAGATGGGTCCCTGGGACACACGCGGAGAGGCTCCTGCCCGGGCCACAGGCCGCCCACTGCCCCTGCCCCAGATCGGGGGCCGGAAAGCAGCCCTGTCTGAATCCCCTGCCTCTAGAGGGAGTATTGGACCAACACTTGTAGAAAACGGGGTCCTTGCGGGCCACTCATTGGAGGGACACAAATAAATCTTTGCTGACTTTCTGCTGAAACTTACGAGCGTTCACACCTAAGCCTCTTACAAGGTCAGCTGTTTAGCTAAACATGAGCTCATGATCTAAATTTACACAATATGGAAGAAAGCAGCTACAAGGGGAGACAATCAGCCAAAAGCATCAATACCAGAATTAGATTCCCAAGGCCATCCATCAGATGTAGGAATAATCGGGTGCAAGGCAGAAAATATACATAAAACTGGAACTGAAACAAGGCACAAGTATGTTTTCAAAGACTGGTAGGATCTCTAAAACATTTTTCAAGGACATGTCATTGATAAAGCTAAATATTCCAAGGTTGTGTAATACAACAGATTAATCATTGAGAAGAGTGAAATTATGCTGTTTTGAAAACTATGCCAGGTCAGATTTTCTGCCTAATTATATAAGAAGATTTCTCTAAAAAATACACATTATTTCAAAGACTTATTGGCTGTGAAATAAGTTAAGGGTATTTCAAATGGCTTGTCTGCCAAGAAAGGTGAGATGTAGGGAATCACAGAAAGTCGAGGGGAAAATAGGTCAATATATACATTGCTGTATGGTGAACTAAGCCTTAGGCCAGCAACAATGGAGAGGACCTGACCCTTAGACACGAACAAGTAAGCTGGAATCTTCAAAAGTTCAAATCTTTATAAGTAAAAAGATTTATTAAAATGAATAAACAAGTGTTTTAATTGACATCAGAAGAAGAAAACAATAAACCCTGAGAACATAGAAAAAAGATAAATAAAGATATGAGCAGAACTTAATACAACAGAAAACGTATAAAATTCAGGTGATTTAGTAAGTCCAAAGAATCTTCTTTGAAAAGAATTAAAAGACACACTTTGATTAAGGAAAACCAAAACATAAGTAAAGAATATACAGAAAGAGTCAGGACAATGTTAGAGCAGAGAATATATGAAATGCCAGTAAATTTGAACATTTCTGTCAAGTGGACCATTTCCTAGCTCCTAAAGTTTACCAACACTGACACAAGAGGAAATCATTTAAGGTCATCATGTCTGCCCTTGGAATTCTCGGAACGCCCTGGCCTCAGAATGCAGCCTCTGTAGTTCATGGTAACCTGCGGAGAGGGGGCGGGGCTGAGGGAGGTTGGAACACTGCCCTCACTGAGGGAGTGAGTGTGGCCATGTCTGCTGTGACTGAACAAAGGGCAGGGGAGCAGGGGGCCCAGGGCAGGGCCCTCAGAGACCGGCAGGCCCAGTGGAGTGTCACAAGTTTTTAGGCCCAGGCCAAAGGGCGCCTTCTTTGTCTGCACAGCTGCCCAAACTCTCACCTTTCCACTCAGGCCGCCCTCCTACTTGAAGTGTGTGTGGAACGTGTCCGCGCAGTACACCGCGCTGCACAGCTAAGCATAGTTCTGGGCATCGTAGCTTCCTGCCAGGTGACCGAAGTTCGCAGGCAGATGGGTCCCTGGGACAAACGTGGAGAGGCTCCTGCCCGGGCCACAGGCCGCCCACTGCCCCTGCCCCAGATCGGGGGCCGCAAAGCAGCCCTGTCTGAGTCCCCTGCCTCTAGAGGGAGTATTGGACCAACACTTGTAGAAAACGGGGTCCTTGCGGGCCACTCATTGGAGGGACACAAATAAATCTTTGCCGACTTTCTGCTGAAACTTACGAGCGTTCACACCTAAGCCTCTTACAAGGTCAGCTGTTTAGCTAAACATGAGCTCATGATCTAAATTTACACAATAATGAAGAAAGCAGCTACAAGGGGAGACAATCAGCCAAAACCATCAATACCAGAATTAGATTCCCAAGGCCATCCATCAGATGAAGGAATAATCGGGTGCAAGGCAGAAAATATACATAAAACTGGAACTGAAACAAGGCACAAGGATATTTTCAAAGACTGGTAGGATCTCTAAAACATTTTTCAAGGACATGTCATTGATAAAGCTAAATACTCCAAGGTTGTGTAATACAACAGATTAATCATTGAGAAGAGTGAAATTATGCTGTTTTGAAAACTATGGCAGGTCAGATTTTCTGCCTAATTATATAAGAAGATTTCTCTAAAAAATACACATTATTTCAAAGACTTATTGGCTGTGAAATAAGTTAAGGGTATTTCAAATGGCTTGTCTGCAAAGAAAGGTGAGATGTAGGGAATCACAGAAAGTCGAGGGGAAAATAGGTCAATATATACATTGCTGTATGGTGAACTAAGCCTTAGGCCAGCAACAATGGAGAGGACCTGACCCTTAGACACGTACAAGTAAGCTGGAATCTTCAAAAGTTCAAAGCTTTATAAGTAAAAAGATTTATTAAAATGAATAACCAAGTGTTTTAATTGACATCAGAAGATGAAAACAATAAACCCTGAGAACATAGAAAAAAGATAAATAAAGATATGAGCAGAACTTAATAAAATAGAAAACGTATAAAATTCAGGTGATTTAGTAAGTCCAAAGAATCTTCTTTGAAAAGAATTAAAAGACACACTTTGATTAAGGAAAACCAAAACATAAGTAAAGAATATACAGAAAGAGTCAGGACAATGTTAGAGCAGAGAATATATGAAATGCCAGTAAATTTGAACATTTCTGTCAAGTGGCCCATTTCCTAGCTCCTAAAGTTTACCAACACTGACACAAGAGGAAATCATTTAAGGTCATCATGTCTGCCCTTGGCATTCTCGGAACGCCCTGGCCTCAGAATGCAGCCTCTGTAGTCCATGGTAACCTGCGGAGAGGGGGCGGGGCTGAGGGAGGTTGGAACACTGCCCTCACTGAGGGAGTGGGTGTGGCCATCTCTGCTGTGACTGAACAAAGGGCAGGGGAGCAGAGGGACCAGGGCAGGGCCCTCAGAGCCCGGCAGGCCCCGTGGAGTGTCACAAGTTTTTAGGCCCAGGCCAAAGGGCGCCTTCTTTGTCTGCACAGCTGCCCAAACTCTCACCTTTCCACTCAGGCCGCCCTCTTACTTGAAGTGTGTGTGGAACGTGTCCGCGCAGTATACCGCGCTGCACAGCTAAGCATAGGTCTGGGCATCGTAGCTTCCTGCCAGGTGACCGAAGTTCGCAGGCAGATGGGTCCCTGGGACACACGCGGAGAGGCTCCTGCCCGGGTCACAGGCTGCCCACTGCCCCTGCCCCAGATCGGGGGCCGCAAAGCAGCCCTGTCTGAGTCCCCTGCCTCTAGAGGGAGTATTGGACCAACACTTGTAGAAAACGGGGTCCTTGCGGGCCACTCATTGGAGGGACACTAATACATCTTTGCCGACTCTCTGCTGAAACTTACGAGCGTTCACACCTAAGCCTCTTACAAGGTCAGCTGTTTAGCTAAACATGAGCTCATGATCTAAATTTACACAATAATGAAGAAAGCAGCTACAAGGGGAGACAATCAGCCAAATCCATCAATACCAGAATTAGATTCCCAAGGCCATCCATCAGATGTAGGAAAAATCGGGTGTAAGGCAGAAAATATACATAAAACTGGAACTGAAACAAGGCAAAAGGATGTTTTCAAAGACTGGTAGGATCTCTAAAACATTTTTCAAGGACATGTCATTGATAAAGCTAAATACTCCAAGGTTGTGTAATACAACAGATTAATCATTGAGAAGAGTGAAATTATGCTGTTTTGAAAACTATGGCAGGTCAGATTTTCTGCCTAATTATATAAGAAGATTTCTCTAAAAAATACACATTATTTCAAAGTCTTATTGGCTGTGAAATAAGTTAAGGGTATTTCAAATGGCTTGTCTGCAAAGAAAGGTGAGATGTAGGGAATCACAGAAAGTCGAGGGGAAAATAGGTCAATATATACATTGCTGTATGGTGAACTAAGTCTTAGGCCAGCAACAATGGAGAGGACCTGACCCTTAGACACGTACAAGTAAGCTGGAATCTTCAAAAGTTCAAATCTTTATAAGAAAAAGATTTATTAAAATGAATAACCAAGTGTTTTAATTGACATCAGAAGATGAAAACAATAAACCCTGAGAACATAGAGAAAAGATAAATAAAGATATGAGCAGAACTTAATACAACAAAAAACGAATAAAATTCAGGTGATTTAGTAAGTCCAAAGAATCTTCTTTGAAAAGATTTAAAAGACACACTTTGATTAAGGAAAACCAAAACATAAGTAAAGAATATACCGAAAGAGTCAGGACAATGTTAGAGCAGACAATATATGAAATGCCAGTAAATTTGAACATTTCTGTCAAGTGGACCATTTCCTAGCTCCTAAAGTTTACCAACACTGACACAAGAGGAAATCATTTAAGGTCATCATGTCTGCCCTTGGCATTCTTGGAACGCCCTGGCCTCAGAATGCAGCCTCTGTAGTCCTTGGTAACCTGCGGAGAGGGGGCGGGGCTGAGGGAGTTTGGAACACTGCCCTCACTGAGGGAGTGGGTGTGGCCATCTCTGCTGTGACTGAACAAAGGGCAGGGGAGCAGGGGGCCCAGGGCAGGGCCCTCAGAGCCCAGCAGGCCCAGTGGAGTGTCACAAGTTTTTAGGCCCAGGCCAAAGGGCGCCTTCTTTGTCTGCACAGCTGCCCAAACTCTCACCTTTCCACTCAGGCCGCCCTCTTACTTGAAGTGTGTGTGGAACGTGTCCGCGCAGTACACCGCGCTGCACACCTAAGCATAGTTCTGGGCATCGTAGCTTCCTGCCAGGTGATCGAAGTTCGCAGGCAGATGGGTCCCTGGGACACACGCGGAGAGGCTCCTGCCCGGGTCACAGGCCACCCACTGCCCCAACCCCAGATCGGGGTCCGCAAAGCAGCCCTGTCTGAGTCCCCTGCCTCTAGAGGGAGTATTGGACCAACACTTGTAGAAAACGGGGTCCTTGCGGGCCACTCATTGGAGGGACACAAATAAATCTTTGCCGACTTTCTGCTGAAACTTATGAGCGTTCACACCTAAGCCTCTTACAAGGTCAGCTGTTTAGCTAAACATGAGCTCATGATCTAAATTTACACAATAATGAAGAAAGCAGCTACAAGGGGAGACAATCAGCCAAAACCATCAATACCAGAATTAGATTCCCAAGGCCATCCATCAGATGTAGGAATAATTGGGTGTAAGGAAGAAAATATACATAAAACTGGAACTGAAACCATGCACAAGGATGTTTTCAAAGACTGGTAGGAACTCTAAAACATTTTTCAAGGACATGTCATTGATAAAGCTAAATACTCCAAGGTTGTGTAATACAACAGATTAATCATTGAGAAGAGTGAAATTATGCTGTTTTGAAAACTATGGCAGGTCAGATTTTCTGCCTAATTATATAAGAAGATTTCTCTAAAAAATACACATTATTTCAAAGACTTATTGGCTGTGAAATAAGTTAAGGGTATTTCAAATGGCTTGTCTGCAAAGAAAGGTGAGATGTAGGGAATCACAGAAAGTCGAGGGGAAAATAGGTCAATATATACATTGCTGTATGGTGAACTAAGCCTTAGGCCAGCAACAATGGAGAGGACCTGACCCTTAGACACGTACAAGTAAGCTGGAATCTTCAAAAGTTCAAATCTTTATAAGTAAAAAGATTTATTAAAATGAATAACCAAGTGTTTTAATTGACATCAGAAGATGAAAACAATAAACCCTGAGAACATAGAGAAAAGATAAATAAAGATATGAGCAGAACTTAATACAACAGAAAACGTATAAAATTCAGATGATTTAGTAAGTCCAAAGAATTTTCTTTGAAAAGATTTAAAAGACACACTTTGATTAAGGAAAACCAAAACATAAGTAAAGAATATACAGAAAGAGTCAGGACAATGTTAGAGCAGACAATATATGAAATGCCAGTAAATTTGAACATTTCTGTCAAGTGGACCATTTCCTAGCTCCTAAAGTTTACCAACACTGACACAAGAGGAAATCATTTAAGGTCATCATGTCTGCCCTTGGCGTTCTCGGAACGCCCTGGCCTCAGAATGCAGCCTCTGTAGTCCATGGTAAACTGCGGAGAGGGGGCGGGGCTGAGGGAGGTTGGAACACTGCCCTCACTGAGGGAGTGGGTGTGGCCATCTCTGCTGTGACTGAACAAAGGGCAGGGGAGCAGGGAGCCCAGGGCAGGGCCCTCAGAGCCCGGCAGGCCCAGTGGCGTGTCACAAGCTTTTAGTCCCAGGCCAAAGGGCGCCTTCTTTTTCTGCACAGCTGCCCAAACTCTCACCTTTCCACTCAGGCCGCCCTCTTACTTGAAGTGTGTGTGGAACGTGTCCGTGCAGTATACCACGCTGCACAGCTAAGCATACGTCTGGGCATCGTATCTTCCTGCCAGGTGACCGAAGTTCGCAGGCAGATGTGTCCCTGGGACACACGCGGAGAGGCTCCTGCCCGGGTCACAGGCCGCACATAGCCCCTGCCCCAGATCGGGAGCCGCAAAGCAGCCCTGTCTGAGTCCCCTGCCTCTAGAGGGAGTATTGGACCAACACTTGTAGAAAACGGGGTCCTTGCGGGCGCCTCATTGGAGGGACACAAATAAATCTTTGCCGACTTTCTGCTGAAACTTACGAGCGTTCACACCTAAGCCTCTTACAAGGTCAGCTGTTTAGCTAAACATGAGCTCATGATCTAAATTTACACAATAATGAAGAAATCAGCTACAAGGGGAGACAATCAGCCAAAAGCATCAATACCAGAATTAGATTCCCAAGGCCATCCATCAGATGTAGGAATAATCGGGTGCAAGGCAGAAAATATACATAAAACTGGAACTGAAACAAGGCACAGGGATGTTTTCAAAGACTGGTAGGATCTCTAAAACATTTTTCAAGGACATGTCATTGATAAAGCTAAATACTCCAAGGTTGTGTAATACAACAGATTAATCATTGAGAAGAGTGAAATTATGCTGTTTTGAAAACTATAGCAGGTCAGATTTTCTGCCTAATTATATAAGAAGATTTCTCTAAAAAATACACATTATTTCAAAGACTTATTGGCTGTGAAATAAGTTAAGGGTATTTCAAATGGCTTGTCTGCAAAGAAAGGTGAGATGTAGGGAATCACAGAAAGTCGAGGGGAAAATAGGTCAATATATACATTGCTGTATGGTTAACTAACCCTTAGGCCAGCAACAATGGAGAGGACCTGACCCTTAGACACGTACAAGTAAGCTGGAATCTTCAAAAGTTCAAAGCTTTATAAGTAAAAAGATTTATTAAAATGAATAACCAAGTGTTTTAATTGACATCAGAAGATGAAAACAATAAACCCTGAGAACATAGAGAAAAGATAAATAAAGATATGAGCAGAACTTAATACAACAGAAAACGAATAAAATTCAGGTGATTTAGTAAGTCCAAAGAATTTTCTTTGAAAAGATTTAAAAGACACACTTTGATTAAGGAAAACCAAAACATAAGTAAAGAATATACAGAAAGAGTCAGGACAATGTTAGAGCAGAGAATATATGAAATGCCAGTAAATTTGAATATTTCTGTCAAGTGGACCATTTCCTAGCTCCTAAAGTTTACCAACACTGACACAAGAGGAAATCATTTAAGGTCATCATGTCTGCCCTTGGCATTCTCGGAACGCCCTGGCCTCAGAATGCAGCCTCTGTAGTCCATGGTAATGTGCGGAGAGGGGGCGGGGCTGAGGGAGGTTGGAACACTGCCCTCACTGAGGGAGTGGGTGTGGCCATTTCTGCTGTGACTGGACAAAGGGCAGGGGAGCAGGGGGCCCAGTGCAGGGCCCTCAGAGCCCGGCAGGCCCAGTGGAGTGTCACAAGCTTTTAGGCCCAGGCCAAAGGGCACCTTCTTTGTCTGCACAGCTGCCCAAACTCTCACCTTTCCACTCAGGCCGCCCTCTTACTTGAAGTGTGTGTGGAACGTGTCCGTGCAGTATACCGTGCTGCACAGCTAAGCATAGGTCTGGGCATCGTAGCTTCCTGCCAGGTGACCGAAGTTCGCAGGCAGATGGGTCCCTGGGACACACGCGGAGAGGCTCCTGCCCGGGTCACAGGCCACCCACTGCCCCTACCCCAGATCGGGGGCCGCAAAGCAGCCCTGTCTGAGTCCCCTGCCTCTAGAGGGAGTATTGGACCAACACTTGTAGAAAACGGGGTCCTTGCGGGCCACTCATTGGAGGGGCACAAATAAATCTTTGCCGACTTTCTGCTGAAACTTACGAGCGTTCACACCTAAGCCTCTTACAAGGTCAGCTGTTTAGCTAAACATGAGCTCATGATCTAAATTTACACAATAATGAAGAAAGCAGCTACAAGGGGAGACAATCAGCCAAAACCATCAATACCAGAATTAGATTCCCAAGGCCATCCATCAGATGTAGGAATAATTGGGTGTAAGGAAGAAAATATACATAAAACTGGAACTGAAACCATGCACAAGGATGTTTTCAAAGACTGGTAGGATCTCTAAAACATTTTTCAAGGACATGTCATTGATAAAGCTAAATACTCCAAGGTTGTGTAATACAACAGATTAATCATTGAGAAGAGTGAAATTATGCTGTTTTGAAAACTATAGCAGGTCAGATTTTCTGCCTAATTATATAAGAAGATTTCTCTAAAAAATACACATTATTTCAAAGACTTATTGGCTGTGAAATAAGTTAAGGGTATTTCAAATGGCTTGTCTGCAAAGAAAGGTGAGATGTAGGGAATCACAGAAAGTCGAGGGGAAAATAGGTCAATATATACATTGCTGTATGGTGAACTAAGCCTTAGGCCAGCAACAATGGAGAGGACCTGACCCTTAGACACGTACAAGTAAGCTGGAATCTTCAAAAGTTCAAAGCTTTATAAGTAAAAAGATTTATTAAAATGAATAACCAAGTGTTTTAATTGACATCAGAAGATGAAAACAATAAACCCTGACAACATAGAGAAAAGATAAATAAAGATATGAGCAGAACTTAATACAACAGAAAACGAATAAAATTCAGGTGATTTAGTAAGTCCAAAGAATTTTCTTTGAAAAGATTTAAAAGACACACTTTGATTAAGGAAAACCAAAACATAAGTAAAGAATATACAGAAAGAGTCAGGACAATGTTAGAGCAGAGAATATATGAAATGCCAGTAAATTTGAATATTTGTGTCAAGTGGACCATTTCCTAGCTCCTAAAGTTTACCAACACTGACACAAGAGGAAATCATTTAAGGTCATCATGTCTGCCCTTGGCATTCTCGGAACGCCCTGGCCTCAGAATGCAGCCTCTGTAGTCCATGGTAATGTGCGGAGAGGGGGCGGGGCTGAGGGAGGTTGGAACTCTGCCCTCACTGAGGGAGTGGGTGTGGCCATTTCTGCTGTGACTGGACAAAGGGCAGGGGAGCATGGGGCCCAGTTCAGGGCCCTCAGAGCCCGGCAGGCCCAGTGGAGTGTCACAAGCTTTTAGGCCCAGGCCAAAGGGCACCTTCTTTGTCTGCACAGCTGCCCAAACTCTCACCTTTCCACTCAGGCCGCCCTCTTACTTGAAGTGTGTGTGGAACGTGTCCGTGCAGTATACCGTGCTGCACAGCTAAGCATAGGTCTGGGCATCGTAGCTTCCTGCCAGGTGACCGAAGTTCGCAGGCAGATGGGTCCCTGGGACACACGCGGAGAGGCTCCTGCCCGGGTCACAGGCCACCCACTGCCCCTACCCCAGATCGGGGGCCGCAAAGCAGCCCTGTCTGAGTCCCCTGCCTCTAGAGGGAGTATTGGACCAACACTTGTAGAAAACGGGGTGCTTGCGGGCCACTCATTGGAGGGGCACAAATAAATCTTTGCCGACTTTCTGCTGAAACTTACGAGCGTTCACACCTAAGCCTCTTACAAGGTCAGCTGTTTAGCTAAACATGAGCTCATGATCTAAATTTACACAATAATGAAGAAAGCAGCTACAAGGGGAGACAATCAGCCAAAACCATCAATACCAGAATTAGATTCCCAAGGCCATCCATCAGATGTAGGAATAATTGGGTGTAAGGAAGAAAATATACATAAAACTGGAACTGAAACCATGCACAAGGATGTTTTCAAAGACTGGTAGGATCTCTAAAACATTTTTCAAGGACATGTCATTGATAAAGCTAAATACTCCAAGGTTGTGTAATACAACAGATTAATCATTGAGAAGAGTGAAATTATGCTGTTTTGAAAACTATGGCAGGTCAGATTTTCTGCCTAATTATATAAGAAGATTTCTCTAAAAAATACACATTATTTCAAAGACTTATTGGCTGTGAAATAAGTTAAGGGTATTTCAAATGGCTTGTCTGCAAAGAAAGGTGAGATGTAGGGAATCACAGAAAGTCGAGGGGAAAATAGGTCAATATATACATTGCTGTATGGTGAACTAAGCCTTAGGCCAGCAACAATGGAGAGGACCTGACCCTTAGACACGTACAAGTAAGCTGGAATCTTCAAAAGTTCAAATCTTTATAAGTAAAAAGATTTATTAAAATGAATAACCAAGTGTTTTAATTGACATCAGAAGATGAAAACAATAAACCCTGAGAACATAGAAAAAAGATAAATAAAGATATGAGTAGAACTTAATACAACAGAAAACGAATAAAATTCAGGTGATTTAGTAAGTCCAAAGAATTTTCTTTGAAAAGATTTAAAAGACACACTTTGATTAAGGAAAACCAAAACATAAGTAAAGAATATACAGAAAGAGTCAGGACAATGTTAGAGCAGAGAATATATGAAATGCCAGTAAATTTGAATATTTGTGTCAAGTGGACCATTTCCTAGCTCCTAAAGTTTACCAACACTGACACAAGAGGAAATCATTTAAGGTCATCATGTCTGCCCTTGGCATACTCGGAACGCCCTGGCCTCAGAATGCAGCCTCTGTAGTCCATGGTAATGTGCGGAGAGGGGGCGGGGCTGAGGGAGGTTGGAACTCTGCCCTCACTGAGGGAGTGGGTGTGGCCATTTCTGCTGTGACTGGACAAAGGGCAGGGGAGCAGGGGGCCCAGTGCAGGGCCCTCAGAGCCCGGCAGGCCCAGTGGAGTGTCACAAGCTTTTAGGCCCAGGCCAAAGGGCACCTTCTTTGTCTGCACAGCTGCCCAAACTCTCACCTTTCCACTCAGGCCGCCCTCTTACTTGAAGTGTGTGTGGAACGTGTCCGTGCAGTATACCGTGCTGCACAGCTAAGCATAGGTCTGGGCATCGTAGCTTCCTGCCAGGTGACCGAAGTTCGCAGGCAGATGGGTCCCTGGGACACACGCGGAGAGGCTCCTGCCCGGGTCACAGGCCACCCACTGCCCCTACCCCAGATCGGGGGCCGCAAAGCAGCCCTGTCTGAGTCCCCTGCCTCTAGAGGGAGTATTGGACCAACACTTGTAGAAAACGGGGTCCTTGCGGGCCACTCATTGGAGGGGCACAAATAAATCTTTGCCGACTTTCTGCTGAAACTTACGAGCGTTCACACCTAAGCCTCTTACAAGGTCAGCTGTTTAGCTAAACATGAGCTCATGATCTAAATTTACACAATAATGAAGAAAGCAGCTACAAGGGGAGACAATCAGCCAAAACCATCAATACCAGAATTAGATTCCCAAGGCCATCCATCAGATGTAGGAATAATTGGGTGTAAGGAAGAAAATATACATAAAACTGGAACTGAAACCATGCACAAGGATGTTTTCAAAGACTGGTAGGATCTCTAAAACATTTTTCAAGGACATGTCATTGATAAAGCTAAATACTCCAAGGTTGTGTAATACAACAGATTAATCATTGAGAAGAGTGAAATTATGCTGTTTTGAAAACTATAGCAGGTCAGATTTTCTGCCTAATTATATAAGAAGATTTCTCTAAAAAATACACATTATTTCAAAGACTTATTGGCTGTGAAATAAGTTAAGGGTATTTCAAATGGCTTGTCTGCAAAGAAAGGTGAGATGTAGGGAATCACAGAAAGTCGAGGGGAAAATAGGTCAATATATACATTGCTGTATGGTGAACTAAGCCTTAGGCCAGCAACAATGGAGAGGACCTGACCCTTAGACACGTACAAGTAAGCTGGAATCTTCAAAAGTTCAAAGCTTTATAAGTAAAAAGATTTATTAAAATGAATAACCAAGTGTTTTAATTGACATCAGAAGATGAAAACAATAAACCCTGACAACATAGAGAAAAGATAAATAAAGATATGAGCAGAACTTAATACAACAGAAAACGAATAAAATTCAGGTGATTTAGTAAGTCCAAAGAATTTTCTTTGAAAAGATTTAAAAGACACACTTTGATTAAGGAAAACCAAAACATAAGTAAAGAATATACAGAAAGAGTCAGGACAATGTTAGAGCAGAGAATATATGAAATGCCAGTAAATTTGAATATTTGTGTCAAGTGGACCATTTCCTAGCTCCTAAAGTTTACCAACACTGACACAAGAGGAAATCATTTAAGGTCATCATGTCTGCCCTTGGCATTCTCGGAACGCCCTGGCCTCAGAATGCAGCCTCTGTAGTCCATGGTAATGTGCGGAGAGGGGGCGGGGCTGAGGGAGGTTGGAACTCTGCCCTCACTGAGGGAGTGGGTGTGGCCATTTCTGCTGTGACTGGACAAAGGGCAGGGGAGCATGGGGCCCAGTTCAGGGCCCTCAGAGCCCGGCAGGCCCAGTGGAGTGTCACAAGCTTTTAGGCCCAGGCCAAAGGGCACCTTCTTTGTCTGCACAGCTGCCCAAACTCTCACCTTTCCACTCAGGCCGCCCTCTTACTTGAAGTGTGTGTGGAACGTGTCCGTGCAGTATACCGTGCTGCACAGCTAAGCATAGGTCTGGGCATCGTAGCTTCCTGCCAGGTGACCGAAGTTCGCAGGCAGATGGGTCCCTGGGACACACGCGGAGAGGCTCCTGCCCGGGTCACAGGCCACCCACTGCCCCTACCCCAGATCGGGGGCCGCAAAGCAGCCCTGTCTGAGTCCCCTGCCTCTAGAGGGAGTATTGGACCAACACTTGTAGAAAACGGGGTCCTTGCGGGCCACTCATTGGAGGGGCACAAATAAATCTTTGCCGACTTTCTGCTGAAACTTACGAGCGTTCACACCTAAGCCTCTTACAAGGTCAGCTGTTTAGCTAAACATGAGCTCATGATCTAAATTTACACAATAATGAAGAAAGCAGCTACAAGGGGAGACAATCAGCCAAAACCATCAATACCAGAATTAGATTCCCAAGGCCATCCATCAGATGTAGGAATAATTGGGTGTAAGGAAGAAAATATACATAAAACTGGAACTGAAACCATGCACAAGGATGTTTTCAAAGACTGGTAGGATCTCTAAAACATTTTTCAAGGACATGTCATTGATAAAGCTAAATACTCCAAGGTTGTGTAATACAACAGATTAATCATTGAGAAGAGTGAAATTATGCTGTTTTGAAAACTATGGCAGGTCAGATTTTCTGCCTAATTATATAAGAAGATTTCTCTAAAAAATACACATTATTTCAAAGACTTATTGGCTGTGAAATAAGTTAAGGGTATTTCAAATGGCTTGTCTGCAAAGAAAGGTGAGATGTAGGGAATCACAGAAAGTCGAGGGGAAAATAGGTCAATATATACATTGCTGTATGGTGAACTAAGCCTTAGGCCAGCAACAATGGAGAGGACCTGACCCTTAGACACGTACAAGTAAGCTGGAATCTTCAAAAGTTCAAATCTTTATAAGTAAAAAGATTTATTAAAATGAATAACCAAGTGTTTTAATTGACATCAGAAGATGAAAACAATAAACCCGGACAACATAGAGAAAAGATAAATAAAGATATGAGTAGAACTTAATACAACAGAAAACGAATAAAATTCAGGTGATTTAGTAAGTCCAAAGAATTTTCTTTGAAAAGATTTAAAAGACACACTTTGATTAAGGAAAACCAAAACATAAGTAAAGAATATACAGAAAGAGTCAGGACAATGTTAGAGCAGAGAATATATGAAATGCCAGTAAATTTGAATATTTGTGTCAAGTGGACCATTTCCTAGCTCCTAAAGTTTACCAACACTGACACAAGAGGAAATCATTTAAGGTCATCATGTCTGCCCTTGGCATACTCGGAACGCCCTGGCCTCAGAATGCAGCCTCTGTAGTCCATGGTAATGTGCGGAGAGGGGGCGGGGCTGAGGGAGGTTGGAACTCTGCCCTCACTGAGGGAGTGGGTGTGGCCATTTCTGCTGTGACTGGACAAAGGGCAGGGGAGCAGGGGGCCCAGTGCAGGGCCCTCAGAGCCCGGCAGGCCCAGTGGAGTGTCACAAGCTTTTAGGCCCAGGCCAAAGGGCACCTTCTTTGTCTGCACAGCTGCCCAAACTCTCACCTTTCCACTCAGGCCGCCCTCTTACTTGAAGTGTGTGTGGAACGTGTCCGTGCAGTATACCGTGCTGCACAGCTAAGCATAGGTCTGGGCATCGTAGCTTCCTGCCAGGTGACCGAAGTTCGCAGGCAGATGGGTCCCTGGGACACACGCGGAGAGGCTCCTGCCCGGGTCACAGGCCACCCACTGCCCCTACCCCAGATCGGGGGCCGCAAAGCAGCCCTGTCTGAGTCCCCTGCCTCTAGAGGGAGTATTGGACCAACACTTGTAGAAAACGGGGTCCTTGCGGGCCACTCATTGGAGGGGCACAAATAAATCTTTGCCGACTTTCTGCTGAAACTTACGAGCGTTCACACCTAAGCCTCTTACAAGGTCAGCTGTTTAGCTAAACATGAGCTCATGATCTAAATTTACACAATAATGAAGAAAGCAGCTACAAGGGGAGACAATCAGCCAAAACCATCAATACCAGAATTAGATTCCCAAGGCCATCCATCAGATGTAGGAATAATTGGGTGTAAGGAAGAAAATATACATAAAACTGGAACTGAAACCATGCACAAGGATGTTTTCAAAGACTGGTAGGATCTCTAAAACATTTTTCAAGGACATGTCATTGATAAAGCTAAATACTCCAAGGTTGTGTAATACAACAGATTAATCATTGAGAAGAGTGAAATTATGCTGTTTTGAAAACTATAGCAGGTCAGATTTTCTGCCTAATTATATAAGAAGATTTCTCTAAAAAATACACATTATTTCAAAGACTTATTGGCTGTGAAATAAGTTAAGGGTATTTCAAATGGCTTGTCTGCAAAGAAAGGTGAGATGTAGGGAATCACAGAAAGTCGAGGGGAAAATAGGTCAATATATACATTGCTGTATGGTGAACTAAGCCTTAGGCCAGCAACAATGGAGAGGACCTGACCCTTAGACACGTACAAGTAAGCTGGAATCTTCAAAAGTTCAAAGCTTTATAAGTAAAAAGATTTATTAAAATGAATAACCAAGTGTTTTAATTGACATCAGAAGATGAAAACAATAAACCCTGACAACATAGAGAAAAGATAAATAAAGATATGAGCAGAACTTAATACAACAGAAAACGAATAAAATTCAGGTGATTTAGTAAGTCCAAAGAATTTTCTTTGAAAAGATTTAAAAGACACACTTTGATTAAGGAAAACCAAAACATAAGTAAAGAATATACAGAAAGAGTCAGGACAATGTTAGAGCAGAGAATATATGAAATGCCAGTAAATTTGAATATTTGTGTCAAGTGGACCATTTCCTAGCTCCTAAAGTTTACCAACACTGACACAAGAGGAAATCATTTAAGGTCATCATGTCTGCCCTTGGCATTCTCGGAACGCCCTGGCCTCAGAATGCAGCCTCTGTAGTCCATGGTAATGTGCGGAGAGGGGGCGGGGCTGAGGGAGGTTGGAACTCTGCCCTCACTGAGGGAGTGGGTGTGGCCATTTCTGCTGTGACTGGACAAAGGGCAGGGGAGCATGGGGCCCAGTTCAGGGCCCTCAGAGCCCGGCAGGCCCAGTGGAGTGTCACAAGCTTTTAGGCCCAGGCCAAAGGGCACCTTCTTTGTCTGCACAGCTGCCCAAACTCTCACCTTTCCACTCAGGCCGCCCTCTTACTTGAAGTGTGTGTGGAACGTGTCCGTGCAGTATACCGTGCTGCACAGCTAAGCATAGGTCTGGGCATCGTAGCTTCCTGCCAGGTGACCGAAGTTCGCAGGCAGATGGGTCCCTGGGACACACGCGGAGAGGCTCCTGCCCGGGTCACAGGCCACCCACTGCCCCTACCCCAGATCGGGGGCCGCAAAGCAGCCCTGTCTGAGTCCCCTGCCTCTAGAGGGAGTATTGGACCAACACTTGTAGAAAACGGGGTCCTTGCGGGCCACTCATTGGAGGGGCACAAATAAATCTTTGCCGACTTTCTGCTGAAACTTACGAGCGTTCACACCTAAGCCTCTTACAAGGTCAGCTGTTTAGCTAAACATGAGCTCATGATCTAAATTTACACAATAATGAAGAAAGCAGCTACAAGGGGAGACAATCAGCCAAAACCATCAATACCAGAATTAGATTCCCAAGGCCATCCATCAGATGTAGGAATAATTGGGTGTAAGGAAGAAAATATACATAAAACTGGAACTGAAACCATGCACAAGGATGTTTTCAAAGACTGGTAGGATCTCTAAAACATTTTTCAAGGACATGTCATTGATAAAGCTAAATACTCCAAGGTTGTGTAATACAACAGATTAATCATTGAGAAGAGTGAAATTATGCTGTTTTGAAAACTATGGCAGGTCAGATTTTCTGCCTAATTATATAAGAAGATTTCTCTAAAAAATACACATTATTTCAAAGACTTATTGGCTGTGAAATAAGTTAAGGGTATTTCAAATGGCTTGTCTGCAAAGAAAGGTGAGATGTAGGGAATCACAGAAAGTCGAGGGGAAAATAGGTCAATATATACATTGCTGTATGGTGAACTAAGCCTTAGGCCAGCAACAATGGAGAGGACCTGACCCTTAGACACGTACAAGTAAGCTGGAATCTTCAAAAGTTCAAAGCTTTATAAGTAAAAAGATTTATTAAAATGAATAACCAAGTGTTTTAATTGACATCAGAAGATGAAAACAATAAACCCTGACAACATAGAGAAAAGATAAATAAAGATATGAGCAGAACTTAATACAACAGAAAACGAATAAAATTCAGGTGATTTAGTAAGTCCAAAGAATTTTCTTTGAAAAGATTTAAAAGACACACTTTGATTAAGGAAAACCAAAACATAAGTAAAGAATATACAGAAAGAGTCAGGACAATGTTAGAGCAGAGAATATATGAAATGCCAGTAAATTTGAATATTTGTGTCAAGTGGACCATTTCCTAGCTCCTAAAGTTTACCAACACTGACACAAGAGGAAATCATTTAAGGTCATCATGTCTGCCCTTGGCATTCTCGGAACGCCCTGGCCTCAGAATGCAGCCTCTGTAGTCCATGGTAATGTGCGGAGAGGGGGCGGGGCTGAGGGAGGTTGGAACTCTGCCCTCACTGAGGGAGTGGGTGTGGCCATTTCTGCTGTGACTGGACAAAGGGCAGGGGAGCATGGGGCCCAGTTCAGGGCCCTCAGAGCCCAGCAGGCCCAGTGGAGTGTCACAAGCTTTTAGGCCCAGGCCAAAGGGCACCTTCTTTGTCTGCACAGCTGCCCAAACTCTCACCTTTCCACTCAGGCCGCCCTCTTACTTGAAGTGTGTGTGGAACGTGTCCGTGCAGTATACCGTGCTGCACAGCTAAGCATAGGTCTGGGCATCGTAGCTTCCTGCCAGGTGACCGAAGTTCGCAGGCAGATGGGTCCCTGGGACACACGCGGAGAGGCTCCTGCCCGGGTCACAGGCCACCCACTGCCCCTACCCCAGATCGGGGGCCGCAAAGCAGCCCTGTCTGAGTCCCCTGCCTCTAGAGGGAGTATTGGACCAACACTTGTAGAAAACGGGGTCCTTGCGGGCCACTCATTGGAGGGGCACAAATAAATCTTTGCCGACTTTCTGCTGAAACTTACGAGCGTTCACACCTAAGCCTCTTACAAGGTCAGCTGTTTAGCTAAACATGAGCTCATGATCTAAATTTACACAATAATGAAGAAAGCAGCTACAAGGGGAGACAATCAGCCAAAACCATCAATACCAGAATTAGATTCCCAAGGCCATCCATCAGATGTAGGAATAATTGGGTGTAAGGAAGAAAATATACATAAAACTGGAACTGAAACCATGCACAAGGATGTTTTCAAAGACTGGTAGGATCTCTAAAACATTTTTCAAGGACATGTCATTGATAAAGCTAAATACTCCAAGGTTGTGTAATACAACAGATTAATCATTGAGAAGAGTGAAATTATGCTGTTTTGAAAACTATGGCAGGTCAGATTTTCTGCCTAATTATATAAGAAGATTTCTCTAAAAAATACACATTATTTCAAAGACTTATTGGCTGTGAAATAAGTTAAGGGTATTTCAAATGGCTTGTCTGCAAAGAAAGGTGAGATGTAGGGAATCACAGAAAGTCGAGGGGAAAATAGGTCAATATATACATTGCTGTATGGTGAACTAAGCCTTAGGCCAGCAACAATGGAGAGGACCTGACCCTTAGACACGTACAAGTAAGCTGGAATCTTCAAAAGTTCAAATCTTTATAAGTAAAAAGATTTATTAAAATGAATAACCAAGTGTTTTAATTGACATCAGAAGATGAAAACAATAAACCCGGACAACATAGAGAAAAGATAAATAAAGATATGAGTAGAACTTAATACAACAGAAAACGAATAAAATTCAGGTGATTTAGTAAGTCCAAAGAATTTTCTTTGAAAAGATTTAAAAGACACACTTTGATTAAGGAAAACCAAAACATAAGTAAAGAATATACAGAAAGAGTCAGGACAATGTTAGAGCAGAGAATATATGAAATGCCAGTAAATTTGAATATTTCTGTCAAGTGGACCATTTCCTAGCTCCTAAAGTTTACCAACACTGACACAAGAGGAAATCATTTAAGGTCATCATGTCTGCCCTTGGCATACTCGGAACGCCCTGGCCTCAGAATGCAGCCTCTGTAGTCCATGGTAATGTGCGGAGAGGGGGCGGGGCTGAGGGAGGTTGGAACTCTGCCCTCACTGAGGGAGTGGGTGTGGCCATTTCTGCTGTGACTGGACAAAGGGCAGGGGAGCAGGGGGCCCAGTGCAGGGCCCTCAGAGCCCGGCAGGCCCAGTGGAGTGTCACAAGCTTTTAGGCCCAGGCCAAAGGGCACCTTCTTTGTCTGCACAGCTGCCCAAACTCTCACCTTTCCACTCAGGCCGCCCTCTTACTTGAAGTGTGTGTGGAACGTGTCCGTGCAGTATACCGTGCTGCACAGCTAAGCATAGGTCTGGGCATCGTAGCTTCCTGCCAGGTGACCGAAGTTCGCAGGCAGATGGGTCCCTGGGACACACGCGGAGAGGCTCCTGCCCGGGTCACAGGCCACCCACTGCCCCTACCCCAGATCGGGGGCCGCAAAGCAGCCCTGTCTGAGTCCCCTGCCTCTAGAGGGAGTATTGGACCAACACTTGTAGAAAACGGGGTCCTTGCGGGCCACTCATTGGAGGGGCACAAATAAATCTTTGCCGACTTTCTGCTGAAACTTACGAGCGTTCACACCTAAGCCTCTTACAAGGTCAGCTGTTTAGCTAAACATGAGCTCATGATCTAAATTTACACAATAATGAAGAAAGCAGCTACAAGGGGAGACAATCAGCCAAAACCATCAATACCAGAATTAGATTCCCAAGGCCATCCATCAGATGTAGGAATAATTGGGTGTAAGGAAGAAAATATACATAAAACTGGAACTGAAACCATGCACAAGGATGTTTTCAAAGACTGGTAGGATCTCTAAAACATTTTTCAAGGACATGTCATTGATAAAGCTAAATACTCCAAGGTTGTGTAATACAACAGATTAATCATTGAGAAGAGTGAAATTATGCTGTTTTGAAAACTATGGCAGGTCAGATTTTCTGCCTAATTATATAAGAAGATTTCTCTAAAAAATACACATTATTTCAAAGACTTATTGGCTGTGAAATAAGTTAAGGGTATTTCAAATGGCTTGTCTGCAAAGAAAGGTGAGATGTAGGGAATCACAGAAAGTCGAGGGGAAAATAGGTCAATATATACATTGCTGTATGGTGAACTAAGCCTTAGGCCAGCAACAATGGAGAGGACCTGACCCTTAGACACGTACAAGTAAGCTGGAATCTTCAAAAGTTCAAAGCTTTATAAGTAAAAAGATTTATTAAAATGAATAACCAAGTGTTTTAATTGACATCAGAAGATGAAAACAATAAACCCTGACAACATAGAGAAAAGATAAATAAAGATATGAGCAGAACTTAATACAACAGAAAACGAATAAAATTCAGGTGATTTAGTAAGTCCAAAGAATTTTCTTTGAAAAGATTTAAAAGACACACTTTGATTAAGGAAAACCAAAACATAAGTAAAGAATATACAGAAAGAGTCAGGACAATGTTAGAGCAGAGAATATATGAAATGCCAGTAAATTTGAATATTTGTGTCAAGTGGACCATTTCCTAGCTCCTAAAGTTTACCAACACTGACACAAGAGGAAATCATTTAAGGTCATCATGTCTGCCCTTGGCATTCTCGGAACGCCCTGGCCTCAGAATGCAGCCTCTGTAGTCCATGGTAATGTGCGGAGAGGGGGCGGGGCTGAGGGAGGTTGGAACTCTGCCCTCACTGAGGGAGTGGGTGTGGCCATTTCTGCTGTGACTGGACAAAGGGCAGGGGAGCATGGGGCCCAGTTCAGGGCCCTCAGAGCCCGGCAGGCCCAGTGGAGTGTCACAAGCTTTTAGGCCCAGGCCAAAGGGCACCTTCTTTGTCTGCACAGCTGCCCAAACTCTCACCTTTCCACTCAGGCCGCCCTCTTACTTGAAGTGTGTGTGGAACGTGTCCGTGCAGTATACCGTGCTGCACAGCTAAGCATAGGTCTGGGCATCGTAGCTTCCTGCCAGGTGACCGAAGTTCGCAGGCAGATGGGTCCCTGGGACACACGCGGAGAGGCTCCTGCCCGGGTCACAGGCCACCCACTGCCCCTACCCCAGATCGGGGGCCGCAAAGCAGCCCTGTCTGAGTCCCCTGCCTCTAGAGGGAGTATTGGACCAACACTTGTAGAAAACGGGGTCCTTGCGGGCCACTCATTGGAGGGGCACAAATAAATCTTTGCCGACTTTCTGCTGAAACTTACGAGCGTTCACACCTAAGCCTCTTACAAGGTCAGCTGTTTAGCTAAACATGAGCTCATGATCTAAATTTACACAATAATGAAGAAAGCAGCTACAAGGGGAGACAATCAGCCAAAACCATCAATACCAGAATTAGATTCCCAAGGCCATCCATCAGATGTAGGAATAATTGGGTGTAAGGAAGAAAATATACATAAAACTGGAACTGAAACCATGCACAAGGATGTTTTCAAAGACTGGTAGGATCTCTAAAACATTTTTCAAGGACATGTCATTGATAAAGCTAAATACTCCAAGGTTGTGTAATACAACAGATTAATCATTGAGAAGAGTGAAATTATGCTGTTTTGAAAACTATGGCAGGTCAGATTTTCTGCCTAATTATATAAGAAGATTTCTCTAAAAAATACACATTATTTCAAAGACTTATTGGCTGTGAAATAAGTTAAGGGTATTTCAAATGGCTTGTCTGCAAAGAAAGGTGAGATGTAGGGAATCACAGAAAGTCGAGGGGAAAATAGGTCAATATATACATTGCTGTATGGTGAACTAAGCCTTAGGCCAGCAACAATGGAGAGGACCTGACCCTTAGACACGTACAAGTAAGCTGGAATCTTCAAAAGTTCAAATCTTTATAAGTAAAAAGATTTATTAAAATGAATAACCAAGTGTTTTAATTGACATCAGAAGATGAAAACAATAAACCCGGACAACATAGAGAAAAGATAAATAAAGATATGAGTAGAACTTAATACAACAGAAAACGAATAAAATTCAGGTGATTTAGTAAGTCCAAAGAATTTTCTTTGAAAAGATTTAAAAGACACACTTTGATTAAGGAAAACCAAAACATAAGTAAAGAATATACAGAAAGAGTCAGGACAATGTTAGAGCAGAGAATATATGAAATGCCAGTAAATTTGAATATTTCTGTCAAGTGGACCATTTCCTAGCTCCTAAAGTTTACCAACACTGACACAAGAGGAAATCATTTAAGGTCATCATGTCTGCCCTTGGCATACTCGGAACGCCCTGGCCTCAGAATGCAGCCTCTGTAGTCCATGGTAATGTGCGGAGAGGGGGCGGGGCTGAGGGAGGTTGGAACTCTGCCCTCACTGAGGGAGTGGGTGTGGCCATTTCTGCTGTGACTGGACAAAGGGCAGGGGAGCAGGGGGCCCAGTGCAGGGCCCTCAGAGCCCGGCAGGCCCAGTGGAGTGTCACAAGCTTTTAGGCCCAGGCCAAAGGGCACCTTCTTTGTCTGCACAGCTGCCCAAACTCTCACCTTTCCACTCAGGCCGCCCTCTTACTTGAAGTGTGTGTGGAACGTGTCCGTGCAGTATACCGTGCTGCACAGCTAAGCATAGGTCTGGGCATCGTAGCTTCCTGCCAGGTGACCGAAGTTCGCAGGCAGATGGGTCCCTGGGACACACGCGGAGAGGCTCCTGCCCAGGTCACAGGCCACCCACTGCCCCTACCCCAGATCGGGGGCCGCAAAGCAGCCCTGTCTGAGTCCCCTGCCTCTAGAGGGAGTATTGGACCAACACTTGTAGAAAACGGGGTCCTTGCGGGCCACTCATTGGAGGGGCACAAATAAATCTTTGCCGACTTTCTGCTGAAACTTACGAGCGTTCACACCTAAGCCTCTTACAAGGTCAGCTGTTTAGCTAAACATGAGCTCATGATCTAAATTTACACAATAATGAAGAAAGCAGCTACAAGGGGAGACAATCAGCCAAAACCATCAATACCAGAATTAGATTCCCAAGGCCATCCATCAGATGTAGGAATAATTGGGTGTAAGGAAGAAAATATACATAAAACTGGAACTGAAACCATGCACAAGGATGTTTTCAAAGACTGGTAGGATCTCTAAAACATTTTTCAAGGACATGTCATTGATAAAGCTAAATACTCCAAGGTTGTGTAATACAACAGATTAATCATTGAGAAGAGTGAAATTATGCTGTTTTGAAAACTATAGCAGGTCAGATTTTCTGCCTAATTATATAAGAAGATTTCTCTAAAAAATACACATTATTTCAAAGACTTATTGGCTGTGAAATAAGTTAAGGGTATTTCAAATGGCTTGTCTGCAAAGAAAGGTGAGATGTAGGGAATCACAGAAAGTCGAGGGGAAAATAGGTCAATATATACATTGCTGTATGGTGAACTAAGCCTTAGGCCAGCAACAATGGAGAGGACCTGACCCTTAGACACGTACAAGTAAGCTGGAATCTTCAAAAGTTCAAAGCTTTATAAGTAAAAAGATTTATTAAAATGAATAACCAAGTGTTTTAATTGACATCAGAAGATGAAAACAATAAACCCTGACAACATAGAGAAAAGATAAATAAAGATATGAGCAGAACTTAATACAACAGAAAACGAATAAAATTCAGGTGATTTAGTAAGTCCAAAGAATTTTCTTTGAAAAGATTTAAAAGACACACTTTGATTAAGGAAAACCAAAACATAAGTAAAGAATATACAGAAAGAGTCAGGACAATGTTAGAGCAGAGAATATATGAAATGCCAGTAAATTTGAATATTTGTGTCAAGTGGACCATTTCCTAGCTCCTAAAGTTTACCAACACTGACACAAGAGGAAATCATTTAAGGTCATCATGTCTGCCCTTGGCATTCTCGGAACGCCCTGGCCTCAGAATGCAGCCTCTGTAGTCCATGGTAATGTGCGGAGAGGGGGCGGGGCTGAGGGAGGTTGGAACTCTGCCCTCACTGAGGGAGTGGGTGTGGCCATTTCTGCTGTGACTGGACAAAGGGCAGGGGAGCATGGGGCCCAGTTCAGGGCCCTCAGAGCCCAGCAGGCCCAGTGGAGTGTCACAAGCTTTTAGGCCCAGGCCAAAGGGCACCTTCTTTGTCTGCACAGCTGCCCAAACTCTCACCTTTCCACTCAGGCCGCCCTCTTACTTGAAGTGTGTGTGGAACGTGTCCGTGCAGTATACCGTGCTGCACAGCTAAGCATAGGTCTGGGCATCGTAGCTTCCTGCCAGGTGACCGAAGTTCGCAGGCAGATGGGTCCCTGGGACACACGCGGAGAGGCTCCTGCCCGGGTCACAGGCCACCCACTGCCCCTACCCCAGATCGGGGGCCGCAAAGCAGCCCTGTCTGAGTCCCCTGCCTCTAGAGGGAGTATTGGACCAACACTTGTAGAAAACGGGGTCCTTGCGGGCCACTCATTGGAGGGGCACAAATAAATCTTTGCCGACTTTCTGCTGAAACTTACGAGCGTTCACACCTAAGCCTCTTACAAGGTCAGCTGTTTAGCTAAACATGAGCTCATGATCTAAATTTACACAATAATGAAGAAAGCAGCTACAAGGGGAGACAATCAGCCAAAACCATCAATACCAGAATTAGATTCCCAAGGCCATCCATCAGATGTAGGAATAATTGGGTGTAAGGAAGAAAATATACATAAAACTGGAACTGAAACCATGCACAAGGATGTTTTCAAAGACTGGTAGGATCTCTAAAACATTTTTCAAGGACATGTCATTGATAAAGCTAAATACTCCAAGGTTGTGTAATACAACAGATTAATCATTGAGAAGAGTGAAATTATGCTGTTTTGAAAACTATAGCAGGTCAGATTTTCTGCCTAATTATATAAGAAGATTTCTCTAAAAAATACACATTATTTCAAAGACTTATTGGCTGTGAAATAAGTTAAGGGTATTTCAAATGGCTTGTCTGCAAAGAAAGGTGAGATGTAGGGAATCACAGAAAGTCGAGGGGAAAATAGGTCAATATATACATTGCTGTATGGTGAACTAAGCCTTAGGCCAGCAACAATGGAGAGGACCTGACCCTTAGACACGTACAAGTAAGCTGGAATCTTCAAAAGTTCAAAGCTTTATAAGTAAAAAGATTTATTAAAATGAATAACCAAGTGTTTTAATTGACATCAGAAGATGAAAACAATAAACCCTGACAACATAGAGAAAAGATAAATAAAGATATGAGCAGAACTTAATACAACAGAAAACGAATAAAATTCAGGTGATTTAGTAAGTCCAAAGAATTTTCTTTGAAAAGATTTAAAAGACACACTTTGATTAAGGAAAACCAAAACATAAGTAAAGAATATACAGAAAGAGTCAGGACAATGTTAGAGCAGAGAATATATGAAATGCCAGTAAATTTGAATATTTGTGTCAAGTGGACCATTTCCTAGCTCCTAAAGTTTACCAACACTGACACAAGAGGAAATCATTTAAGGTCATCATGTCTGCCCTTGGCATTCTCGGAACGCCCTGGCCTCAGAATGCAGCCTCTGTAGTCCATGGTAATGTGTGGAGAGGGGGCGGGGCTGAGGGAGGTTGGAACTCTGCCCTCACTGAGGGAGTGGGTGTGGCCATTTCTGCTGTGACTGGACAAAGGGCAGGGGAGCATGGGGCCCAGTTCAGGGCCCTCAGAGCCCGGCAGGCCCAGTGGAGTGTCACAAGCTTTTAGGCCCAGGCCAAAGGGCACCTTCTTTGTCTGCACAGCTGCCCAAACTCTCACCTTTCCACTCAGGCCGCCCTCTTACTTGAAGTGTGTGTGGAACGTGTCCGTGCAGTATACCGTGCTGCACAGCTAAGCATAGGTCTGGGCATCGTAGCTTCCTGCCAGGTGACCGAAGTTCGCAGGCAGATGGGTCCCTGGGACACACGCGGAGAGGCTCCTGCCCGGGTCACAGGCCACCCACTGCCCCTACCCCAGATCGGGGGCCGCAAAGCAGCCCTGTCTGAGTCCCCTGCCTCTAGAGGGAGTATTGGACCAACACTTGTAGAAAACGGGGTCCTTGCGGGCCACTCATTGGAGGGGCACAAATAAATCTTTGCCGACTTTCTGCTGAAACTTACGAGCGTTCACACCTAAGCCTCTTACAAGGTCAGCTGTTTAGCTAAACATGAGCTCATGATCTAAATTTACACAATAATGAAGAAAGCAGCTACAAGGGGAGACAATCAGCCAAAACCATCAATACCAGAATTAGATTCCCAAGGCCATCCATCAGATGTAGGAATAATTGGGTGTAAGGAAGAAAATATACATAAAACTGGAACTGAAACCATGCACAAGGATGTTTTCAAAGACTGGTAGGATCTCTAAAACATTTTTCAAGGACATGTCATTGATAAAGCTAAATACTCCAAGGTTGTGTAATACAACAGATTAATCATTGAGAAGAGTGAAATTATGCTGTTTTGAAAACTATGGCAGGTCAGATTTTCTGCCTAATTATATAAGAAGATTTCTCTAAAAAATACACATTATTTCAAAGACTTATTGGCTGTGAAATAAGTTAAGGGTATTTCAAATGGCTTGTCTGCAAAGAAAGGTGAGATGTAGGGAATCACAGAAAGTCGAGGGGAAAATAGGTCAATATATACATTGCTGTATGGTGAACTAAGCCTTAGGCCAGCAACAATGGAGAGGACCTGACCCTTAGACACGTACAAGTAAGCTGGAATCTTCAAAAGTTCAAATCTTTATAAGTAAAAAGATTTATTAAAATGAATAACCAAGTGTTTTAATTGACATCAGAAGATGAAAACAATAAACCCGGACAACATAGAGAAAAGATAAATAAAGATATGAGTAGAACTTAATACAACAGAAAACGAATAAAATTCAGGTGATTTAGTAAGTCCAAAGAATTTTCTTTGAAAAGATTTAAAAGACACACTTTGATTAAGGAAAACCAAAACATAAGTAAAGAATATACAGAAAGAGTCAGGACAATGTTAGAGCAGAGAATATATGAAATGCCAGTAAATTTGAATATTTCTGTCAAGTGGACCATTTCCTAGCTCCTAAAGTTTACCAACACTGACACAAGAGGAAATCATTTAAGGTCATCATGTCTGCCCTTGGCATACTCGGAACGCCCTGGCCTCAGAAAGCAGCCTCTGTAGTCCATGGTAATGTGCGGAGAGGGGGCGGGGCTGAGGGAGGTTGGAACTCTGCCCTCACTGAGGGAGTGGGTGTGGCCACTTCTGCTGTGACTGGACAAAGGGCAGGGGAGCAGGGGGCCCAGTGCAGGGCCCTCAGAGCCCGGCAGGCCCAGTGGAGTGTCACAAGCTTTTAGGCCCAGGCCAAAGGGCACCTTCTTTGTCTGCACAGCTGCCCAAACTCTCACCTTTCCACTCAGGCCGCCCTCTTACTTGAAGTGTGTGTGGAACGTGTCCGTGCAGTATACCGTGCTGCACAGCTAAGCATAGGTCTGGGCATCGTAGCTTCCTGCCAGGTGACCGAAGTTCGCAGGCAGATGGGTCCCTGGGACACACGCGGAGAGGCTCCTGCCCGGGTCACAGGCCACCCACTGCCCCTACCCCAGATCGGGGGCCGCAAAGCAGCCCTGTCTGAGTCCCCTGCCTCTAGAGGGAGTATTGGACCAACACTTGTAGAAAACGGGGTCCTTGCGGGCCACTCATTGGAGGGGCACAAATAAATCTTTGCCGACTTTCTGCTGAAACTTATGAGCGTTCACACCTAAGCCTCTTACAAGGTCAGCTGTTTAGCTAAACATGAGCTCATGATCTAAATTTACACAATAATGAAGAAAGCAGCTACAAGGGGAGACAATCAGCCAAAACCATCAATACCAGAATTAGATTCCCAAGGCCATCCATCAGATGTAGGAATAATTGGGTGTAAGGAAGAAAATATACATAAAACTGGAACTGAAACCATGCACAAGGATGTTTTCAAAGACTGGTAGGATCTCTAAAACATTTTTCAAGGACATGTCATTGATAAAGCTAAATACTCCAAGGTTGTGTAATACAACAGATTAATCATTGAGAAGAGTGAAATTATGCTGTTTTGAAAACTATAGCAGGTCAGATTTTCTGCCTAATTATATAAGAAGATTTCTCTAAAAAATACACATTATTTCAAAGACTTATTGGCTGTGAAATAAGTTAAGGGTATTTCAAATGGCTTGTCTGCAAAGAAAGGTGAGATGTAGGGAATCACAGAAAGTCGAGGGGAAAATAGGTCAATATATACATTGCTGTATGGTGAACTAAGCCTTAGGCCAGCAACAATGGAGAGGACCTGACCCTTAGACACGTACAAGTAAGCTGGAATCTTCAAAAGTTCAAAGCTTTATAAGTAAAAAGATTTATTAAAATGAATAACCAAGTGTTTTAATTGACATCAGAAGATGAAAACAATAAACCCTGACAACATAGAGAAAAGATAAATAAAGATATGAGCAGAACTTAATACAACAGAAAACGAATAAAATTCAGGTGATTTAGTAAGTCCAAAGAATTTTCTTTGAAAAGATTTAAAAGACACACTTTGATTAAGGAAAACCAAAACATAAGTAAAGAATATACAGAAAGAGTCAGGACAATGTTAGAGCAGAGAATATATGAAATGCCAGTAAATTTGAATATTTGTGTCAAGTGGACCATTTCCTAGCTCCTAAAGTTTACCAACACTGACACAAGAGGAAATCATTTAAGGTCATCATGTCTGCCCTTGGCATTCTCGGAACGCCCTGGCCTCAGAATGCAGCCTCTGTAGTCCATGGTAATGTGCGGAGAGGGGGCGGGGCTGAGGGAGGTTGGAACTCTGCCGTCACTGAGGGAGTGGGTGTGGCCATTTCTGCTGTGACTGGACAAAGGGCAGGGGAGCATGGGGCCCAGTTCAGGGCCCTCAGAGCCCGGCAGGCCCAGTGGAGTGTCACAAGCTTTTAGGCCCAGGCCAAAGGGCACCTTCTTTGTCTGCACAGCTGCCCAAACTCTCACCTTTCCACTCAGGCCGCCCTCTTACTTGAAGTGTGTGTGGAACGTGTCCGTGCAGTATACCGTGCTGCACAGCTAAGCATAGGTCTGGGCATCGTAGCTTCCTGCCAGGTGACCGAAGTTCGCAGGCAGATGGGTCCCTGGGACACACGCGGAGAGGCTCCTGCCCGGGTCACAGGCCACCCACTGCCCCTACCCCAGATCGGGGGCCGCAAAGCAGCCCTGTCTGAGTCCCCTGCCTCTAGAGGGAGTATTGGACCAACACTTGTAGAAAACGGGGTCCTTGCGGGCCACTCATTGGAGGGGCACAAATAAATCTTTGCCGACTTTCTGCTGAAACTTATGAGCGTTCACACCTAAGCCTCTTACAAGGTCAGCTGTTTAGCTAAACATGAGCTCATGATCTAAATTTACACAATAATGAAGAAAGCAGCTACAAGGGGAGACAATCAGCCAAAACCATCAATACCAGAATTAGATTCCCAAGGCCATCCATCAGATGTAGGAATAATTGGGTGTAAGGAAGAAAATATACATAAAACTGGAACTGAAACCATGCACAAGGATGTTTTCAAAGACTGGTAGGATCTCTAAAACATTTTTCAAGGACATGTCATTGATAAAGCTAAATACTCCAAGGTTGTGTAATACAACAGATTAATCATTGAGAAGAGTGAAATTATGCTGTTTTGAAAACTATAGCAGGTCAGATTTTCTGCCTAATTATATAAGAAGATTTCTCTAAAAAATACACATTATTTCAAAGACTTATTGGCTGTGAAATAAGTTAAGGGTATTTCAAATGGCTTGTCTGCAAAGAAAGGTGAGATGTAGGGAATCACAGAAAGTCGAGGGGAAAATAGGTCAATATATACATTGCTGTATGGTGAACTAAGCCTTAGGCCAGCAACAATGGAGAGGACCTGACCCTTAGACACGTACAAGTAAGCTGGAATCTTCAAAAGTTCAAAGCTTTATAAGTAAAAAGATTTATTAAAATGAATAACCAAGTGTTTTAATTGACATCAGAAGATGAAAACAATAAACCCTGACAACATAGAGAAAAGATAAATAAAGATATGAGCAGAACTTAATACAACAGAAAACGAATAAAATTCAGGTGATTTAGTAAGTCCAAAGAATTTTCTTTGAAAAGATTTAAAAGACACACTTTGATTAAGGAAAACCAAAACATAAGTAAAGAATATACAGAAAGAGTCAGGACAATGTTAGAGCAGAGAATATATGAAATGCCAGTAAATTTGAATATTTGTGTCAAGTGGACCATTTCCTAGCTCCTAAAGTTTACCAACACTGACACAAGAGGAAATCATTTAAGGTCATCATGTCTGCCCTTGGCATTCTCGGAACGCCCTGGCCTCAGAATGCAGCCTCTGTAGTCCATGGTAATGTGCGGAGAGGGGGCGGGGCTGAGGGAGGTTGGAACTCTGCCGTCACTGAGGGAGTGGGTGTGGCCATTTCTGCTGTGACTGGACAAAGGGCAGGGGAGCATGGGGCCCAGTTCAGGGCCCTCAGAGCCCGGCAGGCCCAGTGGAGTGTCACAAGCTTTTAGGCCCAGGCCAAAGGGCACCTTCTTTGTCTGCACAGCTGCCCAAACTCTCACCTTTCCACTCAGGCCGCCCTCTTACTTGAAGTGTGTGTGGAACGTGTCCGTGCAGTATACCGTGCTGCACAGCTAAGCATAGGTCTGGGCATCGTAGCTTCCTGCCAGGTGACCGAAGTTCGCAGGCAGATGGGTCCCTGGGACACACGCGGAGAGGCTCCTGCCCGGGTCACAGGCCACCCACTGCCCCTACCCCAGATCGGGGGCCGCAAAGCAGCCCTGTCTGAGTCCCCTGCCTCTAGAGGGAGTATTGGACCAACACTTGTAGAAAACGGGGTCCTTGCGGGCCACTCATTGGAGGGGCAC
This sequence comes from Mesoplodon mirus, assembly GCF_964341445.2. NCBI lineage: Eukaryota > Metazoa > Chordata > Mammalia > Artiodactyla > Ziphiidae > Mesoplodon > Mesoplodon mirus. The sequence continues at coordinate 127,483,445 of NC_138976.1, read as the reverse complement.
AAATAAATCTTTGCCGACTTTCTGCTGAAACTTATGAGCGTTCACACCTAAGCCTCTTACAAGGTCAGCTGTTTAGCTAAACATGAGCTCATGATCTAAATTTACACAATAATGAAGAAAGCAGCTACAAGGGGAGACAATCAGCCAAAACCATCAATACCAGAATTAGATTCCCAAGGCCATCCATCAGATGTAGGAATAATTGGGTGTAAGGAAGAAAATATACATAAAACTGGAACTGAAACCATGCACAAGGATGTTTTCAAAGACTGGTAGGATCTCTAAAACATTTTTCAAGGACATGTCATTGATAAAGCTAAATACTCCAAGGTTGTGTAATACAACAGATTAATCATTGAGAAGAGTGAAATTATGCTGTTTTGAAAACTATAGCAGGTCAGATTTTCTGCCTAATTATATAAGAAGATTTCTCTAAAAAATACACATTATTTCAAAGACTTATTGGCTGTGAAATAAGTTAAGGGTATTTCAAATGGCTTGTCTGCAAAGAAAGGTGAGATGTAGGGAATCACAGAAAGTCGAGGGGAAAATAGGTCAATATATACATTGCTGTATGGTGAACTAAGCCTTAGGCCAGCAACAATGGAGAGGACCTGACCCTTAGACACGTACAAGTAAGCTGGAATCTTCAAAAGTTCAAAGCTTTATAAGTAAAAAGATTTATTAAAATGAATAACCAAGTGTTTTAATTGACATCAGAAGATGAAAACAATAAACCCTGACAACATAGAGAAAAGATAAATAAAGATATGAGCAGAACTTAATACAACAGAAAACGAATAAAATTCAGGTGATTTAGTAAGTCCAAAGAATTTTCTTTGAAAAGATTTAAAAGACACACTTTGATTAAGGAAAACCAAAACATAAGTAAAGAATATACAGAAAGAGTCAGGACAATGTTAGAGCAGAGAATATATGAAATGCCAGTAAATTTGAATATTTGTGTCAAGTGGACCATTTCCTAGCTCCTAAAGTTTACCAACACTGACACAAGAGGAAATCATTTAAGGTCATCATGTCTGCCCTTGGCATTCTCGGAACGCCCTGGCCTCAGAATGCAGCCTCTGTAGTCCATGGTAATGTGCGGAGAGGGGGCGGGGCTGAGGGAGGTTGGAACTCTGCCCTCACTGAGGGAGTGGGTGTGGCCATTTCTGCTGTGACTGGACAAAGGGCAGGGGAGCATGGGGCCCAGTTCAGGGCCCTCAGAGCCCGGCAGGCCCAGTGGAGTGTCACAAGCTTTTAGGCCCAGGCCAAAGGGCACCTTCTTTGTCTGCACAGCTGCCCAAACTCTCACCTTTCCACTCAGGCCGCCCTCTTACTTGAAGTGTGTGTGGAACGTGTCCGTGCAGTATACCGTGCTGCACAGCTAAGCATAGGTCTGGGCATCGTAGCTTCCTGCCAGGTGACCGAAGTTCGCAGGCAGATGGGTCCCTGGGACACACGCGGAGAGGCTCCTGCCCGGGTCACAGGCCACCCACTGCCCCTACCCCAGATCGGGGGCCGCAAAGCAGCCCTGTCTGAGTCCCCTGCCTCTAGAGGGAGTATTGGACCAACACTTGTAGAAAACGGGGTCCTTGCGGGCCACTCATTGGAGGGGCACAAATAAATCTTTGCCGACTTTCTGCTGAAACTTACGAGCGTTCACACCTAAGCCTCTTACAAGGTCAGCTGTTTAGCTAAACATGAGCTCATGATCTAAATTTACACAATAATGAAGAAAGCAGCTACAAGGGGAGACAATCAGCCAAAACCATCAATACCAGAATTAGATTCCCAAGGCCATCCATCAGATGTAGGAATAATTGGGTGTAAGGAAGAAAATATACATAAAACTGGAACTGAAACCATGCACAAGGATGTTTTCAAAGACTGGTAGGATCTCTAAAACATTTTTCAAGGACATGTCATTGATAAAGCTAAATACTCCAAGGTTGTGTAATACAACAGATTAATCATTGAGAAGAGTGAAATTATGCTGTTTTGAAAACTATGGCAGGTCAGATTTTCTGCCTAATTATATAAGAAGATTTCTCTAAAAAATACACATTATTTCAAAGACTTATTGGCTGTGAAATAAGTTAAGGGTATTTCAAATGGCTTGTCTGCAAAGAAAGGTGAGATGTAGGGAATCACAGAAAGTCGAGGGGAAAATAGGTCAATATATACATTGCTGTATGGTGAACTAAGCCTTAGGCCAGCAACAATGGAGAGGACCTGACCCTTAGACACGTACAAGTAAGCTGGAATCTTCAAAAGTTCAAATCTTTATAAGTAAAAAGATTTATTAAAATGAATAACCAAGTGTTTTAATTGACATCAGAAGATGAAAACAATAAACCCGGACAACATAGAGAAAAGATAAATAAAGATATGAGTAGAACTTAATACAACAGAAAACGAATAAAATTCAGGTGATTTAGTAAGTCCAAAGAATTTTCTTTGAAAAGATTTAAAAGACACACTTTGATTAAGGAAAACCAAAACATAAGTAAAGAATATACAGAAAGAGTCAGGACAATGTTAGAGCAGAGAATATATGAAATGCCAGTAAATTTGAATATTTCTGTCAAGTGGACCATTTCCTAGCTCCTAAAGTTTACCAACACTGACACAAGAGGAAATCATTTAAGGTCATCATGTCTGCCCTTGGCATACTCGGAACGCCCTGGCCTCAGAATGCAGCCTCTGTAGTCCATGGTAATGTGCGGAGAGGGGGCGGGGCTGAGGGAGGTTGGAACTCTGCCCTCACTGAGGGAGTGGGTGTGGCCATTTCTGCTGTGACTGGACAAAGGGCAGGGGAGCAGGGGGCCCAGTGCAGGGCCCTCAGAGCCCGGCAGGCCCAGTGGAGTGTCACAAGCTTTTAGGCCCAGGCCAAAGGGCACCTTCTTTGTCTGCACAGCTGCCCAAACTCTCACCTTTCCACTCAGGCCGCCCTCTTACTTGAAGTGTGTGTGGAACGTGTCCGTGCAGTATACCGTGCTGCACAGCTAAGCATAGGTCTGGGCATCGTAGCTTCCTGCCAGGTGACCGAAGTTCGCAGGCAGATGGGTCCCTGGGACACACGCGGAGAGGCTCCTGCCCGGGTCACAGGCCACCCACTGCCCCTACCCCAGATCGGGGGCCGCAAAGCAGCCCAGTCTGAGTCCCCTGCCTCTAGAGGGAGTATTGGACCAACACTTGTAGAAAACGGGGTCCTTGCGGGCCACTCATTGGAGGGACACAAATAAATCTTTGCCGACTTTCTGCTGAAACTTACGAGCGTTCACACCTAAGCCTCTTACAAGGTCAGCTGTTTAGCTAAACATGAGCTCATGATCTAAATTTACACAATAATGAAGAAAGCAGCTACAAGGGGAGACAATCAGCCAAAACCATCAATACCAGAATTAGATTCCCAAGGCCATCCATCAGATGTAGGAATAATTGGGGGTAAGGAAGAAAATATACATAAAACTGGAACTGAAACAAGGCACAAGGATGTTTTCAAAGACTGGTAGGATCTCTAAAACATTTTTCAAGGACATGTCATTGATAAAGCTAAATACTCCAAGGTTGTGTAATACAACAGATTAATCATTGAGAAGAGTGAAATTATGCTGTTTTGAAAACTATGCCAGGTCAGATTTTCTGCCTAATTATATAAGAAGATTTCTCTAAAAAATACACATTATTTCAAAGACTTATTGGCTGTGAAATAAGTTAAGGGTATTTCAAGTGGCTTGTCTGCAAAGAAAGATGAGATGTAGGGAATCACAGAAAGTCGAGGGGAAAATAGGTCAATATATACATTGCTGTATGGTGAACTAAGCCTTAGGCCAGCAACAATGGAGAGGACCTGACCCTTAGACACGTACAAGTAAGCTGAAATCTTCAAAAGTTCAAATCTTTATAAGTAAAAAGATTTATTAAAATGAATAACCAAGTGTTTTAATTGACATCAGAAGATGAAAACAATAAACCCTGAGAACATAGAGAAAAGATAAGTAAAGATATGAGCAGAACTTAATACAACAGAAAACGTATAAAATTCAGGTGATTTAGTAAGTCCAAAGAATCTTCTTTGAAAAGATTTAAAAGACACACTTTGATTAAGGAAAACCAAAACATAAGTAAAGAATATACAGAAAGAGTCAGGACAATGTTAGAGCAGACAATATATGAAATGCCAGTAAATTTGAACATTTCTGTCAAGTGGACCATTTCCTAGCTCCTAAAGTTTACCAACACTGACACAAGAGGAAATCATTTAAGGTCATCATGTCTGCCCTTGGCATTCTCGGAACGCCCTGGCCTCAGAATGCAGCCTCTGTAGTCCATGGTAACCTGCGGAGAGGGGGCGGGGCTGAGGGAGGTTGGAACACTGCCCTCACTGAGGGAGTGGGTGTGGCCATCTCTGCTGTGACTGAACAAAGGGCAGGGGAGCAGGGGGCCCAGGGCAGGGCCCTCAGAGCCCGGCAGGCCCAGTGGAGTGTCACAAGCTTTTAGGCCCAGGCCAAAGGGCGCCTTCTTTGTCTGCACAGCTGCCCAAACTCTCACCTTTCCAATCAGGCCGCCCTGTTACTTGAAGTGTGTGTGGAACGTGTCCGTGCAGTATACCGCGCTGCACAGCTAAGCATAGGTCTGGGCATCATAGCTTCGTGCCAGGTGACCGAAGTTCGCAGGAAGATGGGTCCCTGGGACACACGCGGAGAGGCTCCTGCCATGGCCACAGGGCGCCCACTGCCCCTGCCCCAGATCGGGGGCCGCAAAGCAGCCCTGTCTGAGTCCCCTGCCTCTAGGGGGAGTATTGCACCAACACTTGTAGAAAACGGGGTCCTTGCGGGCCACTCATTGGAGGGACACAAATAAATCTTTGCCGACTTTCTGCTGAAACTTACGAGCGTTCACACCTAAGCCTCTTACAAGGTCAGCTGTTTAGCTAAACATGAGCTCATGATCTAAATTTACACAATAATGAAGAAAGCAGCTACAAGGGGAGACAATCAGCCAAAAACATCAATACCAGAATTAGATTCCCAAGGCCATCCATCAGATGAAGGAATAATCGGGTGCAAGGCAGAAAATATACATAAAACTGGAACTGAAACAAGGCACAAGGATGTTTTCAAAGACTGGTAGGATCTCTAAAACATTTTTCAAGGACATGTCATTGATAAAGCTAAATACTCCAAGGTTGTGTAATACAACAGATTAATCATTGAGAAGAGGGAAATTATGCTGTTTTGAAAACTATGGCAGGTCAGATTTTCTGCCTAATTATATAAGAAGATTTCTCTAAAAATACACATTATTTCAAAGACTTATTGGCTGTGAAATAAGTTAAGGGTATTTCAAATGGCTTGTCTGCAAAGAAAGGTGAGATGTAGGGAATCACAGAAAGTCGAGTGGAAAATAGGTCAATATATACATTGCTGTATGGTGAACTAAGCCTTAGGCCAGCAACAATGGAGAGGACCTGACCCTTAGACACGTACAAGTAAGCTGGAATCTTCAAAAGTTCAAATCTTTATAAGTAAAAAGATTTATTAAAATGAATAACCAAGTGTTTTAATTGACATCAGAAGATGAAAACAATAAACCCTGAGAACATAGAGAAAAGATAAATAAAGATATGAGCAGAACTTAATACAACAGAAAACGTATAAAATTCAGGTGATTTAGTAAGTCCAAAGAATATTCTTTGAAAAGATTTAAAAGACACACTTTGATTAAGGAAAACCAAAACATAAGTAAAGAATATACAGAAAGAGTCAGGAAAATGTTAGAGCAGAGAATATATGAAATGCCCGTAAATTTGAACATTTCTGTCAAGTGGACCATTTCCTAGCTCCTAAAGTTTACCAACACTGACACAAGATGAAATCATTTAAGGTCATCATGTCTGCCCTTGGCATTCTCGGAACGCCTTGGCCTCAGAATGCAGCATCTGTAGTCCATGGTAAACTGCGGAGAGGGGGCGGGGCTGAGGGAGTTTGGAACACTGCCCTCACTGAGGGAGTGGGTGTGGCCATCTCTGCTGTGACTTAACAAAGGGCAGGGGAGCAGGGGGCCCAGGGCAGGGCCCTCAGAGCCCGGCAGGCCCAGTGGAGTGTCACAAGCTTTTAGGCCCAGGCCAAAGGGCTCCTTCTTTGTCTGCACAGCTGCCCAAACTATCACCTTTCCACTCAGGCCGCCCTCTTACTTGAAGTGTGTGTGGAACGTGTCCGCACACTACACCGCGCTGCACAGCTAAGCATAGTTCAGGGCATCGTAGCTTCCTGCCAGGTGACCGAAGTTCGCAGGCAGATGGGTCCCTGGGACACACGCGGAGGGGCTCCTGCCCGGTTCACAGGCCGCCCACTGACCCTGACCCAGATCGGGGGCCGCAACGCAGCCCTGTCTTAGTCCCCTGCCTCTACAGGGAGTATTGGACCAACACTTGTAGGAAACGGGGTCCTTGCGGGCCACTCATTGGAGGGACACAAATAAATCTTTGCCGACTCTCTGCTGAAACTTACGAGCGTTCACACCTAAGCCTCTTACAAGGTCAGCTGTTTAGCTAAACATGAGCTCATGATCTAAATTTACACAATAATGAAGAAAGCAGCTACAAGGGGAGACAATCAGCCAAAACCATCAATACCAGAATTAGATTCCCAAGGCCATCCATCAGATGTAGGAATAATCGGGTGTAAGGCAGAAAATATACATAAAACTGGAACTGAAACAAGGCACAAGGATGTTTTCAAAGACTGGTAGGATCTCTAAAACATTTTTCAAGGACATGTCATTGATAAAGCTAAATACTCCAAGGTTGTGTAATACAACAGATTAATCATTGAGAAGAGTGAAATTATGCTGTTTTGAAAACTATGGCAGGTCAGATTTTCTGCCTAATTATATAAGAATATTTCTCTAAAAAATACACCTTATTTCAAAGACTTATTGGCTGTGAAATAAGTTAAGGGTATTTCAAATGGCTTGTCTGCAAAGAAAGGTGAGATGTAGGGAATCACAGAAAGTCGAGGGGAAAATAGGTCAATATATACATTGCTGTATGGTGAACTAAGCCTTAGGCCAGCAACAATGGAGAGGACCTGACCCTTAGACACGTACAAGTAAGCTGGAATCTTCAAAAGTTCAAATCTTTATAAGTAAAAAGATTTATTAAAATGAATAACCAAGTGTTTTAATTGACATCAGAAGATGAAAACAATAAACCCTGAGAACATAGAGAAAAGATAAATAAAGATATGAGCAGAACTTAATACAACAGAAAACGTATAAAATTCAGGTGATTTAGTAAGTCCAAAGAATCTTCTTTGAAAAGATTTAAAAGACACAATTTGATTAAGGAAAACCAAAACATAAGTAAAGAATATACAGAAAGAGTCAGGAAAATGTTAGAGCAGACAATATATGAAATGCAAGTAAATTTGAACATTTCTGTCAAGTGGACCATTTCCTAGCTCCTAAAGTTTACCAACACTGACACAAGAGGAAATCATTTAAGGTCATCATGTCTGCCCTTGGCATTCTCGGAACGCCCTGGCCTCAGAATGCAGCCTCTGTAGTCCATGGTAACCTGCGGAGAGGGGGAGGGGCTGAGGGAGGTTGGAACACTGCCCTCACTGAGGGAGTGGGTGTGGCCATCTCTGCTGTGACTGAACAAAGGCCAGGGGAGCAGGGGGCCCAGGGCAGGGCCCTCAGAGCCCGGCAGGCCCAGTGGAGTGTCACAAGATTTTAGGCCCAGGCCAAAGGGCGCCTTCTTTGTCTGCACAGCTGCCCAAACTCTCACCTTTCCACTCAGGCCGCCCTCTTACTTGAAGTGTGTGTGGAACGTGTCCGCGCAGTACACCGCGCTGCACAGCTAAGCATAGTTCTGGGCATCGTAGCTTCCTGCCAGGTGATCGAAGTTCGCAGGCAGATGGGTCCCTGGGACACACGCGGAGAGGCTCCTGCCCGGGTCACAGGCCGCCCACTGCCCCTGCCCCAGATCGGGGGCGGCAAAGCAGCCCTGTCTGAGTCCCCTGCCTCTAGAGGGAGTATTGGACCAACATTGAAGAAAACGGGGTCCTTGCGGGCCACTCATTGGAGGGAAACAAATACATCTTTGCCGACTCTCTGCTGAAACTTACGAGCGTTCACACCTAAGCCTCTTACAAGGTCAGCTGTTTAGCTAAACATGAGCTCATGATCTAAATTTACACAATAATGAAGAAAGCAGCTACAAGGGGAGACAATCAGCCAAAACCATCAATACCAGAATTAGATTCCCAACGCCATCCATCAGATGTACGAATAATCGGGTGTAAGGCAGAAAATATACATAAAACTGGAACTGAAACAAGGCACAAGGATGTTTTCAAAGACTGGTAGGATCTCTAAAACATTTTTCAAGGACATGTCATTGATAAAGCTAAATACTCCAAGGTTGTGTAATACAACAGATTAATCATTGAGAAGAGTGAAATTATGCTGTTTTGAAAACTATGGCAGGTCAGATTTTCTGCCTAATTATATAAGAAGATTTCTCTAAAAAATACACATTATTTCAAAGACTTATTGGCTGTGAAATAAGTTAAGGGTATTTCAAATGGCTTGTCTGCAAAGAAAGGTGAGATGTAGGGAATCACAGAAAGTCGAGGGGGAAATAGGTCAATATATACATTGCTGTATGGTGAACTAAGCCTTAGGCCAGCAACAATGGAGAGGACCTGACCCTTAGACACGTACAAGTAAGCTGGAATCTTCAAAAGTTCAAATCTTTATAAGTAAAAAGATTTATTAAAATGAATAACCAAGTGTTTTAATTGACATCAGAAGATGAAAACAATAAAACCTGAGAACATAGAGAAAAGATAAATAAAGATATGAGCAGAACTTAATACAACAGAAAACGTATAAAATTCAGGTGATTTAGTAAGTCCAAAGAATTTTCTTTGAAAAGATTTAAAAGACACACTTTGATTAAGGAAAACCAAAACATAAGTAAAGAATATACAGAAAGAGTCAGGAAAATGTTAGAGCAGAGAATATATGAAATGCCCGTAAATTTGAACATTTCTGTCAAGTGGACCATTTCCTAGCTCCTAAAGTTTACCAACACTGACACAAGATGAAATCATTTAAGGTCATCATGTCTGCCCTTGGCATTCTCGGAACGCCTTGGCCTCAGAATGCAGCCTCTGTAGTCCATGGTAAACTGCGGAGAGGGGGCGGGGCTGAGGGAGTTTGGAACACTGCCCTCACTGAGGGAGTGGGTGTGGCCATCTCTGCTGTGACTTAACAAAGGGCAGGGGAGCAGGGGGCCCAGGGCAGGGCCCTCAGAGCCCGGCAGGCCCAGTGGAGTGTCACAAGCTTTTAGGCCCAGGCCAAAGGGCTCCTTCTTTGTCTGCACAGCTGCCCAAACTATCACCTTTCCACTCAGGCCGCCCTCTTACTTGAAGTGTGTGTGGAACGTGTCCGCACACTACACCGCGCTGCACAGCTAAGCATAGTTCAGGGCATCGTAGCTTCCTGCCAGGTGACCGAAGTTCGCAGGCAGATGGGTCCCTGGGACACACGCGGAGGGGCTCCTGCCCGGTTCACAGGCCGCCCACTGACCCTGCCCCAGATCGGGGGCCGCAAAGCAGCCCTGTCTTAGTCCCCTGCCTCTACAGGGAGTATTGGACCAACACTTGTAGGAAACGGGGTCCTTGCGGGCCACTCATTGGAGGGACACAAATAAATCTTTGCCGACTCTCTGCTGAAACTTACGAGCGTTCACACCTAAGCCTCTTACAAGGTCAGCTGTTTAGCTAAACATGAGCTCATGATCTAAATTTACACAATAATGAAGAAAGCAGCTACAAGGGGAGACAATCAGCCAAAACCATCAATACCAGAATTAGATTCCCAAGGCCATCCATCAGATGTAGGAATAATCGGGTGTAAGGCAGAAAATATACATAAAACTGGAACTGAAACAAGGCACAAGGATGTTTTCAAAGACTGGTAGGATCTCTAAAACATTTTTCAAGGACATGTCATTGATAAAGCTAAATACTCCAAGGTTGTGTAATACAACAGATTAATCATTGAGAAGAGTGAAATTATGCTGTTTTGAAAACTATGGCAGGTCAGATTTTCTGCCTAATTATATAAGAATATTTCTCTAAAAAATACACCTTATTTCAAAGACTTATTGGCTGTGAAATAAGTTAAGGGTATTTCAAATGGCTTGTCTGCAAAGAAAGGTGAGATGTAGGGAATCACAGAAAGTCGAGGGGAAAATAGGTCAATATATACATTGCTGTATGGTGAACTAAGCCTTAGGCCAGCAACAATGGAGAGGACCTGACCCTTAGACACGTACAAGTAAGCTGGAATCTTCAAAAGTTCAAATCTTTATAAGTAAAAAGATTTATTAAAATGAATAACCAAGTGTTTTAATTGACATCAGAAGATGAAAACAATAAACCCTGAGAACATAGAGAAAAGATAAATAAAGATATGAGCAGAACTTAATACAACAGAAAACGTATAAAATTCAGGTGATTTAGTAAGTCCAAAGAATCTTCTTTGAAAAGATTTAAAAGACACAATTTGATTAAGGAAAACCAAAACATAAGTAAAGAATATACAGAAAGAGTCAGGAAAATGTTAGAGCAGACAATATATGAAATGCAAGTAAATTTGAACATTTCTGTCAAGTGGACCATTTCCTAGCTCCTAAAGTTTACCAACACTGACACAAGAGGAAATCATTTAAGGTCATCATGTCTGCCCTTGGCATTCTCGGAACGCCCTGGCCTCAGAATGCAGCCTCTGTAGTCCATGGTAACCTGCGGAGAGGGGGAGGGGCTGAGGGAGGTTGGAACACTGCCCTCACTGAGGGAGTGGGTGTGGCCATCTCTGCTGTGACTGAACAAAGGGCAGGGGAGCAGGGGGCCCAGGGCAGGGCCCTCAGAGCCCGGCAGGCCCAGTGGAGTGTCACAAGATTTTAGGCCCAGGCCAAAGGGCGCCTTCTTTGTCTGCACAGCTGCCCAAACTCTCACCTTTCCACTCAGGCCGCCCTCTTACTTGAAGTGTGTGTGGAACGTGTCCGCGCAGTACACCGCGCTGCACAGCTAAGCATAGTTCTGGGCATCGTAGCTTCCTGCCAGGTGATCGAAGTTCGCAGGCAGATGGGTCCCTGGGACACACGCGGAGAGGCTCCTGCCCGGGTCACAGGCCGCCCACTGCCCCTGCCCCAGATCGGGGGCGGCAAAGCAGCCCTGTCTGAGTCCCCTGCCTCTAGAGGGAGTATTGGACCAACATTGTAGAAAACGGGGTCCTTGCGGGCCACTCATTGGAGGGAAACAAATACATCTTTGCCGACTCTCTGCTGAAACTTACGAGCGTTCACACCTAAGCCTCTTACAAGGTCAGCTGTTTAGCTAAACATGAGCTCATGATCTAAATTTACACAATAATGAAGAAAGCAGCTACAAGGGGAGACAATCAGCCAAAACCATCAATACCAGAATTAGATTCCCAACGCCATCCATCAGATGTACGAATAATCGGGTGTAAGGCAGAAAATATACATAAAACTGGAACTGAAACAAGGCACAAGGATGTTTTCAAAGACTGGTAGGATCTCTAAAACATTTTTCAAGGACATGTCATTGATAAAGCTAAATACTCCAAGGTTGTGTAATACAACAGATTAATCATTGAGAAGAGTGAAATTATGCTGTTTTGAAAACTATGGCAGGTCAGATTTTCTGCCTAATTATATAAGAAGATTTCTCTAAAAAATACACATTATTTCAAAGACTTATTGGCTGTGAAATAAGTTAAGGGTATTTCAAATGGCTTGTCTGCCAAGAAAGGTGAGATGTAGGGAATCACAGAAAGTCGAGGGGGAAATAGGTCAATATATACATTGCTGTATGGTGAACTAAGCCTTAGGCCAGCAACAATGGAGAGGACCTGACCCTTAGACACGTACAAGTAAGCTGGAATCTTCAAAAGTTCAAATCTTTATAAGTAAAAAGATTTATTAAAATGAATAACCAAGTGTTTTAATTGACATCAGAAGATGAAAACAATAAACCCTGAGAACATAGAGAAAAGATAAATAAAGATATGAGCAGAACTTAATACAACAGAAAACGTATAAAATTCAGGTGATTTAGTAAGTCCAAAGAATTTTCTTTGAAAAGATTTAAAAGACACACTTTGATTAAGGAAAACCAAAACATAAGTAAAGAATATACAGAAAGAGTCAGGAAAATGTTAGAGCAGAGAATATATGAAATGCCCGTAAATTTGAACATTTCTGTCAAGTGGACCATTTCCTAGCTCCTAAAGTTTACCAACACTGACACAAGATGAAATCATTTAAGGTCATCATGTCTGCCCTTGGCATTCTCGGAACGCCTTGGCCTCAGAATGCAGCATCTGTAGTCCATGGTAAACTGCGGAGAGGGGGCGGGGCTGAGGGAGTTTGGAACACTGCCCTCACTGAGGGAGTGGGTGTGGCCATCTCTGCTGTGACTTAACAAAGGGCAGGGGAGCAGGGGCCCCAGGGCAGGGCCCTCAGAGCCCGGCAGGCCCAGTGGAGTGTCACAAGCTTTTAGGCCCAGGCCAAAGGGCTCCTTCTTTGTCTGCACAGCTGCCCAAACTATCACCTTTCCACTCAGGCCGCCCTCTTACTTGAAGTGTGTGTGGAACGTGTCCGCACACTACACCGCGCTGCACAGCTAAGCATAGTTCAGGGCATCGTAGCTTCCTGCCAGGTGACCGAAGTTCGCAGGCAGATGGGTCCCTGGGACACACGCGGAGGGGCTCCTGCCCGGTTCACAGGCCGCCCACTGACCCTGCCCCAGATCGGGGGCCGCAAAGCAGCCCTGTCTTAGTCCCCTGCCTCTACAGGGAGTATTGGACCAACACTTGTAGGAAACGGGGTCCTTGCGGGCCACTCATTGGAGGGACACAAATAAATCTTTGCCGACTCTCTGCTGAAACTTACGAGCGTTCACACCTAAGCCTCTTACAAGGTCAGCTGTTTAGCTAAACATGAGCTCATGATCTAAATTTACACAATAATGAAGAAAGCAGCTACAAGGGGAGACAATCAGCCAAAACCATCAATACCAGAATTAGATTCCCAAGGCCATCCATCAGATGTAGGAATAATCGGGTGTAAGGCAGAAAATATACATAAAACTGGAACTGAAACAAGGCACAAGGATGTTTTCAAAGACTGGTAGGATCTCTAAAACATTTTTCAAGGACATGTCATTGATAAAGCTAAATACTCCAAGGTTGTGTAATACAACAGATTAATCATTGAGAAGAGTGAAATTATGCTGTTTTGAAAACTATGGCAGCTCAGATTTTCTGCCTAATTATATAAGAATATTTCTCTAAAAAATACACCTTATTTCAAAGACTTATTGGCTGTGAAATAAGTTAAGGGTATTTCAAATGGCTTGTCTGCAAAGAAAGGTGAGATGTAGGGAATCACAGAAAGTCGAGGGGAAAATAGGTCAATATATACATTGCTGTATGGTGAACTAAGCCTTAGGCCAGCAACAATGGAGAGGACCTGACCCTTAGACACGTACAAGTAAGCTGGAATCTTCAAAAGTTCAAATCTTTATAAGTAAAAAGATTTATTAAAATGAATAACCAAGTGTTTTAATTGACATCAGAAGATGAAAACAATAAAACCTGAGAACATAGAGAAAAGATAAATAAAGATATGAGCAGAACTTAATACAACAGAAAACGTATAAAATTCAGGTGATTTAGTAAGTCCAAAGAATTTTCTTTGAAAAGATTTAAAAGACACACTTTGATTAAGGAAAACCAAAACATAAGTAAAGAATATACAGAAAGAGTCAGGAAAATGTTAGAGCAGAGAATATATGAAATGCCCGTAAATTTGAACATTTCTGTCAAGTGGACCATTTCCTAGCTCCTAAAGTTTACCAACACTGACACAAGATGAAATCATTTAAGGTCATCATGTCTGCCCTTGGCATTCTCGGAACGCCTTGGCCTCAGAATGCAGCCTCTGTAGTCCATGGTAAACTGCGGAGAGGGGGCGGGGCTGAGGGAGTTTGGAACACTGCCCTCACTGAGGGAGTGGGTGTGGCCATCTCTGCTGTGACTTAACAAAGGGCAGGGGAGCAGGGGGCCCAGGGCAGGGCCCTCAGAGCCCGGCAGGCCCAGTGGAGTGTCACAAGCTTTTAGGCCCAGGCCAAAGGGCTCCTTCTTTGTCTGCACAGCTGCCCAAACTATCACCTTTCCACTCAGGCCGCCCTCTTACTTGAAGTGTGTGTGGAACGTGTCCGCACACTACACCGCGCTGCACAGCTAAGCATAGTTCAGGGCATCGTAGCTTCCTGCCAGGTGACCGAAGTTCGCAGGCAGATGGGTCCCTGGGACACACGCGGAGGGGCTCCTGCCCGGTTCACAGGCCGCCCACTGACCCTGCCCCAGATCGGGGGCCGCAAAGCAGCCCTGTCTTAGTCCCCTGCCTCTACAGGGAGTATTGGACCAACACTTGTAGGAAACGGGGTCCTTGCGGGCCACTCATTGGAGGGACACAAATAAATCTTTGCCGACTCTCTGCTGAAACTTACGAGCGTTCACACCTAAGCCTCTTACAAGGTCAGCTGTTTAGCTAAACATGAGCTCATGATCTAAATTTACACAATAATGAAGAAAGCAGCTACAAGGGGAGACAATCAGCCAAAACCATCAATACCAGAATTAGATTCCCAAGGCCATCCATCAGATGTAGGAATAATCGGGTGTAAGGCAGAAAATATACATAAAACTGGAACTGAAACAAGGCACAAGGATGTTTTCAAAGACTGGTAGGATCTCTAAAACATTTTTCAAGGACATGTCATTGATAAAGCTAAATACTCCAAGGTTGTGTAATACAACAGATTAATCATTGAGAAGAGTGAAATTATGCTGTTTTGAAAACTATGGCAGGTCAGATTTTCTGCCTAATTATATAAGAATATTTCTCTAAAAAATACACCTTATTTCAAAGACTTATTGGCTGTGAAATAAGTTAAGGGTATTTCAAATGGCTTGTCTGCAAAGAAAGGTGAGATGTAGGGAATCACAGAAAGTCGAGGGGAAAATAGGTCAATATATACATTGCTGTATGGTGAACTAAGCCTTAGGCCAGCAACAATGGAGAGGACCTGACCCTTAGACACGTACAAGTAAGCTGGAATCTTCAAAAGTTCAAATCTTTATAAGTAAAAAGATTTATTAAAATGAATAACCAAGTGTTTTAATTGACATCAGAAGATGAAAACAATAAAACCTGAGAACATAGAGAAAAGATAAATAAAGATATGAGCAGAACTTAATACAACAGAAAACGTATAAAATTCAGGTGATTTAGTAAGTCCAAAGAATTTTCTTTGAAAAGATTTAAAAGACACACTTTGATTAAGGAAAACCAAAACATAAGTAAAGAATATACAGAAAGAGTCAGGAAAATGTTAGAGCAGAGAATATATGAAATGCCCGTAAATTTGAACATTTCTGTCAAGTGGACCATTTCCTAGCTCCTAAAGTTTACCAACACTGACACAAGATGAAATCATTTAAGGTCATCATGTCTGCCCTTGGCATTCTCGGAACGCCTTGGCCTCAGAATGCAGCCTCTGTAGTCCATGGTAAACTGCGGAGAGGGGGCGGGGCTGAGGGAGTTTGGAACACTGCCCTCACTGAGGGAGTGGGTGTGGCCATCTCTGCTGTGACTTAACAAAGGGCAGGGGAGCAGGGGGCCCAGGGCAGGGCCCTCAGAGCCCGGCAGGCCCAGTGGAGTGTCACAAGCTTTTAGGCCCAGGCCAAAGGGCTCCTTCTTTGTCTGCACAGCTGCCCAAACTATCACCTTTCCACTCAGGCCGCCCTCTTACTTGAAGTGTGTGTGGAACGTGTCCGCACACTACACCGCGCTGCACAGCTAAGCATAGTTCAGGGCATCGTAGCTTCCTGCCAGGTGACCGAAGTTCGCAGGCAGATGGGTCCCTGGGACACACGCGGAGGGGCTCCTGCCCGGTTCACAGGCCGCCCACTGACCCTGCCCCAGATCGGGGGCCGCAAAGCAGCCCTGTCTTAGTCCCCTGCCTCTACAGGGAGTATTGGACCAACACTTGTAGGAAACGGGGTCCTTGCGGGCCACTCATTGGAGGGACACAAATAAATCTTTGCCGACTCTCTGCTGAAACTTACGAGCGTTCACACCTAAGCCTCTTACAAGGTCAGCTGTTTAGCTAAACATGAGCTCATGATCTAAATTTACACAATAATGAAGAAAGCAGCTACAAGGGGAGACAATCAGCCAAAACCATCAATACCAGAATTAGATTCCCAAGGCCATCCATCAGATGTAGGAATAATCGGGTGTAAGGCAGAAAATATACATAAAACTGGAACTGAAACAAGGCACAAGGATGTTTTCAAAGACTGGTAGGATCTCTAAAACATTTTTCAAGGACATGTCATTGATAAAGCTAAATACTCCAAGGTTGTGTAATACAACAGATTAATCATTGAGAAGAGTGAAATTATGCTGTTTTGAAAACTATGGCAGGTCAGATTTTCTGCCTAATTATATAAGAATATTTCTCTAAAAAATACACCTTATTTCAAAGACTTATTGGCTGTGAAATAAGTTAAGGGTATTTCAAATGGCTTGTCTGCAAAGAAAGGTGAGATGTAGGGAATCACAGAAAGTCGAGGGGAAAATAGGTCAATATATACATTGCTGTATGGTGAACTAAGCCTTAGGCCAGCAACAATGGAGAGGACCTGACCCTTAGACACGTACAAGTAAGCTGGAATCTTCAAAAGTTCAAATCTTTATAAGTAAAAAGATTTATTAAAATGAATAACCAAGTGTTTTAATTGACATCAGAAGATGAAAACAATAAACCCTGAGAACATAGAGAAAAGATAAATAAAGATATGAGCAGAACTTAATACAACAGAAAACGTATAAAATTCAGGTGATTTAGTAAGTCCAAAGAATCTTCTTTGAAAAGATTTAAAAGACACAATTTGATTAAGGAAAACCAAAACATAAGTAAAGAATATACAGAAAGAGTCAGGAAAATGTTAGAGCAGACAATATATGAAATGCAAGTAAATTTGAACATTTCTGTCAAGTGGACCATTTCCTAGCTCCTAAAGTTTACCAACACTGACACAAGAGGAAATCATTTAAGGTCATCATGTCTGCCCTTGGCATTCTCGGAACGCCCTGGCCTCAGAATGCAGCCTCTGTAGTCCATGGTAACCTGCGGAGAGGGGGAGGGGCTGAGGGAGGTTGGAACACTGCCCTCACTGAGGGAGTGGGTGTGGCCATCTCTGCTGTGACTGAACAAAGGCCAGGGGAGCAGGGGGCCCAGGGCAGGGCCCTCAGAGCCCGGCAGGCCCAGTGGAGTGTCACAAGATTTTAGGCCCAGGCCAAAGGGCGCCTTCTTTGTCTGCACAGCTGCCCAAACTCTCACCTTTCCACTCAGGCCGCCCTCTTACTTGAAGTGTGTGTGGAACGTGTCCGCGCAGTACACCGCGCTGCACAGCTAAGCATAGTTCTGGGCATCGTAGCTTCCTGCCAGGTGATCGAAGTTTGCAGGCAGATGGGTCCCTGGGACACACGCGGAGAGGCTCCTGCCCGGGTCACAGGCCGCCCACTGCCCCTGCCCCAGATCGGGGGCGGCAAAGCAGCCCTGTCTGAGTCCCCTGCCTCTAGAGGGAGTATTGGACCAACATTGTAGAAAACGGGGTCCTTGCGGGCCACTCATTGGAGGGAAACAAATACATCTTTGCCGACTCTCTGCTGAAACTTACGAGCGTTCACACCTAAGCCTCTTACAAGGTCAGCTGTTTAGCTAAACATGAGCTCATGATCTAAATTTACACAATAATGAAGAAAGCAGCTACAAGGGGAGACAATCAGCCAAAACCATCAATACCAGAATTAGATTCCCAACGCCATCCATCAGATGTACGAATAATCGGGTGTAAGGCAGAAAATATACATAAAACTGGAACTGAAACAAGGCACAAGGATGTTTTCAAAGACTGGTAGGATCTCTAAAACATTTTTCAAGGACATGTCATTGATAAAGCTAAATACTCCAAGGTTGTGTAATACAACAGATTAATCATTGAGAAGAGTGAAATTATGCTGTTTTGAAAACTATGGCAGGTCAGATTTTCTGCCTAATTATATAAGAAGATTTCTCTAAAAAATACACATTATTTCAAAGACTTATTGGCTGTGAAATAAGTTAAGGGTATTTCAAATGGCTTGTCTGCCAAGAAAGGTGAGATGTAGGGAATCACAGAAAGTCGAGGGGGAAATAGGTCAATATATACATTGCTGTATGGTGAACTAAGCCTTAGGCCAGCAACAATGGAGAGGACCTGACCCTTAGACACGTACAAGTAAGCTGGAATCTTCAAAAGTTCAAATCTTTATAAGTAAAAAGATTTATTAAAATGAATAACCAAGTGTTTTAATTGACATCAGAAGATGAAAACAATAAACCCTGAGAACATAGAGAAAAGATAAATAAAGATATGAGCAGAACTTAATACAACAGAAAACGTATAAAATTCAGGTGATTTAGTAAGTCCAAAGAATTTTCTTTGAAAAGATTTAAAAGACACACTTTGATTAAGGAAAACCAAAACATAAGTAAAGAATATACAGAAAGAGTCAGGAAAATGTTAGAGCAGAGAATATATGAAATGCCCGTAAATTTGAACATTTCTGTCAAGTGGACCATTTCCTAGCTCCTAAAGTTTACCAACACTGACACAAGATGAAATCATTTAAGGTCATCATGTCTGCCCTTGGCATTCTCGGAACGCCTTGGCCTCAGAATGCAGCATCTGTAGTCCATGGTAAACTGCGGAGAGGGGGCGGGGCTGAGGGAGTTTGGAACACTGCCCTCACTGAGGGAGTGGGTGTGGCCATCTCTGCTGTGACTTAACAAAGGGCAGGGGAGCAGGGGGCCCAGGGCAGGGCCCTCAGAGCCCGGCAGGCCCAGTGGAGTGTCACAAGCTTTTAGGCCCAGGCCAAAGGGCTCCTTCTTTGTCTGCACAGCTGCCCAAACTATCACCTTTCCACTCAGGCCGCCCTCTTACTTGAAGTGTGTGTGGAACGTGTCCGCACACTACACCGCGCTGCACAGCTAAGCATAGTTCAGGGCATCGTAGCTTCCTGCCAGGTGACCGAAGTTCGCAGGCAGATGGGTCCCTGGGACACACGCGGAGGGGCTCCTGCCCGGTTCACAGGCCGCCCACTGACCCTGACCCAGATCGGGGGCCGCAACGCAGCCCTGTCTTAGTCCCCTGCCTCTACAGGGAGTATTGGACCAACACTTGTAGGAAACGGGGTCCTTGCGGGCCACTCATTGGAGGGACACAAATAAATCTTTGCCGACTCTCTGCTGAAACTTACGAGCGTTCACACCTAAGCCTCTTACAAGGTCAGCTGTTTAGCTAAACATGAGCTCATGATCTAAATTTACACAATAATGAAGAAAGCAGCTACAAGGGGAGACAATCAGCCAAAACCATCAATACCAGAATTAGATTCCCAAGGCCATCCATCAGATGTAGGAATAATCGGGTGTAAGGCAGAAAATATACATAAAACTGGAACTGAAACAAGGCACAAGGATGTTTTCAAAGACTGGTAGGATCTCTAAAACATTTTTCAAGGACATGTCATTGATAAAGCTAAATACTCCAAGGTTGTGTAATACAACAGATTAATCATTGAGAAGAGTGAAATTATGCTGTTTTGAAAACTATGGCAGGTCAGATTTTCTGCCTAATTATATAAGAATATTTCTCTAAAAAATACACCTTATTTCAAAGACTTATTGGCTGTGAAATAAGTTAAGGGTATTTCAAATGGCTTGTCTGCAAAGAAAGGTGAGATGTAGGGAATCACAGAAAGTCGAGGGGAAAATAGGTCAATATATACATTGCTGTATGGTGAACTAAGCCTTAGGCCAGCAACAATGGAGAGGACCTGACCCTTAGACACGTACAAGTAAGCTGGAATCTTCAAAAGTTCAAATCTTTATAAGTAAAAAGATTTATTAAAATGAATAACCAAGTGTTTTAATTGACATCAGAAGATGAAAACAATAAACCCTGAGAACATAGAGAAAAGATAAATAAAGATATGAGCAGAACTTAATACAACAGAAAACGTATAAAATTCAGGTGATTTAGTAAGTCCAAAGAATCTTCTTTGAAAAGATTTAAAAGACACAATTTGATTAAGGAAAACCAAAACATAAGTAAAGAATATACAGAAAGAGTCAGGAAAATGTTAGAGCAGACAATATATGAAATGCAAGTAAATTTGAACATTTCTGTCAAGTGGACCATTTCCTAGCTCCTAAAGTTTACCAACACTGACACAAGAGGAAATCATTTAAGGTCATCATGTCTGCCCTTGGCATTCTCGGAACGCCCTGGCCTCAGAATGCAGCCTCTGTAGTCCATGGTAACCTGCGGAGAGGGGGAGGGGCTGAGGGAGGTTGGAACACTGCCCTCACTGAGGGAGTGGGTGTGGCCATCTCTGCTGTGACTGAACAAAGGCCAGGGGAGCAGGGGGCCCAGGGCAGGGCCCTCAGAGCCCGGCAGGCCCAGTGGAGTGTCACAAGATTTTAGGCCCAGGCCAAAGGGCGCCTTCTTTGTCTGCACAGCTGCCCAAACTCTCACCTTTCCACTCAGGCCGCCCTCTTACTTGAAGTGTGTGTGGAACGTGTCCGCGCAGTACACCGCGCTGCACAGCTAAGCATAGTTCTGGGCATCGTAGCTTCCTGCCAGGTGATCGAAGTTCGCAGGCAGATGGGTCCCTGGGACACACGCGGAGGGGCTCCTGCCCGGGTCACAGGCCGCCCACTGCCCCTGCCCCAGATCGGGGGCGGCAAAGCAGCCCTGTCTGAGTCCCCTGCCTCTAGAGGGAGTATTGGACCAACATTGAAGAAAACGGGGTCCTTGCGGGCCACTCATTGGAGGGAAACAAATACATCTTTGCCGACTCTCTGCTGAAACTTACGAGCGTTCACACCTAAGCCTCTTACAAGGTCAGCTGTTTAGCTAAACATGAGCTCATGATCTAAATTTACACAATAATGAAGAAAGCAGCTACAAGGGGAGACAATCAGCCAAAACCATCAATACCAGAATTAGATTCCCAACGCCATCCATCAGATGTACGAATAATCGGGTGTAAGGCAGAAAATATACATAAAACTGGAACTGAAACAAGGCACAAGGATGTTTTCAAAGACTGGTAGGATCTCTAAAACATTTTTCAAGGACATGTCATTGATAAAGCTAAATACTCCAAGGTTGTGTAATACAACAGATTAATCATTGAGAAGAGTGAAATTATGCTGTTTTGAAAACTATGGCAGGTCAGATTTTCTGCCTAATTATATAAGAAGATTTCTCTAAAAAATACACATTATTTCAAAGACTTATTGGCTGTGAAATAAGTTAAGGGTATTTCAAATGGCTTGTCTGCAAAGAAAGGTGAGATGTAGGGAATCACAGAAAGTCGAGGGGGAAATAGGTCAATATATACATTGCTGTATGGTGAACTAAGCCTTAGGCCAGCAACAATGGAGAGGACCTGACCCTTAGACACGTACAAGTAAGCTGGAATCTTCAAAAGTTCAAATCTTTATAAGTAAAAAGATTTATTAAAATGAATAACCAAGTGTTTTAATTGACATCAGAAGATGAAAACAATAAAACCTGAGAACATAGAGAAAAGATAAATAAAGATATGAGCAGAACTTAATACAACAGAAAACGTATAAAATTCAGGTGATTTAGTAAGTCCAAAGAATTTTCTTTGAAAAGATTTAAAAGACACACTTTGATTAAGGAAAACCAAAACATAAGTAAAGAATATACAGAAAGAGTCAGGAAAATGTTAGAGCAGAGAATATATGAAATGCCCGTAAATTTGAACATTTCTGTCAAGTGGACCATTTCCTAGCTCCTAAAGTTTACCAACACTGACACAAGATGAAATCATTTAAGGTCATCATGTCTGCCCTTGGCATTCTCGGAACGCCTTGGCCTCAGAATGCAGCCTCTGTAGTCCATGGTAAACTGCGGAGAGGGGGCGGGGCTGAGGGAGTTTGGAACACTGCCCTCACTGAGGGAGTGGGTGTGGCCATCTCTGCTGTGACTTAACAAAGGGCAGGGGAGCAGGGGGCCCAGGGCAGGGCCCTCAGAGCCCGGCAGGCCCAGTGGAGTGTCACAAGCTTTTAGGCCCAGGCCAAAGGGCTCCTTCTTTGTCTGCACAGCTGCCCAAACTATCACCTTTCCACTCAGGCCGCCCTCTTACTTGAAGTGTGTGTGGAACGTGTCCGCACACTACACCGCGCTGCACAGCTAAGCATAGTTCAGGGCATCGTAGCTTCCTGCCAGGTGACCGAAGTTCGCAGGCAGATGGGTCCCTGGGACACACGCGGAGGGGCTCCTGCCCGGTTCACAGGCCGCCCACTGACCCTACCCAGATCGGGGGCCGCAAAGCAGCCCTGTCTTAGTCCCCTGCCTCTACAGGGAGTATTGGACCAACACTTGTAGGAAACGGGGTCCTTGCGGGCCACTCATTGGAGGGACACAAATAAATCTTTGCCGACTCTCTGCTGAAACTTACGAGCGTTCACACCTAAGCCTCTTACAAGGTCAGCTGTTTAGCTAAACATGAGCTCATGATCTAAATTTACACAATAATGAAGAAAGCAGCTACAAGGGGAGACAATCAGCCAAAACCATCAATACCAGAATTAGATTCCCAAGGCCATCCATCAGATGTAGGAATAATCGGGTGTAAGGCAGAAAATATACATAAAACTGGAACTGAAACAAGGCACAAGGATGTTTTCAAAGACTGGTAGGATCTCTAAAACATTTTTCAAGGACATGTCATTGATAAAGCTAAATACTCCAAGGTTGTGTAATACAACAGATTAATCATTGAGAAGAGTGAAATTATGCTGTTTTGAAAACTATGGCAGGTCAGATTTTCTGCCTAATTATATAAGAATATTTCTCTAAAAAATACACCTTATTTCAAAGACTTATTGGCTGTGAAATAAGTTAAGGGTATTTCAAATGGCTTGTCTGCAAAGAAAGGTGAGATGTAGGGAATCACAGAAAGTCGAGGGGAAAATAGGTCAATATATACATTGCTGTATGGTGAACTAAGCCTTAGGCCAGCAACAATGGAGAGGACCTGACCCTTAGACACGTACAAGTAAGCTGGAATCTTCAAAAGTTCAAATCTTTATAAGTAAAAAGATTTATTAAAATGAATAACCAAGTGTTTTAATTGACATCAGAAGATGAAAACAATAAACCCTGAGAACATAGAGAAAAGATAAATAAAGATATGAGCAGAACTTAATACAACAGAAAACGTATAAAATTCAGGTGATTTAGTAAGTCCAAAGAATCTTCTTTGAAAAGATTTAAAAGACACAATTTGATTAAGGAAAACCAAAACATAAGTAAAGAATATACAGAAAGAGTCAGGAAAATGTTAGAGCAGACAATATATGAAATGCAAGTAAATTTGAACATTTCTGTCAAGTGGACCATTTCCTAGCTCCTAAAGTTTACCAACACTGACACAAGAGGAAATCATTTAAGGTCATCATGTCTGCCCTTGGCATTCTCGGAACGCCCTGGCCTCAGAATGCAGCCTCTGTAGTCCATGGTAACCTGCGGAGAGGGGGAGGGGCTGAGGGAGGTTGGAACACTGCCCTCACTGAGGGAGTGGGTGTGGCCATCTCTGCTGTGACTGAACAAAGGCCAGGGGAGCAGGGGGCCCAGGGCAGGGCCCTCAGAGCCCGGCAGGCCCAGTGGAGTGTCACAAGATTTTAGGCCCAGGCCAAAGGGCGCCTTCTTTGTCTGCACAGCTGCCCAAACTCTCACCTTTCCACTCAGGCCGCCCTCTTACTTGAAGTGTGTGTGGAACGTGTCCGCGCAGTACACCGCGCTGCACAGCTAAGCATAGTTCTGGGCATCGTAGCTTCCTGCCAGGTGATCGAAGTTCGCAGGCAGATGGGTCCCTGGGACACACGCGGAGAGGCTCCTGCCCGGGTCACAGGCCGCCCACTGCCCCTGCCCCAGATCGGGGGCAGCAAAGCAGCCCTGTCTGAGTCCCCTGCCTCTAGAGGGAGTATTGGACCAACATTGTAGAAAACGGGGTCCTTGCGGGCCACTCATTGGAGGGAAACAAATACATCTTTGCCGACTCTCTGCTGAAACTTACGAGCGTTCACACCTAAGCCTCTTACAAGGTCAGCTGTTTAGCTAAACATGAGCTCATGATCTAAATTTACACAATAATGAAGAAAGCAGCTACAAGGGGAGACAATCAGCCAAAACCATCAATACCAGAATTAGATTCCCAACGCCATCCATCAGATGTACGAATAATCGGGTGTAAGGCAGAAAATATACATAAAACTGGAACTGAAACAAGGCACAAGGATGTTTTCAAAGACTGGTAGGATCTCTAAAACATTTTTCAAGGACATGTCATTGATAAAGCTAAATACTCCAAGGTTGTGTAATACAACAGATTAATCATTGAGAAGAGTGAAATTATGCTGTTTTGAAAACTATGGCAGGTCAGATTTTCTGCCTAATTATATAAGAAGATTTCTCTAAAAAATACACATTATTTCAAAGACTTATTGGCTGTGAAATAAGTTAAGGGTATTTCAAATGGCTTGTCTGCCAAGAAAGGTGAGATGTAGGGAATCACAGAAAGTCGAGGGGGAAATAGGTCAATATATACATTGCTGTATGGTGAACTAAGCGTTAGGCCAGCAACAATGGAGAGGACCTGACCCTTAGACACGTACAAGTAAGCTGGAATCTTCAAAAGTTCAAATCTTTATAAGTAAAAAGATTTATTAAAATGAATAACCAAGTGTTTTAATTGACATCAGAAGATGAAAACAATAAACCCTGAGAACATAGAGAAAAGATAAATAAAGATATGAGCAGAACTTAATACAACAGAAAACGTATAAAATTCAGGTGATTTAGTAAGTCCAAAGAATTTTCTTTGAAAAGATTTAAAAGACACACTTTGATTAAGGAAAACCAAAACATAAGTAAAGAATATACAGAAAGAGTCAGGAAAATGTTAGAGCAGAGAATATATGAAATGCCCGTAAATTTGAACATTTCTGTCAAGTGGACCATTTCCTAGCTCCTAAAGTTTACCAACACTGACACAAGATGAAATCATTTAAGGTCATCATGTCTGCCCTTGGCATTCTCGGAACGCCTTGGCCTCAGAATGCAGCATCTGTAGTCCATGGTAAACTGCGGAGAGGGGGCGGGGCTGAGGGAGTTTGGAACACTGCCCTCACTGAGGGAGTGGGTGTGGCCATCTCTGCTGTGACTTAACAAAGGGCAGGGGAGCAGGGGCCCCAGGGCAGGGCCCTCAGAGCCCGGCAGGCCCAGTGGAGTGTCACAAGCTTTTAGGCCCAGGCCAAAGGGCTCCTTCTTTGTCTGCACAGCTGCCCAAACTATCACCTTTCCACTCAGGCCGCCCTCTTACTTGAAGTGTGTGTGGAACGTGTCCGCACACTACACCGCGCTGCACAGCTAAGCATAGTTCAGGGCATCGTAGCTTCCTGCCAGGTGACCGAAGTTCGCAGGCAGATGGGTCCCTGGGACACACGCGGAGGGGCTCCTGCCCGGTTCACAGGCCGCCCACTGACCCTGCCCCAGATCGGGGGCCGCAAAGCAGCCCTGTCTTAGTCCCCTGCCTCTACAGGGAGTATTGGACCAACACTTGTAGGAAACGGGGTCCTTGCGGGCCACTCATTGGAGGGACACAAATAAATCTTTGCCGACTCTCTGCTGAAACTTACGAGCGTTCACACCTAAGCCTCTTACAAGGTCAGCTGTTTAGCTAAACATGAGCTCATGATCTAAATTTACACAATAATGAAGAAAGCAGCTACAAGGGGAGACAATCAGCCAAAACCATCAATACCAGAATTAGATTCCCAAGGCCATCCATCAGATGTAGGAATAATCGGGTGTAAGGCAGAAAATATACATAAAACTGGAACTGAAACAAGGCACAAGGATGTTTTCAAAGACTGGTAGGATCTCTAAAACATTTTTCAAGGACATGTCATTGATAAAGCTAAATACTCCAAGGTTGTGTAATACAACAGATTAATCATTGAGAAGAGTGAAATTATGCTGTTTTGAAAACTATGGCAGGTCAGATTTTCTGCCTAATTATATAAGAATATTTCTCTAAAAAATACACCTTATTTCAAAGACTTATTGGCTGTGAAATAAGTTAAGGGTATTTCAAATGGCTTGTCTGCAAAGAAAGGTGAGATGTAGGGAATCACAGAAAGTCGAGGGGAAAATAGGTCAATATATACATTGCTGTATGGTGAACTAAGCCTTAGGCCAGCAACAATGGAGAGGACCTGACCCTTAGACACGTACAAGTAAGCTGGAATCTTCAAAAGTTCAAATCTTTATAAGTAAAAAGATTTATTAAAATGAATAACCAAGTGTTTTAATTGACATCAGAAGATGAA
This sequence comes from Mesoplodon mirus, assembly GCF_964341445.2. Taxonomy (NCBI): domain Eukaryota; kingdom Metazoa; phylum Chordata; class Mammalia; order Artiodactyla; family Ziphiidae; genus Mesoplodon; species Mesoplodon mirus. Next base: position 127,456,788 of record NC_138976.1, on the reverse strand, counting down.
AACAATAAAACCTGAGAACATAGAGAAAAGATAAATAAAGATATGAGCAGAACTTAATACAACAGAAAACGTATAAAATTCAGGTGATTTAGTAAGTCCAAAGAATTTTCTTTGAAAAGATTTAAAAGACACACTTTGATTAAGGAAAACCAAAACATAAGTAAAGAATATACAGAAAGAGTCAGGAAAATGTTAGAGCAGAGAATATATGAAATGCCCGTAAATTTGAACATTTCTGTCAAGTGGACCATTTCCTAGCTCCTAAAGTTTACCAACACTGACACAAGATGAAATCATTTAAGGTCATCATGTCTGCCCTTGGCATTCTCGGAACGCCTTGGCCTCAGAATGCAGCCTCTGTAGTCCATGGTAAACTGCGGAGAGGGGGCGGGGCTGAGGGAGTTTGGAACACTGCCCTCACTGAGGGAGTGGGTGTGGCCATCTCTGCTGTGACTTAACAAAGGGCAGGGGAGCAGGGGGCCCAGGGCAGGGCCCTCAGAGCCCGGCAGGCCCAGTGGAGTGTCACAAGCTTTTAGGCCCAGGCCAAAGGGCTCCTTCTTTGTCTGCACAGCTGCCCAAACTATCACCTTTCCACTCAGGCCGCCCTCTTACTTGAAGTGTGTGTGGAACGTGTCCGCACACTACACCGCGCTGCACAGCTAAGCATAGTTCAGGGCATCGTAGCTTCCTGCCAGGTGACCGAAGTTCGCAGGCAGATGGGTCCCTGGGACACACGCGGAGGGGCTCCTGCCCGGTTCACAGGCCGCCCACTGACCCTGCCCCAGATCGGGGGCCGCAAAGCAGCCCTGTCTTAGTCCCCTGCCTCTACAGGGAGTATTGGACCAACACTTGTAGGAAACGGGGTCCTTGCGGGCCACTCATTGGAAGGACACAAATAAATCTTTGCCGACTCTCTGCTGAAACTTACGAGCGTTCACACCTAAGCCTCTTACAAGGTCAGCTGTTTAGCTAAACATGAGCTCATGATCTAAATTTACACAATAATGAAGAAAGCAGCTACAAGGGGAGACAATCAGCCAAAACCATCAATACCAGAATTAGATTCCCAAGGCCATCCATCAGATGTAGGAATAATCGGGTGTAAGGCAGAAAATATACATAAAACTGGAACTGAAACAAGGCACAAGGATGTTTTCAAAGACTGGTAGGATCTCTAAAACATTTTTCAAGGACATGTCATTGATAAAGCTAAATACTCCAAGGTTGTGTAATACAACAGATTAATCATTGAGAAGAGTGAAATTATGCTGTTTTGAAAACTATGGCAGGTCAGATTTTCTGCCTAATTATATAAGAATATTTCTCTAAAAAATACACCTTATTTCAAAGACTTATTGGCTGTGAAATAAGTTAAGGGTATTTCAAATGGCTTGTCTGCAAAGAAAGGTGAGATGTAGGGAATCACAGAAAGTCGAGGGGAAAATAGGTCAATATATACATTGCTGTATGGTGAACTAAGCCTTAGGCCAGCAACAATGGAGAGGACCTGACCCTTAGACACGTACAAGTAAGCTGGAATCTTCAAAAGTTCAAATCTTTATAAGTAAAAAGATTTATTAAAATGAATAACCAAGTGTTTTAATTGACATCAGAAGATGAAAACAATAAACCCTGAGAACATAGAGAAAAGATAAATAAAGATATGAGCAGAACTTAATACAACAGAAAACGTATAAAATTCAGGTGATTTAGTAAGTCCAAAGAATCTTCTTTGAAAAGATTTAAAAGACACAATTTGATTAAGGAAAACCAAAACATAAGTAAAGAATATACAGAAAGAGTCAGGAAAATGTTAGAGCAGACAATATATGAAATGCAAGTAAATTTGAACATTTCTGTCAAGTGGACCATTTCCTAGCTCCTAAAGTTTACCAACACTGACACAAGAGGAAATCATTTAAGGTCATCATGTCTGCCCTTGGCATTCTCGGAACGCCCTGGCCTCAGAATGCAGCCTCTGTAGTCCATGGTAACCTGCGGAGAGGGGGAGGGGCTGAGGGAGGTTGGAACACTGCCCTCACTGAGGGAGTGGGTGTGGCCATCTCTGCTGTGACTGAACAAAGGCCAGGGGAGCAGGGGGCCCAGGGCAGGGCCCTCAGAGCCCGGCAGGCCCAGTGGAGTGTCACAAGATTTTAGGCCCAGGCCAAAGGGCGCCTTCTTTGTCTGCACAGCTGCCCAAACTCTCACCTTTCCACTCAGGCCGCCCTCTTACTTGAAGTGTGTGTGGAACGTGTCCGCGCAGTACACCGCGCTGCACAGCTAAGCATAGTTCTGGGCATCGTAGCTTCCTGCCAGGTGATCGAAGTTCGCAGGCAGATGGGTCCCTGGGACACACGCGGAGAGGCTCCTGCCCGGGTCACAGGCCGCCCACTGCCCCTGCCCCAGATCGGGGGCGGCAAAGCAGCCCTGTCTGAGTCCCCTGCCTCTAGAGGGAGTATTGGACCAACATTGTAGAAAACGGGGTCCTTGCGGGCCACTCATTGGAGGGAAACAAATACATCTTTGCCGACTCTCTGCTGAAACTTACGAGCGTTCACACCTAAGCCTCTTACAAGGTCAGCTGTTTAGCTAAACATGAGCTCATGATCTAAATTTACACAATAATGAAGAAAGCAGCTACAAGGGGAGACAATCAGCCAAAACCATCAATACCAGAATTAGATTCCCAACGCCATCCATCAGATGTACGAATAATCGGGTGTAAGGCAGAAAATATACATAAAACTGGAACTGAAACAAGGCACAAGGATGTTTTCAAAGACTGGTAGGATCTCTAAAACATTTTTCAAGGACATGTCATTGATAAAGCTAAATACTCCAAGGTTGTGTAATACAACAGATTAATCATTGAGAAGAGTGAAATTATGCTGTTTTGAAAACTATGGCAGGTCAGATTTTCTGCCTAATTATATAAGAAGATTTCTCTAAAAAATACACATTATTTCAAAGACTTATTGGCTGTGAAATAAGTTAAGGGTATTTCAAATGGCTTGTCTGCCAAGAAAGGTGAGATGTAGGGAATCACAGAAAGTCGAGGGGGAAATAGGTCAATATATACATTGCTGTATGGTGAACTAAGCCTTAGGCCAGCAACAATGGAGAGGACCTGACCCTTAGACACGTACAAGTAAGCTGGAATCTTCAAAAGTTCAAATCTTTATAAGTAAAAAGATTTATTAAAATGAATAACCAAGTGTTTTAATTGACATCAGAAGATGAAAACAATAAACCCTGAGAACATAGAGAAAAGATAAATAAAGATATGAGCAGAACTTAATACAACAGAAAACGTATAAAATTCAGGTGATTTAGTAAGTCCAAAGAATTTTCTTTGAAAAGATTTAAAAGACACACTTTGATTAAGGAAAACCAAAACATAAGTAAAGAATATACAGAAAGAGTCAGGAAAATGTTAGAGCAGAGAATATATGAAATGCCCGTAAATTTGAACATTTCTTTCAAGTGGACCATTTCCTAGCTCCTAAAGTTTACCAACACTGACACAAGATGAAATCATTTAAGGTCATCATGTCTGCCCTTGGCATTCTCGGAACGCCTTGGCCTCAGAATGCAGCATCTGTAGTCCATGGTAAACTGCGGAGAGGGGGCGGGGCTGAGGGAGTTTGGAACACTGCCCTCACTGAGGGAGTGGGTGTGGCCATCTCTGCTGTGACTTAACAAAGGGCAGGGGAGCAGGGGGCCCAGGGCAGGGCCCTCAGAGCCCGGCAGGCCCAGTGGAGTGTCACAAGCTTTTAGGCCCAGGCCAAAGGGCTCCTTCTTTGTCTGCACAGCTGCCCAAACTATCACCTTTCCACTCAGGCCGCCCTCTTACTTGAAGTGTGTGTGGAACGTGTCCGCACACTACACCGCGCTGCACAGCTAAGCATAGTTCAGGGCATCGTAGCTTCCTGCCAGGTGACCGAAGTTCGCAGGCAGATGGGTCCCTGGGACACACGCGGAGGGGCTCCTGCCCGGTTCACAGGCCGCCCACTGACCCTGCCCCAGATCGGGGGCCGCAAAGCAGCCCTGTCTTAGTCCCCTGCCTCTACAGGGAGTATTGGACCAACACTTGTAGGAAACGGGGTCCTTGCGGGCCACTCATTGGAGGGACACAAATAAATCTTTGCCGACTCTCTGCTGAAACTTACGAGCGTTCACACCTAAGCCTCTTACAAGGTCAGCTGTTTAGCTAAACATGAGCTCATGATCTAAATTTACACAATAATGAAGAAAGCAGCTACAAGGGGAGACAATCAGCCAAAACCATCAATACCAGAATTAGATTCCCAAGGCCATCCATCAGATGTAGGAATAATCGGGTGTAAGGCAGAAAATATACATAAAACTGGAACTGAAACAAGGCACAAGGATGTTTTCAAAGACTGGTAGGATCTCTAAAACATTTTTCAAGGACATGTCATTGATAAAGCTAAATACTCCAAGGTTGTGTAATACAACAGATTAATCATTGAGAAGAGTGAAATTATGCTGTTTTGAAAACTATGGCAGGTCAGATTTTCTGCCTAATTATATAAGAATATTTCTCTAAAAAATACACCTTATTTCAAAGACTTATTGGCTGTGAAATAAGTTAAGGGTATTTCAAATGGCTTGTCTGCAAAGAAAGGTGAGATGTAGGGAATCACAGAAAGTCGAGGGGAAAATAGGTCAATATATACATTGCTGTATGGTGAACTAAGCCTTAGGCCAGCAACAATGGAGAGGACCTGACCCTTAGACACGTACAAGTAAGCTGGAATCTTCAAAAGTTCAAATCTTTATAAGTAAAAAGATTTATTAAAATGAATAACCAAGTGTTTTAATTGACATCAGAAGATGAAAACAATAAACCCTGAGAACATAGAGAAAAGATAAATAAAGATATGAGCAGAACTTAATACAACAGAAAACGTATAAAATTCAGGTGATTTAGTAAGTCCAAAGAATTTTCTTTGAAATGATTTAAAAGACACACTTTGATTAAGGAAAACCAAAACATAAGTAAAGAATATACAGAAAGAGTCAGGACAATGTTAGAGCAGAGAATATATGAAATGCCAGTAAATTTGAACATTTCTGTCAAGTGGACCATTTCCTAGCTCCTAAAGTTTACCAAACCTGACAGAAGAGGAAATCATTTAAGGTCATCATGTCTGCCCTTGGCATTCTCGGAACGCCCTGGCCTCAGGATGCAGCCTCTGTAGTCCATGGTAACCTGCGGAGAGGGGGCGGGGCTGAGGGAGGTTGGAACCCTGCCCTCACTGAGGGAGTGGGTGTGGCCATCTCTGCTGTGACTGAACAAAGGGCAGGGGAGCAGGGGGCCCAGGGCAGGGCCCTCAGAGCCCGGCAGGCCCAGTGGAGTGTCACAAGTTTTTAGGCCCAGGTCAAAGGGCGCCTTCTTTGTCTGCACAGCTGCCCAAACTCTCAACTTTCCACTCAGGCCGCCCTCTTACTTGAAGTGTTTGTGGAACGTGTCCGCGCAGTACACCGCGCTACACAGCTAAGCATAGTTCTGGGCATCGTAGCTTCCTGCCAGGTGACCGAAGTTTGCAGGCAGATGGGTCCCTGGGACACACGCGGAGGGGCTCCTGCACGGGTCACAGGCCGCCCACTGCCCCTGCCCCAGACCGGGGGCCGCAAAGCAGCCCTGTCTGAGTCCCCTGCCTCTAGAGGGAGTATTGGACCATCACTTGTAGAAAACGGGGTCCTTGCGGGCCACTCATTGGAGGGACACAAATAAATCTTTGCCGACTTTCTGCTGAAACATACGAGCGTTCACAACTAAGCCTCTTACAAGGTCAGCTGTTTACCTAAACATGAGCTCATGATCTAAATTTACACAATATTGAAGAAAGCAGCTACAAGGGGAGACAATCAGCCAAAACCATCATTAGCAGAATAAGATTCCCAAGGCCATCCATCAGATGTAGGAATAATCGGGTGCAAGGCAGAAAATATACATAAAACTGGAACTGAAACAAGGCACAAGGATGTTTTCAAAGACTGGTAGGATCTCTAAAACATTTTTCAAGGACATGTCATTGATAAAGCTAAATACTCCAAGGTTGTGTAATACAACAGATTAATCATTGAGAAGAGTGAAATTATGCTGTTTTGAAAACTATGCCAGGTCAGATTTTCTGCCTAATTATATAAGAAGATTTCTCTAAAAAATACACATTATTTCAAAGACTTATTGGCTGTGAAATAAGTTAAGGGTATTTCAAATGGCTTGTCTGCAAAGAAAGGTGAGATGTAGGGAATCACAGAAAGTCGAGGGGGAAATAGGTCAATATATACATTGCTGTATGGTGAACTAAGCCTTAGGCCAGCAACAATGGAGAGGACCTGACCCTTAGACACGTACAAGTAAGCTGGAATCTTCAAAAGTTCAAATCTTTATAAGTAAAAAGATTTATTAAAATGAATAACCAAGTGTTTTAATTGACATCAGAAGATGAAAACAATAAAACCTGAGAACATAGAGAACAGATAAATAAAGATATGAGCAGAACTTAATACAACAGAAAACGTATAAAATTCAGGTGATTTAGTAAGTCCAAAGAATTTTCTTTGAAAAGATTTAAAAGACACACTTTGATTAAGGAAAACCAAAACATAACTAAAGAATATACAGAAAGAGTCAGGACAATGTTAGAGCAGAGAATATATGAAATGCCAGTAAATTTGAACATTTCTGTAAAGTGGACCATTTCCTAGCTCCTAAAGTTTACCAACACTGACACAAGAGGAAATCATTTAAGGTCATCATGTCTGCCCTTGGCATTCTCGGAACGCCCTGGCCTCAGAATGCAGCCTCTGTAGTCCATGGTAACCTGCGGAGAGGGGGCGGGGCTGAGGGAGGTTGGAACACTGCCCTCACTGAGGGAGTGGGTGTGGCCATCTCTGCTGTGACTGAACAAAGGGCAGGGGAGCAGGGGGCCCAGGGCAGGGCCCTCAGAGCCCGGCAGGCCCAGTGGAGTGTCACAAGCTTTTAGGCCCAGGCCAAAGGGCGCCTTCTTTGTCTGCACAGCTGCCCAAACTATCACCTTTCCACTCAGGCCGCCCTCTTACTTGAAGTGTGTGTGGAACGTGTCCGCGCAGAACACCGCGCTGCACAGCTAAGCATAGTTCGAGGCATCGTAGCTTCCTGCCAGGTGACCGAAGTTCGCAGGCAGATGGGTCCCTGGGACACACGCGGAGGGGCTCCTGCCCGGGTCACAGGCCGCCCACTGCCCCTGCCCCAGATCGGGGGCCGCAAAGCAGCCCTGTCTGAGTCCCCTGCCTCTAGAGGGAGTATTGGACCAACACTTGTAGAAAACGGGGTCCTTGCGGGCCACTCATTGGAGGGACACAAATAAATCTTTGCCGACTTTCTGCTGAAACATACGAGCGTTCACACCTAAGCCTCTTACAAGGTCAGCTGTTTAGCTAAACATGAGCTCATGATCTAAATTTACACAATATTCAAGAAAGCAGCTACAAGGGGAGACAATCAGCCAAAACCATCATTAGCAGAATAAGATTCCCAAGGCCATCCATCAGATGTAGGAATAATCGGGTGCAAGGCAGAAAATATACATCAAACTGGAACTGAAACAAGGCACAAGGATGTTTTCAAAGACTGGTAGGATCTCTAAAACATTTTTCAAGGACATGTCATTGATAAAGCTAAATACTCCAAGGTTGTGTAATACAACAGATTAATCATTGAGAAGAGTGAAATTATGCTGTTTTGAAAACTATGCCAGGTCAGATTTTCTGCCTAATTATATAAGAAGATTTCTCTAAAAAATACACATTATTTCAAAGACTTATTGGCTGTGAAATAAGTTAAGGGTATTTCAAATGGCTTGTCTGCAAAGAAAGGTGAGATGTAGGGAATCACAGAAAGTCGAGGGGGAAATAGGTCAATATATACATTGCTGTATGGTGAACTAAGCCTTAGGCCAGCAACAATGGAGAGGACCTGACCCTTAGACACGTACAAGTAAGCTGGAATCTTCAAAAGTTCAAATCTTTATAAGTAAAAAGATTTATTAAAATGAATAACCAAGTGTTTTAATTGACATCAGAAGATGAAAACAATAAACCCTGAGAACATAGAAAAAAGATAAGTAAAGATATGTGCAGAACTTAATACAACAGAAAACGTATAAAATTCAGGTGATTTAGTAAATCCAAAGAATCTTCTTTGAAAAGAATTAAAAGACACACTTTGATTAAGGAAAACCAAAACATAAGTAAAGAATATGCAGAAAGAGTCAGGAAAATGTTAGAGCAGAGAATATATGAAATGCCCGTAAATTTGAACATTTCTGTAAAGTGGACCATTTCCTAGCTCCTAAAGTTTACCAACACTGACACAAGAGGAAATCATTTAAGGTCATCATGTCTGCCCTTGGCATTCTCGGAACGCCCTGGCCTCAGAATGCAGCCTCTGTAGTTCATGGTAACCTGCGGAGAGGGGGCGGGGCTGAGGAAGGTTGGAACACTGCCCTCACTGAGGGAGTGGGTGTGGCCATCTCTGCTGTGACTGAACAAAGGGCAGGGGAGCAGGGGGCCCAGGGCAGGGCCCTCAGAGCACGGCAGGCCCAGTGGCGTGTCACAAGCTTTTAGGCCCAGGCCATAGGGCGCCTTCTTTGTCTGCACAGCTGCCCAAACTCTCACCTTTCCACTCAGGCCGCCCTCTTACTTGAAGTGTGTGTGGAACGTGTCCGCGCAGTACACCGCGCTGCACAGCTAAGCATAGGTCTGGGCATCGTAGCTTCCTGCCAGGTGACCGAAGTTCGCAGGCAGATGGGTCCCTGGGACACACGCGGAGGGGCTCCTGCCAGGGTCACAGGCCGCCCACTGCCCCTGCCCCAGATCGGGGGCCGCAAAACAGCCCTGTCTGAGTCCCCTGCCTCTAGAAGGAGTATTGGACCAACACTTGTAGAAAACGGGGTCCTTGCGGGCCACTCATTGGAGGGACACAAATAAATCTTTGCCGACTCTCTGCTGAAACTTACGAGCGTTCACACCTAAGCCTCTTACAAGGTCAGCTGTTTAGCTAAACATGAGCTCATGATCTAAATTTACACAATAATGAAGAAAGCAGCTACAAGGGGAGACAATCAGCCAAAACCATCAATACCAGAATTAGATTCCCAAGGCCATCCATCAGATGTAGGAATAATCGGGTGTAAGGCAGAAAATATACATAAAACTGGAACTGAAACAAGGCACAAGGATGTTTTCAAAGACTGGTAGGATCTCTAAAACATTTTTCAAGGACATGTCATTGATAAAGCTAAATACTCCAAGGTTGTGTAATACAACAGATTAATCATTGAGAAGAGTGAAATTATGCTGTTTTGAAAACTATGCCAGGTCAGATTTTCTGCCTAATTATATAAGAATATTTCTCTAAAAAATACACCTTATTTCAAAGACTAATTGGCTGTGAAATAAGTTAAGGGTATTTCAAATGGCTTGTCTGCAAAGAAAGGTGAGATGTAGGGAATCACAGAAAGTCGAGGGGAAAATAGGTCAATATATACATTGCTGTATGGTGAACTAAGCCTTAGGCCAGCAACAATGGAGAGGACCTGACCCTTAGACACGTACAAGTAAGCTGGAATCTTCAAAAGTTCTAATCTTTATAAGTAAAAAGATTTATTAAAATGAATAACCAAGTGTTTTAATTGACATCAGAAGATGAAAACAATAAACCCTGAGAACATAGAGAAAAGATAAATAAAGATATGAGCAGAACTTAATACAACAGAAAACGTATAAAATTCAGGTGATTTAGTAAGTCCAAAGAATCTTCTTTGAAAAGATTTAAAAGACACACTTTGATTAAGGAAAACCAAAACATAAGTAAAGAATATACAGAAAGAGTCAGGAAAATGTTAGAGCAGACAATATATGAAATGCAAGTAAATTTGAACATTTCTGTCAAGTGGACAATTTCCTAGCTCCTAAAGTTTACCAACACTGACACAAGAGGAAATCATTTAAGGTCATCATGTCTGCCCTTGGCATTCTCGGAACGCCCTGGCCTCAGAATGCAGCCTCTGTAGTCCATGGTAACCTGCGGAGATGGGGAGGGGCTGAGGGAGGTTGGAACACTGCCCTCACTGAGGGAGTGGGTGTGGCCATCTCTGCTGTGACTGAACAAAGGCCAGGGGAGCAGGGGGCCCAGGGCAGGGCCCTCAGAGCCCGGCAGGCCCAGTGGAGTGTCACAAGATTTTAGGCCCAGGCCAAAGGGCGCCTTCTTTGTCTGCACAGCTGCCCAAACTCTCACCTTTCCACTCAGGCCGCCCTCTTACTTGAAGTGTGTGTGGAACGTGTCCGCGCAGTACACTGCGCTGCACAGCTAAGCATAGTTCTAGGCATCGTAGCTTCCTGCCAGGTGATCGAAGTTCGCAGGCAGATGGGTCCCTGGGACACACGCGGAGAGGCTCCTGCCCGGGTCACAGGCCGCCCACTGCCCCTGCCCCAGATCGGGGGCGGCAAATCAGCCCTGTCTGAGTCCCCTGCCTCTAGAGGGAGTATTGGACCAACATTGTAGAAAACGGGGTCCTTGCGGGCCACTCATTGGAGGGAAACAAATACATCTTTGCCGACTCTCTGCTGAAACTTACGAGCGTTCACACCTAAGCCTCTTACAAGGTCAGCTGTTTAGCTAAACATGAGCTCATGATCTAAATTTACACAATAATGAAGAAAGCAGCTACAAGGGGAGACAATCAGCCAAAACCATCAATACCAGAATTAGATTCCCAAGGCCATCCATCAGATGTAGGAATAATCGGGTGTAAGGCAGAAAATATACATAAAACTGGAACTGAAACAAGGCACAAGGATGTTTTCAAAGACTGGTAGGATCTCTAAAACATTTTTCAAGGACATGTCATTGATAAAGCTAAATACTCCAAGGTTGTGTAATACAACAGATTAATCATTGAGAAGAGTGAAATTATGCTGTTTTGAAAACTATGGCAGTTCAGATTTTCTGCCTAATTATATAAGAAGATTTCTCTAAAAAATACACATTATTTCAAAGACTTATTGGCTGTGAAATAAGTTAAGGGTATTTCAAATGGCTTGTCTGCAAAGAAAGGTGAGATGTAGGGAATCACAGAAAGTCGAGGGGAAAATAGGTCAATATATACATTGCTGTATGGTGAACTAAGCCTTAGGCCAGCAACAATGGAGAGGACCTGACCCTTAGACACGTACAAGTAAGCTGGAATCTTCAAAAGTTCAAATCTTTATAAGTAAAAAGATTTATTAAAATGAATAACCAAGTGTTTTAATTGACATCAGAAGATGAAAACAATAAACCCTGAGAACATAGAGAAAAGATAAATAAAGATATGAGCAGAACTTAATACAACAGAAAACGTATAAAATTCAGGTGATTTAGTAAGTCCAAAGAATTTTCTTTGAAAAGATTTAAAAGACACACTTTGATTAAGGAAAACCAAAACATAAGTAAAGAATATACAGAAAGAGTCAGGACAATGTTAGAGCAGAGAATATATGAAATGCCAGTAAATTTGAACATTTCTGTCAAGTGGACCATTTCCTAGCTCCTAAAGTTTACCAACACTGACACAAGAGGAAATCATTTAAGGTCATCATGTCTGCCCTTGGCATTCTCGGAACGCCCTGGCCTCAGAATGCAGCCTCTGTAGTCCATGGTAACCTGCGGAGAGGGGGCGGGGCTGAGGGAGGTTGGAACACTGCCCTCACTGAGGGAGTGGGTGTGGCCATCTCTGCTGTGACTGAACAAAGGGCAGGGGAGCAGGGGGCCCAGGGCAGGGCCCTCAGAGCCCGGCAGGCCCAGTGGAGTGTCACAAGTTTTTAGGCCCAGGTCAAAGGGCGCCTTCTTTGTCTGCACAGCTGCCCAAACTTTCACCTTTCCACTCAGGCCGCCCTCTTAATTGAAGTGTGTGTGGAACGTGTCCGCGCAGTACACCGCGCTACACAGCTAAGCATAGTTCTGGGCATCGTAGCTTCCTGCCAGGTGACCGAAGTTTGCAGGCAGATGGGTCCCTGGGACACACGCGGAGGGGCTCCTGCCAGGGTCACAGGCCGCCCACTGCCCCTGCCCCAGACCGGGGGCCGCAAAGCAGCCCTGTCTGAGTCCCCTGCCTCTAGAGGGAGTATGGGACCAACACTTGTAGAAAACGGGGTCCTTGCGGGCCACTCATTGGAGGGACACAAATAAATCTTTGCCGACTTTCTGCTGAAACATACGAGCGTTCACACCTAAGCCTCTTACAAGGTCAGCTGTTTAGCTAAGCATGAGCTCATGATCTAAATTTACACAATATTGAAGAAAGAAGCTACAAGTGGAGACAATCAGCCAAAACCATCATTAGCAGAATAAGATTCCCAAGGCCATCCATCAGATGTAGGAATAATCGGGTGCAAGGCAGAAAATATACATAAAACTGGAACTGAAACAAGGCACAAGGATGTTTTCAAAGACTGGTAGGATCTCTAAAACATTTTTCAAGGACATGTCATTGATAAAGCTAAATACTCCAAGGTTGTGTAATACAACAGATTAATCATTGAGAAGAGTGAAATTATGCTGTTTTGAAAACTATGCCAGGTCAGATTTTCTGCCTAATTATATAAGAAGATTTCTCTAAAAAATACACATTATTTCAAAGACTTATTGGCTGTGAAATAAGTTAAGGGTATTTCAAATGGCTTGTCTGCAAAGAAAGGTGAGATGTAGGGAATCACAGAAAGTCGAGGGGGAAATAGGTCAATATATACATTGCTGTATGGTGAACTAAGCCTTAGGCCAGCAACAATGGAGAGGACCTGACCCTTAGACACGTACAAGTAAGCTGGAATCTTCAAAAGTTCAAATCTTTATAAGTAAAAAGATTTATTAAAATGAATAACCAAGTGTTTTAATTGACATCAGAAGATGAAAACAATAAACCCTGAGAACATAGAGAAAAGATAAATAAAGATATGAGCAGAACTTAATACAACAGAAAACGTATAAAATTCAGGTGATTTAGTAAGTCCAAAGAATTTTCTTTGAAAAGATTTAAAAGACACACTTTGATTAAGGAAAACCAAAACATAAGTAAAGAATATACAGAAAGAGTCAGGAAAATGTTAGAGCAGAGAATATATGAAATGCCCGTAAATTTGAACATTTCTGTCAAGTGGACCATTTCCTAGCTCCTAAAGTTTACCAACACTGACACAAGATGAAATCATTTAAGGTCATCATGTCTGCCCTTGGCATTCTCGGAACGCCTTGGCCTCAGAATGCAGCCTCTGTAGTCCATGGTAAACTGCGGAGAGGGGGCGGGGCTGAGGGAGTTTGGAACACTGCCCTCACTGAGGGAGTGGGTGTGGCCATCTCTGCTGTGACTTAACAAAGGGCAGGGGAGCAGGGGGCCCAGGGCAGGGCCCTCAGAGCCCGGCAGGCCCAGTGGAGTGTCACAAGCTTTTAGGCCCAGGCCAAAGGGCTCCTTCTTTGTCTGCACAGCTGCCCAAACTATCACCTTTCCACTCAGGCCGCCCTCTTACTTGAAGTGTGTGTGGAACGTGTCCGCACACTACACCGCGCTGCACAGCTAAGCATAGTTCAGGGCATCGTAGCTTCCTGCCAGGTGACCGAAGTTCGCAGGCAGATGGGTCCCTGGGACACACGCGGAGGGGCTCCTGCCCGGTTCACAGGCCGCCCACTGACCCTGCCCCAGATCGGGGGCCGCAAAGCAGCCCTGTCTTAGTCCCCTGCCTCTACAGGGAGTATTGGACCAACACTTGTAGGAAACGGGGTCCTTGCGGGCCACTCATTGGAGGGACACAAATAAATCTTTGCCGACTCTCTGCTGAAACTTACGAGCGTTCACACCTAAGCCTCTTACAAGGTCAGCTGTTTAGCTAAACATGAGCTCATGATCTAAATTTACACAATAATGAAGAAAGCAGCTACAAGGGGAGACAATCAGCCAAAACCATCAATACCAGAATTAGATTCCCAAGGCCATCCATCAGATGTAGGAATAATCGGGTGTAAGGCAGAAAATATACATAAAACTGGAACTGAAACAAGGCACAAGGATGTTTTCAAAGACTGGTAGGATCTCTAAAACATTTTTCAAGGACATGTCATTGATAAAGCTAAATACTCCAAGGTTGTGTAATACAACAGATTAATAATTGAGAAGAGTGAAATTATGCTGTTTTGAAAACTATGGCAGGTCAGATTTTCTGCCTAATTATATAAGAATATTTCTCTAAAAAATACACCTTATTTCAAAGACTTATTGGCTGTGAAATAAGTTAAGGGTATTTCAAATGGCTTGTCTGCAAAGAAAGGTGAGATGTAGGGAATCACAGAAAGTCGAGGGGAAAATAGGTCAATATATACATTGCTGTATGGTGAACTAAGCCTTAGGCCAGCAACAATGGAGAGGACCTGACCCTTAGACACGTACAAGTAAGCTGGAATCTTCAAAAGTTCAAATCTTTATAAGTAAAAAGATTTATTAAAATGAATAACCAAGTGTTTTAATTGACATCAGAAGATGAAAACAATAAACCCTGAGAACATAGAGAAAAGATAAATAAAGATATGAGCAGAACTTAATACAACAGAAAACGTATAAAATTCAGGTGATTTAGTAAGTCCAAAGAATTTTCTTTGAAATGATTTAAAAGACACACTTTGATTAAGGAAAACCAAAACATAAGTAAAGAATATACAGAAAGAGTCAGGACAATGTTAGAGCAGAGAATATATGAAATGCCAGTAAATTTGAACATTTCTGTCAAGTGGACCATTTCCTAGCTCCTAAAGTTTACCAAACCTGACAGAAAAGGAAATCATTTAAGGTCATCATGTCTGCCCTTGGCATTCTCGGAACGCCCAGGCCTCAGGATGCAGCCTCCGTAGTCCATGGTAACCTGCGGAGAGGGGGCGGGGCTGAGGGAGGTTGGAACCCTGCCCTCACTGAGGGAGTGGGTGTGGCCATCTCTGCTGTGACTGAACAAAGGCCAGGGGAGCAGGGGGCCCAGGGCAGGGCCCTCAGAGCCCGGCAGGCCCAGTGGAGTGTCACAAGTTTTTAGGCCCAGGTCAAAGGGCGCCTTCTTTGTCTGCACAGCTGCCCAAACTCTCACCTTTCCACTCAGGCCGCCCTCTTACTTGAAGTGTTTGTGGAACGTGTCCGCGCAGTACACCGCGCTACACAGCTAAGCATAGTTCTGGGCATCGTAGCTTCCTGCCAGGTGACCGAAGTTTGCAGGCAGATGGGTCCCTGGGACACACGCGGAGGGGCTCCTGCACGGGTCACAGGCCGCCCACTGCCCCTGCCCCAGATCGGGGGCCGCAAAGCAGCCCTGTCTGAGTCCCCTGCCTCTAGAGGGAGTATTGGACCATCACTTGTAGAAAACGGGGTCCTTGCGGGCCACTCATTGGAGGGACACAAATAAATCTTTGCCGACTTTCTGCTGAAACATACGAGCGTTCACACCTAAGCCTCTTACAAGGTCAGCTGTTTAGCTAAACATGAGCTCATGATCTAAATTTACACAATATTGAAGAAAGCAGCTACAAGGGGAGACAATCAGCCAAAACCATCATTAGCAGAATAAGATTCCCAAGGCCATCCATCAGATGTAGGAATAATCGGGTGCAAGGCAGAAAATATACATAAAACTGGAACTGAAACAAGGCACAAGGATGTTTTCAAAGACTGGTAGGATCTCTAAAACATTTTTCAAGGACATGTCATTGATAAAGCTAAATACTCCAAGGTTGTGTAATACAACAGATTAATCATTGAGAAGAGTGAAATTATGCTGTTTTGAAAACTATGCCAGGTCAGATTTTCTGCCTAATTATATAAGAAGATTTCTCTAAAAAATACACATTATTTCAAAGACTTATTGGCTGTGAAATAAGTTAAGGGTATTTCAAATGGCTTGTCTGCAAAGAAAGGTGAGATGTAGGGAATCACAGAAAGTCGAGGGGGAAATAGGTCAATATATACATTGCTGTATGGTGAACTAAGCCTTAGGCCAGCAACAATGGAGAGGACCTGACCCTTAGACACGTACAAGTAAGCTGGAATCTTCAAAAGTTCAAATCTTTATAAGTAAAAAGATTTATTAAAATGAAAAACCAAGTGTTTTAATTGACATCAGAAGATGAAAACAATAAAACCTGAGAACATAGAGAAAAGATAAATAAAGATATGAGCAGAACTTAATACAACAGAAAACGTATAAAATTCAGGTGATTTAGTAAGTCCAAAGAATTTTCTTTGAAAAGATTTAAAAGACACACTTTGATTAAGGAAAACCAAAACATAACTAAAGAATATACAGAAAGAGTCAGGACAATGTTAGAGCAGAGAATATATGAAATGCCAGTAAATTTGAACATTTCTGTAAAGTGGACCATTTCCTAGCTCCTAAAGTTTACCAACACTGACACAAGAGGAAATCATTTAAGGTCATCATGTCTGCCCTTGGCATTCTCGGAACGCCCTGGCCTCAGAATGCAGCCTCTGTAGTCCATGGTAACCTGCGGAGAGGGGGCGGGGCTGAGGGAGGTTGGAACACTGCCCTCACTGAGGGAGTGGGTGTGGCCATCTCTGCTGTGACTGAACAAAGGGCAGGGGAGCAGGGGGCCCAGGGCAGGGCCCTCAGAGCCCGGCAGGCCCAGTGGAGTGTCACAAGCTTTTAGGCCCAGGCCAAAGGGCGCCTTCTTTGTCTGCACAGCTGCCCAAACTCTCACCTTTCCACTCAGGCCGCCCTCTTACTTGAAGTGTGTGTGGAACGTGTCCGCGCAGAACACCGCGCTGCACAGCTAAGCATAGTTCGGGGCATCGTAGCTTCCTGCCAGGTGACCGAAGTTCGCAGGCAGATGGGTCCCTGGGACACACGCGGAGGGGCTCCTGCCCGGGTCACAGGCCGCCCACTGCCCCTGCCCCAGATCGGGGGCCGCAAAGCAGCCCTGTCTGAGTCCCCTGCCTCTAGAGGGAGTATTGGACCAACACTTGTAGAAAACGGGGTCCTTGCGGGCCACTCATTGGAGGGACACAAATAAATCTTTGCCGACTTTCTGCTGAAACATACGAGCGTTCACACCTAAGCCTCTTACAAGGTCAGCTGTTTAGCTAAACATGAGCTCATGATCTAAATTTACACAATATTCAAGAAAGCAGCTACAAGGGGAGACAATCAGCCAAAACCATCATTAGCAGAATAAGATTCCCAAGGCCATCCATCAGATGTAGGAATAATCGGGTGCAAGGCAGAAAATATACTTCAAACTGGAACTGAAACAAGGCACAAGGATGTTTTCAAAGACTGGTAGGATCTCTAAAACATTTTTCAAGGACATGTCATTGATAAAGCTAAATACTCCAAGGTTGTGTAATACAACAGATTAATCATTGAGAAGAGTGAAATTATGCTGTTTTGAAAACTATGCCAGGTCAGATTTTCTGCCTAATTATATAAGAAGATTTCTCTAAAAAATACACATTATTTCAAAGACTTATTGGCTGTGAAATAAGTTATGGGTATTTCAAATGGCTTGTCTGCAAAGAAAGGTGAGATGTAGGGAATCACAGAAAGTCGAGGGGGAAATAGGTCAATATATACATTGCTGTATGGTGAACTAAGCCTTAGGCCAGCAACAATGGAGAGGACCTGACCCTTAGACACGTACAAGTAAGCTGGAATCTTCAAAAGTTCAAATCTTTATAAGTAAAAAGATTTATTAAAATGAATAACCAAGTGTTTTAATTGACATCAGAAGATGAAAACAATAAACCCTGAGAACATAGAAAAAAGATAAGTAAAGATATGTGCAGAACTTAATACAACAGAAAACGTATAAAATTCAGGTGATTTAGTAAGTCCAAAGAATCTTCTTTGAAAAGAATTAAAAGACACACTTTGATTAAGGAAAACCAAAACATAAGTAAAGAATATGCAGAAAGAGTCAGGAAAATGTTAGAGCAGAGAATATATGAAATGCCCGTAAATTTGAACATTTCTGTAAAGTGGACCATTTCCTAGCTCCTAAAGTTTACCAACACTGACACAAGAGGAAATCATTTAAGGTCATCATGTCTGCCCTTGGCATTCTCGGAACGCCCTGGCCTCAGAATGCAGCCTCTGTAGTTCATGGTAACCTGCGGAGAGGGGGCGGGGCTGAGGGAGGTTGGAACACTGCCCTCACTGAGGGAGTGGGTGTGGCCATCTCTGCTGTGACTGAACAAAGGGCAGGGGAGCAGGGGGCCCAGGGCAGGGCCCTCAGAGCACGGCAGGCCCAGTGGAGTGTCACAAGCTTTTAGGCCCAGGCCATAGGGCGCCTTCTTTGTCTGCACAGCTGCCCAAACTCTCACCTTTCCACTCAGGCCGCCCTCTTACTTGAAGTGTGTGTGGAACGTGTCCGCGCAGTACACCGCGCTGCACAGCTAAGCATAGGTCTGGGCATCGTAGCTTCCTGCCAGGTGACCGAAGTTCGCAGGCAGATGGGTCCCTGGGACACACGCGGAGGGGCTCCTGCCAGGGTCACAGGCCGCCCACTGCCCCTGCCCCAGATCGGGGGCCGCAAAACAGCCCTGTCTGAGTCCCCTGCCTCTAGAAGGAGTATTGGACCAACACTTGTAGAAAACGGGGTCCTTGCGGGCCACTCATTGGAGGGACACAAATAAATCTTTGCCGACTCTCTGCTGAAACTTACGAGCGTTCACACCTAAGCCTCTTACAAGGTCAGCTGTTTAGCTAAACATGAGCTCATGATCTAAATTTACACAATAATGAAGAAAGCAGCTACAAGGGGAGACAATCAGCCAAAACCATCAATACCAGAATTAGATTCCCAAGGCCATCCATCAGATGTAGGAATAATCGGGTGTAAGGCAGAAAATATACATAAAACTGGAACTGAAACAAGGCACAAGGATGTTTTCAAAGACTGGTAGGATCTCTAAAACATTTTTCAAGGACATGTCATTGATAAAGCTAAATACTCCAAGGTTGTGTAATACAACAGATTAATCATTGAGAAGAGTGAAATTATGCTGTTTTGAAAACTATGCCAGGTCAGATTTTCTGCCTAATTATATAAGAATATTTCTCTAAAAAATACACCTTATTTCAAAGACTAATTGGCTGTGAAATAAGTTAAGGGTATTTCAAATGGCTTGTCTGCAAAGAAAGGTGAGATGTAGGGAATCACAGAAAGTCGAGGGGAAAATAGGTCAATATATACATTGCTGTATGGTGAACTAAGCCTTAGGCCAGCAACAATGGAGAGGACCTGACCCTTAGACACGTACAAGTAAGCTGGAATCTTCAAAAGTTCAAATCTTTATAAGTAAAAAGATTTATTAAAATGAATAACCAAGTGTTTTAATTGACATCAGAAGATGAAAACAATAAACCCGGACAACATAGAGAAAAGATAAATAAAGATATGAGCAGAACTTAATACAACAGAAAACGTATAAAATTCAGGTGATTTAGTAAGTCCAAAGAATTTTCTTTGAAAAGATTTAAAAGACACACTTTGATTAAGGAAAACCAAAACATAACTAAAGAATATACAGAAAGAGTCAGGACAATGTTAGAGCAGAGAATATATGAAATGCCAGTAAATTTGAACATTTCTGTAAAGTGGACCATTTCCTAGCTCCTAAAGTTTACCAACACTGACACAAGAGGAAATCATTTAAGGTCATCATGTCTGCCCTTGGCATTCTCGGAACGCCCTGGCCTCAGAATGCAGCCTCTGTAGTTCATGGTAACCTGCGGAGAGGGGGCGGGGCTGAGGAAGGTTGGAACACTGCCCTCACTGAGGGAGTGGGTGTGGCCATCTCTGCTGTGACTGAACAAAGGGCAGGGGAGCAGGGGGCCCAGGGCAGGGCCCTCAGAGCCCGGCAGGCCCAGTGGCGTGTCACAAGCTTTTAGGCCCAGGCCATAGGGCGCCTTCTTTGTCTGCACAGCTGCCCAAACTCTCACCTTTCCACTCAGGCCGCCCTCTTACTTGAAGTGTGTGTGGAACGTGTCCGCGCAGTACACCGCGCTGCACAGCTAAGCATAGTTCTGGGCATCGTAGCTTCCTGCCAGGTGACCGAAGTTTGCAGGCAGATGGGTCCCTGGGACACACGCGGAGGGGCTCCTGCACGGGTCACAGGCCGCCCACTGCCCCTGCCCCAGACCGGGGGCCGCAAAGCAGCCCTGTCTGAGTCCCCTGCCTCTAGAGGGAGTATTGGACCATCACTTGTAGAAAACGGGGTCCTTGCGGGCCACTCATTGGAGGGACACAAATAAATCTTTGCCGACTTTCTGCTGAAACATACGAGCGTTCACAACTAAGCCTCTTACAAGGTCAGCTGTTTACCTAAACATGAGCTCATGATCTAAATTTACACAATATTGAAGAAAGCAGCTACAAGGGGAGACAATCAGCCAAAACCATCATTAGCAGAATAAGATTCCCAAGGCCATCCATCAGATGTAGGAATAATCGGGTGCAAGGCAGAAAATATACATAAAACTGGAACTGAAACAAGGCACAAGGATGTTTTCAAAGACTGGTAGGATCTCTAAAACATTTTTCAAGGACATGTCATTGATAAAGCTAAATACTCCAAGGTTGTGTAATACAACAGATTAATCATTGAGAAGAGTGAAATTATGCTGTTTTGAAAACTATGCCAGGTCAGATTTTCTGCCTAATTATATAAGAAGATTTCTCTAAAAAATACACATTATTTCAAAGACTTATTGGCTGTGAAATAAGTTAAGGGTATTTCAAATGGCTTGTCTGCAAAGAAAGGTGAGATGTAGGGAATCACAGAAAGTCGAGGGGGAAATAGGTCAATATATACATTGCTGTATGGTGAACTAAGCCTTAGGCCAGCAACAATGGAGAGGACCTGACCCTTAGACACGTACAAGTAAGCTGGAATCTTCAAAAGTTCAAATCTTTATAAGTAAAAAGATTTATTAAAATGAATAACCAAGTGTTTTAATTGACATCAGAAGATGAAAACAATAAAACCTGAGAACATAGAGAACAGATAAATAAAGATATGAGCAGAACTTAATACAACAGAAAACGTATAAAATTCAGGTGATTTAGTAAGTCCAAAGAATTTTCTTTGAAAAGATTTAAAAGACACACTTTGATTAAGGAAAACCAAAACATAACTAAAGAATATACAGAAAGAGTCAGGACAATGTTAGAGCAGAGAATATATGAAATGCCAGTAAATTTGAACATTTCTGTAAAGTGGACCATTTCCTAGCTCCTAAAGTTTACCAACACTGACACAAGAGGAAATCATTTAAGGTCATCATGTCTGCCCTTGGCATTCTCGGAACGCCCTGGCCTCAGAATGCAGCCTCTGTAGTCCATGGTAACCTGCGGAGAGGGGGCGGGGCTGAGGGAGGTTGGAACACTGCCCTCACTGAGGGAGTGGGTGTGGCCATCTCTGCTGTGACTGAACAAAGGGCAGGGGAGCAGGGGGCCCAGGGCAGGGCCCTCAGAGCCCGGCAGGCCCAGTGGAGTGTCACAAGCTTTTAGGCCCAGGCCAAAGGGCGCCTTCTTTGTCTG
Source organism: Mesoplodon mirus (assembly GCF_964341445.2). NCBI lineage: Eukaryota > Metazoa > Chordata > Mammalia > Artiodactyla > Ziphiidae > Mesoplodon > Mesoplodon mirus. The sequence goes on along the minus strand of NC_138976.1, from coordinate 127,435,151 downwards.
CACAGCTGCCCAAACTATCACCTTTCCACTCAGGCCGCCCTCTTACTTGAAGTGTGTGTGGAACGTGTCCGCGCAGAACACCGCGCTGCACAGCTAAGCATAGTTCGAGGCATCGTAGCTTCCTGCCAGGTGACCGAAGTTCGCAGGCAGATGGGTCCCTGGGACACACGCGGAGGGGCTCCTGCCCGGGTCACAGGCCGCCCACTGCCCCTGCCCCAGATCGGGGGCCGCAAAGCAGCCCTGTCTGAGTCCCCTGCCTCTAGAGGGAGTATTGGACCAACACTTGTAGAAAACGGGGTCCTTGCGGGCCACTCATTGGAGGGACACAAATAAATCTTTGCCGACTTTCTGCTGAAACATACGAGCGTTCACACCTAAGCCTCTTACAAGGTCAGCTGTTTAGCTAAACATGAGCTCATGATCTAAATTTACACAATATTCAAGAAAGCAGCTACAAGGGGAGACAATCAGCCAAAACCATCATTAGCAGAATAAGATTCCCAAGGCCATCCATCAGATGTAGGAATAATCGGGTGCAAGGCAGAAAATATACATCAAACTGGAACTGAAACAAGGCACAAGGATGTTTTCAAAGACTGGTAGGATCTCTAAAACATTTTTCAAGGACATGTCATTGATAAAGCTAAATACTCCAAGGTTGTGTAATACAACAGATTAATCATTGAGAAGAGTGAAATTATGCTGTTTTGAAAACTATGCCAGGTCAGATTTTCTGCCTAATTATATAAGAAGATTTCTCTAAAAAATACACATTATTTCAAAGACTTATTGGCTGTGAAATAAGTTAAGGGTATTTCAAATGGCTTGTCTGCAAAGAAAGGTGAGATGTAGGGAATCACAGAAAGTCGAGGGGGAAATAGGTCAATATATACATTGCTGTATGGTGAACTAAGCCTTAGGCCAGCAACAATGGAGAGGACCTGACCCTTAGACACGTACAAGTAAGCTGGAATCTTCAAAAGTTCAAATCTTTATAAGTAAAAAGATTTATTAAAATGAATAACCAAGTGTTTTAATTGACATCAGAAGATGAAAACAATAAACCCTGAGAACATAGAAAAAAGATAAGTAAAGATATGTGCAGAACTTAATACAACAGAAAACGTATAAAATTCAGGTGATTTAGTAAATCCAAAGAATCTTCTTTGAAAAGAATTAAAAGACACACTTTGATTAAGGAAAACCAAAACATAAGTAAAGAATATGCAGAAAGAGTCAGGAAAATGTTAGAGCAGAGAATATATGAAATGCCCGTAAATTTGAACATTTCTGTAAAGTGGACCATTTCCTAGCTCCTAAAGTTTACCAACACTGACACAAGAGGAAATCATTTAAGGTCATCATGTCTGCCCTTGGCATTCTCGGAACGCCCTGGCCTCAGAATGCAGCCTCTGTAGTTCATGGTAACCTGCGGAGAGGGGGCGGGGCTGAGGAAGGTTGGAACACTGCCCTCACTGAGGGAGTGGGTGTGGCCATCTCTGCTGTGACTGAACAAAGGGCAGGGGAGCAGGGGGCCCAGGGCAGGGCCCTCAGAGCACGGCAGGCCCAGTGGCGTGTCACAAGCTTTTAGGCCCAGGCCATAGGGCGCCTTCTTTGTCTGCACAGCTGCCCAAACTCTCACCTTTCCACTCAGGCCGCCCTCTTACTTGAAGTGTGTGTGGAACGTGTCCGCGCAGTACACCGCGCTGCACAGCTAAGCATAGGTCTGGGCATCGTAGCTTCCTGCCAGGTGACCGAAGTTCGCAGGCAGATGGGTCCCTGGGACACACGCGGAGGGGCTCCTGCCAGGGTCACAGGCCGCCCACTGCCCCTGCCCCAGATCGGGGGCCGCAAAACAGCCCTGTCTGAGTCCCCTGCCTCTAGAAGGAGTATTGGACCAACACTTGTAGAAAACGGGGTCCTTGCGGGCCACTCATTGGAGGGACACAAATAAATCTTTGCCGACTCTCTGCTGAAACTTACGAGCGTTCACACCTAAGCCTCTTACAAGGTCAGCTGTTTAGCTAAACATGAGCTCATGATCTAAATTTACACAATAATGAAGAAAGCAGCTACAAGGGGAGACAATCAGCCAAAACCATCAATACCAGAATTAGATTCCCAAGGCCATCCATCAGATGTAGGAATAATCGGGTGTAAGGCAGAAAATATACATAAAACTGGAACTGAAACAAGGCACAAGGATGTTTTCAAAGACTGGTAGGATCTCTAAAACATTTTTCAAGGACATGTCATTGATAAAGCTAAATACTCCAAGGTTGTGTAATACAACAGATTAATCATTGAGAAGAGTGAAATTATGCTGTTTTGAAAACTATGCCAGGTCAGATTTTCTGCCTAATTATATAAGAATATTTCTCTAAAAAATACACCTTATTTCAAAGACTAATTGGCTGTGAAATAAGTTAAGGGTATTTCAAATGGCTTGTCTGCAAAGAAAGGTGAGATGTAGGGAATCACAGAAAGTCGAGGGGAAAATAGGTCAATATATACATTGCTGTATGGTGAACTAAGCCTTAGGCCAGCAACAATGGAGAGGACCTGACCCTTAGACACGTACAAGTAAGCTGGAATCTTCAAAAGTTCTAATCTTTATAAGTAAAAAGATTTATTAAAATGAATAACCAAGTGTTTTAATTGACATCAGAAGATGAAAACAATAAACCCTGAGAACATAGAGAAAAGATAAATAAAGATATGAGCAGAACTTAATACAACAGAAAACGTATAAAATTCAGGTGATTTAGTAAGTCCAAAGAATCTTCTTTGAAAAGATTTAAAAGACACACTTTGATTAAGGAAAACCAAAACATAAGTAAAGAATATACAGAAAGAGTCAGGAAAATGTTAGAGCAGACAATATATGAAATGCAAGTAAATTTGAACATTTCTGTCAAGTGGACAATTTCCTAGCTCCTAAAGTTTACCAACACTGACACAAGAGGAAATCATTTAAGGTCATCATGTCTGCCCTTGGCATTCTCGGAACGCCCTGGCCTCAGAATGCAGCCTCTGTAGTCCATGGTAACCTGCGGAGATGGGGAGGGGCTGAGGGAGGTTGGAACACTGCCCTCACTGAGGGAGTGGGTGTGGCCATCTCTGCTGTGACTGAACAAAGGCCAGGGGAGCAGGGGGCCCAGGGCAGGGCCCTCAGAGCCCGGCAGGCCCAGTGGAGTGTCACAAGATTTTAGGCCCAGGCCAAAGGGCGCCTTCTTTGTCTGCACAGCTGCCCAAACTCTCACCTTTCCACTCAGGCCGCCCTCTTACTTGAAGTGTGTGTGGAACGTGTCCGCGCAGTACACTGCGCTGCACAGCTAAGCATAGTTCTAGGCATCGTAGCTTCCTGCCAGGTGATCGAAGTTCGCAGGCAGATGGGTCCCTGGGACACACGCGGAGAGGCTCCTGCCCGGGTCACAGGCCGCCCACTGCCCCTGCCCCAGATCGGGGGCGGCAAATCAGCCCTGTCTGAGTCCCCTGCCTCTAGAGGGAGTATTGGACCAACATTGTAGAAAACGGGGTCCTTGCGGGCCACTCATTGGAGGGAAACAAATACATCTTTGCCGACTCTCTGCTGAAACTTACGAGCGTTCACACCTAAGCCTCTTACAAGGTCAGCTGTTTAGCTAAACATGAGCTCATGATCTAAATTTACACAATAATGAAGAAAGCAGCTACAAGGGGAGACAATCAGCCAAAACCATCAATACCAGAATTAGATTCCCAAGGCCATCCATCAGATGTAGGAATAATCGGGTGTAAGGCAGAAAATATACATAAAACTGGAACTGAAACAAGGCACAAGGATGTTTTCAAAGACTGGTAGGATCTCTAAAACATTTTTCAAGGACATGTCATTGATAAAGCTAAATACTCCAAGGTTGTGTAATACAACAGATTAATCATTGAGAAGAGTGAAATTATGCTGTTTTGAAAACTATGGCAGTTCAGATTTTCTGCCTAATTATATAAGAAGATTTCTCTAAAAAATACACATTATTTCAAAGACTTATTGGCTGTGAAATAAGTTAAGGGTATTTCAAATGGCTTGTCTGCAAAGAAAGGTGAGATGTAGGGAATCACAGAAAGTCGAGGGGAAAATAGGTCAATATATACATTGCTGTATGGTGAACTAAGCCTTAGGCCAGCAACAATGGAGAGGACCTGACCCTTAGACACGTACAAGTAAGCTGGAATCTTCAAAAGTTCAAATCTTTATAAGTAAAAAGATTTATTAAAATGAATAACCAAGTGTTTTAATTGACATCAGAAGATGAAAACAATAAACCCTGAGAACATAGAGAAAAGATAAATAAAGATATGAGCAGAACTTAATACAACAGAAAACGTATAAAATTCAGGTGATTTAGTAAGTCCAAAGAATTTTCTTTGAAAAGATTTAAAAGACACACTTTGATTAAGGAAAACCAAAACATAAGTAAAGAATATACAGAAAGAGTCAGGACAATGTTAGAGCAGAGAATATATGAAATGCCAGTAAATTTGAACATTTCTGTCAAGTGGACCATTTCCTAGCTCCTAAAGTTTACCAACACTGACACAAGAGGAAATCATTTAAGGTCATCATGTCTGCCCTTGGCATTCTCGGAACGCCCTGGCCTCAGAATGCAGCCTCTGTAGTCCATGGTAACCTGCGGAGAGGGGGCGGGGCTGAGGGAGGTTGGAACACTGCCCTCACTGAGGGAGTGGGTGTGGCCATCTCTGCTGTGACTGAACAAAGGGCAGGGGAGCAGGGGGCCCAGGGCAGGGCCCTCAGAGCCCGGCAGGCCCAGTGGAGTGTCACAAGTTTTTAGGCCCAGGTCAAAGGGCGCCTTCTTTGTCTGCACAGCTGCCCAAACTTTCACCTTTCCACTCAGGCCGCCCTCTTAATTGAAGTGTGTGTGGAACGTGTCCGCGCAGTACACCGCGCTACACAGCTAAGCATAGTTCTGGGCATCGTAGCTTCCTGCCAGGTGACCGAAGTTTGCAGGCAGATGGGTCCCTGGGACACACGCGGAGGGGCTCCTGCCAGGGTCACAGGCCGCCCACTGCCCCTGCCCCAGACCGGGGGCCGCAAAGCAGCCCTGTCTGAGTCCCCTGCCTCTAGAGGGAGTATGGGACCAACACTTGTAGAAAACGGGGTCCTTGCGGGCCACTCATTGGAGGGACACAAATAAATCTTTGCCGACTTTCTGCTGAAACATACGAGCGTTCACACCTAAGCCTCTTACAAGGTCAGCTGTTTAGCTAAGCATGAGCTCATGATCTAAATTTACACAATATTGAAGAAAGAAGCTACAAGTGGAGACAATCAGCCAAAACCATCATTAGCAGAATAAGATTCCCAAGGCCATCCATCAGATGTAGGAATAATCGGGTGCAAGGCAGAAAATATACATAAAACTGGAACTGAAACAAGGCACAAGGATGTTTTCAAAGACTGGTAGGATCTCTAAAACATTTTTCAAGGACATGTCATTGATAAAGCTAAATACTCCAAGGTTGTGTAATACAACAGATTAATCATTGAGAAGAGTGAAATTATGCTGTTTTGAAAACTATGCCAGGTCAGATTTTCTGCCTAATTATATAAGAAGATTTCTCTAAAAAATACACATTATTTCAAAGACTTATTGGCTGTGAAATAAGTTAAGGGTATTTCAAATGGCTTGTCTGCAAAGAAAGGTGAGATGTAGGGAATCACAGAAAGTCGAGGGGGAAATAGGTCAATATATACATTGCTGTATGGTGAACTAAGCCTTAGGCCAGCAACAATGGAGAGGACCTGACCCTTAGACACGTACAAGTAAGCTGGAATCTTCAAAAGTTCAAATCTTTATAAGTAAAAAGATTTATTAAAATGAATAACCAAGTGTTTTAATTGACATCAGAAGATGAAAACAATAAACCCTGAGAACATAGAGAAAAGATAAATAAAGATATGAGCAGAACTTAATACAACAGAAAACGTATAAAATTCAGGTGATTTAGTAAGTCCAAAGAATTTTCTTTGAAAAGATTTAAAAGACACACTTTGATTAAGGAAAACCAAAACATAAGTAAAGAATATACAGAAAGAGTCAGGAAAATGTTAGAGCAGAGAATATATGAAATGCCCGTAAATTTGAACATTTCTGTCAAGTGGACCATTTCCTAGCTCCTAAAGTTTACCAACACTGACACAAGATGAAATCATTTAAGGTCATCATGTCTGCCCTTGGCATTCTCGGAACGCCTTGGCCTCAGAATGCAGCCTCTGTAGTCCATGGTAAACTGCGGAGAGGGGGCGGGGCTGAGGGAGTTTGGAACACTGCCCTCACTGAGGGAGTGGGTGTGGCCATCTCTGCTGTGACTTAACAAAGGGCAGGGGAGCAGGGGGCCCAGGGCAGGGCCCTCAGAGCCCGGCAGGCCCAGTGGAGTGTCACAAGCTTTTAGGCCCAGGCCAAAGGGCTCCTTCTTTGTCTGCACAGCTGCCCAAACTATCACCTTTCCACTCAGGCCGCCCTCTTACTTGAAGTGTGTGTGGAACGTGTCCGCACACTACACCGCGCTGCACAGCTAAGCATAGTTCAGGGCATCGTAGCTTCCTGCCAGGTGACCGAAGTTCGCAGGCAGATGGGTCCCTGGGACACACGCGGAGGGGCTCCTGCCCGGTTCACAGGCCGCCCACTGACCCTGCCCCAGATCGGGGGCCGCAAAGCAGCCCTGTCTTAATCCCCTGCCTCTACAGGGAGTATTGGACCAACACTTGTAGGAAACGGGGTCCTTGCGGGCCACTCATTGGAGGGACACAAATAAATCTTTGCCGACTCTCTGCTGAAACTTACGAGCGTTCACACCTAAGCCTCTTACAAGGTCAGCTGTTTAGCTAAACATGAGCTCATGATCTAAATTTACACAATAATGAAGAAAGCAGCTACAAGGGGAGACAATCAGCCAAAACCATCAATACCAGAATTAGATTCCCAAGGCCATCCATCAGATGTAGGAATAATCGGGTGTAAGGCAGAAAATATACATAAAACTGGAACTGAAACAAGGCACAAGGATGTTTTCAAAGACTGGTAGGATCTCTAAAACATTTTTCAAGGACATGTCATTGATAAAGCTAAATACTCCAAGGTTGTGTAATACAACAGATTAATCATTGAGAAGAGTGAAATTATGCTGTTTTGAAAACTATGGCAGGTCAGATTTTCTGCCTAATTATATAAGAATATTTCTCTAAAAAATACACCTTATTTCAAAGACTTATTGGCTGTGAAATAAGTTAAGGGTATTTCAAATGGCTTGTCTGCAAAGAAAGGTGAGATGTAGGGAATCACAGAAAGTCGAGGGGAAAATAGGTCAATATATACATTGCTGTATGGTGAACTAAGCCTTAGGCCAGCAACAATGGAGAGGACCTGACCCTTAGACACGTACAAGTAAGCTGGAATCTTCAAAAGTTCAAATCTTTATAAGTAAAAAGATTTATTAAAATGAATAACCAAGTGTTTTAATTGACATCAGAAGATGAAAACAATAAACCCTGAGAACATAGAGAAAAGATAAATAAAGATATGAGCAGAACTTAATACAACAGAAAACGTATAAAATTCAGGTGATTTAGTAAGTCCAAAGAATTTTCTTTGAAATGATTTAAAAGACACACTTTGATTAAGGAAAACCAAAACATAAGTAAAGAATATACAGAAAGAGTCAGGACAATGTTAGAGCAGAGAATATATGAAATGCCAGTAAATTTGAACATTTCTGTCAAGTGGACCATTTCCTAGCTCCTAAAGTTTACCAAACCTGACAGAAAAGGAAATCATTTAAGGTCATCATGTCTGCCCTTGGCATTCTCGGAACGCCCAGGCCTCAGGATGCAGCCTCCGTAGTCCATGGTAACCTGCGGAGAGGGGGCGGGGCTGAGGGAGGTTGGAACCCTGCCCTCACTGAGGGAGTGGGTGTGGCCATCTCTGCTGTGACTGAACAAAGGCCAGGGGAGCAGGGGGCCCAGGGCAGGGCCCTCAGAGCCCGGCAGGCCCAGTGGAGTGTCACAAGTTTTTAGGCCCAGGTCAAAGGGCGCCTTCTTTGTCTGCACAGCTGCCCAAACTCTCACCTTTCCACTCAGGCCGCCCTCTTACTTGAAGTGTTTGTGGAACGTGTCCGCGCAGTACACCGCGCTACACAGCTAAGCATAGTTCTGGGCATCGTAGCTTCCTGCCAGGTGACCGAAGTTTGCAGGCAGATGGGTCCCTGGGACACACGCGGAGGGGCTCCTGCACGGGTCACAGGCCGCCCACTGCCCCTGCCCCAGATCGGGGGCCGCAAAGCAGCCCTGTCTGAGTCCCCTGCCTCTAGAGGGAGTATTGGACCATCACTTGTAGAAAACGGGGTCCTTGCGGGCCACTCATTGGAGGGACACAAATAAATCTTTGCCGACTTTCTGCTGAAACATACGAGCGTTCACACCTAAGCCTCTTACAAGGTCAGCTGTTTAGCTAAACATGAGCTCATGATCTAAATTTACACAATATTGAAGAAAGCAGCTACAAGGGGAGACAATCAGCCAAAACCATCATTAGCAGAATAAGATTCCCAAGGCCATCCATCAGATGTAGGAATAATCGGGTGCAAGGCAGAAAATATACATAAAACTGGAACTGAAACAAGGCACAAGGATGTTTTCAAAGACTGGTAGGATCTCTAAAACATTTTTCAAGGACATGTCATTGATAAAGCTAAATACTCCAAGGTTGTGTAATACAACAGATTAATCATTGAGAAGAGTGAAATTATGCTGTTTTGAAAACTATGCCAGGTCAGATTTTCTGCCTAATTATATAAGAAGATTTCTCTAAAAAATACACATTATTTCAAAGACTTATTGGCTGTGAAATAAGTTAAGGGTATTTCAAATGGCTTGTCTGCAAAGAAAGGTGAGATGTAGGGAATCACAGAAAGTCGAGGGGGAAATAGGTCAATATATACATTGCTGTATGGTGAACTAAGCCTTAGGCCAGCAACAATGGAGAGGACCTGACCCTTAGACACGTACAAGTAAGCTGGAATCTTCAAAAGTTCAAATCTTTATAAGTAAAAAGATTTATTAAAATGAAAAACCAAGTGTTTTAATTGACATCAGAAGATGAAAACAATAAAACCTGAGAACATAGAGAAAAGATAAATAAAGATATGAGCAGAACTTAATACAACAGAAAACGTATAAAATTCAGGTGATTTAGTAAGTCCAAAGAATTTTCTTTGAAAAGATTTAAAAGACACACTTTGATTAAGGAAAACCAAAACATAACTAAAGAATATACAGAAAGAGTCAGGACAATGTTAGAGCAGAGAATATATGAAATGCCAGTAAATTTGAACATTTCTGTAAAGTGGACCATTTCCTAGCTCCTAAAGTTTACCAACACTGACACAAGAGGAAATCATTTAAGGTCATCATGTCTGCCCTTGGCATTCTCGGAACGCCCTGGCCTCAGAATGCAGCCTCTGTAGTCCATGGTAACCTGCGGAGAGGGGGCGGGGCTGAGGGAGGTTGGAACACTGCCCTCACTGAGGGAGTGGGTGTGGCCATCTCTGCTGTGACTGAACAAAGGGCAGGGGAGCAGGGGGCCCAGGGCAGGGCCCTCAGAGCCCGGCAGGCCCAGTGGAGTGTCACAAGCTTTTAGGCCCAGGCCAAAGGGCGCCTTCTTTGTCTGCACAGCTGCCCAAACTCTCACCTTTCCACTCAGGCCGCCCTCTTACTTGAAGTGTGTGTGGAACGTGTCCGCGCAGAACACCGCGCTGCACAGCTAAGCATAGTTCGGGGCATCGTAGCTTCCTGCCAGGTGACCGAAGTTCGCAGGCAGATGGGTCCCTGGGACACACGCGGAGGGGCTCCTGCCCGGGTCACAGGCCGCCCACTGCCCCTGCCCCAGATCGGGGGCCGCAAAGCAGCCCTGTCTGAGTCCCCTGCCTCTAGAGGGAGTATTGGACCAACACTTGTAGAAAACGGGGTCCTTGCGGGCCACTCATTGGAGGGACACAAATAAATCTTTGCCGACTTTCTGCTGAAACATACGAGCGTTCACACCTAAGCCTCTTACAAGGTCAGCTGTTTAGCTAAACATGAGCTCATGATCTAAATTTACACAATATTCAAGAAAGCAGCTACAAGGGGAGACAATCAGCCAAAACCATCATTAGCAGAATAAGATTCCCAAGGCCATCCATCAGATGTAGGAATAATCGGGTGCAAGGCAGAAAATATACTTCAAACTGGAACTGAAACAAGGCACAAGGATGTTTTCAAAGACTGGTAGGATCTCTAAAACATTTTTCAAGGACATGTCATTGATAAAGCTAAATACTCCAAGGTTGTGTAATACAACAGATTAATCATTGAGAAGAGTGAAATTATGCTGTTTTGAAAACTATGCCAGGTCAGATTTTCTGCCTAATTATATAAGAAGATTTCTCTAAAAAATACACATTATTTCAAAGACTTATTGGCTGTGAAATAAGTTAAGGGTATTTCAAATGGCTTGTCTGCAAAGAAAGGTGAGATGTAGGGAATCACAGAAAGTCGAGGGGGAAATAGGTCAATATATACATTGCTGTATGGTGAACTAAGCCTTAGGCCAGCAACAATGGAGAGGACCTGACCCTTAGACACGTACAAGTAAGCTGGAATCTTCAAAAGTTCAAATCTTTATAAGTAAAAAGATTTATTAAAATGAATAACCAAGTGTTTTAATTGACATCAGAAGATGAAAACAATAAACCCTGAGAACATAGAAAAAAGATAAGTAAAGATATGTGCAGAACTTAATACAACAGAAAACGTATAAAATTCAGGTGATTTAGTAAGTCCAAAGAATCTTCTTTGAAAAGAATTAAAAGACACACTTTGATTAAGGAAAACCAAAACATAAGTAAAGAATATGCAGAAAGAGTCAGGAAAATGTTAGAGCAGAGAATATATGAAATGCCCGTAAATTTGAACATTTCTGTAAAGTGGACCATTTCCTAGCTCCTAAAGTTTACCAACACTGACACAAGAGGAAATCATTTAAGGTCATCATGTCTGCCCTTGGCATTCTCGGAACGCCCTGGCCTCAGAATGCAGCCTCTGTAGTTCATGGTAACCTGCGGAGAGGGGGCGGGGCTGAGGGAGGTTGGAACACTGCCCTCACTGAGGGAGTGGGTGTGGCCATCTCTGCTGTGACTGAACAAAGGGCAGGGGAGCAGGGGGCCCAGGGCAGGGCCCTCAGAGCACGGCAGGCCCAGTGGAGTGTCACAAGCTTTTAGGCCCAGGCCATAGGGCGCCTTCTTTGTCTGCACAGCTGCCCAAACTCTCACCTTTCCACTCAGGCCGCCCTCTTACTTGAAGTGTGTGTGGAACGTGTCCGCGCAGTACACCGCGCTGCACAGCTAAGCATAGGTCTGGGCATCGTAGCTTCCTGCCAGGTGACCGAAGTTCGCAGGCAGATGGGTCCCTGGGACACACGCGGAGGGGCTCCTGCCAGGGTCACAGGCCGCCCACTGCCCCTGCCCCAGATCGGGGGCCGCAAAACAGCCCTGTCTGAGTCCCCTGCCTCTAGAAGGAGTATTGGACCAACACTTGTAGAAAACGGGGTCCTTGCGGGCCACTCATTGGAGGGACACAAATAAATCTTTGCCGACTCTCTGCTGAAACTTACGAGCGTTCACACCTAAGCCTCTTACAAGGTCAGCTGTTTAGCTAAACATGAGCTCATGATCTAAATTTACACAATAATGAAGAAAGCAGCTACAAGGGGAGACAATCAGCCAAAACCATCAATACCAGAATTAGATTCCCAAGGCCATCCATCAGATGTAGGAATAATCGGGTGTAAGGCAGAAAATATACATAAAACTGGAACTGAAACAAGGCACAAGGATGTTTTCAAAGACTGGTAGGATCTCTAAAACATTTTTCAAGGACATGTCATTGATAAAGCTAAATACTCCAAGGTTGTGTAATACAACAGATTAATCATTGAGAAGAGTGAAATTATGCTGTTTTGAAAACTATGCCAGGTCAGATTTTCTGCCTAATTATATAAGAATATTTCTCTAAAAAATACACCTTATTTCAAAGACTAATTGGCTGTGAAATAAGTTAAGGGTATTTCAAATGGCTTGTCTGCAAAGAAAGGTGAGATGTAGGGAATCACAGAAAGTCGAGGGGAAAATAGGTCAATATATACATTGCTGTATGGTGAACTAAGCCTTAGGCCAGCAACAATGGAGAGGACCTGACCCTTAGACACGTACAAGTAAGCTGGAATCTTCAAAAGTTCAAATCTTTATAAGTAAAAAGATTTATTAAAATGAATAACCAAGTGTTTTAATTGACATCAGAAGATGAAAACAATAAACCCTGAGAACATAGAGAAAAGATAAATAAAGATATGAGCAGAACTTAATACAACAGAAAACGTATAAAATTCAGGTGATTTAGTAAGTCCAAAGAATCTTCTTTGAAAAGATTTAAAAGACACAATTTGATTAAGGAAAACCAAAACATAAGTAAAGAATATACAGAAAGAGTCAGGAAAATGTTAGAGCAGACAATATATGAAATGCAAGTAAATTTGAACATTTCTGTCAAGTGGACAATTTCCTAGCTCCTAAAGTTTACCAACACTGACACAAGAGGAAATCATTTAAGGTCATCATGTCTGCCCTTGGCATTCTCGGAACGCCCTGGCCTCAGAATGCAGCCTCTGTAGTCCATGGTAACCTGCGGAGAGGGGGAGGGGCTGAGGGAGGTTGGAACACTGCCCTCACTGAGGGAGTGGGTGTGGCCATCTCTGCTGTGACTGAACAAAGGGCAGGGGAGCAGGGGGCCCAGGGCAGGGCCCTCAGAGCCCGGCAGGCCCAGTGGAGTGTCACAAGATTTTAGGCCCAGGCCAAAGGGCGCCTTCTTTGTCTGCACAGCTGCCCAAACTCTCACCTTTCCACTCAGGCCGCCCTCTTACTTGAAGTGTGTGTGGAACGTGTCCGCGCAGTACACTGCGCTGCACAGCTAAGCATAGTTCTAGGCATCGTAGCTTCCTGCCAGGTGATCGAAGTTCGCAGGCAGATGGGTCCCTGGGACACACGCGGAGAGGCTCCTGCCCGGGTCACAGGCCGCCCACTGCCCCTGACCCAGATCGGGGGCGGCAAATCAGCCCTGTCTGAGTCCCCTGCCTCTAGAGGGAGTATTGGACCAACATTGTAGAAAACGGGGTCCTTGCAGGCCACTCATTGGAGGGAAACAAATACATCTTTGCCGACTCTCTGCTGAAACTTACGAGCGTTCACACCTAAGCCTCTTACAAGGTCAGCTGTTTAGCTAAACATGAGCTCATGATCTAAATTTACACAATAATGAAGAAAGCAGCTACAAGGGGAGACAATCAGCCAAAACCATCAATACCAGAATTAGATTCCCAAGGCCATCCATCAGATGTAGGAATAATCGGGTGTAAGGCAGAAATTATACATAAAACTGGAACTGAAACAAGGCACAAGGATGTTTTCAAAGACTGGTAGGATCTCTAAAACATTTTTCAAGGACATGTCATTGATAAAGCTAAATACTCCAAGGTTGTGTAATACAACAGATTAATCATTGAGAAGAGTGAAATTATGCTGTTTTGAAAACTATGGCAGGTCAGATTTTCTGCCTAATTATATAAGAAGATTTCTCTAAAAAATACACATTATTTCAAAGACTTATTGGCTGTGAAATAAGTTAAGGGTATTTCAAATGGCTTGTCTGCAAAGAAAGGTGAGATGTAGGGAATCACAGAAAGTCGAGGGGAAAATAGGTCAATATATACATTGCTGTATGGTGAACTAAGCCTTAGGCCAGCAACAATGGAGAGGACCTGACCCTTAGACACGTACAAGTAAGCTGGAATCTTCAAAAGTTCAAATCTTTATAAGTAAAAAGATTTATTAAAATGAATAACCAAGTGTTTTAATTGACATCAGAAGATGAAAACAATAAACCCTGAGAACATAGAGAAAAGATAAATAAAGATATGAGCAGAACTTAATACAACAGAAAACGTATAAAATTCAGGTGATTTAGTAAGTCCAAAGAATTTTCTTTGAAAAGATTTAAAAGACACACTTTGATTAAGGAAAACCAAAACATAAGTAAAGAATATACAGAAAGAGTCAGGACAATGTTAGAGCAGAGAATATATGAAATGCCAGTAAATTTGAACATTTCTGTCAAGTGGACCATTTCCTAGCTCCTAAAGTTTACCAACACTGACACAAGAGGAAATCATTTAAGGTCATCATGTCTGCCCTTGGCATTCTCGGAAGGCCCTGGCCTCAGAATGCAGCCTCTGTAGTCCATGGTAACCTGCGGAGAGGGGGCGTGGCTGAGGGAGGTTGGAACACTGCCCTCACTGAGGGAGTGGGTGTGGCCATCTCTGCTGTGACTGAACAAAGGGCAGGGGAGCAGGGGGCCCAGGGCAGGGCCCTCAGAGCCCGGCAGGCCCAGTGGAGTGTCACAAGTTTTTAGGCCCATGTCAAAGGGCGCCTTCTTTGTCTGCACAGCTGCCCAAACTTTCACCTTTCCACTCAGGCCGCCCTCTTAATTGAAGTGTGTGTGGAACGTGTCCGCGCAGTACACCGCGCTACACAGCTAAGCATAGTTCTGGGCATCGTAGCTTCCTGCCAGGTGACCGAAGTTTGCAGGCAGATGGGTCCCTGGGACACACGCGGAGGGGCTCCTGCCAGGGTCACAGGCCGCCCACTGCCCCTGCCCCAGACCGGGGGCCGCAAAGCAGCCCTGTCTGAGTCCCCTGCCTCTAGAGGGAGTATTGGACCAACACTTGTAGAAAACGGGGTCCTTGCGGGCCACTCATTGGAGGGACACAAATAAATCTTTTCCGACTTTCTGCTGAAACATACGAGCGTTCACACCTAAGCCTCTTACAAGGTCAGCTGTTTAGCTAAGCATGAGCTCATGATCTAAATTTACACAATATTGAAGAAAGCAGCTACAAGTGGAGACAATCAGCCAAAACCATCATTAGCAGAATAAGATTCCCAAGGCCATCCATCAGATGTAGGAATAATCGGGTGCAAGGCAGAAAATATACATCAAACTGGAACTGAAACAAGGCACAAGGATGTTTTCAAAGACTGGTAGGATCTCTAAAACATTTTTCAAGGACATGTCATTGATAAAGCTAAATACTCCAAGGTTGTGTAATACAACAGATTAATCATTGAGAAGAGTGAAATTATGCTGTTTTGAAAACTATGCCAGGTCAGATTTTCTGCCTAATTATATAAGAAGATTTCTCTAAAAAATACACATTATTTCAAAGACTTATTGGCTGTGAAATAAGTTAAGGGTATTTCAAATGGCTTGTCTGCAAAGAAAGGTGAGATGTAGGGAATCACAGAAAGTCGAGGGGGAAATAGGTCAATATATACATTGCTGTATGGTGAACTAAGCCTTAGGCCAGCAACAATGGAGAGGACCTGACCCTTAGACACGTACAAGTAAGCTGGAATCTTCAAAAGTTCAAATCTTTATAAGTAAAAACATTTATTAAAATGAATAACCAAGTGTTTTAATTGACATCAGAAGATGAAAACAATAAACCCTGAGAACATAGAAAAAAGATAAGTAAAGATATGAGCAGAACTTAATACAACAGAAAACGTATAAAATTCAGGTGATTTAGTAAGTCCAAAGAATTTTCTTTGAAAAGATTTAAAAGACACACTTTGATTAAGGAAAACCAAAACATAACTAAAGAATATACAGAAAGAGTCAGGACAATGTTAGAGCAGAGAATATATGAAATGCCAGTAAATTTGAACATTTCTGTAAAGTGGACCATTTCCTAGCTCCTAAAGTTTACCAACACTGACACAAGAGGAAATCATTTAAGGTCATCATGTCTGCCCTTGGCATTCTCGGAACGCCCTGGCCTCAGAATGCAGCCTCTGTAGTCCATGGTAACCTGCGGAGAGGGGGCGGGGCTGAGGGAGGTTGGAACACTGCCCTCACTGAGGGAGTGGGTGTGGCCATCTCTGCTGTGACTGAACAAAGGGCAGGGGAGCAGGGGGCCCAGGGCAGGGCCCTCAGAGCCCGGCAGGCCCAGTGGAGTGTCACAAGCTTTTAGGCCCAGGCCAAAGGGCGCCTTCTTTGTCTGCACAGCTGCCCAAACTCTCACCTTTCCACTCAGGCCGCCCTCTTACTTGAAGTGTGTGTGGAACGTGTCCGCGCAGAACACCGCGCTGCACAGCTAAGCATAGTTCGGGGCATCGTAGCTTCCTGCCAGGTGACCGAAGTTCGCAGGCAGATGGGTCCCTGGGACACACGCGGAGGGGCTCCTGCCCGGGTCACAGGCCGCCCACTGCCCCTGCCCCAGATCGGGGGCCGCAAAGCAGCCCTGTCTGAGTCCCCTGCCTCTAGAGGGAGTATTGGACCAACACTTGTAGAAAACGGGGTCCTTGCGGGCCACTCATTGGAGGGACACAAATAAATCTTTGCCGACTTTCTGCTAAAACATACGAGCGTTCACACCTAAGCCTCTTACAAGGTCAGCTGTTTAGCTAAACATGAGCTCATGATCTAAATTTACACAATATTCAAGAAAGCAGCTACAAGGGGAGACAATCAGCCAAAACCATCATTAGCAGAATAAGATTCCCAAGGCCATCCATCAGATGTAGGAATAATCGGGTGCAAGGCAGAAAATATACATCAAACTGGAACTGAAACAAGGCACAAGGATGTTTTCAAAGACTGGTAGGATCTCTAAAACATTTTTCAAGGACATGTCATTGATAAATCTAAATACTCCAAGGTTGTGTAATACAACAGATTAATCATTGAGAAGAGTGAAATTATGCTGTTTTGAAAACTATGCCAGGTCAGATTTTCTGCCTAATTATATAAGAAGATTTCTCTAAAAAATACACATTATTTCAAAGACTTATTGGCTGTGAAATAAGTTAAGGGTATTTCAAATGGCTTGTCTGCAAAGAAAGGTGAGATGTAGGGAATCACAGAAAGTCGAGGGGAAAATAGGTCAATATATACATTGCTGTATGGTGAACTAAGCCTTAGGCCAGCAACAATGGAGAGGACCTGACCCTTAGACACGTACAAGTAAGCTGGAATCTTCAAAAGTTCAAATCTTTATAAGTAAAAAGATTTATTAAAATGAATAACCAAGTGTTTTAATTGACATCAGAAGATGAAAACAATAAACCCTGAGAACATAGAGAAAAGATAAATAAAGATATGAGCAGAACTTAATACAACAGAAAACGTATAAAATTCAGGTGATTTAGTAAGTCCAAAGAATCTTCTTTGAAAAGATTTAAAAGACACACTTTGATTAAGGAAAACCAAAACATAAGTAAAGAATATACAGAAAGAGTCAGGAAAATGTTAGAGCAGACAATATATGAAATGCAAGTAAATTTGAACATTTCTGTCAAGTGGACAATTTCCTAGCTCCTAAAGTTTACCAACACTGACACAAGAGGAAATCATTTAAGGTCATCATGTCTGCCCTTGGCATTCTCGGAACGCCCTGGCCTCAGAATGCAGCCTCTGTAGTCCATGGTAACCTGCGGAGATGGGGAGGGGCTGAGGGAGGTTGGAACACTGCCCTCACTGAGGGAGTGGGTGTGGCCATCTCTGCTGTGACTGAACAAAGGCCAGGGGAGCAGGGGGCCCAGGGCAGGGCCCTCAGAGCCCGGCAGGCCCAGTGGAGTGTCACAAAATTTTAGGCCCAGGCCAAAGGGCGCCTTCTTTGTCTGCACAGCTGCCCAAACTCTCACCTTTCCACTCAGGCCGCCCTCTTACTTGAAGTGTGTGTGGAACGTGTCCGCGCAGTACACCGCGCTACACAGCTAAGCATAGTTCTGGGCATCGTAGCTTCCTGCCAGGTGACCGAAGTTTGCAGGCAGATGGGTCCCTGGGACACACGCGGAGGGGCTCCTGCCCGGGTCCCAGGCCGCCCACTGCCCCTGCCCCAGATCGGGGGCCGCAAAGCAGCCCTGTCTGAGTCCCCTGCCTCTAGAGGGAGTATTGGACCAACACTTGTAGAAAACGGGGTCCTTGCGGGCCACTCATTGGAGGGACACAAATAAATCTTTGCTGACTCTCTGCTGAAACTTACGAGCGTTCACACCTAAGCCTCTTACAAGGTCAGCTGTTTAGCTAAACATGAGCTCATGATCTAAATTTACACAATAATGAAGAAAGCAGCTACAAGGGGAGACAATCAGCCAAAACCATCAATACCAGAATTAGATTCCCATCGCCATCCATCAGATGTAGGAATAATCGGGTGTAAGGCAGAAAATATACATAAAACTGGAACTGAAACAAGGCACAAGGATGTTTTCAAAGACTGGTAGGATCTCTAAAACATTTTTCAAGGACATGTCATTGATAAAGCTAAATACTCCAAGGTTGTGTAATACAACAGATTAATCATTGAGAAGAGTGAAATTATGCTGTTTTGAAAACTATGCCAGGTCAGATTTTCTGCCTAATTATATAAGAAGATTTCTCTAAAAAATACACATTATTTCAAAGACTTATTGGCTGTGAAATAAGTTAAGGGTATTTCAAATGGCTTGTCTGCCAAGAAAGGTGAGATGTAGGGAATCACAGAAAGTCGAGGGGAAAATAGGTCAATATATACATTGCTGTATGGTGAACTAAGCCTTAGGCCAGCAACAATGCAGAGGACCTGACCCTTAGACACGTACAAGTAAGCTGGAATCTTCAAAAGTTCAAATCTTTATAAGTAAAAAGATTTATTAAAATGAATAACCAAGTGTTTTAATTGACATCAGAAGATGAAAACAATAAACCCTGAGAACATAGAGAAAAGATAAATAAAGATATGAGCAGAACTTAATACAACAGAAAACGTATAAAATTCAGGTGATTTAGTAAGTCCAAAGAATCTTCTTTGAAAAGATTTAAAAGACACACTTTGATTAAGGAAAACCAAAACATAAGAAAAGAATATACAGAAAGAGTCAGGAAAATGTTAGAGCAGACAATATATGAAATGCAAGTAAATTTGAACATTTCTGTCAAGTGGACCATTTCCTAGCTCCTAAAGTTTACCAACACTGACACAAGAGGAAATCATTTAAGGTCATCATGTCTGCCCTTGGCATTCTCGGAACGCCCTGGCCTCAGAATGCAGCCTCTGTAGTCCATGGTAACCTGCGGAGAGGGGGAGGGGCTGAGGGAGGTTGGAACACTGCCCTCACTGAGGGAGTGGGTGTGGCCATCTCTGCTGTGACTGAACAAAGGGCAGGGGAGCAGGGGACCCAGGGCAGGGCCCTCAGAGCCCGGCAGGCCCAGTGGAGTGTCACAAGTTTTTAGGCCCAGGTCAAAGGGCGCCTTCTTTGTCTGCACAGCTGCCAAAACTCTCACCTTTCCTCTCAGGCCGCCCTCTTACTTGAAGTGTGTGTGGAACGTGTCCGCGCAGTACACCGCGCTGCACAGCTAAGCATAGTTCTGGGCATCGTAGCTTCCTGCCAGGTGATCGAAGTTCGCAGGCAGATGGGTCCCTGGGACACACGTGGAGAGGCTCCTGCCCGGGTCACAGGCCGCCCACTGCCCCTGCCCCAGATCGGGGGCCGCAAAGCAGCCCTGTCTGAGTCCCCTGCCTCTAGAGGGAGTATTGGACCAACATTGTAGAAATCGGGGTCCTTGCGGGCCACTCATTGGAGGGAAACAAATACATCTTTGCCGACTCTCTGCTGAAACTTACGAGCGTTCACACCTAAGCCTCTTACAAGGTCAGCTGTTTAGCTAAACATGAGCTCATGATCTAAATTTACACAATAATGAAGAAAGCAGCTACAAGGGGAGACAATCAGCCAAAACCATCAATACCAGAATTAGATTCCCAAGGCCATCCATCAGATGTAGGAATAATCGGGTGTAAGGCAGAAAATATACATAAAACTGGAACTGAAACAAGGCACAAGGATGTTTTCAAAGACTGGTAGGATCTCTAAAACATTTTTCAAGGACATGTCATTGATAAAGCTAAATACTCCAAGGTTGTGTAATACAACAGATTAATCATTGAGAAGAGTGAAATTATGCTGTTTTGAAAACTATGGCAGGTCAGATTTTCTGCCTAATTATATAAGAAGATTTCTCTAAAAAATACACATTATTTCAAAGACTTATTGGCTGTGAAATAAGTTAAGGGTATTTCAAATGGCTTGTCTGCAAAGAAAGGTGAGATGTAGGGAATCACAGAAAGTCGAGGGGAAAATAGGTCAATATATACATTGCTGTATGGTGAACTAAGCCTTAGGCCAGCAACAATGGAGAGGACCTGACCCTTAGACACGTACAAGTAAGCTGGAATCTTCAAAAGTTCAAATCTTTATAAGTAAAAAGATTTATTAAAATGAATAACCAAGTGTTTTAATTGACATCAGAAGATGAAAACAATAAACCCTGAGAACATAGAGAAAAGATAAATAAAGATATGAGCAGAACTTAATACAACAGAAAACGTATAAAATTCAGGTGATTTAGTAAGTCCAAAGAATTTTCTTTGAAAAGATTTAAAAGACACACTTTGATTAAGGAAAACCAAAACATAAGTAAAGAATATACAGAAAGAGTCAGGACAATGTTAGAGCAGAGAATATATGAAATGCCAGTAAATTTGAACATTTCTGTAAAGTGGACCATTTCCTAGCTCCTAAAGTTTACCAACACTGACACAAGAGGAAATCATTTAAGGTCATCATGTCTGCCCTTGGCATTCTCGGAACGCCCTGGCCTCAGAATGCAGCCTCTGTAGTCCATGGTAACCTGCGGAGAGGGGGCGGGGCTGAGGGAGGTTGAAACACTGCCCTCACTGAGGGAGTGGGTGTGGCCATCTCTGCTGTGACTGAACAAAGGGCAGGGGAGCAGGGGGCCCAGGGCAGGGCCCTCAGAGCCCGGCAGGCCCAGTGGAGTGTCACAAGTTTTTAGGCCCAGGTCAAAGGGCGCCTTCTTTGTCTGCACAGCTGCCCAAACTTTCACCTTTCCACTCAGGCCGCCCTCTTAATTGAAGTGTGTGTGGAACGTGTCCGCGCAGTACACCGCGCTACACAGCTAAGCATAGTTCTGGGCATCGTAGCTTCCTGCCAGGTGACCGAAGTTTGCAGGCAGATGGGTCCCTGGGACACACGCGGAGGGGCTCCTGCCAGGGTCACAGGCCGCCCACTGCCCCTGCCCCAGACCGGGGGCCGCAAAGCAGCCCTGTCTGAGTCCCCTGCCTCTAGAGGGAGTATTGGACCAACACTTGTAGAAAACGGGGTCCTTGCGGGCCACTCATTGGAGGGACACAAATAAATCTTTGCCGACTTTCTGCTGAAACATACGAGCGTTCACACCTAAGCCTCTTACAAGGTCAGCTGTTTAGCTAAGCATGAGCTCATGATCTAAATTTACACAATATTGAAGAAAGCAGCTACAAGTGGAGACAATCAGCCAAAACCATCATTAGCAGAATAAGATTCCCAAGGCCATCCATCAGATGTAGGAATAATCGGGTGCAAGGCAGAAAATATACATAAAACTGGAACTGAAACAAGGCACAAGGATGTTTTCAAAGACTGGTAGGATCTCTAAAACATTTTTCAAGGACATGTCATTGATAAAGCTAAATACTCCAAGGTTGTGTAATACAACAGATTAATCATTGAGAAGAGTGAAATTATGCTGTTTTGAAAACTATGCCAGGTCAGATTTTCTGCCTAATTATATAAGAAGATTTCTCTAAAAAATACACATTATTTCAAAGACTTATTGGCTGTGAAATAAGTTAAGGGTATTTCAAATGGCTTGTCTGCAAAGAAAGGTGAGATGTAGGGAATCACAGAAAGTCGAGGGGGAAATAGGTCAATATATACATTGCTGTATGGTGAACTAAGCCTTAGGCCAGCAACAATGGAGAGGACCTGACCCTTAGACACGTACAAGTAAGCTGGAATCTTCAAAAGTTCAAATCTTTATAAGTAAAAAGATTTATTAAAATGAATAACCAAGTGTTTTAATTGACATCAGAAGATGAAAACAATAAACCCTGAGAACATAGAAAAAAGATAAGTAAAGATATGTGCAGAACTTAATACAACAGAAAACGTATAAAATTCAGGTGACTTAGTAAGTCCAAAGAATCTTCTTTGAAAAGATTTAAAAGACACACTTTGATTAAGGAAAACCAAAACATAAGTAAAGAATATACAGAAAGAGTCAGGAAAATGTTAGAGCAGAGAATATATGAAATGCCCGTAAATTTGAACATTTCTGTCAAGTGGACCATTTCCTAGCTCCTAAAGTTTACCAACACTGACACAAGAGGAAATCATTTAAGGTCATCATGTCTGCCCTTGGCATTCTCGGAACGCCCTGGCCTCAGAATGCAGCCTCTGTAGTCCATGGTAACCTGTGGAGAGGGGGCGGGGCTGAGGGAGGTTGGAACACTGCCCTCACTGAGGGAGTGGGTGTGGCCATCTCTGCTGTGACTGAACAAAGGGCAGGGGAGCAGGGGGCCCATGGCAGGGCCCTCAGAGCCGGGCAGGCCCAGTGGAGTGTCACAAGCTTTTAGGCCCAGGTCAAAGGGCGCCTTCTTTGTCTGCACAGCTGCCCAAACTATCACCTTTCCACTCAGGCCGCGCTCTTACTTGAAGTGTGTGTGGAACGTGTCCGCACACTACACCGCGCTGCACAGCTAAGCATAGGTCTGGGCATCGTAGCTTCCTGCCAGGTGACCGAAGTTCGCAGGCAGATGGGTCCCTGGGACACACGCGGAGGGGCTCCTGCCAGGGTCACAGGCCGCCCACTGCCCCTGCCCCAGATCGGGGGCCGCAAAGCAGCCCTGTCTGAGTCCCCTGCCTCTAGAGGGAGTATTGGACCAACACTTGTAGAAAACGGGGTCCTTGCGGGCCACTCATTGGAGGGACACAAATAAATCTTTGCTGACTCTCTGCTGAAACTTACGAGCGTTCACACCTAAGCCTCTTACAAGGTCAGCTGTTTAGCTAAACATGAGCTCATGATCTAAATTTACACAATAATGAAGAAAGCAGCTACAAGGGGAGACAATCAGCCAAAACCATCAATACCAGAATTAGATTCCCATCGCCATCCATCAGATGTAGGAATAATCGGGTGTAAGGCAGAAAATATACATAAAACTGGAACTGAAACAAGGCACAAGGATGTTTTCAAAGACTGGTAGGATCTCTAAAACATTTTTCAAGGACATGTCATTGATAAAGCTAAATACTCCAAGGTTGTGTAATACAACAGATTAATCATTGAGAAGAGTGAAATTATGCTGTTTTGAAAACTATGCCAGGTCAGATTTTCTGCCTAATTATATAAGAAGATTTCTCTAAAAAATACACATTATTTCAAAGACTTATTGGCTGTGAAATAAGTTAAGGGTATTTCAAATGGCTTGTCTGCCAAGAAAGGTGAGATGTAGGGAATCACAGAAAGTCGAGGGGAAAATAGGTCAATATATACATTGCTGTATGGTGAACTAAGCCTTAGGCCAGCAACAATGGAGAGGACCTGACCCTTAGACACGTACAAGTAAGCTGGAATCTTCAAAAGTTCAAATCTTTATAAGTAAAAAGATTTATTAAAATGAATAACCAAGTGTTTTAATTGACATCAGAAGATGAAAACAATAAACCCTGAGAACATAGAGAAAAGATAAATAAAGATATGAGCAGAACTTAATACAACAGAAAACGTATAAAATTCAGGTGATTTAGTAAGTCCAAAGAATCTTCTTTGAAAAGATTTAAAAGACACACTTTGATTAAGGAAAACCAAAACATAAGAAAAGAATATACAGAAAGAGTCAGGAAAATGTTAGAGCAGACAATATATGAAATGCAAGTAAATTTGAACATTTCTGTCAAGTGGACCATTTCCTAGCTCCTAAAGTTTACCAACACTGACACAAGAGGAAATCATTTAAGGTCATCATGTCTGCCCTTGGCATTCTCGGAACGCCCTGGCCTCAGAATGCAGCCTCTGTAGTCCATGGTAACCTGCGGAGAGGGGGAGGGGCTGAGGGAGGTTGGAACACTGCCCTCACTGAGGGAGTGGGTGTGGCCATCTCTGCTGTGACTGAACAAAGGGCAGGGGAGCAGGGGGCCCAGGGCAGGGCCCTCAGAGCCCGGCAGGCCCAGTGGAGTGTCACAAGTTTTTAGGCCCAGGCCAAAGGGCGCCTTCTTTGTCTGCACAGCTGCCAAAACTCTCACCTTTCCTCTCAGGCCGCCCTCTTACTTGAAGTGTGTGTGGAACGTGTCCGCGCAGTACACCGCGCTGCACAGCTAAGCATAGTTCTGGGCATCGTAGCTTCCTGCCAGGTGATCGAAGTTCGCAGGCAGATGGGTCCCTGGGACACACGTGGAGAGGCTCCTGCCCGGGTCACAGGCCGCCCACTGCCCCTGCCCCAGATCGGGGGCCGCAAAGCAGCCCTGTCTGAGTCCCCTGCCTCTAGAGGGAGTATTGGACCAACATTGTAGAAAACGGGGTCCTTGCGGGCCACTCATTGGAGGGAAACAAATACATCTTTGCCGACTCTCTGCTGAAACTTACGAGCGTTCACACCTAAGCCTCTTACAAGGTCAGCTGTTTAGCTAAACATGAGCTCATGATCTAAATTTACACAATAATGAAGAAAGCAGCTACAAGGGGAGACAATCAGCCAAAACCATCAATACCAGAATTAGATTCCCAAGGCCATCCATCAGATGTAGGAATAATCGGGTGTAAGGCAGAAAATATACATAAAACTGGAACTGAAACAAGGCACAAGGATGTTTTCAAAGACTGGTAGGATCTCTAAAACATTTTTCAAGGACATGTCATTGATAAAGCTAAATACTCCAAGGTTGTGTAATACAACAGATTAATCATTGAGAAGAGTGAAATTATGCTGTTTTGAAAACTATGGCAGGTCAGATTTTCTGCCTAATTATATAAGAAGATTTCTCTAAAAAATACACCTTATTTCAAAGACTTATTGGCTGTGAAATAAGTTAAGGGTATTTCAAATGGCTTGTCTGCAAAGAAAGGTGAGATGTAGGGAATCACAGAAAGTCGAGGGGAAAATAGGTCAATATATACATTGCTGTATGGTGAACTAAGCCTTAGGCCAGCAACAATGGAGAGGACCTGACCCTTAGACACGTACAAGTAAGCTGGAATCTTCAAAAGTTCAAATCTTTATAAGTAAAAAGATTTATTAAAATGAATAACCAAGTGTTTTAATTGACATCAGAAGATGAAAACAATAAACCCTGAGAACATAGAGAAAAGATAAATAAAGATATGAGCAGAACTTAATACAACAGAAAACGTATAAA
Organism: Mesoplodon mirus; assembly: GCF_964341445.2. Classification (NCBI taxonomy): domain Eukaryota; kingdom Metazoa; phylum Chordata; class Mammalia; order Artiodactyla; family Ziphiidae; genus Mesoplodon; species Mesoplodon mirus. The sequence goes on along the minus strand of NC_138976.1, from coordinate 127,409,708 downwards.
ATTCAGGTGATTTAGTAAGTCCAAAGAATTTTCTTTGAAAAGATTTAAAAGACACACTTTGATTAAGGAAAACCAAAACATAAGTAAAGAATATACAGAAAGAGTCAGGACAATGTTAGAGCAGAGAATATATGAAATGCCAGTAAATTTGAACATTTCTGTAAAGTGGACCATTTCCTAGCTCCTAAAGTTTACCAACACTGACACAAGAGGAAATCATTTAAGGTCATCATGTCTGCCCTTGGCATTCTCGGAACGCCCTGGCCTCAGAATGCAGCCTCTGTAGTCCATGGTAACCTGCGGAGAGGGGGCGGGGCTGAGGGAGGTTGAAACACTGCCCTCACTGAGGGAGTGGGTGTGGCCATCTCTGCTGTGACTGAACAAAGGGCAGGGGAGCAGGGGGCCCAGGGCAGGGCCCTCAGAGCCCGGCAGGCCCAGTGGAGTGTCACAAGTTTTTAGGCCCAGGTCAAAGGGCGCCTTCTTTGTCTGCACAGCTGCCCAAACTTTCACCTTTCCACTCAGGCCGCCCTCTTAATTGAAGTGTGTGTGGAACGTGTCCGCGCAGTACACCGCGCTACACAGCTAAGCATAGTTCTGGGCATCGTAGCTTCCTGCCAGGTGACCGAAGTTTGCAGGCAGATGGGTCCCTGGGACACACGCGGAGGGGCTCCTGCCAGGGTCACAGGCCGCCCACTGCCCCTGCCCCAGACCGGGGGCCGCAAAGCAGCCCTGTCTGAGTCCCCTGCCTCTAGAGGGAGTATTGGACCAACACTTGTAGAAAACGGGGTCCTTGCGGGCCACTCATTGGAGGGACACAAATAAATCTTTGCCGACTTTCTGCTGAAACATACGAGCGTTCACACCTAAGCCTCTTACAAGGTCAGCTGTTTAGCTAAGCATGAGCTCATGATCTAAATTTACACAATATTGAAGAAAGCAGCTACAAGTGGAGACAATCAGCCAAAACCATCATTAGCAGAATAAGATTCCCAAGGCCATCCATCAGATGTAGGAATAATCGGGTGCAAGGCAGAAAATATACATAAAACTGGAACTGAAACAAGGCACAAGGATGTTTTCAAAGACTGGTAGGATCTCTAAAACATTTTTCAAGGACATGTCATTGATAAAGCTAAATACTCCAAGGTTGTGTAATACAACAGATTAATCATTGAGAAGAGTGAAATTATGCTGTTTTGAAAACTATGCCAGGTCAGATTTTCTGCCTAATTATATAAGAAGATTTCTCTAAAAAATACACATTATTTCAAAGACTTATTGGCTGTGAAATAAGTTAAGGGTATTTCAAATGGCTTGTCTGCAAAGAAAGGTGAGATGTAGGGAATCACAGAAAGTCGAGGGGGAAATAGGTCAATATATACATTGCTGTATGGTGAACTAAGCCTTAGGCCAGCAACAATGGAGAGGACCTGACCCTTAGACACGTACAAGTAAGCTGGAATCTTCAAAAGTTCAAATCTTTATAAGTAAAAAGATTTATTAAAATGAATAACCAAGTGTTTTAATTGACATCAGAAGATGAAAACAATAAACCCTGAGAACATAGAAAAAAGATAAGTAAAGATATGTGCAGAACTTAATACAACAGAAAACGTATAAAATTCAGGTGACTTAGTAAGTCCAAAGAATCTTCTTTGAAAAGATTTAAAAGACACACTTTGATTAAGGAAAACCAAAACATAAGTAAAGAATATACAGAAAGAGTCAGGAAAATGTTAGAGCAGAGAATATATGAAATGCCCGTAAATTTGAACATTTCTGTCAAGTGGACCATTTCCTAGCTCCTAAAGTTTACCAACACTGACACAAGAGGAAATCATTTAAGGTCATCATGTCTGCCCTTGGCATTCTCGGAACGCCCTGGCCTCAGAATGCAGCCTCTGTAGTCCATGGTAACCTGCGGAGAGGGGGCGGGGCTGAGGGAGGTTGGAACACTGCCCTCACTGAGGGAGTGGGTGTGGCCATCTCTGCTGTGACTGAACAAAGGGCAGGGGAGCAGGGGGCCCAGGGCAGGGCCCTCAGAGCCCGGCAGGCCCAGTGGAGTGTCACAAGCTTTTAGGCCCAGGTCAAAGGGCGCCTTCTTTGTCTGCACAGCTGCCCAAACTATCACCTTTCCACTCAGGCCGCCCTCTTACTTGAAGTGTGTGTGGAACGTGTCCGCACACTACACCGCGCTGCACAGCTAAGCATAGGTCTGGGCATCGTAGCTTCCTGCCAGGTGACCGAAGTTCGCAGGCAGATGGGTCCCTGGGACACACGCGGAGGGGCTCCTGCCAGGGTCACAGGCCGCCCACTGCCCCTGCCCCAGATCGGGGGCCGCAAAGCAGCCCTGTCTGAGTCCCCTGCCTCTAGAGGGAGTATTGGACCAACACTTGTAGAAAACGGGGTCCTTGCGGGCCACTCATTGGAGGGACACAAATAAATCTTTGCTGACTCTCTGCTGAAACTTACGAGCGTTCACACCTAAGCCTCTTACAAGGTCAGCTGTTTAGCTAAACATGAGCTCATGATCTAAATTTACACAATAATGAAGAAAGCAGCTACAAGGGGAGACAATCAGCCAAAACCATCAATACCAGAATTAGATTCCCATCGCCATCCATCAGATGTAGGAATAATCGGGTGTAAGGCAGAAAATATACATAAAACTGGAACTGAAACAAGGCACAAGGATGTTTTCAAAGACTGGTAGGATCTCTAAAACATTTTTCAAGGACATGTCATTGATAAAGCTAAATACTCCAAGGTTGTGTAATACAACAGATAAATCATTGAGAAGAGTGAAATTATGCTGTTTTGAAAACTATGCCAGGTCAGATTTTCTGCCTAATTATATAAGAAGATTTCTCTAAAAAATACACATTATTTCAAAGACTTATTGGCTGTGAAATAAGTTAAGGGTATTTCAAATGGCTTGTCTGCAAAGAAAGGTGAGATGTAGGGAATCACAGAAAGTCGAGGGGAAAATAGGTCAATATATACATTGCTGTATGGTGAACTAAGCCTTAGGCCAGCAACAATGGAGAGGACCTGACCCTTAGACACGTACAAGTAAGCTGGAATCTTCAAAAGTTCAAATCTTTATAAGTAAAAAGATTTATTAAAATGAATAACCAAGTGTTTTAATTGACATCAGAAGATGAAAACAATAAACCCTGAGAACATAGAGAAAAGATAAATAAAGATATGAGCAGAACTTAATACAACAGAAAACGTATGAAATTCAGGTGATTTAGTAAGTCCAAAGAATCTTCTTTGAAAAGATTTAAAAGACACACTTTGATTAAGGAAAACCAAAACATAAGAAAAGAATATACAGAAAGAGTCAGGAAAATGTTAGAGCAGACAATATATGAAATGCAAGTAAATTTGAACATTTCTGTCAAGTGGACCATTTCCTAGCTCCTAAAGTTTCCAACACTGACACAAGAGGAAATCATTTAAGGTCATCATGTCTGCCCTTGGCATTCTCGGAACGCCCTGGCCTCAGAATGCAGCCTCTGTAGTCCATGGTAACCTGCGGAGAGGGGGCGGGGCTGAGGGAGGTTGAAACACTGCCCTCACTGAGGGAGTGGGTGTGGCCATCTCTGCTGTGACTGAACAAAGGGCAGGGGAGCAGGGGGCCCAGGGCAGGGCCCTCAGAGCCCGGCAGGCCCAGTGGAGTGTCACAAGTTTTTAGGCCCAGGTCAAAGGGCGCCTTCTTTGTCTGCACAGCTGCCCAAACTTTCACCTTTCCACTCAGGCCGCCCTCTTAATTGAAGTGTGTGTGGAACGTGTCCGCGCAGTACACCGCGCTACACAGCTAAGCATAGTTCTGGGCATCGTAGCTTCCTGCCAGGTGACCGAAGTTTGCAGGCAGATGGGTCCCTGGGACACACGCGGAGGGGCTCCTGCCAGGGTCACAGGCCGCCCACTGCCCCTGCCCCAGACCGGGGGCCGCAAAGCAGCCCTGTCTGAGTCCCCTGCCTCTAGAGGGAGTATTGGACCAACACTTGTAGAAAACGGGGTCCTTGCGGGCCACTCATTGGAGGGACACAAATAAATCTTTGCCGACTTTCTGCTGAAACATACGAGCGTTCACACCTAAGCCTCTTACAAGGTCAGCTGTTTAGCTAAGCATGAGCTCATGATCTAAATTTACACAATATTGAAGAAAGCAGCTACAAGTGGAGACAATCAGCCAAAACCATCATTAGCAGAATAAGATTCCCAAGGCCATCCATCAGATGTAGGAATAATCGGGTGCAAGGCAGAAAATATACATAAAACTGGAACTGAAACAAGGCACAAGGATGTTTTCAAAGACTGGTAGGATCTCTAAAACATTTTTCAAGGACATGTCATTGATAAAGCTAAATACTCCAAGGTTGTGTAATACAACAGATTAATCATTGAGAAGAGTGAAATTATGCTGTTTTGAAAACTATGCCAGGTCAGATTTTCTGCCTAATTATATAAGAAGATTTCTCTAAAAAATACACATTATTTCAAAGACTTATTGGCTGTGAAATAAGTTAAGGGTATTTCAAATGGCTTGTCTGCAAAGAAAGGTGAGATGTAGGGAATCACAGAAAGTCGAGGGGGAAATAGGTCAATATATACATTGCTGTATGGTGAACTAAGCCTTAGGCCAGCAACAATGGAGAGGACCTGACCCTTAGACACGTACAAGTAAGCTGGAATCTTCAAAAGTTCAAATCTTTATAAGTAAAAAGATTTATTAAAATGAATAACCAAGTGTTTTAATTGACATCAGAAGATGAAAACAATAAACCCTGAGAACATAGAAAAAAGATAAGTAAAGATATGTGCAGAACTTAATACAACAGAAAACGTATAAAATTCAGGTGACTTAGTAAGTCCAAAGAATCTTCTTTGAAAAGATTTAAAAGACACACTTTGATTAAGGAAAACCAAAACATAAGTAAAGAATATACAGAAAGAGTCAGGAAAATGTTAGAGCAGAGAATATATGAAATGCCCGTAAATTTGAACATTTCTGTCAAGTGGACCATTTCCTAGCTCCTAAAGTTTACCAACACTGACACAAGAGGAAATCATTTAAGGTCATCATGTCTGCCCTTGGCATTCTCGGAACGCCCTGGCCTCAGAATGCAGCCTCTGTAGTCCATGGTAACCTGCGGAGAGGGGGCGGGGCTGAGGGAGGTTGGAACACTGCCCTCACTGAGGGAGTGGGTGTGGCCATCTCTGCTGTGACTGAACAAAGGGCAGGGGAGCAGGGGGCCCAGGGCAGGGCCCTCAGAGCCCGGCAGGCCCAGTGGAGTGTCACAAGCTTTTAGGCCCAGGTCAAAGGGCGCCTTCTTTGTCTGCACAGCTGCCCAAACTATCACCTTTCCACTCAGGCCGCCCTCTTACTTGAAGTGTGTGTGGAACGTGTCCGCACACTACACCGCGCTGCACAGCTAAGCATAGGTCTGGGCATCGTAGCTTCCTGCCAGGTGACCGAAGTTCGCAGGCAGATGGGTCCCTGGGACACACGCGGAGGGGCTCCTGCCAGGGTCACAGGCCGCCCACTGCCCCTGCCCCAGATCGGGGGCCGCAAAGCAGCCCTGTCTGAGTCCCCTGCCTCTAGAGGGAGTATTGGACCAACACTTGTAGAAAACGGGGTCCTTGCGGGCCACTCATTGGAGGGACACAAATAAATCTTTGCTGACTCTCTGCTGAAACTTACGAGCGTTCACACCTAAGCCTCTTACAAGGTCAGCTGTTTAGCTAAACATGAGCTCATGATCTAAATTTACACAATAATGAAGAAAGCAGCTACAAGGGGAGACAATCAGCCAAAACCATCAATACCAGAATTAGATTCCCATCGCCATCCATCAGATGTAGGAATAATCGGGTGTAAGGCAGAAAATATACATAAAACTGGAACTGAAACAAGGCACAAGGATGTTTTCAAAGACTGGTAGGATCTCTAAAACATTTTTCAAGGACATGTCATTGATAAAGCTAAATACTCCAAGGTTGTGTAATACAACAGATAAATCATTGAGAAGAGTGAAATTATGCTGTTTTGAAAACTATGCCAGGTCAGATTTTCTGCCTAATTATATAAGAAGATTTCTCTAAAAAATACACATTATTTCAAAGACTTATTGGCTGTGAAATAAGTTAAGGGTATTTCAAATGGCTTGTCTGCAAAGAAAGGTGAGATGTAGGGAATCACAGAAAGTCGAGGGGAAAATAGGTCAATATATACATTGCTGTATGGTGAACTAAGCCTTAGGCCAGCAACAATGGAGAGGACCTGACCCTTAGACACGTACAAGTAAGCTGGAATCTTCAAAAGTTCAAATCTTTATAAGTAAAAAGATTTATTAAAATGAATAACCAAGTGTTTTAATTGACATCAGAAGATGAAAACAATAAACCCTGAGAACATAGAGAAAAGATAAATAAAGATATGAGCAGAACTTAATACAACAGAAAACGTATAAAATTCAGGTGATTTAGTAAGTCCAAAGAATCTTCTTTGAAAAGATTTAAAAGACACACTTTGATTAAGGAAAACCAAAACATAAGAAAAGAATATACAGAAAGAGTCAGGAAAATGTTAGAGCAGACAATATATGAAATGCAAGTAAATTTGAACATTTCTGTCAAGTGGACCATTTCCTAGCTCCTAAAGTTTCCAACACTGACACAAGAGGAAATCATTTAAGGTCATCATGTCTGCCCTTGGCATTCTCGGAACGCCCTGGCCTCAGAATGCAGCCTCTGTAGTCCATGGTAACCTGCGGAGATGGGGAGGGGCTGAGGGAGGTTGGAACACTGCCCTCACTGAGGGAGTGGGTGTGGCCATCTCTGCTGTGACTGAACAAAGGGCAGGGGAGCAGGGGGCCCAGGGCAGGGCCCTCAGAGCCCGGCAGGCCCAGTGGAGTGTCTCAAGTTTTTAGGCCCAGGCCAAAGGGCGCCTTCTTTGTCTGCACAGCTGCCCAAACTCTCACCTTTCCACTCAGGCCGCCCTCTTACTTGAAGTGTGTGTGGAACGTGTCCGCGCAGTACACCGCGCTGCACAGCTAAGCATAGTTCTGGGCATCGTAGCTTCCTGCCAGGTGATCGAAGTTCGCAGGCAGATGGGTCCCTGGGACACACGTGGAGAGGCTCCTGCCCGGGTCACAGGCCGCCCACTGCCCCTGCCCCAGATCGGGGGCCGCAAAGCAGCCCTGTCTGAGTCCCCTGCCTCTAGAGGGAGTATTGGACCAACATTGTAGAAAACGGGGTCCTTGCGGTCCACTCATTGGAGGGAAACAAATACATCTTTGCCGACTCTCTGCTGAAACTTACGAGCGTTCACACCTAAGCCTCTTACAAGGTCAGCTGTTTAGCTAAACATGAGCTCATGATCTAAATTTACACAATAATGAAGAAAGCAGCTACAAGGGGAGACAATCAGCCAAAACCATCAATACCAGAATTAGATTCCCAACGCCATCCATCAGATGTAGGAATAATCGGGTGTAAGGCAGAAAATATACATAAAACTGGAACTGAAACAAGGCACAAGGATGTTTTCAAAGACTGGTAGGATCTCTAAAACATTTTTCAAGGACATGTCATTGATAAAGCTAAATACTCCAAGGTTGTGTAATACAACAGATTAATCATTGAGAAGAGTGAAATTATGCTGTTTTGAAAACTATGGCAGGTCAGATTTTCTGCCTAATTATATAAGAAGATTTCTCTAAAAAATACACATTATTTCAAAGACTTATTGGCTGTGAAATAAGTTAAGGGTATTTCAAATGGCTTGTCTGCAAAGAAAGGTGAGATGTAGGGAATCACAGAAAGTCGAGGGGAAAATAGGTCAATATATACATTGCTGTATGGTGAACTAAGCCTTAGGCCAGCAACAATGGAGAGGACCTGACCCTTAGACACGTACAAGTAAGCTGGAATCTTCAAAAGTTCAAATCTTTATAAGTAAAAAGATTTATTAAAATGAATAACCAAGTGTTTTAATTGACATCAGAAGATGAAAACAATAAACCCTGAGAACATAGAGAAAAGATAAATAAAGATATGAGCAGAACTTAATACAACAGAAAACGTATAAAATTCAGGTGATTTAGTAAGTCCAAAGAATTTTCTTTGAAAAGATTTAAAAGACACACTTTGATTAAGGAAAACCAAAACATAAGTAAAGAATATACAGAAAGAGTCAGGACAATGTTAGAGCAGAGAATATATGAAATGCCAGTAAATTTGAACATTTCTGTAAAGTGGACCATTTCCTAGCTCCTAAAGTTTACCAACACTGACACAAGAGGAAATCATTTAAGGTCATCATGTCTGCCCTTGGCATTCTCGGAACGCCCTGGCCTCAGAATGCAGCCTCTGTAGTCCATGGTAACCTGCGGAGAGGGGGCGGGGCTGAGGGAGGTTGAAACACTGCCCTCACTGAGGGAGTGGGTGTGGCCATCTCTGCTGTGACTGAACAAAGGGCAGGGGAGCAGGGGGCCCAGGGCAGGGCCCTCAGAGCCCGGCAGGCCCAGTGGAGTGTCACAAGTTTTTAGGCCCAGGTCAAAGGGCGCCTTCTTTGTCTGCACAGCTGCCCAAACTTTCACCTTTCCACTCAGGCCGCCCTCTTAATTGAAGTGTTTGTGGAACGTGTCCGCGCAGTACACCGCGCTACACAGCTAAGCATAGTTCTGGGCATCGTAGCTTCCTGCCAGGTGACCGAAGTTTGCAGGCAGATGGGTCCCTGGGACACACGCGGAGGGGCTCCTGCCAGGGTCACAGGCCGCCCACTGCCCCTGCCCCAGACCGGGGGCCGCAAAGCAGCCCTGTCTGAGTCCCCTGCCTCTAGAGGGAGTATTGGACCAACACTTGTAGAAAACGGGGTCCTTGCGGGCCACTCATTGGAGGGACACAAATAAATCTTTGCCGACTTTCTGCTGAAACATACGAGCGTTCACACCTAAGCCTCTTACAAGGTCAGCTGTTTAGCTAAGCATGAGCTCATGATCTAAATTTACACAATATTGAAGAAAGCAGCTACAAGTGGAGACAATCAGCCAAAACCATCATTAGCAGAATAAGATTCCCAAGGCCATCCATCAGATGTAGGAATAATCGGGTGCAAGGCAGAAAATATACATAAAACTGGAACTGAAACAAGGCACAAGGATGTTTTCAAAGACTGGTAGGATCTCTAAAACATTTTTCAAGGACATGTCATTGATAAAGCTAAATACTCCAAGGTTGTGTAATACAACAGATTAATCATTGAGAAGAGTGAAATTATGCTGTTTTGAAAACTATGCCAGGTCAGATTTTCTGCCTAATTATATAAGAAGATTTCTCTAAAAAATACACATTATTTCAAAGACTTATTGGCTGTGAAATAAGTTAAGGGTATTTCAAATGGCTTGTCTGCAAAGAAAGGTGAGATGTAGGGAATCACAGAAAGTCGAGGGGGAAATAGGTCAATATATACATTGCTGTATGGTGAACTAAGCCTTAGGCCAGCAACAATGGAGAGGACCTGACCCTTAGACACGTACAAGTAAGCTGGAATCTTCAAAAGTTCAAATCTTTATAAGTAAAAAGATTTATTAAAATGAATAACCAAGTGTTTTAATTGACATCAGAAGATGAAAACAATAAACCCTGAGAACATAGAAAAAAGATAAGTAAAGATATGTGCAGAACTTAATACAACAGAAAACGTATAAAATTCAGGTGACTTAGTAAGTCCAAAGAATCTTCTTTGAAAAGATTTAAAAGACACACTTTGATTAAGGAAAACCAAAACATAAGTAAAGAATATACAGAAAGAGTCAGGAAAATGTTAGAGCAGAGAATATATGAAATGCCCGTAAATTTGAACATTTCTGTCAAGTGGACCATTTCCTAGCTCCTAAAGTTTACCAACACTGACACAAGAGGAAATCATTTAAGGTCATCATGTCTGCCCTTGGCATTCTCGGAACGCCCTGGCCTCAGAATGCAGCCTCTGTAGTCCATGGTAACCTGTGGAGAGGGGGCGGGGCTGAGGGAGGTTGGAACACTGCCCTCACTGAGGGAGTGGGTGTGGCCATCTCTGCTGTGACTGAACAAAGGGCAGGGGAGCAGGGGGCCCAGGGCAGGGCCCTCAGAGCCCGGCAGGCCCAGTGGAGTGTCACAAGCTTTTAGGCCCAGGTCAAAGGGCGCCTTCTTTGTCTGCACAGCTGCCCAAACTATCACCTTTCCACTCAGGCCGCCCTCTTACTTGAAGTGTGTGTGGAACGTGTCCGCGCAGTACACCGCGCTGCACAGCTAAGCATAGTTCTGGGCATCGTAGCTTCCTGCCAGGTGATCGAAGTTCGCAGGCAGATGGGTCCCTGGGACACACGTGGAGAGGCTCCTGCCCGGGTCACAGGCCGCCCACTGCCCCTGCCCCAGATCGGGGGCCGCAAAGCAGCCCTGTCTGAGTCCCCTGCCTCTAGAGGGAGTATTGGACCAACATTGTAGAAAACGGGGTCCTTGCGGGCCACTCATTGGAGGGAAACAAATACATCTTTGCCGACTCTCTGCTGAAACTTACGAGCGTTCACACCTAAGCCTCTTACAAGGTCAGCTGTTTAGCTAAACATGAGCTCATGATCTAAATTTACACAATAATGAAGAAAGCAGCTACAAGGGGAGACAATCAGCCAAAACCATCAATACCAGAATTAGATTCCCAAGGCCATCCATCAGATGTAGGAATAATCGGGTGTAAGGCAGAAAATATACATAAAACTGGAACTGAAACAAGGCACAAGGATGTTTTCAAAGACTGGTAGGATCTCTAAAACATTTTTCAAGGACATGTCATTGATAAAGCTAAATACTCCAAGGTTGTGTAATACAACAGATTAATCATTGAGAAGAGTGAAATTATGCTGTTTTGAAAACTATGGCAGGTCAGATTTTCTGCCTAATTATATAAGAAGATTTCTCTAAAAAATACACATTATTTCAAAGACTTATTGGCTGTGAAATAAGTTAAGGGTATTTCAAATGGCTTGTCTGCAAAGAAAGGTGAGATGTAGGGAATCACAGAAAGTCGAGGGGAAAATAGGTCAATATATACATTGCTGTATGGTGAACTAAGCCTTAGGCCAGCAACAATGGAGAGGACCTGACCCTTAGACACGTACAAGTAAGCTGGAATCTTCAAAAGTTCAAATCTTTATAAGTAAAAAGATTTATTAAAATGAATAACCAAGTGTTTTAATTGACATCAGAAGATGAAAACAATAAACCCTGAGAACATAGAGAAAAGATAAATAAAGATATGAGCAGAACTTAATACAACAGAAAACGTATAAAATTCAGGTGATTTAGTAAGTCCAAAGAATTTTCTTTGAAAAGATTTAAAAGACACACTTTGATTAAGGAAAACCAAAACATAAGTAAAGAATATACAGAAAGAGTCAGGACAATGTTAGAGCAGAGAATATATGAAATGCCAGTAAATTTGAACATTTCTGTAAAGTGGACCATTTCCTAGCTCCTAAAGTTTACCAACACTGACACAAGAGGAAATCATTTAAGGTCATCATGTCTGCCCTTGGCATTCTCGGAACGCCCTGGCCTCAGAATGCAGCCTCTGTAGTCCATGGTAACCTGCGGAGAGGGGGCGGGGCTGAGGGAGGTTGAAACACTGCCCTCACTGAGGGAGTGGGTGTGGCCATCTCTGCTGTGACTGAACAAAGGGCAGGGGAGCAGGGGGCCCAGGGCAGGGCCCTCAGAGCCCGGCAGGCCCAGTGGAGTGTCACAAGTTTTTAGGCCCAGGTCAAAGGGCGCCTTCTTTGTCTGCACAGCTGCCCAAACTTTCACCTTTCCACTCAGGCCGCCCTCTTAATTGAAGTGTGTGTGGAACGTGTCCGCGCAGTACACCGCGCTACACAGCTAAGCATAGTTCTGGGCATCGTAGCTTCCTGCCAGGTGACCGAAGTTTGCAGGCAGATGGGTCCCTGGGACACACGCGGAGGGGCTCCTGCCAGGGTCACAGGCCGCCCACTGCCCCTGCCCCAGACCGGGGGCCGCAAAGCAGCCCTGTCTGAGTCCCCTGCCTCTAGAGGGAGTATTGGACCAACACTTGTAGAAAACGGGGTCCTTGCGGGCCACTCATTGGAGGGACACAAATAAATCTTTGCCGACTTTCTGTTGAAACATACGAGCGTTCACACCTAAGCCTCTTACAAGGTCAGCTGTTTAGCTAAGCATGAGCTCATGATCGAAATTTACACAATATTGAAGAAAGCAGCTACAAGTGGAGACAATCAGCCAAAACCATCATTAGCAGAATAAGATTCCCAAGGCCATCCATCAGATGTAGGAATAATCGGGTGCAAGGCAGAAAATATACATAAAACTGGAACTGAAACAAGGCACAAGGATGTTTTCAAAGACTGGTAGGATCTCTAAAACATTTTTCAAGGACATGTCATTGATAAAGCTAAATACTCCAAGGTTGTGTAATACAACAGATTAATCATTGAGAAGAGTGAAATTATGCTGTTTTGAAAACTATGCCAGGTCAGATTTTCTGCCTAATTATATAAGAAGATTTCTCTAAAAAATACACATTATTTCAAAGACTTATTGGCTGTGAAATAAGTTAAGGGTATTTCAAATGGCTTGTCTGCAAAGAAAGGTGAGATGTAGGGAATCACAGAAAGTCGAGGGGGAAATAGGTCAATATATACATTGCTGTATGGTGAACTAAGCCTTAGGCCAGCAACAATGGAGAGGACCTGACCCTTAGACACGTACAAGTAAGCTGGAATCTTCAAAAGTTCAAATCTTTATAAGTAAAAAGATTTATTAAAATGAATAACCAAGTGTTTTAATTGACATCAGAAGATGAAAACAATAAACCCTGAGAACATAGAAAAAAGATAAGTAAAGATATGTGCAGAACTTAATACAACAGAAAACGTATAAAATTCAGGTGACTTAGTAAGTCCAAAGAATCTTCTTTGAAAAGATTTAAAAGACACACTTTGATTAAGGAAAACCAAAACATAAGTAAAGAATATACAGAAAGAGTCAGGAAAATGTTAGAGCAGAGAATATATGAAATGCCCGTAAATTTGAACATTTCTGTCAAGTGGACCATTTCCTAGCTCCTAAAGTTTACCAACACTGACACAAGAGGAAATCATTTAAGGTCATCATGTCTGCCCTTGGCATTCTCGGAACGCCCTGGCCTCAGAATGCAGCCTCTGTAGTCCATGGTAACCTGTGGAGAGGGGGCGGGGCTGAGGGAGGTTGGAACACTGCCCTCACTGAGGGAGTGGGTGTGGCCATCTCTGCTGTGACTGAACAAAGGGCAGGGGAGCAGGGGGCCCAGGGCAGGGCCCTCAGAGCCCGGCAGGCCCAGTGGAGTGTCACAAGCTTTTAGGCCCAGGTCAAAGGGCGCCTTCTTTGTCTGCACAGCTGCCCAAACTATCACCTTTCCACTCAGGCCGCCCTCTTACTTGAAGTGTGTGTGGAACGTGTCCGCACACTACACCGCGCTGCACAGCTAAGCATAGGTCTGGGCATCGTAGCTTCCTGCCAGGTGACCGAAGTTCGCAGGCAGATGGGTCCCTGGGACACACGCGGAGGGGCTCCTGCCAGGGTCACAGGCCGCCCACTGCCCCTGCCCCAGATCGGGGGCCGCAAAGCAGCCCTGTCTGAGTCCCCTGCCTCTAGAGGGAGTATTGGACCAACACTTGTAGAAAACGGGGTCCTTGCGGGCCACTCATTGGAGGGACACAAATAAATCTTTGCTGACTCTCTGCTGAAACTTACGAGCGTTCACACCTAAGCCTCTTACAAGGTCAGCTGTTTAGCTAAACATGAGCTCATGATCTAAATTTACACAATAATGAAGAAAGCAGCTACAAGGGGAGACAATCAGCCAAAACCATCAATACCATAATTAGATTCCCATCGCCATCCATCAGATGTAGGAATAATCGGGTGTAAGGCAGAAAATATACATAAAACTGGAACTGAAACAAGGCACAAGGATGTTTTCAAAGACTGGTAGGATCTCTAAAACATTTTTCAAGGACATGTCATTGATAAAGCTAAATACTCCAAGGTTGTGTAATACAACAGATAAATCATTGAGAAGAGTGAAATTATGCTGTTTTGAAAACTATGCCAGGTCAGATTTTCTGCCTAATTATATAAGAAGATTTCTCTAAAAAATACACATTATTTCAAAGACTTATTGGCTGTGAAATAAGTTAAGGGTATTTCAAATGGCTTGTCTGCAAAGAAAGGTGAGATGTAGGGAATCACAGAAAGTCGAGGGGAAAATAGGTCAATATATACATTGCTGTATGGTGAACTAAGCCTTAGGCCAGCAACAATGGAGAGGACCTGACCCTTAGACACGTACAAGTAAGCTGGAATCTTCAAAAGTTCAAATCTTTATAAGTAAAAAGATTTATTAAAATGAATAACCAAGTGTTTTAATTGACATCAGAAGATGAAAACAATAAACCCTGAGAACATAGAGAAAAGATAAATAAAGATATGAGCAGAACTTAATACAACAGAAAACGTATAAAATTCAGGTGATTTAGTAAGTCCAAAGAATCTTCTTTGAAAAGATTTAAAAGACACACTTTGATTAAGGAAAACCAAAACATAAGAAAAGAATATACAGAAAGAGTCAGGAAAATGTTAGAGCAGACAATATATGAAATGCAAGTAAATTTGAACATTTCTGTCAAGTGGACCATTTCCTAGCTCCTAAAGTTTCCAACACTGACACAAGAGGAAATCATTTAAGGTCATCATGTCTGCCCTTGGCATTCTCGGAACGCCCTGGCCTCAGAATGCAGCCTCTGTAGTCCATGGTAACCTGCGGAGAGGGGGCGGGGCTGAGGGAGGTTGGAACACTGCCCTCACTGAGGGAGTGGGTGTGGCCATCTCTGCTGTGACTGAACAAAGGCCAGGGGAGCAGGGGGCCCAGGGCAGGGCCCTCAGAGCCCGGCAGGCCCAGTGGAGTGTCACAAGTTTTTAGGCCCAGGCCAAAGGGCGCCTTCTTTGTCTGCACAGCTGCCCAAACTCTCACCTTTCCACTCAGGCCGCCCTCTTACTTGAAGTGTGTGTGGAACGTGTCCGCGCAGTACACCGCGCTGCACAGCTAAGCATAGTTCAGGGCATCGTAGCTTCCTGCCAGGTGATCGAAGTTCGCAGGCAGATGGGTCCCTGGGACACACGTGGAGAGGCTCCTGCCCGGGTCACAGGCCGCCCACTGCCCCTGCCCCAGATCGGGGGCCGCAAAGCAGCCCTGTCTGAGTCCCCTGCCTCTAGAGGGAGTATTGGACCAACATTGTAGAAAACGGGGTCCTTGCGGGCCACTCATTGGAGGGAAACAAATACATCTTTGCCGACTCTCTGCTGAAACTTACGAGCGTTCACACCTAAGCCTCTTACAAGGTCAGCTGTTTAGCTAAACATGAGCTCATGATCTAAATTTACACAATAATGAAGAAAGCAGCTACAAGGGGAGACAATCAGCCAAAACCATCAATACCAGAATTAGATTCCCAAGGCCATCCATCAGATGTAGGAATAATCGGGTGTAAGGCAGAAAATATACATAAAACTGGAACTGAAACAAGGCACAAGGATGTTTTCAAAGACTGGTAGGATCTCTAAAACATTTTTCAAGGACATGTCATTGATAAAGCTAAATACTCCAAGGTTGTGTAATACAACAGATTAATCATTGAGAAGAGTGAAATTATGCTGTTTTGAAAACTATGGCAGGTCAGATTTTCTGCCTAATTATATAAGAAGATTTCTCTAAAAAATACACATTATTTCAAAGACTTATTGGCTGTGAAATAAGTTAAGGGTATTTCAAATGGCTTGTCTGCAAAGAAAGGTGAGATGTAGGGAATCACAGAAAGTCGAGGGGAAAATAGGTCAATATATACATTGCTGTATGGTGAACTAAGCCTTAGGCCAGCAACAATGGAGAGGACCTGACCCTTAGACACGTACAAGTAAGCTGGAATCTTCAAAAGTTCAAATCTTTATAAGTAAAAAGATTTATTAAAATGAATAACCAAGTGTTTTAATTGACATCAGAAGATGAAAACAATAAACCCTGAGAACATAGAGAAAAGATAAATAAAGATATGAGCAGAACTTAATACAACAGAAAACGTATAAAATTCAGGTGATTTAGTAAGTCCAAAGAATTTTCTTTGAAAAGATTTAAAAGACACACTTTGATTAAGGAAAACCAAAACATAAGTAAAGAATATACAGAAAGAGTCAGGACAATGTTAGAGCAGAGAATATATGAAATGCCAGTAAATTTGAACATTTCTGTAAAGTGGACCATTTCCTAGCTCCTAAAGTTTACCAACACTGACACAAGAGGAAATCATTTAAGGTCATCATGTCTGCCCTTGGCATTCTCGGAACGCCCTGGCCTCAGAATGCAGCCTCTGTAGTCCATGGTAACCTGCGGAGAGGGGGCGGGGCTGAGGGAGGTTGGAACACTGCCCTCACTGAGGGAGTGGGTGTGGCCATCTCTGCTGTGACTGAACAAAGGGCAGGGGAGCAGGGGGCACAGGGCAGGGCCCTCAGAGCCCGGCAGGCCCAGTGGAGTGTCACAAGTTTTTATGCCCAGGTCAAAGGGCGCCTTCTTTGTCTGCACAGCTGCCCAAACTCTCACCTTTCCACTCAGGCCGCCCTCTTACTTGAAGTGTGTGTGGAACGTGTCCGCGCAGTACACCGCGCTACACAGCTAATCATAGTTCTGGGCATCGTAGCTTCCTGCCAGGTGACCGAAGTTTGCAGGCAGATGGGTCCCTGGGACACACGTGGAGGGGCTCCTGCCCGGGTCACACGCTGCCCACTGCCCCTGCCCCAGATCGGGGGCCGCAAAGCAGCCCTGTCTGAGTCCCCTGCCTCTAGAGGGAGTATTGGACCAACACTTGTAGAAAACGGGGTCCTTGCGGGCCACTCATTGGAGGGACACAAATAAATCTTTGCCGACTTTCTGCTGAAACATACGAGCGTTCACACCTAAGCCTCTTACAAGGTCAGCTGTTTAGCTAAACATGAGCTCATGATCTAAATTTACACAATATTGAAGAAACCAGCTACAAGGGGAGACAATCAGCCAAAACCATCATTAGCAGAATAAGATTCCCAAGGCCATCCATCAGATGTAGGAATAATCGGGTGCAAGGCAGAAAATATACATAAAACTGGAACTGAAACAAGGCACAAGGATGTTTTCAAAGACTGGTAGGATCTCTAAAACATTTTTCAAGGACATGTCATTGATAAAGCTAAATACTCCAAGGTTGTGTAATACAACAGATTAATCATTGAGAAGAGTGAAATTATGCTGTTTTGAAAACTATGCCAGGTCAGATTTTCTGCCTAATTATATAAGAAGATTTCTCTAAAAAATACACCTTATTTCAAAGACTTATTGGCTGTGAAATAAGTTAAGGGTATTTCAAATGGCTTGTCTGCAAAGAAAGGTGAGATGTAGGGAATCACAGAAAGTCGAGGGGAAAATAGGTCAATATATACATTGCTGTATGGTGAACTAAGCCTTAGGCCAGCAACAATGGGGAGCACCTGACCCTTAGACACGTACAAGTAAGCTGGAATCTTCAAAAGTTCAAATCTTTATAAGTAAAAAGATTTATTAAAATGAATAACCAAGTGTTTTAATTGACATCAGAAGATGAAAACAATAAACCCTGAGAACATAGAGAAAAGATAAATAAAGATATGAGCAGAACTTAATACAACAGAAAACGTATAAAATTCAGGTGATTTAGTAAGTCCAAAGAATTTTCTTTGAAAAGATTTAAAAGACACACTTTGATTAAGGAAAACCAAAACATAAGTAAAGAATATACAGAAAGAGTCAGGACAATGTTAGAGCAGAGAATATATGAAATGCCAGTAAATTTGAACATTTCTGTATAGTGGACCATTTCCTAGCTCCTAAAGTTTACCAAAACTGACACAAGAGGAAATCATTTAAGGTCATCATGTCTGCCCTTGGCATTCTCGGAACGCCCTGGCCTCAGAATGCAGCCTCTGTAGTCCATGGTAACCTGCGGAGAGGGGGCGGGGCTGAGGGAGGTTGGAACACTGCCCTCACTGAGGGAGTGGGTGTGGCCATCTCTGCTGTGACTGAACAAAGGGCAGGGGAGCAGGGGGCCCAGGGCAGGGCCCTCAGAGCCCGGCAGGCCCAGTGGAGTGTCACAGGCTTTTAGGCCCAGGCCAAAGGTCGCCTTCTTTGTCTGCACAGCTGCCCAAACTCTCATCTTTCCACTCAGGCCGCCCTCTTACTTGAAGTGTGTGTGGAACGTGTCCGTGCAGTATACTGCGCTGCAGAGCTAAGCATAGGTCTGGGCATCGTAGCTTCCTGCCAGGTGACTGAAGTTCGCAGGCAGATGGGTCCCTGGGACACACGTGGAGAGGCTCCTGCCCGGGCCACAGGCCGCCCACTGCCCCTGCCCCAGATCGGGGGCCGCAAACCAGCCCTGTCTGAGTCCCCTGCCTCTAGAGGGAGTATTGGACCAACACTTGTAGAAAGCGGGGTCCTTGCGGGCCACTCATTGGAGGGACACAAATAAATCTTTGCCGACTTTCTGCTGAAACTTACGAGCGTTCACACCTAAGCCTCTTACAAGGTCAGCTGTTTAGCTAAACATGAGCTCATGATCTAAATTTACACAATAATGAAGAAAGCAGCTACAAGGGGAGACAATCAGCCAAAACCATCAATACCAGAATTAGATTCCCAACGCCATCCATCAGATGTAGGAATAATCGGGTGCAAGGCAGAAAATATACATAAAACTGGAACTGAAACAAGGCACAAGGATGTTTTCAAAGACTGGTAGGATCTCTAAAACATTTTTCAAGGACATGTCATTGATAAAGCTAAATACTCCAAGGTTGTGTAATACAACAGATTAATCATTGAGAAGAGTGAAATTATGCTGTTTTGAAAACTATGGCAGGTCAGATTTTCTGCCTAATTATATAAGAAGATTTCTCTAAAAAATACACATTATTTCAAAGACTTATTGGCTGTGAAATAAGTTAAGGGTATTTCAAATGGCTTGTCTGCCAAGAAAGGTGAGATGTAGGGAATCACAGAAAGTCGAGGGGAAAATAGGTCAATATATACATTGCTGTATGGTGAACTAAGCCTTAGGCCAGCAACAATGGAGAGGACCTGACCCTTAGACACGTACAAGTAAGCTGGAATCTTCAAAAGTTCAAATCTTTATAAGTAAAAAGATTTATTAAAATGAATAACCAAGTGTTTTAATTGACATCAGAAGATGAAAACAATAAAACCTGAGAACATAGAAAAAAGATAAGTAAAGATATGTGCAGAACTTAATACAACAGAAAACGTATAAAATTCAGGTGATTTAGTAAGTCCAAAGAATCTTCTTTGAAAAGAATTAAAAGACACACTTTGATTAAGGAAAACCAAAACATAAGTAAAGAATATACAGAAAGAGTCAGGAAAATGTTAGAGCAGAGAATATATGAAATGCCCGTAAATTTGAACATTTCTGTAAAGTGGACCGTTTCCTAGCTCCTAAAGTTTACCAACACTGACACAAGAGGAAATCATTTAAGGTCATCATGTCTGCCCTTGGCATTCTCGGAACGCCCTGGCCTCAGAATGCAGCCTCTGTAGTCCATGGTAACCTGCGGAGAGGGGGCAGGGCTGAGGGAGGTTGGAACACTGCCCTCACTGAGGGAGTGGGTGTGGCCATCTCTGCTGTGACTGAACAAAGGGCAGGGGAGCAGGGGGCCCAGGGCAGGGCCCTCAGAGCCCGGCAGGCCCAGTGGAGTGTCACAAGCTTTTAGGCCCAGGCCAAAGGGCGCCTTCTTTGTCTGCACAGCTGCCCAAACTATCACCTTTCCACTCAGGCCGCCCTCTTACTTGAAGTGTGTGTGGAACGTGTCCGCACACTACACCGCGCTGCACAGCTAAGCATAGGTCTGGGCATCGTAGCTTCCTGCCAGGTGACCGAAGTTCGCAGGCAGATGGGTCCCTGGGACACACGCGGAGGGGCTCCTGCCAGGGTCACAGGCCGCCCACTGCCCCTGCCCCAGATCGGGGGCCGCAAAGCAGCCCTGTCTGAGTCCCCTGCCTCTAGAGGGAGTGTTGGACCAACACTTGTAGAAAACGGGGTCCTTGCGGGCCACTCATTGGAGGTACACAAAAAAATCTTTGCCGACTCTCTGCTGAAACTTACGAGCGTTCACACCTAAGCCTCTTACAAGGTCAGCTGTTTAGCTAAACATGAGCTCATGATCTAAATTTACACAATAATGAAGAAAGCAGCTACAAGGGGAGACAATCAGCCAAAACCATCAATACCAGAATTAGATTCCCAAGGCCATCCATCAGATGTAGGAATAATCGGGTGTAAGGCAGAAAATATACATAAAACTGGAACTGAAACAAGGCACAAGGATGTTTTCAAAGACTGGTAGGATCTCTAAAACATTTTTCAAGGACATGTCATTGATAAAGCTAAATACTCCAAGGTTGTGTAATACAACAGATTAATCATTGAGAAGAGTGAAATTATGCTGTTTTGAAAACTATGGCAGGTCAGATTTTCTGCCTAATTATATAAGAATATTTCTCTAAAAAATACACCTTATTTCAAAGACTTATTGGCTGTGAAATAATTTAAGGGTATTTCAAATGGCTTGTCTGCAAAGAAAGGTGAGATGTAGGGAATCACAGAAAGTCGAGGGGAAAATAGGTCAATATATACATTGCTGTATGGTGAACTAAGCCTTAGGCCAGCAACAATGGAGAGGACCTGACCCTTAGACACGTACAAGTAAGCTGGAATCTTCAAAAGTTCAAATCTTTATAAGTAAAAAGATTTATTAAAATGAATAACCAAGTGTTTTAATTGACATCAGAAGATGAAAACAATAAACCCTGAGAACATAGAGAAAAGATAAATAAAGATATGAGCAGAACTTAATACAACAGAAAACGTATAAAATTCAGGTGATTTAGTAAGTCCAAAGAATCTTCTTTGAAAAGATGTAAAGACACACTTTGATTAAGGAAAACCAAAACATAAGTAAAGAATATACAGAAAGAGTCAGGAAAATGTTAGAGCAGACAATATATGAAATGCAAGTAAATTTGAACATTTCTGTCAAGTGGACCATTTCCTAGCTCCTAAAGTTTACCAACACTGACACAAGAGGAAATCATTTAAGGTCATCATGTCTGCCCTTGGCATTCTCGGAACGCCCTGGCCTCAGAATGCAGCCTCTGTAGTCCATTGTAACCTGCGGAGTGGGGGAGGGGCTGAGGGAGGTTGGAACACTGCCCTCACTGAGGGAGTGGGTGTGGCCATCTCTGCTGTGACTGAACAAAGGGCAGGGGAGCAGGGGGCCCAGGGCAGGGCCCTCAGAGCCCGGCAGGCCCAGTGGAGTGTCACAAGCTTTTAGGCCCAGGCCAAAGGGCGCCTTCTTTGTCTGCACAGCTGCCAAAACTCTCACCTTTCCACTCAGGCCGCCCTCTTACTTGAAGTGTGTGTGGAACGTGTCCGCGCAGTACACCGCGCTGCACAGCTAAGCATAGTTCTGGGCATCGTAGCTTCCTGCCAGGTGATCGAAGTTCGCAGGCAGATGGGTCCCTGGGACACACGCGGAGAGGCTCCTGCCCGGGTCACAGGCCGCCCACTGCCCCTGCCCCAGATCGGGGGCCGCAAAGCAGCCCTGTCTGAGTCCCCTGCCTCTAGAGGGAGTATTGGACCAACATTGTAGAAAACAGGGTCCTTGCGGGCCACTCATTGGAGGGACACAAATAAATCTTTGCCGACTTTCTGCTGAAACTTACGAGCGTTCACACCTAAGCCTCTTACAAGGTCAGCTGTTTAGCTAAACATGAGCTCATGATCTAAATTTACACAATAATGAAGAAAGCAGCTACAAGGGGAGACAATCAGCCAAAACCATCAATACCAGAATTAGATTCCCAAGGCCATCCATCAGATGTAGGAATAATCGGGTGCAAGGCAGAAAATATACATCAAACTGGAACTGAAACAAGGCACAAGGATGTTTTCAAAGACTGGTAGGATCTCTAAAACATTTTTCAAGGACATGTCATTGATAAAGCTAAATACTCCAAGGTTGTGTAATACAACAGATTAATCATTGAGAAGAGTGAAATTATGCTGTTTTGAAAACTATGGCAGGTCAGATTTTCTGCCTAATTATATAAGAAGATTTCTCTAAAAAATACACATTATTTCAAAGACTTATTGGCTGTGAAATAAGTTAAGGGTATTTCAAATGGCTTGTCTGCCAAGAAAGGTGAGATGTAGGGAATCACAGAAAGTCGAGGGGAAAATAGGTCAATATATACATTGCTGTATGGTGAACTAAGCCTTAGGCCAGCAACAATGGAGAGGACCTGACCCTTAGACACGTACAAGTAAGCTGGAATCTTCAAAAGTTCAAATCATTATAAGTAAAAAGATTTATTAAAATGAATAACCAAGTGTTTTAATTGACATCAGAAGATGAAAACAATAAACCCTGAGAACATAGAAAAAAGATAAGTAAAGATATGTGCAGAACTTAATACAACAGAAAACGTATAAAATTCAGGTGATTTAGTAAGTCCAAAGAATCTTCTTTGAAAAGATGTAAAGACACACTTTGATTAAGGAAAACCAAAACATAAGTAAAGAATATACAGAAAGAGTCAGGACAATGTTAGAGCAGACAATATATGAAATGCAAGTAAATTTGAACATTTCTGTCAAGTGGACCATTTCCTAGCTCCTAAAGTTTACCAACACTGACACAAGAGGAAATCATTTAAGGTCATCATGTCTGCCCTTGGCATTCTCGGAACGCCCTGGCCTCAGAATGCAGCCTCTGTAGTCCATTGTAACCTGCGGAGTGGGGGAGGGGCTGAGGGAGGTTGGAACACTGCCCTCACTGAGGGAGTGGGTGTGGCCATCTCTGCTGTGACTGAACAAAGGGCAGGGGAGCAGGGGGCCCAGGGCAGGGCCCTCAGAGCCCGGCAGGCCCAGTGGAGTGTCACAAGCTTTTAGGCCCAGGCCAAAGGGCGCCTTCTTTGTCTGCACAGCTGCCCAAACTCTCACCTTTCCACTCAGGCCGCCCTCTTACTTGAAGTGTGTGTGGAACGTGTCCGCGCAGTACACCGTGCTGCACAGCTAAGCATAGTTCTGGGCATCGTAGCTTCCTGCCAGGTGATCGAAGTTCGCAGGCAGATGGGTCCCTGGGACACACGCGGAGAGGCTCCTGCCCGGGTCACAGGCCGCCCACTGCCCCTGCCCCAGATCGGGGGCGGCAAATCAGCCCTGTCTGAGTCCCCTGCCTCTAGAGGGAGTATTGGACCAACATTGTAGAAAACGGGGTCCTTGCGGGCCACTCATTGGAGGGAAACAAATACATCTTTGCCGACTCTCTGCTGAAACTTACGAGCGTTCACACCTAAGCCTCTTACAAGGTCAGCTGTTTAGCTAAACATGAGCTCATGATCTAAATTTACACAATAATGAAGAAAGCAGCTACAAGGGGAGACAATCAGCCAAAACCATCAATACCAGAATTAGATTCCCAAGGCCATCCATCAGATGTAGGAATAATCGGGTGTAAGGCAGAAAATATACATAAAACTGGAACTGAAACAAGGCACAAGGATGTTTTCAAAGACTGGTAGGATCTCTAAAACATTTTTCAAGGACATGTCATTGATAAAGCTAAATACTCCAAGGTTGTGTAATACAACAGATTAATCATTGAGAAGAGTGAAATTATGCTGTTTTGAAAACTATGCCAGGTCAGATTTTCTGCCTAATTATATAAGAAGATTTCTCTAAAAAATACACATTATTTCAAAGACTTATTGGCTGTGAAATAAGTTAAGGGTATTTCAAATGGCTTGTCTGCAAAGAAAGGTGAGATGTAGGGAATCACAGAAAGTCGAGGGGAAAATAGGTCAATATATACATTGCTGTATGGTGAACTAAGCCTTAGGCCAGCAACAATGGTGAGGACCTAACCCTTAGACACGTACAAGTAAGCTGGAATCTTCAAAAGTTCAAATCTTTATAAGTAAAAAGATTTATTAAAATGAATAACCAAGTGTTTTAATTGACATCAGAAGATGAAAACAATAAACCCTGAGAACATAGAAAAAAGATAAATAAAGATATGAGCAGAACTTAATACAACAGAAAACGTATAAAATTCAGGTGATTTAGTAAGTCCAAAGAATTTTCTTTGAAAAGATTTAAAAGACACACTTTGATTAAGGAAAACCAAAACATAAGTAAAGAATATACAGAAAGAGTCAGGAAAATGTTAGAGCAGACAATATATGAAATGCAAGTAAATTTGAACATTTCTGTCAAGTGGACCATTTCCTAGCTCCTAAAGTTTACCAAACCTGACACAAGAGGAAATCATTTAAGGTCATCATGTCTGCCCTTGGCATTCTCGGAACGCCCTGGCCTCAGAATGCAGCCTCTGTAGTCCATGGTAACCTGCGGAGAGGGGGCGGGGCTGAGGGAGGTTGGAACACTGCCTTCACTGAGGGAGTGGGTGTGGCCATCTCTGCTGTGACTGAACAAAGGGCAGGGGAGCAGGGGGCCCAGGGCAGGGCCCTCAGAGCCCGGCAGGCCCAGTGGAGTGTCACAAGTTTTTAGGCCCAGGCCAAAGGGCACCTTCTTTGTCTGCACAGCTGCCCAAACTCTCACCTTTCCACTCAGGCTGCCCTCTTACTTGAAGTGTGTGTGGAACGTGTCCGCGCAGTACACCGCGCTACACAGCTAAGCATAGTTCTGGGCATCGTAGATTCCTGCCAGGTGACCGAAGTTTGCAGGCAGATGGGTCCCTGGGACACACGCGGAGGGGCTCCTGCCCGGGTCCCAGGCCGCCCACTGCCCCTGCCCCAGATCGGGGGCCGCAAAGCAGCCCTGTCTGAGTCCCCTGCCTCTAGAGGGAGTATTGGACAAACACTTGTAGAAAACGGGGTCCTTGCGGGCCACTCATTGGAGGGACACAAATAAATCTTTGCCGACTTTCTGCTGAAACATACGAGCGTTCACACCTAAGCCTCTTACAAGGTCAGCTGTTTAGCTAAACATGAGCTCATGATCTAAATTTACACAATATTGAAGAAAGCAGCTACAAGGGGAGACAATCAGCCAAAACCATCATTAGCAGAATAAGATTCCCAAGGCCATCCATCAGATGTAGGAATAATCGGGTGCAAGGCAGAAAATGTACATAAAACTGGAACTGAAACAAGGCACAAGGATGTTTTCAAAGACTGGTAGGATCTCTAAAACATTTTTCAAGGACATGTCATTGATAAAGCTAAATACTCCAAGGTTGTGTAATACAACAGATTAATCATTGAGAAGAGTGAAATTATGCTGTTTTGAAAACTATGGCAGGTCAGATTTTCTGCCTAATTATATAAGAATATTTCTCTAAAAAATACACCTTATTTCAAAGACTTATTGGCTGTGAAATAAGTTAAGGGTATTTCAAATGGCTTGTCTGCAAAGAAAGGTGAGATGTAGGGAATCACAGAAAGTCGAGGGGAAAATAGGTCAATATATACATTGCTGTATGGTGAACTAAGCCTTAGGCCAGCAACAATGGAGAGGACCTGACCCTTAGACACGTACAAGTAAGCTGGAATCTTCAAAAGTTCAAATCTTTATAAGTAAAAAGATTTATTAAAATGAATAACCAAGTGTTTTAATTGACATCAGAAGATGAAAACAATAAACCCTGAGAACATAGAGAAAAGATAAATAAAGATATGAGCAGAACTTAATACAACAGAAAACGTATAAAATTCAGGTGATTTAGTAAGTCCAAAGAATCTTCTTTGAAAAGATGTAAAGACACACTTTGATTAAGGAAAACCAAAACATAAGTAAAGAATATACAGAAAGAGTCAGGAAAATGTTAGAGCAGACAATATATGAAATGCAAGTAAATTTGAACATTTCTGTCAAGTGGACCATTTCCTAGCTCCTAAAGTTTACCAACACTGACACAAGAGGAAATCATTTAAGGTCATCATGTCTGCCCTTGGCATTCTCGGAACGCCCTGGCCTCAGAATGCAGCCTCTGTAGTCCATTGTAACCTGCGGAGTGGGGGAGGGGCTGAGGGAGGTTGGAACACTGCCCTCACTGAGGGAGTGGGTGTGGCCATCTCTGCTGTGACTGAACAAAGGGCAGGGGAGCAGGGGGCCCAGGGCAGGGCCCTCAGAGACCGGCAGGCCCAGTGGAGTGTCACAAGCTTTTAGGCCCAGGCCAAAGGGCGCCTTCTTTGTCTGCACAGCTGCCCAAACTCTCACCTTTCCACTCAGGCCGCCCTCTTACTTGAAGTGTGTGTGGAACGTGTCCGCGCAGTACACCGCGCTGCACAGCTAAGCATAGTTCTGGGCATCGTAGTTTCCTGCCAGGTGATCGAAGTTCGCAGGCAGATGGGTCCCTGGGACACACGCGGAGAGGCTCCTGCCCGGGTCACAGGCCACCCACTGCCCCTGCCCCAGATCGGGGGCCGCAAAGCAGCCCTGTCTGAGTCCCCTGCCTCTAGAGGGAGTATTGGACCAACATTGTAGAAAACAGGGTCCTTGCGGGCCACTCATTGGAGGGACACAAATAAATCTTTGCCGACTTTCTGCTGAAACTTACGAGCGTTCACACCTAAGCCTCTTACAAGGTCAGTTGTTTAGCTAAACATGAGCTCATGATCTAAATTTACACAATAATGAAGAAAGCAGCTACAAGGGGAGACAATCAGCCAAAACCATCAATACCAGAATTAGATTCCCAAGGCCATCCATCAGATGTAGGAATAATCGGGTGCAAGGCAGAAAATATACATAAAACTGGAACTGAAACAAGGCACAAGGATGTTTTCAAAGACTGGTAGGATCTCTAAAACATTTTTCAAGGACATGTCATTGATAAAGCTAAATACTCCAAGGTTGTGTAATACAACAGATTAATCATTGAGAAGAGTGAAATTATGCTGTTTTGAAAACTATGGCAGGTCAGATTTTCTGCCTAATTATATAAGAAGATTTCTCTAAAAAATACACATTATTTCAAAGACTTATTGGCTGTGAAATAAGTTAAGGGTATTTCAAATGGCTTGTCTGCCAAGAAAGGTGAGATGTAGGGAATCACAGAAAGTCGAGGGGAAAATAGGTCAATATATACATTGCTGTATGGTGAACTAAGCCTTAGGCCAGCAACAATGGAGAGGACCTGACCCTTAGACACGTACAAGTAAGCTGGAATCTTCAAAAGTTCAAATCATTATAAGTAAAAAGATTTATTAAAATGAATAACCAAGTGTTTTAATTGACATCAGAAGATGAAAACAATAAACCCTGAGAACATAGAAAAAAGATAAGTAAAGATATGTGCAGAACTTAATACAACAGAAAACGTATAAAATTCAGGTGATTTAGTAAGTCCATAGAATCTTCTTTGAAAAGATGTAAAGACACACTTTGATTAAGGAAAACCAAAACATAAGTAAAGAATATACAGAAAGAGTCAGGAAAATGTTAGAGCAGACAATATATGAAATGCAAGTAAATTTGAACATTTCTGTCAAGTGGACCATTTCCTAGCTCCTAAAGTTTACCAACACTGACACAAGAGGAAATCATTTAAGGTCATCATGTCTGCCCTTGGCATTCTCGGAACGCCCTGGCCTCAGAATGCAGCCTCTGTAGTCCATTGTAACCTGCGGAGTGGGGGAGGGGCTGAGGGAGGTTGGAACACTGCCCTCACTGAGGGAGTGGGTGTGGCCATCTCTGCTGTGACTGAACAAAGGGCAGGGGAGCAGGGGGCCCAGGGCAGGGCCCTCAGAGCCCGGCAGGCCCAGTGGAGTGTCACAAGCTTTTAGGCCCAGGCCAAAGGGCGCCTTCTTTGTCTGCACAGCTGCCCAAACTCTCACCTTTCCACTCAGGCCGCCCTCTTACTTGAAGTGTGTGTGGAACGTGTCCGCGCAGTACACCGTGCTGCACAGCTAAGCATAGTTCTGGGCATCGTAGCTTCCTGCCAGGTGATCGAAGTTCGCAGGCAGATGGGTCCCTGGGACACACGCGGAGAGGCTCCTGCCCGGGTCACAGGCCGCCCACTGCCCCTGCCCCAGATCGGGGGCCGCAAAGCAGCCCTGTCTGAGTCCCCTGCCTCTAGAGGGAGTATTGGACCAACATTGTAGAAAACAGGGTCCTTGCGGGCCACTCATTGGAGGGAAACAAATACATCTTTGCCGACTCTCTGCTGAAACTTACGAGCGTTCACACCTAAGCCTCTTACAAGGTCAGCTGTTTAGCTAAACATGAGCTCATGATCTAAATTTACACAATAATGAAGAAAGCAGCTACAAGGGGAGACAATCAGCCAAAACCATCAATACCAGAATTAGATTCCCAAGGCCATCCATCAGATGTAGGAATAATCGGGTGTAAGGCAGAAAATATACATAAAACTGGAACTGAAACAAGGCACAAGGATGTTTTCAAAGACTGGTAGGATCTCTAAAACATTTTTCAAGGACATGTCATTGATAAAGCTAAATACTCCAAGGTTGTGTAATACAACAGATTAATCATTGAGAAGAGTGAAATTATGCTGTTTTGAAAACTATGGCAGGTCAGATTTTCTGCCTAATTATATAAGAAGATTTCTCTAAAAAATACACCTTATTTCAAAGACTTATTGGCTGTGAAATAAGTTAAGGGTATTTCAAATGGCTTGTCTGCAAAGAAAGGTGAGATGTAGGGAATCACAGAAAGTCGAGGGGAAAATAGGTCAATATATACATTGCTGTATGGTGAACTAAGCCTTAGGCCAGCAACAATGGTGAGGACCTAACCCTTAGACACGTACAAGTAAGCTGGAATCTTCAAAAGTTCAAATCTTTATAAGTAAAAAGATTTATTAAAATGAATAACCAAGTGTTTTAATTGACATCAGAAGATGAAAACAATAAACCCTGAGAACATAGAAAAAAGATAAATAAAGATATGAGCAGAACTTAATACAACAGAAAACGTATAAAATTCAGGTGATTTAGTAAGTCCAAAGAATTTTCTTTGAAAAGATTTAAAAGACACACTTTGATTAAGGAAAACCAAAACATAAGTAAAGAATATACAGAAAGAGTCAGGAAAATGTTAGAGCAGACAATATATGAAATGCAAGTAAATTTGAACATTTCTGTCAAGTGGACCATTTCCTAGCTCCTAAAGTTTACCAAACCTGACACAAGAGGAAATCATTTAAGGTCATCATGTCTGCCCTTGGCATTCTCGGAACGCCCTGGCCTCAGAATGCAGCCTCTGTAGTCCATGGTAACCTGCGGAGAGGGGGCGGGGCTGAGGGAGGTTGGAACACTGCCTTCACTGAGGGAGTGGGTGTGGCCATCTCTGCTGTGACTGAACAAAGGGCAGGGGAGCAGGGGGCCCAGGGCAGGGCCCTCAGAGCCCGGCAGGCCCAGTGGAGTGTCACAAGTTTTTAGGCCCAGGCCAAAGGGCACCTTCTTTGTCTGCACAGCTGCCCAAACTCTCACCTTTCCACTCAGGCTGCCCTCTTACTTGAAGTGTGTGTGGAACGTGTCCGCGCAGTACACCGCGCTACACAGCTAAGCATAGTTCTGGGCATCGTAGATTCCTGCCAGGTGACCGAAGTTTGCAGGCAGATGGGTCCCTGGGACACACGCGGAGGGGCTCCTGCCCGGGTCCCAGGCCGCCCACTGCCCCTGCCCCAGATCGGGGGCCGCAAAGCAGCCCTGTCTGAGTCCCCTGCCTCTAGAGGGAGTATTGGACCAACACTTGTAGAAAACGGGGTCCTTGCGGGCCACTCATTGGAGGGACACAAATAAATCTTTGCCGACTTTCTGCTGAAACTTACGAGCATTCACACCTAAGCCTCTTACAAGGTCAGCTGTTTAGCTAAACATGAGCTCATGATCTAAATTTACACAATATTGAAGAAAGCAGCTACAAGGGGAGACAATCAGCCAAAACCATCAATACCAGAATTAGATTCCCAACGCCATCCATCAGATGTAGGAATAATCGGGTGTAAGGCAGAAAATATACATAAAACTGGAACTGAAACAAGGCACAAGGATGTTTTCAAAGACTGGTAGGATCTCTAAAACATTTTTCAAGGACATGTCATTGATAAAGCTAAATACTCCAAGGTTGTGTAATACAACAGATTAATCATTGAGAAGAGTGAAATTATGCTGTTTTGAAAACTATGCCAGGTCAGATTTTCTGCCTAATTATATAAGAAGATTTCTCTAAAAAATACACATTATTTCAAAGACTTATTGGCTGTGAAATAAGTTAAGGGTATTTCAAATGGCTTGTCTGCAAAGAAAGGTGAGATGTAGGGAATCACAGAAAGTCGAGGGGAAAATAGGTCAATATATACATTGCTGTATGGTGAACTAAGCCTTAGGCCAGCAACAATGGAGAGGACCTGACCCTTAGACACGTACAAGTAAGCTGGAATCTTCAAAAGTTCAAATCTTTATAAGTAAAAAGATTTATTAAAATGAATAACCAAGTGTTTTAATTGACATCAGAAGATGAAAACAATAAACCCTGAGAACATAGAGAAAAGATAAATAAAGATATGAGCAGAACTTAATACAACAGAAAACGCATAAAATTCAGGTGATTTAGTAAGTCCAAAGAATTTTCTTTGAAAAGATTTAAAAGACACACTTTGATTAAGGAAAACCAAAACATAAGTAAAGAATATACAGAAAGAGTCAGGACAATGTTAGAGCAGAGAATATATGAAATGCCAGTAAATTTGAACATTTCTGTAAAGTGGACCATTTCCTAGCTCCTAAAGTTTACCAAACCTGACACAAGAGGAAATCATTTAAGGTCATCATGTCTGCCCTTGGCATTCTCGGAACGCCCTGGCCTCAGAATGCAGCCTCTGTAGTCCATGGTAACCTGCGGAGAGGGGGAGGGGCTGAGGGAGGTTGGAACACTGCCCTCACTGAGGGAGTGGGTGTGGCCATCTCTGCTGTGACTGAACAAAGGGCAGGGGAGCAGGGGGCCCAGGGCAGGGCCCTCAGAGCCCGGCAGGCCCAGTGGAGTGTCACAAGCTTTTAGGCCCAGGCCAAAGGGCGCCTTCTTTGTCTGCACAGCTGCCCAAACTCTCATCTTTCCACTCAGGCCGCCCTCTTACTTGAAGTGTGTGTGGAACGTGTCCGTGCAGTATACTGCGCTGCACAGCTAAGCATAGGTCTGGGCATCGTAGCTTCCTGCCAGGTGACCGAAGTTCGCAGGCAGATGGGTCCCTGGGACACACGTGGAGAGGCTCCTGCCCGGGCCACAGGCCACCCACTGCCCCTGCCCCAGATCGGGGGCCGCAAAGCAGCCCTGTCTGAATCCCCTGCCTCTAGAGGGAGTATTGGACCAACACTTGTAGAAAACGGGGTCCTTGCGGGCCACTCATTGGAGGGACACAAATAAATCTTTGCCGACTTTCTGCTGAAACTTACGAGCGTTCACACCTAAGACTCTTACAAGGTCAGCTGTTTAGCTAAACATGAGCTCATGATCTAAATTTACACAATAATGAAGAAAGCAGCTACAAGGGGAGACAATCAGCCAAAACCATCAATACCAGAATTAGATTCCCAAGGCCATCCATCAGATGTAGGAATAATCGGGTGCAAGGCAGAAAATATACATAAAACTGGAACTGAAACAAGGCACAAGGATGTTTTCAAAGACTGGTAGGATCTCTAAAACATTTTTCAAGGACATGTCATTGATAAAGCTAAATACTCCAAGGTTGTGTAATACAACAGATTAATCATTGAGAAGAGTGAAATTATGCTGTTTTGAAAACTATGGCAGGTCAGATTTTCTGCCTAATTATAGAAGAAGATTTCTCTAAAAATTACACATTATTTCAAAGCCTTATAGGCTGTGAAATAAGTTAAGGGTATTTCAAATGGCTTGTCTGCAAAGAAAGGTGAGATGTAGGGAATCACAGAAAGTCGAGGGGAAAATAGGTCAATATATACATTGCTGTATGGTGAACTAAGCCTTAGGCCAGCAACAATGGAGAGGACCTGACCCTTAGACACGTACAAGTAAGCTGGAATCTTCAAAAGTTCAAATCTTTATAAGTAAAAAGATTTATTAAAATGAATAACCAAGTGTTTTAATTGACATCAGAAGATGAAAACAATAAACCCTGAGAACATAGAAAAAAGATAAGTAAAGATATGTGCAGAACTTAATACAACAGAAAACGTATAAAATTCAGGTGATTTAGTAAGTCCAAAGAATCTTCTTTGAAAAGAATTAAAAGACACACTTTGATTAAGGAAAACCAAAACATAAGTAAAGAATATACAGAAAGAGTCAGGAAAATGTTAGAGCAGAGAATATATGAAATGCCAGTAAATTTGAACATTTCTGTAAAGTGGACCATTTCCTAGCTCCTAAAGTTTACCAACACTGACACAAGAGGAAATCATTTAAGGTCATCATGTCTGCCCTTGGCATTCTCGGAACGCCCTGGCCTCAGAATGCAGCCTCTGTAGTCCATGGTAACCTGCGGAGAGGGGGCGGGGCTGAGGGAGGTTGGAACACTGCCCTCACTGAGGGAGTGGGTGTGGCCATCTCTGCTGTGACTGAACAAAGGGCAGGGGAGCAGGGGGCCCAGGGCAGGGCCCTCAGAGCCCGGCAGGCCCAGTGGAGTGTCACAAGTTTTTAGGCCCAGGCCAAAGGGCGCCTTCTTTGTCTGCACAGCTGCCCAAACTCTCACCTTTCCACTCAGGCCGCCCCCTTACTTGAAGTGTGTGTGGAACGTGTCCGCGCAGTACACCGCGCTACACAGCTAAGCATAGTTCTGGGCATCGTAGCTTCCTGCCAGGTGACCGAAGTTTGCAGGCAGATGGGTCCCTGGGACACACGCGGAGGGGCTCCTGCCCGGGTCACAGGCCGGCCACTGCCCCTGCCCCAGATTGGGGGCTTCAAAGCAGCCCTGTCTGAGTCCCCTGCCTCTAGAGGGAGTATTGGACCAACACTTGTAGAAAATGGCGTCCTTGCGGGCCACTCATTGGAGGGACACAAATAAATCTTTGCCGACTTTCTGCTGAAACTTACGAGCATTCACACCTAAGCCTCTTACAAGGTCAGCTGTTTAGCTAAACATGAGCTCATGATCTAAATTTACACAATAATGAAGAAAGCAGCTACAAGGGGAGACAATCAGCCAAAACCATCAATACCAGAATTAGATTCCCAAGGCCATCCATCAGATGAAGGAATAATCGGGTGCAAGGCAGAAAATATACATAAAACTGGCACTGAAACAAGGCACAAGGATGTTTTCAAAGACTGGTAGGATCTCTAAAACATTTTTAAAGGACATGTCATTGATAAAGCTAAATACTCCAAGGTTGTGTAATACAACAGATTAATCATTGAGAAGAGTGAAATTATGCTGTTTTGAAAACTATGCCAGGTCAGATTTTCTGCCTAATTATATAAGAAGATTTCTCTAAAAAATACACATTATTTCAAAGACTTATTGGCTGTGAAATAAGTTAAGGGTATTTCAAATGGCTTGTCTGCAAAGAAAGGTGAGATGTAGGGAATCACAGAAAGTCGAGGGGAAAATAGGTCAATATATACATTGCTGTATGGTGAACTAAGCTTAGGCCAGCAACAATGGAGAGGACCTGACCCTTAGACACGAACAAGTAAGCTGGAATCTTCAAAAGTTCAAATCTTTATAAGTAAAAAGATTTATTAAAATGAATAACCAAGTGTTTTAATTGACATCAGAAGATGAAAACAATAAACCCTGAGAACATAGAAAAAAGATAAATAAAGATATGAGCAGAACTTAATACAACAGAAAACGTATAAAATTCAGGTGATTTAGTAAGTCCAAAGAATTTTCTTTGAAAAGATTTAAAAGACACACTTTGATTAAGGAAAACCAAAACATAAGTAAAGAATATACAGAAAGAGTCAGGAAAATGTTAGAGCAGACAATATATGAAATGCAAGTAAATTTGAACATTTCTGTCAAGTGGACCATTTCCTAGCTCCTAAAGTTTACCAAACCTGACACAAGAGGAAATCATTTAAGGTCATCATGTCTGCCCTTGGCATTCTCGGAACGCCCTGGCCTCAGAATGCAGCCTCTGTAGTCCATGGTAACCTGCGGAGAGGGGGCGGGGCTGAGGGAGGTTGGAACACTGCCTTCACTGAGGGAGTGGTTGTGGCCATCTCTGCTGTGACTGAACAAAGGGCAGGGGAGCAGGGGGCCCAGGGCAGGGCCCTCAGAGCCCGGCAGGCCCAGTGGAGTGTCACAAGTTTTTAGGCCCAGGCCAAAGGGCACCTTCTTTGTCTGCACAGCTGCCCAAACTCTCACCTTTCCACTCAGGCCGCCCTCTTACTTGAAGTGTGTGTGGAACGTGTCCGCGCAGTACACCGCGCTACACAGCTAAGCATAGTTCTGGGCATCGTAGCTTCCTGCCAGGTGACCGAAGTTTGCAGGCAGATGGGTCCCTGGGACACACGCGGAGGGGCTCCTGCCCGGGTCCCAGGCCGCCCACTGCCCCTGCCCCAGATCGGGGGCCGCAAAGCAGCCCTGTCTGAGTCCCCTGCCTCTAGAGGGAGTATTGGACAAACACTTGTAGAAAACGGGGTCCTTGCGGGCCACTCATTGGAGGGACACAAATAAATCTTTGCCGACTTTCTGCTGAAACATACGAGCGTTCACACCTAAGCCTCTTACAAGGTCAGCTGTTTAGCTAAACATGAGCTCATGATCTAAATTTACACAATATTGAAGAAAGCAGCTACAAGGGGAGACAATCAGCCAAAACAATCATTAGCAGAATAAGATTCCCAAGGCCATCCATCAGATGTAGGAATAATCGGGTGCAAGGCAGAAAATATACATAAAACTGGAACTGAAACAAGGCACAAGGATGTTTTCAAAGACTGGTAGGATCTCTAAAACATTTTTCAAGGACATGTCATTGATAAAGCTAAATACTCCAAGGTTGTGTAATACAACAGATTAATCATTGAGAAGAGTGAAATTATGCTGTTTTGAAAACTATGACAGGTCAGATTTTCTGCCTAATTATATAAGAAGATTTCTCTAAAAAATACACATTATTTCAAAGACTTATTGGCTGTGAAATATGTTAAGGGTATTTCAAATGGCTTGTCTGCAAAGAAAGGTGAGATGTAGGGAATCACAGAAAGTCGAGGGGAAAATAGGTCAATATATACATTGCTGTATGGTGAACTAAGCCTTAGGCCAGCAACAATGGAGAGGACCTGACCCTTAGACACGTACAAGTAAGCTGGAATCTTCAAAAGTTCAAATCTTTATAAGTAAAAAGATTTATTAAAATGAATAACCAAGTGTTTTAATTGACATCAGAAGATGAAAACAATAAACCCTGAGAACATAGAGAAAAGATAAATAAAGATATGAGCAGAACTTAATACAACAGAAAACGTATAAAATTCAGGTGATTTAGTAAGTCCAAAGAATCTTCTTTGAAAAGATTTAAAAGACACACTTTGATTAAGGAAAACCAAAACATAAGTAAAGAATATACAGAAAGAGTCAGGAAAATGTTAGAGCAGACAATATATGAAATGCAAGTAAATTTGAACATTTCTGTCAACTGGACCATTTCCTAGCTCCTAAAGTTTACCAACACTGACACAAGAGGAAATCATTTAAGGTCATCATGTCTGCCCTTGGCATTCTCGGAACGCCCTGGCCTCAGAATGCAGCCTCTGTAGTCCATGGTAACCTGCGGAGAGGGGGAGGGGCTGAGGGAGGTTGGAACACTGCCCTCACTGAGGGAGTGGGTGTGGCCATCTTTGCTGTGACTGAACTTAGGCCAGGGGAGCAGGGGGCCCAGGGCAGGGCTCTCAGAGCCCGGCAGGCCCAGTGGAGTGTCACAAGTTTTTAGGCCCAGGCCAAAGGGCGCCTTCTTTGTCTGCACAGCTGCCCAAACTCTCACCTTTCCACTCAGGCCGCCCTCTTACTTGAAGTGTGTGTGGAACGTGTCCGTGCAGTATACCGCGCTGCACAGCTAAGCATAGGTCTGGGCATCGTAGCTTCCTGCCAGGTGACCGAAGTTCGCAGGCAGATGGGTCCCTGGGACACACGTGGAGAGGCTCCTGCCCGGGCCACAGGCCGCCCACTGCCCCTGCCCCAGATCGGGGGCCGCAAAGCAGCCCTGTCTGAGTCCCCTGCCTCTAGAGGGAGTATTGGACCAACACTTGTAGAAAACGGGGTCCTTGCGGGCCACTCATTGGAGGGACACAAATAAATCTTTGCCGACTTTCTGCTGAAACTTACGAGCGTTCACACCTAAGCCTCTTACAAGGTCAGCTGTTTAGCTAAACATGAGCTCATGATCTAAATTTACACAATAATGAAGAAAGCAGCTACAAGGGGAGACAATCAGCCAAAACCATCAATACCAGAATTAGATTCCAAACGCCATCCATCAGATGTAGGAATAATCAGGTGTAAGGCAGAAAATATACATAAAACTGGAACTGAAACAAGGCACAAGGATGTTTTCAAAGACTGGTAGGATCTCTAAAACATTTTTCAAGGACATGTCATTGATAAAGCTAAATACTCCAAGGTTGTGTAATACAACAGATTAATCATTGAGAAGAGTGAAATTATGCTGTTTTGAAAACTATGCCAGGTCAGATTTTCTGCCTAATTATATAAGAAGATTTCTCTAAAAAATACACATTATTTCAAAGACTTATTGGCTGTGAAATAAGTTAAGGGTATTTCAAATGGCTTGTCTGCAAAAAAAGGTGAGATGTAGGGAATCACAGAAAGTCGAGGGGGAAATAGGTCAATATATACATTGCTGTATGGTGAACTAAGACTTAGGCCAGCAACAATGGAGAGGACCTGACCCTTAGACACGTACAAGTAAGCTGGAATCTTCAAAAGTTCAAATCTTTATAAGTAAAAAGATTTATTAAAATGAATAACCAAGTGTTTTAATTGACAT
Organism: Mesoplodon mirus; assembly: GCF_964341445.2. NCBI lineage: Eukaryota > Metazoa > Chordata > Mammalia > Artiodactyla > Ziphiidae > Mesoplodon > Mesoplodon mirus. The sequence continues at coordinate 127,372,528 of NC_138976.1, read as the reverse complement.
CAGAAGATGAAAACAATAAACCCTGAGAACATAGAGAAAAGAGAAATAAAGATATGAGCAGAACTTAATACAACAGAAAACGTATAAAATTCAGGTGATTTAGTAAGTCCAAAGAATTTTCTTTGAAAAGATTTAAAAGACACACTTTGATTAAGGAAAACCAAAACATAAGTAAAGAATATACAGAAAGAGTCAGGACAATGTTAGAGCAGAGAATATATGAAATGCCAGTAAATTTGAACATTTCTGTAAAGTGGACCATTTCCTAGCTCCTAAAGTTTACCAAACCTGACACAAGAGGAAATCATTTAAGGTCATCATGTCTGCCCTTGGCATTCTCGGAACGCCCTGGCCTCAGAATGCAGCCTCTGTAGTCCATGGTAACCTGCGGAGAGGGGGCGGGGCTGAGGGAGGTTGGAACACTGCCCTCACTTAGGGAGTGGGTGTGGCCATCTCTGCTGTGACTGAACAAAGGGCAGGGGAGCAGGGGGCCCAGGGCAGGGCCCTCAGAGCCCGGCAGGCCCAGTGGAGTGTCACAAGCATTTAGGCCCAGGCCAAAGGGCGCCTTCTTTGTCTGCACAGCTGCCCAAACTCTCATCTTTCCACTCAGGCCGCCCTCTTACTTGAAGTGTGTGTGGAACGTGTCCGTGCAGTATACTGCGCTGCACAGCTAAGCATAGGTCTGGGCATCGTAGCTTCCTGCCAGGTGACCGAAGTTCGCAGGCAGATGGGTCCCTGGGACACACGTGGAGAGGCTCCTGCCCGGGCCACAGGCCGCCCACTGCCCCTGCCCCAGATCGGGGGCCGCAAAGCAGCCCTGTCTGAATCCCCTGCCTCTAGAGGGAGTATTGGACCAACACTTGTAGAAAACGGGGTCCTTGCGGGCCACTCATTGGAGGGACACAAATAAATCTTTGCCGACTTTCTGCTGAAACTTACGAGCGTTCACACCTAAGACTCTTACAAGGTCAGCTGTTTAGCTAAACATGAGCTCATGATCTAAATTTACACAATAATGAAGAAAGCAGCTACAAGGGGAGACAATCAGCCAAAACCATCAATACCAGAATTAGATTCCCAAGGCCATCCATCAGATGTAGGAATAATCGGGTGCAAGGCAGAAAATATACATAAAACTGGAACTGAAACAAGGCACAAGGATGTTTTCAAAGACTGGTAGGATCTCTAAAACATTTTTCAAGGACATGTCATTGATAAAGCTAAATACTCCAAGGTTGTGTAATACAACAGATTAATCATTGAGAAGAGTGAAATTATGCTGTTTTGAAAACTATGGCAGGTCAGATTTTCTGCCTAATTATAGAAGAAGATTTCTCTAAAAATTACACATTATTTCAAAGCCTTATAGGCTGTGAAATAAGTTAAGGGTATTTCAAATGGCTTGTCTGCAAAGAAAGGTGAGATGTAGGGAATCACAGAAAGTCGAGGGGAAAATAGGTCAATATATACATTGCTGTATGGTGAACTAAGCCTTAGGCCAGCAACAATGGAGAGGACCTGACCCTTAGACACGTACAAGTAAGCTGGAATCTTCAAAAGTTCAAATCTTTATAAGTAAAAAGATTTATTAAAATGAATAACCAAGTGTTTTAATTGACATCAGAAGATGAAAACAATAAACCCTGAGAACATAGAAAAAAGATAAGTAAAGATATGTGCAGAACTTAATACAACAGAAAACGTATAAAATTCAGGTGATTTAGTAAGTCCAAAGAATCTTCTTTGAAAAGAATTAAAAGACACACTTTGATTAAGGAAAACCAAAACATAAGTAAAGAATATACAGAAAGAGTCAGGAAAATGTTAGAGCAGAGAATATATGAAATGCCAGTAAATTTGAACATTTCTGTAAAGTGGACCATTTCCTAGCTCCTAAAGTTTACCAACACTGACACAAGAGGAAATCATTTAAGGTCATCATGTCTGCCCTTGGCATTCTCGGAACGCCCTGGCCTCAGAATGCAGCCTCTGTAGTCCATGGTAACCTGCGGAGAGGGGGCGGGGCTGAGGGAGTTTGGAACACTGCCCTCACTGAGGGAGTGGGTGTGGCCATCTCTGCTGTGACTGAACAAATGGCAGGGGAGCAGGGGGCCCAGGGCAGGGCCCTCAGAGCCCGGCAGGCCCAGTGGAGTGTCACAAGTTTTTAGGCCCAGGCCAAAGGGCGCCTTCTTTGTCTGCACAGCTGCCCAAACTCTCACCTTTCCACTCAGGCCGCCCCCTTACTTGAAGTGTGTGTGGAACGTGTCCACGCAGTACACCGCGCTACACAGCTAAGCATAGTTCTGGGCATCGTAGCTTCCTGCCAGGTGACCGAAGTTTGCAGGCAGATGGGTCCCTGGGACACACGCGGAGGGGCTCCTGCCCGGGTCACAGGCCGGCCACTGCCCCTGCCCCAGATTGGGGGCTTCAAAGCAGCCGTGTCTGAGTCCCCTGCCTCTAGAGGGAGTATTGGACCAACACTTGTAGAAAACGGGGTCCTTGCGGGCCACTCATTGGAGGGACACAAATAAATCTTTGCCGACTTTCTGCTGAAACATACGAGCGTTCACACCTAAGCCTCTTACAAGGTCAGCTGTTTAGCTAAACATGAGCTCATGATCTAAATTTACACAATATTGAAGAAAGCAGCTACAAGGGGAGACAATCAGCCAAAACCATCATTAGCAAAATAAGATTCCCAAGGCCACCCATCAGATGTAGGAATAATCGGGTGCAAGGTAGAAAATATACATAAAACTGGAACTGAAACAAGGCACAAGGATGTTTTCAAAGACTGGTAGGATCTCTAAAACATTTTTCAAGGACATGTCATTGATAAAGCTAAATATTCCAAGGTTGTGTAATACAACAGATTAATCATTGAGAAGAGTGAAATTATGCTGTTCTGAAAACTATGGCAGGTCAGATTTTCTGCCTAATTATATAAGAAGATTTCTCTAAAAAATACACATTATTTCAAAGACTTATTGGCTGTGAAATAAGTTAAGGGTATTTCAAATGGCTTGTCTGCAAAGAAAGGTGAGATGTAGGGAATCACAGAAAGTCGAGGGGAAAATAGGTCAATATATACATTGCTGTATGGTGAATTAAGCCTTAGGCCAGCAACAATGGAGAGGACCTGACCCTTAGACACGTACAAGTAAGCTGGAATCTTCAAAAGTTCAAATCTTTATAAGTAAAAAGATTTATTAAAATGAATAACCAATTGTTTTAATTGACATCAGAAGATGAAAACAATAAACCCTGAGAACATAGAAAAAAGATAAATAAAGATATGAGCAGAACTTAATACAACAGAAAACGTATAAAATTCAGGTGATTTAGTAAGTCCAAAGAATCTTCTTTGAAAAGATTTAAAAGACACACTTTGATTAAGGAAAACCAAAACATAAGTAAAGAATATACAGAAAGAGTCAGGACAATGTTAGAGCAGACAATATATGAAATGCCAGTAAATTTGAATATTTCTGTCAAGTGGACCATTTCCTAGCTCCTAAAGTTTACCAACACTGACACAAGAGGAAATCATTTAAGGTCATCATGTCTGCCCTTGGCATTCTCGGAACGCCCTGGCCTCAGAATGCAGCCTCTGTAGTCCATGGTAACCTGTGGAGAGGGGGCGGGGCTGAGGGAGGTTGGAACACTGCCCTCACTGAGGGAGTGGGTGTGGCCATCTCTGCTGTGACTGAACAAAGGGCAGGGGAGCAGGGGGCCCAGGGCAGGGCCCTCAGAGCCCGGCAGGCCCAGTGGAGTGTCACAAGCTTTTAGGCCCAGGCCAAAGGGTGCCTTCTTTGTCTGCACAGCTTCCCAAACTATCATCTTTCCACTCAGGCCGCCCTCTTACTTGAAGTGTGTGTGGAACGTGTCCGTGCAGTATACCGCGCTGCACAGCTAAGCATAGGTCTGGGCATCATAGCTTCCTGCCACGTGACCGAAGTTCGCAGGCAGATGGGTCCCTGGGACACACGCGGAGAGGCTCCTGCCCGGGTCACAGGCCACCCACTGCCCCTGCCCCAGATCGGGGGCCGCAAATCAGCCCTGTCTTTATCCCCTGCCTCTAGAGGGAGTATTGGACCAACACTTGTAGAAAATGGCGTCCTTGCGGGCCACTCATTGGAGGGACACAAATAAATCTTTGCCGACTTTCTGCTGAAACTTACGAGCATTCACACCTAAGCCTCTTACAAGGTCAGCTGTTTAGCTAAACATGAGCTCATGATCTAAATTTACACAATAATGAAGAAAGCAGCTACAAGGGGAGACAATCAGCCAAAACCATCAATACCAGAATTAGATTCCCAAGGCCATCCATCAGATGAAGGAATAATCGGGTGCAAGGCAGAAAATATACATAAAACTGGAACTGAAACAAGGCACAAGGATGTTTTCAAAGACTGGTAGGATCTCTAAAACATTTTTAAAGGACATGTCATTGATAAAGCTAAATACTCCAAGGTTGTGTAATACAACAGATTAATCATTGAGAAGAGTGAAATTATGCTGTTTTGAAAACTATGCCAGGTCAGATTTTCTGCCTAATTATATAAGAAGATTTCTCTAAAAAATACACATTATTTCAAAGACTTATTGGCTGTGAAATAAGTTAAGGGTATTTCAAATGGCTTGTCTGCAAAGAAAGGTGAGATGTAGGGAATCACAGAAAGTGGAGGGGAAAATAGGTCAATATATACATTGCTGTATGGTGAACTAAGCTTAGGCCAGCAACAATGGAGAGGACCTGACCCTTAGACACGAACAAGTAAGCTGGAATCTTCAAAAGTTCAAATCTTTATAAGTAAAAAGATTTATTAAAATGAATAACCAAGTGTTTTAATTGACATCAGAAGATGAAAACAATAAACCCTGAGAACATAGAGAAAAGATAAATAAAGATATGAGCAGAACTTAATACAACAGAAAACGTATAAAATTCAGGTGATTTAGTAAGTCCAAAGAATCTTCTTTGAAAAGATTTAAAAGACACACTTTGATTAAGGAAAACCAAAACATAAGTAAAGAATATACAGAAAGAGTCAGGACAATGTTAGAGCAGACAATATATGAAATGCCAGTAAATTTGAACATTTCTGTCAAGTGGACCATTTCCTAGATCCTAAAGTTTACCAACACTGACACAAGAGGAAATCATTTAAGGTCATCATGTCTGCCCTTGGCATTCTCGGAACGCCCTGGCCTCAGAATGCACCCTCTGTAGTCCATGGTAACCTGCGGAGAGGGGGCGGGGCTGAGGGAGTTTGGAACACTGCCCTTACTGAGGGAGTGGGTGTGGCCATCTCTGCTGTGACTGAACAAAGGGCAGGGGAGCAGGGGGCCCACGGCAGGGCCCTCAGAGCCCGGCAGGCCCAGTGGAGTGTCACAAGCTTTTAGGCCCAGGCCAAAGGGCTCCTTCTTTGTCTGCACAGCTGCCCAAACTATCACCTTTCCACTCAGGCCGCCCTCTTACTTGAAGTGTGTGTGGAACGTGTCCGCACACTACACCGCGCTGCACAGCTAAGCATAGTTCAGGGCATCGTAGCTTCCTGCCAGGTGACCGAAGTTCGCAGGCAGATGGGTCCCTGGGACACACGCGGAGGGGCTCCTGCCCGGTTCACAGGCCGCCCACTGACCCTGCCCCAGATCGGGGGCCGCAAAGCAGCCCTGTCTTAGTCCCCTGCCTCTACAGGGAGTATTGGACCAACACTTGTAGGAAACGGGGTCCTTGCGGGCCACTCATTGGAGGGACACAAATAAATCTTTGCCGACTCTCTGCTGAAACTTACGAGCGTTCACACCTAAGCCTCTTACAAGGTCAGCTGTTTAGCTAAACATGAGCTCATGATCTAAATTTACACAATAATGAAGAAAGCAGCTACAAGGGGAGACAATCAGCCAAAACCATCAATACCAGAATTAGATTCCCAAGGCCATCCATCAGATGTAGGAATAATCGGGTGTAAGGCAGAAAATATACATAAAACTGGAACTGAAACAAGGCAGAAGGATGTTTTCAAAGACTGGTAGGATCTCTAAAACATTTTTCAAGGACATGTCATTGATAAAGCTAAATACTCCAAGGTTGTGTAATACAACAGATTAATCATTGAGAAGAGTGAAATTATGCTGTTTTGAAAACTATGGCAGGTCAGATTTTCTGCCTAATTATATAAGAAGATTTCTCTAAAAAATACACCTTATTTCAAAGACTTATTGGCTGTGAAATAAGTTAAGGGTATTTCAAATGGCTTGTCTGCAAAGAAAGGTGAGATGTAGGGAATCACAGAAAGTCGAGGGGAAAATAGGTCAATATATACATTGCTGTATGGTGAACTAAGCCTTAGGCCAGCAACAATGGAGAGGACCTGACCCTTAGACACGTACAAGTAAGCTGGAATCTTCAAAAGTTCAAATCTTTATAAGTAAAAAGATTTATTAAAATGAATAACCAAGTGTTTTAATTGACATCAGAAGATGAAAACAATAAACCCTGAGAACATAGAGAAAAGATAAATAAAGATATGAGCAGAACTTAATACAACAGAAAACGTATAAAATTCAGGTGATTTAGTAAGTCCAAAGAATCTTCTTTGAAAAGATTTAAAAGACACACTTTGATTAAGGAAAACCAAAACATAAGTAAAGAATATACAGAAAGAGTCAGGAAAATGTTAGAGCAGACAATATATGAAATGCAAGTAAATTTGAACATTTCTGTCAAGTGGACCATTTCCTAGCTCCTAAAGTTTACCAACACTGACACAAGAGGAAATCATTTAAGGTCATCATGTCTGCCCTTGGCATTCTCGGAACGCCCTGGCCTCAGAATGCAGCCTCTGTAGTCCATGGTAACCTGCGGAGAGGGGGAGGGGCTGAGGGAGGTTGGAACACTGCCCTCACTGAGGGAGTGGGTGTGGCCATCTCTGCTGTGACTGAACAAAGGCCAGGGGAGCAGGGGGCCCAGGGCAGGGCCCTCAGAGCCCGGCAGGCCCAGTGGAGTGTCACAAGATTTTAGGCCCAGACCAAAGGGCGCCTTCTTTGTCTGCACAGCTGCCCAAACTCTCACCTTTCCACTCAGGCCGCCCTCTTACTTGAAGTGTGTGTGGAACGTGTCCGCGCAGTACACTGCGCTGCACAGCTAAGCATAGTTCTAGGCATCGTAGCTTCCTGCCAGGTGACCGAAGTTTGCAGGCAGATGGGTCCCTGGGACACACGCGGAGGGGCTCCTGCCCGGGTCACAGGCCGCCCACTGCCCCTGCCCCAGATCGGGGGCCGCAAAGCAGCCCTGTCTGAGTCCCCTGCCTCTAGAGGGAGTATTGGACCAACACTTGTAGAAAACGGGGTCCTTGCGGGCCACTCATTGGAGGGACACAAATAAATCTTTGCCGACTTTCTGCTGAAACATACGAGCGTTCACACCTAAGCCTCTTACAAGGTCAGCTGTTTAGCTAAGCATGAGCTCATGATCTAAATTTACACAATATTGAAGAAAGCAGCTACAAGGGGAGACAATCAGCCAAAACCATCATTAGCAGAATAAGATTCCCAAGGCCATCCATCAGATGTAGGAATAATCGGGTGCAAGGCAGAAAATATACATAAAACTGGAACTGAAACAAGGCAGAAGGATGTTTTCAAAGACTGGTAGGATCTCTAAAACATTTTTCAAGGACATGTCATTGATAAAGCTAAATACTCCAAGGTTGTGTAATACAACAGATTAATCATTGAGAAGAGTGAAATTATGCTGTTTTGAAAACTATGGCAGGTCAGATTTTCTGCCTAATTATATAAGAAGATTTCTCTAAAAAATACACCTTATTTCAAAGACTTATTGGCTGTGAAATAAGTTAAGGGTATTTCAAATGGCTTGTCTGCAAAGAAAGGTGAGATGTAGGGAATCACAGAAAGTCGAGGGGAAAATAGGTCAATATATACATTGCTGTATGGTGAACTAAGCCTTAGGCCAGCAACAATGGAGAGGACCTGACCCTTAGACACGTACAAGTAAGCTGGAATCTTCAAAAGTTCAAATCTTTATAAGTAAAAAGATTTATTAAAATGAATAACCAAGTGTTTTAATTGACATCAGAAGATGAAAACAATAAACCCTGAGAACATAGAGAAAAGATAAATAAAGATATGAGCAGAACTTAATACAACAGAAAACGTATAAAATTCAGGTGATTTAGTAAGTCCAAAGAATCTTCTTTGAAAAGATTTAAAAGACACACTTTGATTAAGGAAAACCAAAACATAAGTAAAGAATATACAGAAAGAGTCAGGAAAATGTTAGAGCAGACAATATATGAAATGCAAGTAAATTTGAACATTTCTGTCAAGTGGACAATTTCCTAGCTCCTAAAGTTTACCAACACTGACACAAGAGGAAATCATTTAAGGTCATCATGTCTGCCCTTGGCATTCTCGGAACGCCCTGGCCTCAGAATGCAGCTTCTGTAGTCCATGGTAACCTGCGGAGAGGGGGAGGGGCTGAGGGAGGTTGGAACACTGCCCTCACTGAGGGAGTGGGTGTGGCCATCTCTGCTGTGACTGAACAAAGGCCAGGGGAGCAGGGGGCCCAGGGCAGGGCCCTCAGAGCCCGGCAGGCCCAGTGGAGTGTCACAAGATTTTAGGCCCAGACCAAAGGGCGCCTTCTTTGTCTGCACAGCTGCCCAAACTCTCACCTTTCCACTCAGGCCGCCCTCTTACTTGAAGTGTGTGTGGAACGTGTCCGCGCAGTACACTGCGCTGCACAGCTAAGCATAGTTCTAGGCATCGTAGCTTCCTGCGAGGTGATCGAAGTTCGCAGGCAGATGGGTCCCTGGGACACACGCGGAGAGGCTCCTGCCCGGGTCACAGGCCGCCCACTGCCCCTGCCCCAGATCGGGGGCGGCAAATCAGCCCTGTCTGAGTCCCCTGCCTCTAGAGGGAGTATTGGACCAACATTGTAGAAAACGGGGTCCTTGCGGGCCACTCATTGGAGGGAAACAAATACATCTTTGCCGACTCTCTGCTGAAACTTACGAGCGTTCACACCTAAGCCTCTTACAAGGTCAGCTGTTTAGCTAAACATGAGCTCATGATCTAAATTTACACAATAATGAAGAAAGCAGCTACAAGGGGAGACAATCAGCCAAAACCATCAATACCAGAATTAGATTCCCAACGCCATCCATCAGATGTAGGAATAATCGGGTGTAAGGCAGAAAATATACATAAACCTGGAACTGAAACAAGGCACAAGGATGTTTTCAAAGACTGGTAGGATCTCTAAAACATTTTTCAAGGACATGTCATTGATAAAGCTAAATACTCCAAGGTTGTGTAATACAACAGATTAATCATTGAGAAGAGTGAAATTATGCTGTTTTGAATACTATGCCAGGTCAGATTTTCTGCCTAATTATATAAGAAGATTTCTCTAAAAAATACACATTATTTCAAAGACTTATTGGCTGTGAAATAAGTTAAGGGTATTTCAAATGGCTTGTCTGCAAAGAAAGGTGAGATGTAGGGAATCACAGAAAGTCGAGGGGAAAATAGGTCAATATATACATTGCTGTATGGTGAACTAAGCCTTAGGCCAGCAACAATGGAGAGGACCTGACCCTTAGACACGTACAAGTAAGCTGGAATCTTCAAAAGTTCAAATCTTTATAAGGAAAAATATTTATTAAAATGAATAACCAAGTGTTTTAATTGACATCAGAAGATGAAAACAATAAACCCTGAGAACATAGAAAAAAGATAAGTAAAGATATGTGCAGAACTTAATACAACAGAAAACGTATAAAATTCAGGTGATTTAGTAAGTCCAAGGAATCTTCTTTGAAAAGAATTAAAAGACACACTTTGATTAAGGAAAACCAAAACATAAGTAAAGAATATACAGAAAGAGTCAGGAAAATGTTAGAGCAGAGAATATATGAAATGCCCGTAAATTTGAACATTTCTGTAAAGTGGACCATTTCCTAGCTCCTAAAGTTTACCAACACTGACACAAGAGGAAATCATTTAAGGTCATCATGTCTGCCCTTGGCATTCTCGGAACGCCCTGGCCTCAGAATGCAGCCTCTGTAGTCCATGGTAACCTGCGGAGAGGGGGCGGGGCTGAGGGAGGTTGGAACACTGCCCTCACTGAGGGAGTGGGTGTGGCCATCTCTGCTGTGACTGAACAAAGGGCAGGGGAGCAGGGGGCCCAGGGCAGGGCCCTCAGAGCCCGGCAGGCCCAGTGGAGTGTCACAAGTTTTTAGGCCCAGGTCAAAGGGCGCCTTCTTTGTCTGCACAGCTGCCCAAACTCTCACCTTTCCACTCAGGCCGCCCTCTTAATTGAAGTGTGGGTGGAACGTGTCCGCGCAGTACACCGCGCTACACAGCTAAGCATAGGTCTGGGCATCGTAGCTTCCTGCCAGGTGACCGAAGTTTGCAGGCAGATGGGTCCCTGGGACACACGCGGAGGGGCTCCTGCCCGGGTCACAGGCCGGCCACTGCCCCTGCCCCAGATTGGGGGCTTCAAAGCAGCCGTGTCTGAGTCCCCTGCCTCTAGAGGGAGTATTGGACCAACACTTGTAGAAAACGGGGTCCTTGCGGGCCACTCATTGGAGGGACACAAATAAATCTTTGCCGACTTTCTGCTGAAACATACGAGCGTTCACACCTAAGCCTCTTACAAGGTCAGCTGTTTAGCTAAACATGAGCTCATGATCTAAATTTACACAATATTGAAGAAAGCAGCTACAAGGGGAGACAATCAGCCAAAACCATCATTAGCAAAATAAGATTCCCAAGGCCACCCATCAGATGTAGGAATAATCGGGTGCAAGGTAGAAAATATACATAAAACTGGAACTGAAACAAGGCACAAGGATGTTTTCAAAGACTGGTAGGATCTCTAAAACATTTTTCAAGGACATGTCATTGATAAAGCTAAATATTCCAAGGTTGTGTAATACAACAGATTAATCATTGAGAAGAGTGAAATTATGCTGTTCTGAAAACTATGGCAGGTCAGATTTTCTGCCTAATTATATAAGAAGATTTCTCTAAAAAATACACATTATTTCAAAGACTTATTGGCTGTGAAATAAGTTAAGGGTATTTCAAATGGCTTGTCTGCAAAGAAAGGTGAGATGTAGGGAATCACAGAAAGTCGAGGGGAAAATAGGTCAATATATACATTGCTGTATGGTGAATTAAGCCTTAGGCCAGCAACAATGGAGAGGACCTGACCCTTAGACACGTACAAGTAAGCTGGAATCTTCAAAAGTTCAAATCTTTATAAGTAAAAAGATTTATTAAAATGAATAACCAATTGTTTTAATTGACATCAGAAGATGAAAACAATAAACCCTGAGAACATAGAAAAAAGATAAATAAAGATATGAGCAGAACTTAATACAACAGAAAACGTATAAAATTCAGGTGATTTAGTAAGTCCAAAGAATCTTCTTTGAAAAGATTTAAAAGACACACTTTGATTAAGGAAAACCAAAACATAAGTAAAGAATATACAGAAAGAGTCAGGACAATGTTAGAGCAGACAATATATGAAATGCCAGTAAATTTGAATATTTCTGTCAAGTGGACCATTTCCTAGCTCCTAAAGTTTACCAACACTGACACAAGAGGAAATCATTTAAGGTCATCATGTCTGCCCTTGGCATTCTCGGAACGCCCTGGCCTCAGAATGCAGCCTCTGTAGTCCATGGTAACCTGTGGAGAGGGGGCGGGGCTGAGGGAGGTTGGAACACTGCCCTCACTGAGGGAGTGGGTGTGGCCATCTCTGCTGTGACTGAACAAAGGGCAGGGGAGCAGGGGGCCCAGGGCAGGGCCCTCAGAGCCCGGCAGGCCCAGTGGAGTGTCACAAGCTTTTAGGCCCAGGCCAAAGGGTGCCTTCTTTGTCTGCACAGCTTCCCAAACTATCATCTTTCCACTCAGGCCGCCCTCTTACTTGAAGTGTGTGTGGAACGTGTCCGTGCAGTATACCGCGCTGCACAGCTAAGCATAGGTCTGGGCATCATAGCTTCCTGCCACGTGACCGAAGTTCGCAGGCAGATGGGTCCCTGGGACACACGCGGAGAGGCTCCTGCCCGGGTCACAGGCCACCCACTGCCCCTGCCCCAGATCGGGGGCCGCAAATCAGCCCTGTCTTTATCCCCTGCCTCTAGAGGGAGTATTGGACCAACACTTGTAGAAAATGGCGTCCTTGCGGGCCACTCATTGGAGGGACACAAATAAATCTTTGCCGACTTTCTGCTGAAACTTACGAGCATTCACACCTAAGCCTCTTACAAGGTCAGCTGTTTAGCTAAACATGAGCTCATGATCTAAATTTACACAATAATGAAGAAAGCAGCTACAAGGGGAGACAATCAGCCAAAACCATCAATACCAGAATTAGATTCCCAAGGCCATCCATCAGATGAAGGAATAATCGGGTGCAAGGCAGAAAATATACATAAAACTGGAACTGAAACAAGGCACAAGGATGTTTTCAAAGACTGGTAGGATCTCTAAAACATTTTTAAAGGACATGTCATTGATAAAGCTAAATACTCCAAGGTTGTGTAATACAACAGATTAATCATTGAGAAGAGTGAAATTATGCTGTTTTGAAAACTATGCCAGGTCAGATTTTCTGCCTAATTATATAAGAAGATTTCTCTAAAAAATACACATTATTTCAAAGACTTATTGGCTGTGAAATAAGTTAAGGGTATTTCAAATGGCTTGTCTGCAAAGAAAGGTGAGATGTAGGGAATCACAGAAAGTGGAGGGGAAAATAGGTCAATATATACATTGCTGTATGGTGAACTAAGCTTAGGCCAGCAACAATGGAGAGGACCTGACCCTTAGACACGAACAAGTAAGCTGGAATCTTCAAAAGTTCAAATCTTTATAAGTAAAAAGATTTATTAAAATGAATAACCAAGTGTTTTAATTGACATCAGAAGATGAAAACAATAAACCCTGAGAACATAGAGAAAAGATAAATAAAGATATGAGCAGAACTTAATACAACAGAAAACGTATAAAATTCAGGTGATTTAGTAAGTCCAAAGAATCTTCTTTGAAAAGATTTAAAAGACACACTTTGATTAAGGAAAACCAAAACATAAGTAAAGAATATACAGAAAGAGTCAGGACAATGTTAGAGCAGACAATATATGAAATGCCAGTAAATTTGAACATTTCTGTCAAGTGGACCATTTCCTAGATCCTAAAGTTTACCAACACTGACACAAGAGGAAATCATTTAAGGTCATCATGTCTGCCCTTGGCATTCTCGGAACGCCCTGGCCTCAGAATGCACCCTCTGTAGTCCATGGTAACCTGCGGAGAGGGGGCGGGGCTGAGGGAGTTTGGAACACTGCCCTTACTGAGGGAGTGGGTGTGGCCATCTCTGCTGTGACTGAACAAAGGGCAGGGGAGCAGGGGGCCCACGGCAGGGCCCTCAGAGCCCGGCAGGCCCAGTGGAGTGTCACAAGCTTTTAGGCCCAGGCCAAAGGGCTCCTTCTTTGTCTGCACAGCTGCCCAAACTATCACCTTTCCACTCAGGCCGCCCTCTTACTTGAAGTGTGTGTGGAACGTGTCCGCACACTACACCGCGCTGCACAGCTAAGCATAGTTCAGGGCATCGTAGCTTCCTGCCAGGTGACCGAAGTTCGCAGGCAGATGGGTCCCTGGGACACACGCGGAGGGGCTCCTGCCCGGTTCACAGGCCGCCCACTGACCCTGCCCCAGATCGGGGGCCGCAAAGCAGCCCTGTCTTAGTCCCCTGCCTCTACAGGGAGTATTGGACCAACACTTGTAGGAAACGGGGTCCTTGCGGGCCACTCATTGGAGGGACACAAATAAATCTTTGCCGACTCTCTGCTGAAACTTACGAGCGTTCACACCTAAGCCTCTTACAAGGTCAGCTGTTTAGCTAAACATGAGCTCATGATCTAAATTTACACAATAATGAAGAAAGCAGCTACAAGGGGAGACAATCAGCCAAAACCATCAATACCAGAATTAGATTCCCAAGGCCATCCATCAGATGTAGGAATAATCGGGTGTAAGGCAGAAAATATACATAAAACTGGAACTGAAACAAGGCACAAGGATGTTTTCAAAGACTGGTAGGATCTCTAAAACATTTTTCAAGGACATGTCATTGATAAAGCTAAATACTCCAAGGTTGTGTAATACAACAGATTAATCATTGAGAAGAGTGAAATTATGCTGTTTTGAAAACTATGGCAGGTCAGATTTTCTGCCTAATTATATAAGAAGATTTCTCTAAAAAATACACCTTATTTCAAAGACTTATTGGCTGTGAAATAAGTTAAGGGTATTTCAAATGGCTTGTCTGCAAAGAAAGGTGAGATGTAGGGAATCACAGAAAGTCGAGGGGAAAATAGGTCAATATATACATTGCTGTATGGTGAACTAAGCCTTAGGCCAGCAACAATGGAGAGGACCTGACCCTTAGACACGTACAAGTAAGCTGGAATCTTCAAAAGTTCAAATCTTTATAAGTAAAAAGATTTATTAAATGAATAACCAAGTGTTTTAATTGACATCAGAAGATGAAAACAATAAACCCTGAGAACATAGAGAAAAGATAAATAAAGATATGAGCAGAACTTAATACAACAGAAAACGTATAAAATTCAGGTGATTTAGTAAGTCCAAAGAATCTTCTTTGAAAAGATTTAAAAGACACACTTTGATTAAGGAAAACCAAAACATAAGTAAAGAATATACAGAAAGAGTCAGGAAAATGTTAGAGCAGACAATATATGAAATGCAAGTAAATTTGAACATTTCTGTCAAGTGGACCATTTCCTAGCTCCTAAAGTTTACCAACACTGACACAAGAGGAAATCATTTAAGGTCATCATGTCTGCCCTTGGCATTCTCGGAACGCCCTGGCCTCAGAATGCAGCCTCTGTAGTCCATGGTAACCTGCGGAGAGGGGGAGGGGCTGAGGGAGGTTGGAACACTGCCCTCACTGAGGGAGTGGGTGTGGCCATCTCTGCTGTGACTGAACAAAGGCCAGGGGAGCAGGGGGCCCAGGGCAGGGCCCTCAGAGCCCGGCAGGCCCAGTGGAGTGTCACAAGATTTTAGGCCCAGACCAAAGGGCGCCTTCTTTGTCTGCACAGCTGCCCAAACTCTCACCTTTCCACTCAGGCCGCCCTCTTACTTGAAGTGTGTGTGGAACGTGTCCGCGCAGTACACTGCGCTGCACAGCTAAGCATAGTTCTAGGCATCGTAGCTTCCTGCCAGGTGACCGAAGTTTGCAGGCAGATGGGTCCCTGGGACACACGCGGAGGGGCTCCTGCCCGGGTCACAGGCCGCCCACTGCCCCTGCCCCAGATCGGGGGCCGCAAAGCAGCCCTGTCTGAGTCCCCTGCCTCTAGAGGGAGTATTGGACCAACACTTGTAGAAAACGGGGTCCTTGCGGGCCACTCATTGGAGGGACACAAATAAATCTTTGCCGACTTTCTGCTGAAACATACGAGCGTTCACACCTAAGCCTCTTACAAGGTCAGCTGTTTAGCTAAGCATGAGCTCATGATCTAAATTTACACAATATTGAAGAAAGCAGCTACAAGGGGAGACAATCAGCCAAAACCATCATTAGCAGAATAAGATTCCCAAGGCCATCCATCAGATGTAGGAATAATCGGGTGCAAGGCAGAAAATATACATAAAACTGGAACTGAAACAAGGCAGAAGGATGTTTTCAAAGACTGGTAGGATCTCTAAAACATTTTTCAAGGACATGTCATTGATAAAGCTAAATACTCCAAGGTTGTGTAATACAACAGATTAATCATTGAGAAGAGTGAAATTATGCTGTTTTGAAAACTATGGCAGGTCAGATTTTCTGCCTAATTATATAAGAAGATTTCTCTAAAAAATACACCTTATTTCAAAGACTTATTGGCTGTGAAATAAGTTAAGGGTATTTCAAATGGCTTGTCTGCAAAGAAAGGTGAGATGTAGGGAATCACAGAAAGTCGAGGGGAAAATAGGTCAATATATACATTGCTGTATGGTGAACTAAGCCTTAGGCCAGCAACAATGGAGAGGACCTAACCCTTAGACACGTACAAGTAAGCTGGAATCTTCAAAAGTTCAAATCTTTATAAGTAAAAAGATTTATTAAAATGAATAACCAAGTGTTTTAATTGACATCAGAAGATGAAAACAATAAACCCTGAGAACATAGAGAAAAGATAAATAAAGATAGGAGCAGAACTTAATACAACAGAAAACGTATAAAATTCAGGTGATTTAGTAAGTCCAAAGAATCTTCTTTGAAAAGATTTAAAAGACACACTTTGATTAAGGAAAACCAAAACATAAGTAAAGAATATACAGAAAGAGTCAGGAAAATGTTAGAGCAGACAATATATGAAATGCAAGTAAATTTGAACATTTCTGTCAAGTGGACAATTTCCTAGCTCCTAAAGTTTACCAACACTGACACAAGAGGAAATCATTTAAGGTCATCATGTCTGCCCTTGGCATTCTCGGAACGCCCTGGCCTCAGAATGCAGCTTCTGTAGTCCATGGTAACCTGCGGAGAGGGGGAGGGGCTGAGGGAGGTTGGAACACTGCCCTCACTGAGGGAGTGGGTGTGGCCATCTCTGCTGTGACTGAACAAAGGCCAGGGGAGCAGGGGGCCCAGGGCAGGGCCCTCAGAGCCCGGCAGGCCCAGTGGAGTGTCACAAGATTTTAGGCCCAGACCAAAGGGCGCCTTCTTTGTCTGCACAGCTGCCCAAACTCTCACCTTTCCACTCAGGCCGCCCTCTTACTTGAAGTGTGTGTGGAACGTGTCCGCGCAGTACACTGCGCTGCACAGCTAAGCATAGTTCTAGGCATCGTAGCTTCCTGCCAGGTGATCGAAGTTCGCAGGCAGATGGGTCCCTGGGACACACGCGGAGAGGCTCCTGCCCGGGTCACAGGCCGCCCACTGCCCCTGCCCCAGATCGGGGGCGGCAAATCAGCCCTGTCTGAGTCCCCTGCCTCTAGAGGGAGTATTGGACCAACATTGTAGAAAACGGGGTCCTTGCGGGCCACTCATTGGAGGGAAACAAATACATCTTTGCCGACTCTCTGCTGAAACTTACGAGCGTTCACACCTAAGCCTCTTACAAGGTCAGCTGTTTAGCTAAACATGAGCTCATGATCTAAATTTACACAATAATGAAGAAAGCAGCTACAAGGGGAGACAATCAGCCAAAACCATCAATACCAGAATTAGATTCCCAACGCCATCCATCAGATGTAGGAATAATCGGGTGTAAGGCAGAAAATATACATAAACCTGGAACTGAAACAAGGCACAAGGATGTTTTCAAAGACTGGTAGGATCTCTAAAACATTTTTCAAGGACATGTCATTGATAAAGCTAAATACTCCAAGGTTGTGTAATACAACAGATTAATCATTGAGAAGAGTGAAATTATGCTGTTTTGAATACTATGCCAGGTCAGATTTTCTGCCTAATTATATAAGAAGATTTCTCTAAAAAATACACATTATTTCAAAGACTTATTGGCTGTGAAATAAGTTAAGGGTATTTCAAATGGCTTGTCTGCAAAGAAAGGTGAGATGTAGGGAATCACAGAAAGTCGAGGGGAAAATAGGTCAATATATACATTGCTGTATGGTGAACTAAGCCTTAGGCCAGCAACAATGGAGAGGACCTGACCCTTAGACACGTACAAGTAAGCTGGAATCTTCAAAAGTTCAAATCTTTATAAGGAAAAATATTTATTAAAATGAATAACCAAGTGTTTTAATTGACATCAGAAGATGAAAACAATAAACCCTGAGAACATAGAAAAAAGATAAGTAAAGATATGTGCAGAACTTAATACAACAGAAAACGTATAAAATTCAGGTGATTTAGTAAGTCCAAGGAATCTTCTTTGAAAAGAATTAAAAGACACACTTTGATTAAGGAAAACCAAAACATAAGTAAAGAATATACAGAAAGAGTCAGGAAAATGTTAGAGCAGAGAATATATGAAATGCCCGTAAATTTGAACATTTCTGTAAAGTGGACCATTTCCTAGCTCCTAAAGTTTACCAACACTGACACAAGAGGAAATCATTTAAGGTCATCATGTCTGCCCTTGGCATTCTCGGAACGCCCTGGCCTCAGAATGCAGCCTCTGTAGTCCATGGTAACCTGCGGAGAGGGGGCGGGGCTGAGGGAGGTTGGAACACTGCCCTCACTGAGGGAGTGGGTGTGGCCATCTCTGCTGTGACTGAACAAAGGGCAGGGGAGCAGGGGGCCCAGGGCAGGGCCCTCAGAGCCCGGCAGGCCCAGTGGAGTGTCACAAGTTTTTAGGCCCAGGTCAAAGGGCGCCTTCTTTGTCTGCACAGCTGCCCAAACTCTCACCTTTCCACTCAGGCCGCCCTCTTAATTGAAGTGTGGGTGGAACGTGTCCGCGCAGTACACCGCGCTACACAGCTAAGCATAGTTCTGGGCATCGTAGCTTCCTGCCAGGTGACCGAAGTTTGCAGGCAGATGGGTCCCTGGGACACACGCGGAGGGGCTCCTGCCCGGGTCACAGGCCGCCCACTGCCCCTGCCCCAGATCGGGGGCCGCAAAGCAGCCCTGTCTGAGTCCCCTGCCTCTAGAGGGAGTATTGGACCAACACTTGTAGAAAACGGGGTCCTTGCGGGCCACTCATTGGAGGGACACAAATAAATCTTTGCCGACTTTCTGCTGAAACATACGAGCGTTCACACCTAAGCCTCTTACAAGGTCAGCTGTTTAGCTAAGCATGAGCTCATGATCTAAATTTACACAATATTGAAGAAAGCAGCTACAAGGGGAGACAATCAGCCAAAACCATCATTAGCAGAATAAGATTCCCAAGGCCATCCATCAGATGTAGGAATAATCGGGTGCAAGGCAGAAAATATACATAAAACTGGAACTGAAACAAGGCAGAAGGATGTTTTCAAAGACTGGTAGGATCTCTAAAACATTTTTCAAGGACATGTCATTGATAAAGCTAAATACTCCAAGGTTGTGTAATACAACAGATTAATCATTGAGAAGAGTGAAATTATGCTGTTTTGAAAACTATGGCAGGTCAGATTTTCTGCCTAATTATATAAGAAGATTTCTCTAAAAAATACACCTTATTTCAAAGACTTATTGGCTGTGAAATAAGTTAAGGGTATTTCAAATGGCTTGTCTGCAAAGAAAGGTGAGATGTAGGGAATCACAGAAAGTCGAGGGGAAAATAGGTCAATATATACATTGCTGTATGGTGAACTAAGCCTTAGGCCAGCAACAATGGAGAGGACCTGACCCTTAGACACGTACAAGTAAGCTGGAATCTTCAAAAGTTCAAATCTTTATAAGTAAAAAGATTTATTAAAATGAATAACCAAGTGTTTTAATTGACATCAGAAGATGAAAACAATAAACCCTGAGAACATAGAGAAAAGATAAATAAAGATATGAGCAGAACTTAATACAACAGAAAACGTATAAAATTCAGGTGATTTAGTAAGTCCAAAGAATCTTCTTTGAAAAGATTTAAAAGACACACTTTGATTAAGGAAAACCAAAACATAAGTAAAGAATATACAGAAAGAGTCAGGAAAATGTTAGAGCAGACAATATATGAAATGCAAGTAAATTTGAACATTTCTGTCAAGTGGACAATTTCCTAGCTCCTAAAGTTTACCAACACTGACACAAGAGGAAATCATTTAAGGTCATCATGTCTGCCCTTGGCATTCTCGGAACGCCCTGGCCTCAGAATGCAGCTTCTGTAGTCCATGGTAACCTGCGGAGAGGGGGAGGGGCTGAGGGAGGTTGGAACACTGCCCTCACTGAGGGAGTGGGTGTGGCCATCTCTGCTGTGACTGAACAAAGGCCAGGGGAGCAGGGGGCCCAGGGCAGGGCCCTCAGAGCCCGGCAGGCCCAGTGGAGTGTCACAAGATTTTAGGCCCAGACCAAAGGGCGCCTTCTTTGTCTGCACAGCTGCCCAAACTCTCACCTTTCCACTCAGGCCGCCCTCTTACTTGAAGTGTGTGTGGAACGTGTCCGTGCAGTACACTGCGCTGCACAGCTAAGCATAGTTCTAGGCATCGTAGCTTCCTGCCAGGTGATCGAAGTTCGCAGGCAGATGGGTCCCTGGGACACACGCGGAGAGGCTCCTGCCCGGGTCACAGGCCGCCCACTGCCCCTGCCCCAGATCGGGGGCGGCAAATCAGCCCTGTCTGAGTCCCCTGCCTCTAGAGGGAGTATTGGACCAACATTGTAGAAAACGGGGTCCTTGCGGGCCACTCATTGGAGGGAAACAAATACATCTTTGCCGACTCTCTGCTGAAACTTACGAGCGTTCACACCTAAGCCTCTTACAAGGTCAGCTGTTTAGCTAAACATGAGCTCATGATCTAAATTTACACAATAATGAAGAAAGCAGCTACAAGGGGAGACAATCAGCCAAAACCATCAATACCAGAATTAGATTCCCAACGCCATCCATCAGATGTAGGAATAATCGGGTGTAAGGCAGAAAATATACATAAACCTGGAACTGAAACAAGGCACAAGGATGTTTTCAAAGACTGGTAGGATCTCTAAAACATTTTTCAAGGACATGTCATTGATAAAGCTAAATACTCCAAGGTTGTGTAATACAACAGATTAATCATTGAGAAGAGTGAAATTATGCTGTTTTGAATACTATGCCAGGTCAGATTTTCTGCCTAATTATATAAGAAGATTTCTCTAAAAAATACACATTATTTCAAAGACTTATTGGCTGTGAAATAAGTTAAGGGTATTTCAAATGGCTTGTCTGCAAAGAAAGGTGAGATGTAGGGAATCACAGAAAGTCGAGGGGAAAATAGGTCAATATATACATTGCTGTATGGTGAACTAAGCCTTAGGCCAGCAACAATGGAGAGGACCTGACCCTTAGACACGTACAAGTAAGCTGGAATCTTCAAAAGTTCAAATCTTTATAAGGAAAAATATTTATTAAAATGAATAACCAAGTGTTTTAATTGACATCAGAAGATGAAAACAATAAACCCTGAGAACATAGAAAAAAGATAAGTAAAGATATGTGCAGAACTTAATACAACAGAAAACGTATAAAATTCAGGTGATTTAGTAAGTCCAAGGAATCTTCTTTGAAAAGAATTAAAAGACACACTTTGATTAAGGAAAACCAAAACATAAGTAAAGAATATACAGAAAGAGTCAGGAAAATGTTAGAGCAGAGAATATATGAAATGCCCGTAAATTTGAACATTTCTGTAAAGTGGACCATTTCCTAGCTCCTAAAGTTTACCAACACTGACACAAGAGGAAATCATTTAAGGTCATCATGTCTGCCCTTGGCATTCTCGGAACGCCCTGGCCTCAGAATGCAGCCTCTGTAGTCCATGGTAACCTGCGGAGAGGGGGCGGGGCTGAGGGAGGTTGGAACACTGCCCTCACTGAGGGAGTGGGTGTGGCCATCTCTGCTGTGACTGAACAAAGGGCAGGGGAGCAGGGGGCCCAGGGCAGGGCCCTCAGAGCCCGGCAGGCCCAGTGGAGTGTCACAAGTTTTTAGGCCCAGGTCAAAGGGCGCCTTCTTTGTCTGCACAGCTGCCCAAACTCTCACCTTTCCACTCAGGCCGCCCTCTTAATTGAAGTGTGGGTGGAACGTGTCCGCGCAGTACACCGCGCTACACAGCTAAGCATAGTTCTGGGCATCGTAGCTTCCTGCCAGGTGACCGAAGTTTGCAGGCAGATGGGTCCCTGGGACACACGCGGAGGGGCTCCTGCCCGGGTCACAGGCCGCCCACTGCCCCTGCCCCAGATCGGGGGCCGCAAAGCAGCCCTGTCTGAGTCCCCTGCCTCTAGAGGGAGTATTGGACCAACACTTGTAGAAAACGGGGTCCTTGCGGGCCACTCATTGGAGGGACACAAATAAATCTTTGCCGACTTTCTGCTGAAACATACGAGCGTTCACACCTAAGCCTCTTACAAGGTCAGCTGTTTAGCTAAGCATGAGCTCATGATCTAAATTTACACAATATTGAAGAAAGCAGCTACAAGGGGAGACAATCAGCCAAAACCATCATTAGCAGAATAAGATTCCCAAGGCCATCCATCAGATGTAGGAATAATCGGGTGCAAGGCAGAAAATATACATAAAACTGGAACTGAAACAAGGCAGAAGGATGTTTTCAAAGACTGGTAGGATCTCTAAAACATTTTTCAAGGACATGTCATTGATAAAGCTAAATACTCCAAGGTTGTGTAATACAACAGATTAATCATTGAGAAGAGTGAAATTATGCTGTTTTGAAAACTATGGCAGGTCAGATTTTCTGCCTAATTATATAAGAAGATTTCTCTAAAAAATACACCTTATTTCAAAGACTTATTGGCTGTGAAATAAGTTAAGGGTATTTCAAATGGCTTGTCTGCAAAGAAAGGTGAGATGTAGGGAATCACAGAAAGTCGAGGGGAAAATAGGTCAATATATACATTGCTGTATGGTGAACTAAGCCTTAGGCCAGCAACAATGGAGAGGACCTGACCCTTAGACACGTACAAGTAAGCTGGAATCTTCAAAAGTTCAAATCTTTATAAGTAAAAAGATTTATTAAAATGAATAACCAAGTGTTTTAATTGACATCAGAAGATGAAAACAATAAACCCTGAGAACATAGAGAAAAGATAAATAAAGATATGAGCAGAACTTAATACAACAGAAAACGTATAAAATTCAGGTGATTTAGTAAGTCCAAAGAATCTTCTTTGAAAAGATTTAAAAGACACACTTTGATTAAGGAAAACCAAAACATAAGTAAAGAATATACAGAAAGAGTCAGGAAAATGTTAGAGCAGACAATATATGAAATGCAAGTAAATTTGAACATTTCTGTCAAGTGGACAATTTCCTAGCTCCTAAAGTTTACCAACACTGACACAAGAGGAAATCATTTAAGGTCATCATGTCTGCCCTTGGCATTCTCGGAACGCCCTGGCCTCAGAATGCAGCTTCTGTAGTCCATGGTAACCTGCGGAGAGGGGGAGGGGCTGAGGGAGGTTGGAACACTGCCCTCACTGAGGGAGTGGGTGTGGCCATCTCTGCTGTGACTGAACAAAGGCCAGGGGAGCAGGGGGCCCAGGGCAGGGCCCTCAGAGCCCGGCAGGCCCAGTGGAGTGTCACAAGATTTTAGGCCCAGACCAAAGGGCGCCTTCTTTGTCTGCACAGCTGCCCAAACTCTCACCTTTCCACTCAGGCCGCCCTCTTACTTGAAGTGTGTGTGGAACGTGTCCGTGCAGTACACTGCGCTGCACAGCTAAGCATAGTTCTAGGCATCGTAGCTTCCTGCCAGGTGATCGAAGTTCGCAGGCAGATGGGTCCCTGGGACACACGCGGAGAGGCTCCTGCCCGGGTCACAGGCCGCCCACTGCCCCTGCCCCAGATCGGGGGCGGCAAATCAGCCCTGTCTGAGTCCCCTGCCTCTAGAGGGAGTATTGGACCAACATTGTAGAAAACGGGGTCCTTGCGGGCCACTCATTGGAGGGAAACAAATACATCTTTGCCGACTCTCTGCTGAAACTTACGAGCGTTCACACCTAAGCCTCTTACAAGGTCAGCTGTTTAGCTAAACATGAGCTCATGATCTAAATTTACACAATAATGAAGAAAGCAGCTACAAGGGGAGACAATCAGCCAAAACCATCAATACCAGAATTAGATTCCCAACGCCATCCATCAGATGTAGGAATAATCGGGTGTAAGGCAGAAAATATACATAAACCTGGAACTGAAACAAGGCACAAGGATGTTTTCAAAGACTGGTAGGATCTCTAAAACATTTTTCAAGGACATGTCATTGATAAAGCTAAATACTCCAAGGTTGTGTAATACAACAGATTAATCATTGAGAAGAGTGAAATTATGCTGTTTTGAATACTATGCCAGGTCAGATTTTCTGCCTAATTATATAAGAAGATTTCTCTAAAAAATACACATTATTTCAAAGACTTATTGGCTGTGAAATAAGTTAAGGGTATTTCAAATGGCTTGTCTGCAAAGAAAGGTGAGATGTAGGGAATCACAGAAAGTCGAGGGGGAAATAGGTCAATATATACATTGCTGTATGGTGAACTAAGCCTTAGGCCAGCAACAATGGAGAGGACCTGACCCTTAGACACGTACAAGTAAGCTGGAATCTTCAAAAGTTCAAATCTTTATAAGGAAAAAGATTTATTAAAATGAATAACCAAGTGTTTTAATTGACATCAGAAGATGAAAACAATAAACCCTGAGAACATAGAAAAAAGATAAGTAAAGATATGTGCAGAACTTAATACAACAGAAAACGTATAAAATTCAGGTGATTTAGTAAGTCCAAAGAATCTTCTTTGAAAAGAATTAAAAGACACACTTTGATTAAGGAAAACCAAAACATAAGTAAAGAATATACAGAAAGAGTCAGGAAAATGTTAGAGCAGAGAATATATGAAATGCCCGTAAATTTGAACATTTCTGTAAAGTGGACCATTTCCTAGCTCCTAAAGTTTACCAACACTGACACAAGAGGAAATCATTTAAGGTCATCATGTCTGCCCTTGGCATTCTCGGAACGCCCTGGCCTCAGAATGCAGCCTCTGTAGTCCATGGTAACCTGTGGAGAGGGGGCGGGGCTGAGGGAGGTTGGAACACTGCCCTCACTGAGGGAGTGGGTGTGGCCATCTCTGCTGTGACTGAACAAAGGGCAGGGGAGCAGGGGGCCCAGGGCAGGGCCCTCAGAGCCCGGCAGGCCCAGTGGAGTGTCACAAGTTTTTAGGCCCAGGTCAAAGGGCGCCTTCTTTGTCTGCACAGATGCCCAAACTCTCACCTTTCCACTCAGGCCGCCCTCTTAATTGAAGTGTGGGTGGAACGTGTCCGCGCAGTACACCGCGCTACACAGCTAAGCATAGTTCTGGGCATCGTAGCTTCCTGCCAGGTGACCGAAGTTTGCAGGCAGATGGGTCCCTGGGACACACGCGGAGGGGCTCCTGCCCGGGTCACAGGCCGCCCACTGCCCCTGCCCCAGATCGGGGGCCGCAAAGCAGCCCTGTCTGAGTCCCCTGCCTCTAGAGGGAGTATTGGACCAACACTTGTAGAAAACGGGGTCCTTGCGGGCCACTCATTGGAGGGACACAAATAAATCTTTGCCGACTTTCTGCTGAAACATACGAGCGTTCACACCTAAGCCTCTTACAAGGTCAGCTGTTTAGCTAAGCATGAGCTCATGATCTAAATTTACACAACATTGAAGAAAGCAGCTACAAGGGGAGACAATCAGCCAAAACCATCATTAGCAGAATAAGATTCCCAAGGCCATCCATCAGATGTAGGAATAATCGGGTGCAAGGCAGAAAATATACATAAAACTGGAACTGAAACAAGGCAGAAGGATGTTTTCAAAGACTGGTAGGATCTCTAAAACATTTTTCAAGGACATGTCATTGATAAAGCTAAATACTCCAAGGTTGTGTAATACAACAGATTAATCATTGAGAAGAGTGAAATTATGCTGTTTTGAATACTATGCCAGGTCAGATTTTCTGCCTAATTATATAAGAAGATTTCTCTAAAAAATACACATTATTTCAAAGACTTATTGGCTGTGAAATAAGTTAAGGGTATTTCAAATGGCTTGTCTGCAAAGAAAGGTGAGATGTAGGGAATCACAGAAAGTCGAGGGGAAAATAGGTCAATATATACATTGCTGTATGGTGAACTAAGCCTTAGGCCAGCAACAATGGAGAGGACCTGACCCTTAGACACGTACAAGTAAGCTGGAATCTTCAAAAGTTCAAATCTTTATAAGTAAAAAGATTTATTAAAATGAATAACCAAGTGTTTTAATTGACATCAGAAGATGAAAACAATAAACCCTGAGAACATAGAAAAAAGATAAGTAAAGATATGTGCAGAACTTAATACAACAGAAAACGTATAAAATTCAGGTGATTTAGTAAGTCCAAAGAATCTTCTTTGAAAAGAATTAAAAGACACACTTTGATTAAGGAAAACCAAAACATAAGTAAAGAATATACAGAAAGAGTCAGGAAAATGTTAGAGCAGAGAATATATGAAATGCCCGTAAATTTGAACATTTCTGTAAAGTGGACCATTTCCTAGCTCCTAAAGTTTACCAACACTGACACAAGAGGAAATCATTTAAGGTCATCATGTCTGCCCTTGGCATTCTCGGAACGCCCTGGCCTCAGAATGCAGCCTCTGTAGTCCATGGTAACCTGTGGAGAGGGGGCGGGGCTGAGGGAGGTTGGAACACTGCCCTCACTGAGGGAGTGGGTGTGGCCATCTCTGCTGTGACTGAACAAAGGGCAGGGGAGCAGGGGGCCCAGGGCAGGGCCCTCAGAGCCCGGCAGGCCCAGTGGAGTGTCACAAGTTTTTAGGCCCAGGTCAAAGGGCGCCTTCTTTGTCTGCACAGATGCCCAAACTCTCACCTTTCCACTCAGGCCGCCCTCTTAATTGAAGTGTGGGTGGAACGTGTCCGCGCAGTACACCGCGCTACACAGCTAAGCATAGTTCTGGGCATCGTAGCTTCCTGCCAGGTGACCGAAGTTTGCAGGCAGATGGGTCCCTGGGACACACGCGGAGGGGCTCCTGCCCGGGTCACAGGCCGCCCACTGCCCCTGCCCCAGATCGGGGGCCGCAAAGCAGCCCTGTCTGAGTCCCCTGCCTCTAGAGGGAGTATTGGACCAACAGTTGTAGAAAACGGGGTCCTTGCGGGCCACTCATTGGAGGGACACAAATAAATCTTTGCCGACTTTCTGCTGAAACATACGAGCGTTCACACCTAAGCCTCTTACAAGGTCAGCTGTTTAGCTAAGCATGAGCTCATGATCTAAATTTACACAACATTGAAGAAAGCAGCTACAAGGGGAGACAATCAGCCAAAACCATCATTAGCAGAATAAGATTCCCAAGGCCATCCATCAGATGTAGGAATAATCGGGTGCAAGGCAGAAAATATACATAAAACTGGAACTGAAACAAGGCAGAAGGATGTTTTCAAAGACTGGTAGGATCTCTAAAACATTTTTCAAGGACATGTCATTGATAAAGCTAAATACTCCAAGGTTGTGTAATACAACAGATTAATCATTGAGAAGAGTGAAATTATGCTGTTTTGAAAACTATGGCAGGTCAGATTTTCTGCCTAATTATATAAGAAGATTTCTCTAAAAAATACACCTTATTTCAAAGACTTATTGGCTGTGAAATAAGTTAAGGGTATTTCAAATGGCTTGTCTGCAAAGAAAGGTGAGATGTAGGGAATCACAGAAAGTCGAGGGGAAAATAGGTCAATATATACATTGCTGTATGGTGAACTAAGCCTTAGGCCAGCAACAATGGAGAGGACCTGACCCTTAGACACGTACAAGTAAGCTGGAATCTTCAAAAGTTCAAATCTTTATAAGTAAAAAGATTTATTAAAATGAATAACCAAGTGTTTTAATTGACATCAGAAGATGAAAACAATAAACCCTGAGAACATAGAGAAAAGATAAATAAAGATATGAGCAGAACTTAATACAACAGAAAACGTATAAAATTCAGGTGATTTAGTAAGTCCAAAGAATCTTCTTTGAAAAGATTTAAAAGACACACTTTGATTAAGGAAAACCAAAACATAAGTAAAGAATATACAGAAAGAGTCAGGACAATGTTAGAGCAGAGAATATATGAAATGCCAGTAAATTTGAACATTTCTGTCAAGTGGACAATTTCCTAGCTCCTAAAGTTTACCAACACTGACACAAGAGGAAATCATTTAAGGTCATCATGTCTGCCCTTGGCATTCTCGGAACGCCCTGGCCTCAGAATGCAGCTTCTGTAGTCCATGGTAACCTGCGGAGAGGGGGAGGGGCTGAGGGAGGTTGGAACACTGCCCTCACTGAGGGAGTGGGTGTGGCCATCTCTGCTGTGACTGAACAAAGGCCAGGGGAGCAGGGGGCCCAGGGCAGGGCCCTCAGAGCCCGGCAGGCCCAGTGGAGTGTCACAAGATTTTAGGCCCAGACCAAAGGGCGCCTTCTTTGTCTGCACAGCTGCCCAAACTCTCACCTTTCCACTCAGGCCGCCCTCTTACTTGAAGTGTGTGTGGAACGTGTCCGCGCAGTACACTGCGCTGCACAGCTAAGCATAGTTCTAGGCATCGTAGCTTCCTGCCAGGTGATCGAAGTTCGCAGGCAGATGGGTCCCTGGGACACACGCGGAGAGGCTCCTGCCCGGGTCACAGGCCGCCCACTGCCCCTGCCCCAGATCGGGGGCGGCAAATCAGCCCTGTCTGAGTCCCCTGCCTCTAGAGGGAGTATTGGACCAACATTGTAGAAAACGGGGTCCTTGCGGGCCACTCATTGGAGGGAAACAAATACATCTTTGCCGACTCTCTGCTGAAACTTACGAGCGTTCACACCTAAGCCTCTTACAAGGTCAGCTGTTTAGCTAAACATGAGCTCATGATCTAAATTTACACAATAATGAAGAAAGCAGCTACAAGGGGAGACAATCAGCCAAAACCATCAATACCAGAATTAGATTCCCAACGCCATCCATCAGATGTAGGAATAATCGGGTGTAAGGCAGAAAATATACATAAACCTGGAACTGAAACAAGGCACAAGGATGTTTTCAAAGACTGGTAGGATCTCTAAAACATTTTTCAAGGACATGTCATTGATAAAGCTAAATACTCCAAGGTTGTGTAATACAACAGATTAATCATTGAGAACAGTGAAATTATGCTGTTTTGAATACTATGCCAGGTCAGATTTTCTGCCTAATTATATAAGAAGATTTCTCTAAAAAATACACATTATTTCAAAGACTTATTGGCTGTGAAATAAGTTAAGGGTATTTCAAATGGCTTGTCTGCAAAGAAAGGTGAGATGTAGGGAATCACAGAAAGTCGAGGGGAAAATAGGTCAATATATACATTGCTGTATGGTGAACTAAGCCTTAGGCCAGCAACAATGGAGAGGACCTGACCCTTAGACACGTACAAGTAAGCTGGAATCTTCAAAAGTTCAAATCTTTATAAGGAAAAAGATTTATTAAAATGAATAACCAAGTGTTTTAATTGACATCAGAAGATGAAAACAATAAACCCTGAGAACATAGAAAAAAGATAAGTAAAGATATGTGCAGAACTTAATACAACAGAAAACGTATAAAATTCAGGTGATTTAGTAAGTCCAAAGAATCTTCTTTGAAAAGAATTAAAAGACACACTTTGATTAAGGAAAACCAAAACATAAGTAAAGAATATACAGAAAGAGTCAGGAAAATGTTAGAGCAGAGAATATATGAAATGCCCGTAAATTTGAACATTTCTGTAAAGTGGACCATTTCCTAGCTCCTAAAGTTTACCAACACTGACACAAGAGGAAATCATTTAAGGTCATCATGTCTGCCCTTGGCATTCTCGGAAAGCCCTGGCCTCAGAATGCAGCCTCTGTAGTCCATGGTAACCTGCGGAGAGGGGGCGGGGCTGAGGGAGGTTGGAACACTGCCCTCACTGAGGGAGTGGGTGTGGCCATCTCTGCTGTGACTGAACAAAGGGCAGGGGAGCAGGGGGCCCAGGGCAGGGCCCTCAGAGCCCGGCAGGCCCAGTGGAGTGTCACAAGTTTTTAGGCCCAGGTCAAAGGGCGCCTTCTTTGTCTGCACAGCTGCCCAAACTCTCACCTTTCCACTCAGGCCGCCCTCTTAATTGAAGTGTGGGTGGAACGTGTCCGCGCAGTACACCGCGCTACACAGCTAAGCATAGTTCTGGGCATCGTAGCTTCCTGCCAGGTGACCGAAGTTTGCAGGCAGATGGGTCCCTGGGACACACGTGGAGGGGCTCCTGCCCGGGTCACAGGCCGCCCACTGCCCCTGCCCCAGATCGGGGGCCGCAAAGCAGCCCTGTCTGAATCCCCTGCCTCTAGAGGGAGTATTGGACCAACACTTGTAGAAAACGGGGTCCTTGCGGGCCACTCATTGGAGGGACACAAATAAATCTTTGCCGACTTTCTGCTGAAACATACGAGCGTTCACACCTAAGCCTCTTACAAGGTCAGCTGTTTAGCTAAGCATGAGCTCATGATCTAAATTTACACAATATTGAAGAAAGCAGCTACAAGGGGAGACAATCAGCCAAAACCATCATTAGCAGAATAAGATTCCCAAGGCCATCCATCAGATGTAGGAATAATCGGGTGCAAGGCAGAAAATATACATAAAACTGGAACTGAAACAAGGCACAAGGATGTTTTCAAAGACTGGTAGGATCTCTAAAACATTTTTCAGGGACATGTCATTGATAAAGCTAAATACTCCAAGGTTGTGTAATACAACAGATTAATCATTGAGAAGAGTGAAATTATGCTGTTTTGAAAACTATGGCAGGTCAGATTTTCTGCCTAATTATATAAGAAGATTTCTCTAAAAAATACACATTATTTCAAAGACTTATTGGCTGTGAAATAAGTTAAGGGTATTTCAAATGGCTTGTCTGCAAAGAAAGGTGAGATGTAGGGAATCACAGAAAGTCGAGGGGGAAATAGGTCAATATATACATTGCTGTATGGTGAACTAAGCCTTAGGCCAGCAACAATGGAGAGGACCTGACCCTTAGACACGTACAAGTAAGCTGGAATCTTCAAAAGTTCAAATCTTTATAAGTAAAAAGATTTATTAAAATGAATAACCAAGTGTTTTAATTGACATCAGAAGATGAAAACAATAAACCCTGAGAACATAGAAAAAAGATAAGTAAAGATATGTGCAGAACTTAATACAACAGAAAACGTATAAAATTCAGGTGATTTAGTAAGTCCAAAGAATCTTCTTTGAAAAGAATTAAAAGACACACTTTGATTAAGGAAAACCAAAACATAAGTAAAGAATATACAGAAAGAGTCAGGAAAATGTTAGAGCAGAGAATATATGAAATGCCCGTAAATTTGAACATTTCTGTAAAGTGGACCATTTCCTAGCTCCTAAAGTTTACCAACACTGACACAAGAGGAAATCATTTAAGGTCATCATGTCTGCCCTTGGCATTCTCGGAACGCCCTGGCCTCAGAATGCAGCCTCTGTAGTCCATGGTAACCTGCGGAGAGGGGGCGGGGCTGAGGGAGGTTGGAACACTGCCCTCACTGAGGGAGTGGGTGTGGCCATCTCTGCTGTGACTGAACAAAGGGCAGGGGAGCAGGGGGCCCAGGGCAGGGCCCTCAGAGCCCGGCAGGCCCAGTGGAGTGTCACAAGCTTTTAGGCCCAGGTCAAAGGGCGCCTTCTTTGTCTGCACAGCTGCCCAAACTATCACCTTTCCACTCAGGCCGCCCTCTTACTTGAAGTGTGTGTGGAACGTGTCCGCACACTACACCGCGCTGCACAGCTAAGCATAGGTCTGGGCATCGTAGCTTCCTGCCAGGTGACCGAAGTTCGCAGGGAGATGGGTCCCTGGGACACACGCGGAGGGGCTCCTGCCAGGGTCACAGGCCGCCCACTGCCCCTGCCCCAGATCGGGAGCCGCAAAGCAGCCCTGTCTGAGTCCCCTGCCTCTACAGGGAGTATTGGACCAACACTTGTAGAAAACGGGGTCCTTGCGGGCCACTCATTGGAGGGACACAAATAAATCTTTGCTGACTCTCTGCTGAAACTTACGAGCGTTCACACCTAAGCCTCTTACAAGGTCAGCTGTTTAGCTAAACATGAGCTCATGATCTAAATTTACACAATAATGAAGAAAGCAGCTACAAGGGGAGACAATCAGCCAAAACCATCAATACCAGAATTAGATTCCCATCGCCATCCATCAGATGTAGGTATAATCGGGTGTAAGGCAGAAAATATACATAAAACTGGAACTGAAACAAGGCACAAGGATGTTTTCAAAGACTGGTAGGATCTCTAAAACATTTTTCAAGGACATGTCATTGATAAAGCTAAATACTCCAAGGTTGTGTAATACAACAGATTAATCATTGAGAAGAGTGAAATTATGCTGTTTTGAAAACTATGCCAGGTCAGATTTTCTGCCTAATTATATAAGAAGATTTCTCTAAAAAATACACCTTATTTCAAAGACTTATTGGCTGTGAAATAAGTTAAGGGTATTTCAAATGGCTTGTCTGCAAAGAAAGGTGAGATGTAGGGAATCACAGAAAGTCGAGGGGAAAATAGGTCAATATATACATTGCTGTATGGTGAACTAAGCCTTAGGCCAGCAACAATGGAGAGGACCTGACCCTTAGACACGTACAAGTAAGCTGGAATCTTCAAAAGTTCAAATCTTTATAAGTAAAAAGATTTATTAAAATGAATAACCAAGTGTTTTAATTGACATCAGAAGATGAAAACAATAAACCCTGAGAACATAGAGAAAAGATAAATAAAGATATGAGCAGAACTTAATACAACAGAAAACGTATAAAATTCAGGTGATTTAGTAAGTCCAAAGAATTTTCTTTGAAAAGATTTAAAAGACACACTTTGATTAAGGAAAACCAAAACATAAGTAAAGAATATACAGAAAGAGTCAGGACAATGTTAGAGCAGAGAATATATGAAATGCCAGTAAATTTGAACATTTCTGTAAAGTGGACCATTTCCTAGCTCCTAAAGTTTACCAACACTGACACAAGAGGAAATCATTTAAGGTCATCATGTCTGCCCTTGGCATTCTCGGAACGCCCTGGCCTCAGAATGCAGCCTCTGTAGTCCATGGTAACCTGCGGAGAGGGGGCGGGGCTGAGGGAGGTTGGAACACTGC
Organism: Mesoplodon mirus; assembly: GCF_964341445.2. Lineage (NCBI taxonomy): Eukaryota > Metazoa > Chordata > Mammalia > Artiodactyla > Ziphiidae > Mesoplodon > Mesoplodon mirus. Next base: position 127,339,690 of record NC_138976.1, on the reverse strand, counting down.
CCTCACTGAGGGAGTGGGTGTGGCCATCTCTGCTGTGACTGAACAAAGGGCAGGGGAGCAGGGGGCCCAGGGCAGGGCCCTCAGAGCCCGGCAGGCCCAGTGGAGTGTCACAAGTTTTTAGGCCCAGGTCAAAGGGCGCCTTCTTTGTCTGCACAGCTGCCCAAACTTTCACCTTTACACTCAGGCCGCCCTCTTAATTGAAGTGTGTGTGGAACGTGTCCGCGCAGTACACCGCGCTACATAGCTAAGCATAGTTCTGGGCATCGTAGCTTCCTGCCAGGTGACCGAAGTTTGCAGGCAGATGGGTCCCTGGGACACACGCGGAGGGGCTCCTGCCAGGGTCACAGGCCGCCCACTGCCCCTGCCCCAGATCGGGGGCCGCAAAGCAGCCCTGTCTGAGTCCCCTGCCTCTAGAGGGAGTATTGGACCAACACTTGTAGAAAACGGGGTCCTTGCGGGCCACTCATTGGAGGGACACAAATAAATCTTTGCCGACTTTCTGCTGAAACTTACGAGCGTTCACACCTAAGCCTCTTACAAGGTCAGCTGTTTAGCTAAACATGAGCTCATGATCTAAATTTACACAATAATGAAGAAAGCAGCTACAAGGGGAGACAATCAGCCAAAACCATCATTAGCAGAATAAGATTCCCAAGGCCATCCATCAGATGTAGGAATAATCGGGTGCAAGGCAGAAAATATACATAAAACTGGAAATGAAACAAGGCACAAGGATGTTTTCAAAGACTGGTAGGATCTCTAAAACATTTTTCAAGGACATGTCATTGATAAAGCTAAATACTCCAAGGTTGTGTAATACAACAGATTAATCATTGAGAAGAGTGAAATTATGCTGTTTTGAAAACTATGGCAGGTCAGATTTTCTGCCTAATTATATAAGAAGATTTCTCTAAAAAATACACATTATTTCAAAGACTTATTGGCTGTGAAATAAGTTAAGGGTATTTCAAATGGCTTGTCTGCAGAGAAAGGTGAGATGTAGGGAATCACAGAAAGTCGAGGGGAAAATAGGTCAATATATACATTGCTGTATGGTGAACTAAGCCTTAGGCCAGCAACAATGGAGAGGACCTGACCCTTAGACACGTACAAGTAAGCTGGAATCTTCAAAAGTTCAAATCTTTATAAGTAAAAAGATTTATTAAAATGAATAACCAAGTGTTTTAATTGACATCAGAAGATGAAAACAATAAACCCTGAGAACATAGAGAAAAGATAAATAAAGATATGAGCAGAACTTAATACAACAGAAAACGTATAAAATTCAGGTGATTTAGTAAGTCCAAAGAATCTTCTTTGAAAAGATTTAAAAGACACACTTTGATTAAGGAAAACCAAAACATAAGAAAAGAATATACAGAAAGAGTCAGGAAAATGTTAGAGCAGACAATATATGAAATGCAAGTAAATTTGAACATTTCTGTCAAGTGGACCATTTCCTAGCTCCTAAAGTTTACCAACACTGACACAAGAGGAAATCATTTAAGGTCATCATGTCTGCCCTTGGCATTCTCGGAACGCCCTGGCCTCAGAATGCAGCCTCTGTAGTCCATGGTAACCTGCGGAGAGGGGGAGGGGCTGAGGGAGGTTGGAACACTGCCCTCACTGAGGGAGTGTGTGTGGCCATCTCTGCTGTGACTGAACAAAGGCCAGGGGAGCAGGGGGCCCAGGGCAGGGCCCTCAGAGCCCGGCAGGCCCAGTGGAGTGTCACAAGTTTTTAGGCCCAGGCTAAAGGGCGCCTTCTTTGTCTGCACAGCTGCCCAAACTCTCACCTTTCCACTCAGGCCGCCCTCTTACTTGAAGTGTGTGTGGAACGTGTCCGCGCAGTACACCGCGCTGCACAGCTAAGCATAGTTCTGGGCATCGTAGCTTCCTGCCAGGTGATCGAAGTTCGCAGGCAGATGGGTCCCTGGGACACACGCGGAGAGGCTCCTGCCCGGGTCACAGGCCGCCCACTGCCCCTGCCCCAGATCGGGGGCCGCAAAGCAGCCCTGTCTGAATCCCCTGCCTCTAGAGGGAGTATTGGACCAACATTGTAGAAAACGGGGTCCTTGCGGGCCACTCATTGGAGGGAAACAAATACATCTTTGCCGACTCTCTGCTGAAACTTACGAGCGTTCACACCTAAGACTCTTACAAGGTCAGCTGTTTAGCTAAACATGAGCTCATGATCTAAATTTACACAATAATGAAGAAAGCAGCTACAAGGGGAGACAATCAGCCAAAACCATCAATACCAGAATTAGATTCCCAAGGCCATCCATCAGATGTAGGAATAATCGGGTGTAAGGCAGAAAATATACATAAAACTGGAACTGAAACAAGGCACAAGGATGTTTTCAAAGACTGGTAGGATCTCTAAAACATTTTTCAAGGACATGTCATTGATAAAGCTAAATACTCCAAGGTTGTGTAATACAACAGATTAATCATTGAGAAGAGTGAAATTATGCTGTTTTGAAAACTATGGCAGGTCAGATTTTCTGCCTAATTATATAAGAAGATTTCTCTAAAAAATACACATTATTTCAAAGACTTATTGGCTGTGAAATAAGTTAAGGGTATTTCAAATGGCTTGTCTGCAAAGAAAGGTGAGATGTAGGGAATCACAGAAAGTCGAGGGGAAAATAGGTCAATATATACATTGCTGTATGGTGAACTAAGCCTTAGGCCAGCAACAATGGAGAGGACCTGACCCTTAGACACGTACAAGTAAGCTGGAATCTTCAAAAGTTCAAATCTTTATAAGTAAAAAGATTTATTAAAATGAATAACCAAGTGTTTTAATTGACATCAGAAGATGAAAACAATAAACCCTGAGAACATAGAAAAAAGATAAATAAAGATATGAGCAGAACTTAATACAACAGAAAACGTATAAAATTCAGGTGATTTAGTAAGTCCAAAGAATTTTCTTTGAAAAGATTTAAAAGACACACTTTGATTAAGGAAAACCAAAACATAAGTAAAGAATATACAGAAAGAGTCAGGACAATGTTAGAGCAGAGAATATATGAAATGCCAGTAAATTTGAACATTTCTGTAAAGTGGACCATTTCCTAGCTCCTAAAGTTTACCAACACTGACACAAGAGGAAATCATTTAAGGTCATCATGTCTGCCCTTGGCATTCTCGGAACGCCCTGGCCTCAGAATGCAGCCTCTGTAGTCCATGGTAACCTGCGGAGAGGGGGCGGGGCTGAGGGAGGTTGGAACACTGCCCTCACTGAAGGAGTGGGTGTGGCCATCTCTGCTGTGACTGAACAAAGGGCAGGGGAGCAGGGGGCCCAGGGCAGGGCCCTCAGAGCCCGGCAGGCCCAGTGGAGTGTCACAAGTTTTTAGGCCCAGGTCAAAGGGCGCCTTCTTTGTCTGCACAGCTGCCCAAACTCTCACCTTTCCACTCAGGCCGCCCTCTTACTTGAAGTGTGTGTGGAACGTGTCCGCGCAGTACACCGCGCTACACAGCTAATCATAGTTCTGGGCATCGTAGCTTCCTGCCAGGTGACCGAAGTTTGCAGGCAGATGGGTCCCTGGGACACACGTGGAGGGGCTCCTGCCCGGGTCACAAGCTGCCCACTGCCCCTGCCCCAGATCGGGGGCCGCAAAGCAGCCCTGGCTGAGTCCCCTGCCTCTAGAGGGAGTATTGGACCAACACTTGTAGAAAACGGGGTCCTTGCGGGCCACTCATTGGAGGGACACAAATAAATCTTTGCCGACTTTCTGCTGAAACATACGAGCGTTCACACCTAAGCCTCTTACAAGGTCAGCTGTTTAGCTAAACATGAGCTCATGATCTAAATTTACACAATATTGAAGAAACCAGCTACAAGGGGAGACAATCAGCCAAAACCATCATTAGCAGAATAAGATTCCCAAGGCCATCCATCAGATGTAGGAATAATCGGGTGCAAGGCAGAAAATATACATAAAACTGGAACTGAAACAAGGCACAAGGATGTTTTCAAAGACTGGTAGGATCTCTAAAACATTTTTCAAGGACATGTCATTGATAAAGCTAAATACTCCAAGGTTGTGTAATACAACAGATTAATCATTGAGAAGAGTGAAATTATGCTGTTTTGAAAACTATGACAGGTCAGATTTTCTGCCTAATTATATAAGAAGATTTCTCTAAAAAATACACCTTATTTCAAAGCCTTATTGGCTGTGAAATAAGTTAAGGGTATTTCAAATGGCTTGTCTGCAAAGAAAGGTGAGATGTAGGGAATCACAGAAAGTCGAGGGGAAAATAGGTCAATATATACATTGCTGTATGGTGAACTAAGCCTTAGGCCAGCAACAATCGGGAGCACCTGACCCTTAGACACGTACAAGTAAGCTGGAATCTTCAAAAGTTCAAATCTTTATAAGTAAAAAGATTTATTAAAATGAATAACCAAGTGTTTTAATTGACATCAGAAGATGAAAACAATAAACCCTGAGAACATAGAGAAAAGATAAATAAAGATATGAGCAGAACTTAATACAACAGAAAACGTATAAAATTCAGGTGATTTAGTAAGTCCAAAGAATTTTCTTTGAAAAGATTTAAAAGACACACTTTGATTAAGGAAAACCAAAACATAAGTAAAGAATATACAGAAAGAGTCAGGAAAATGTTAGAGCAGACAATATATGAAATGCCCGTAAATTTGAACATTTCTGTAAAGTGGACCGTTTCCTAGCTCCTAAAGTTTACCAACACTGACACAAGAGGAAATCATTTAAGGTCATCATGTCTGCCCTTGGCATTCTCGGAACGCCCTGGCCTCAGAATGCAGCCTCTGTAGTCCATGGTAACCTGCGGAGAGGGGGCGGGGCTGAGGGAGGTTGGAACACTGCCCTCACTGAGGGAGTGGGTGTGGCCATCTCTGCTGTGACTGAACAAAGGGCAGGGGAGCAGGGGGCCCAGGGCAGGGCCCTCAGAGCCCGGCAGGCCCAGTGGAGTGTCACAAGCTTTTAGGCCCAGGCCAAAGGGCGCCTTCTTTGTCTGCACAGCTGCCCAAACTATCACCTTTCCACTCAGGCCGCCCTCTTACTTGAAGTGTGTGTGGAACGTGTCCGCACACTACACCGCGCTGCACAGCTAAGCATAGGTCTGGGCATCGTAGCTTCCTGCCAGGTGACCGAAGTTCGCAGGCAGATGGGTCCCTGGGACACACGCGGAGGGGCTCCTGCCAGGGTCACAGGCCGCCCACTGCCCCTGCCCCAGATCGGGGGCCGCAAAGCAGCCCTGTCTGAGTCCCCTGCCTCTAGAGGGAGTGTTGGACCAACACTTGTAGAAAACGGGGTCCTTGCGGGCCACTCATTGGAGGGACACAAATAAATCTTTGCCGACTCTCTGCTGAAACTTACGAGCGTTCACACCTAAGCCTCTTACAAGGTCAGCTGTTTAGCTAAACATGAGCTCATGATCTAAATTTACACAATAATGAAGAAAGCAGCTACAAGGGGAGACAATCAGCCAAAACCATCAATACCAGAATTAGATTCCCAACGCCATCCATCAGATGTAGTAATAATCGGGTGTAAGGCAGAAAATATACATAAAACTGGAACTGAAACAAGGCACAAGGATGTTTTCAAAGACTGGTAGGATCTCTAAAACATTTTTCAAGGACATGTCATTGATAAAGCTAAATACTCCAAGGTTGTGTAATACAACAGATAAATCATTGAGAAGAGTGAAATTATGCTGTTTTGAAAACTATGCCAGGTCAGATTTTCTGCCTAATTATATAAGAAGATTTCTCTAAAAAATACACATTATTTTAAAGCCTTACTGGCTGTGAAATAAGTTAAGGGTATTTCAAATGGCTTGTCTGCAAAGAAAGGTGAGATGTAGGGAATCACAGAAAGTCGAGGGGAAAATAGGTCAATATATACATTGCTGTATGGTGAACTAAGCCTTAGGCCAGCAACAATGGAGAGGACCTGACCCTTAGACACGTACAAGTAAGCTGGAATCTTCAAAAGTTCAAATCTTTATAAGTAAAAAGATTTATTAAAATGAATAACCAAGTGTTTTAATTGACATCAGAAGATGAAAACAATAAACCCTGAGAACATAGAGAAAAGATAAATAAAGATATGAGCAGAACTTAATACAACAGAAAACGTATAAAATTCAGGTGATTTAGTAAGTCCAAAGAATCTTCTTTGAAAAGATGTAAAGACACACTTTGATTAAGGAAAACCAAAACATAAGTAAAGAATATACAGAAAGAGTCAGGAAAATGTTAGAGCAGACAATATATGAAATGCAAGTAAATTTGAACATTTCTGTCAAGTGGACCATTTCCTAGCTCCTAAAGTTTACCAACACTGACACAAGAGGAAATCATTTAAGGTCATCATGTCTGCCCTTGGCATTCTCGGAACGCCCTGGCCTCAGAATGCAGCCTCTGTAGTCCATTGTAACCTGCGGAGTGGGGGAGGGGCTGAGGGAGGTTGGAACACTGCCCTCACTGAGGGAGTGGGTGTGGCCATCTCTGCTGTGACTGAACAAAGGGCAGGGGAGCAGGGGGCCCAGGGCAGGGCCCTCAGAGCCCGGCAGGCCCAGTGGAGTGTCACAAGTTTTTAGGCCCAGGCCAAAGGGCGCCTTCTTTGTCTGCACAGCTGCCCAAACTCTCACCTTTCCACTCAGGCCGCCCTCTTACTTGAAGTGTGTGTGGAACGTGTCCGCGCAGTACACCGCGCTGCACAGCTAAGCATAGTTCTGGGCATCGTAGCTTCCTGCCAGGTGATCGAAGTTCGCAGGCAGATGGGTCCCTGGGACACACGCGGAGAGGCTCCTGCCCGGGTCACAGGCCGCCCACTGCCCCTGCCCCAGATCGGGGGCCGCAAAGCAGCCCTGTCTGAGTCCCCTGCCTCTAGAGGGAGTATTGGACCAACATTGTAGAAAACAGGGTCCTTGCGGGCCACTCATTGGAGGGAAACAAATACATCTTTGCCGACTCTCTGCTGAAACTTACGAGCGTTCACACCTAAGCCTCTTACAAGGTCAGCTGTTTAGCTAAACATGAGCTCATGATCTAAATTTACACAATAATGAAGAAAGCAGCTACAAGGGGAGACAATCAGCCAAAACCATCAATACCAGAATTAGATTCCCAAGGCCATCCATCAGATGTAGGAATAATCGGGTGTAAGGCAGAAAATATACATAAAACTGGAACTGAAACAAGGCACAAGGATGTTTTCAAAGACTGGTAGGATCTCTAAAACATTTTTCAAGGACATGTCATTGATAAAGCTAAATACTCCAAGGTTGTGTAATACAACAGATTAATCATTGAGAAGAGTGAAATTATGCTGTTTTGAAAACTATGCCAGGTCAGATTTTCTGCCTAATTATATAAGAAGATTTCTCTAAAAAATACACATTATTTCAAAGACTTATTGGCTGTGAAATAAGTTAAGGGTATTTCAAATGGCTTGTCTGCAAAGAAAGGTGAGATGTAGGGAATCACAGAAAGTCGAGGGGAAAATAGGTCAATATATACATTGCTGTATGGAGAACTAAGCCTTAGGCCAGCAACAATGGTGAGGACCTGACCCTTAGACACGTACAAGTAAGCTGGAATCTTCAAAAGTTCAAATCTTTATAAGTAAAAAGATTTATTAAAATGAATAACCAAGTGTTTTAATTGACATCAGAAGATGAAAACAATAAACCCTGAGAACATAGAGAAAAGATAAATAAAGATATGAGCAGAACTTAATACAACAGAAAACGTATAAAATTCAGGTGATTTAGTAAGTCCAAAGAATCTTCTTTGAAAAGATGTAAAGACACACTTTGATTAAGGAAAACCAAAACATAAGTAAAGAATATCCAGAAAGAGTCAGGAAAATGTTAGAGCAGACAATATATGAAATGCAAGTAAATTTGAACATTTCTGTCAAGTGGACCATTTCCTAGCTCCTAAAGTTTACCAACACTGACACAAGAGGAAATCATTTAAGGTCATCATGTCTGCCCTTGGCATTCTCGGAACGCCCTGGCCTCAGAATGCAGCCTCTGTAGTCCATTGTAACCTGCGGAGTGGGGGAGGGGCTGAGGGAGGTTGGAACACTGCCCTCACTGAGGGAGTGGGTGTGGCCATCTCTGCTGTGACTGAACAAAGGGCAGGGGAGCAGGGGGCCCAGGGCAGGGCCCTCAGAGCCCGGCAGGCCCAGTGGAGTGTCACAAGCTTTTAGGCCCAGGCCAAAGGGCGCCTTCTTTGTCTGCACAGCTGCCCAAACTCTCACCTTTCCACTCAGGCCGCCCTCTTACTTGAAGTGTGTGTGGAACGTGTCCGCGCAGTACACCGCGCTGCACAGCTAAGCATAGTTCTGGGCATCGTAGCTTCCTGCCAGGTGATCGAAGTTCGCAGGCAGATGGGTCCCTGGGACACACGCGGAGAGGCTCCTGCCCGGGTCACAGGCCGCCCACTGCCCCTGCCCCAGATCGGGGGCCGCAAAGCAGCCCTGTCTGAGTCCCCTGCCTCTAGAGGGAGTATTGGACCAACATTGTAGAAAACAGGGTCCTTGCGGGCCACTCATTGGAGGGAAACAAATACATCTTTGCCGACTCTCTGCTGAAACTTACGAGCGTTCACACCTAAGCCTCTTACAAGGTCAGCTGTTTAGCTAAACATGAGCTCATGATCTAAATTTACACAATAATGAAGAAAGCAGCTACAAGGGGAGACAATCAGCCAAAACCATCAATACCAGAATTAGATTCCCAAGGCCATCCATCAGATGTAGGAATAATCGGGTGTAAGGCAGAAAATATACATAAAACTGGAACTGAAACAAGGCACAAGGATGTTTTCAAAGACTGGTAGGATCTCTAAAACATTTTTCAAGGACATGTCATTGATAAAGCTAAATACTCCAAGGTTGTGTAATACAACAGATTAATCATTGAGAAGAGTGAAATTATGCTGTTTTGAAAACTATGCCAGGTCAGATTTTCTGCCTAATTATATAAGAAGATTTCTCTAAAAAATACACATTATTTCAAAGACTTATTGGCTGTGAAATAAGTTAAGGGTATTTCAAATGGCTTGTCTGCAAAGAAAGGTGAGATGTAGGGAATCACAGAAAGTCGAGGGGAAAATAGGTCAATATATACATTGCTGTATGGTGAACTAAGCCTTAGGCCAGCAACACTGGTGAGGACCTAACCCTTAGACACGTACAAGTAAGCTGGAATCTTCAAAAGTTCAAATCTTTATAAGTAAAAAGATTTATTAAAATGAATAACCAAGTGTTTTAATTGACATCAGAAGATGAAAACAATAAACCCTGAGAACATAGAAAAAAGATAAATAAAGATATGAGCAGAACTTAATACAACAGAAAACGTATAAAATTCAGGTGATTTAGTAAGTCCAAAGAATTTTCTTTGAAAAGATTTAAAAGACACACTTTGATTAAGGAAAACCAAAACATAAGTAAAGAATATACAGAAAGAGTCAGGAAAATGTTAGAGCAGACAATATATGAAATGCAAGTAAATTTGAACATTTCTGTCAAGTGGACCATTTCCTAGCTCCTAAAGTTTACCAAACCTGACACAAGAGGAAATCATTTAAGGTCATCATGTCTGCCCTTGGCATTCTCAGAACGCCCTGGCCTCAGAATGCAGCCTCTGTAGTCCATGGTAACCTGCGGAGAGGGGGCGGGGCTGAGGGAGGTTGGAACACTGCCTTCACTGAGGGAGTGGGTGTGGCCATCTCTGCTGTGACTGAACAAAGGGCAGGGGAGCAGGGGGCCCAGGGCAGGGCCCTCAGAGCCCGGCAGGCCCAGTGGAGTGTCACAAGTTTTTAGGCCCAGACCAAAGGGCACCTTCTTTGTCTGCACAGCTGCCCAAACTCTCACCTTTCCACTCAGGCTGCCCTCTTACTTGAAGTGTGTGTGGAACGTGTCCGCGCAGTACACCGCGCTACACAGCTAAGCATAGTTCTGGGCATCGTAGCTTCCTGCCAGGTGACCGAAGTTTGCAGGCAGATGGGTCCCTGGGACACACGCGGAGGGGCTCCTGCCCGGGTCCCAGGCCGCCCACTGCCCCTGCCCCAGATCAGGGGCCGCAAAGCAGCCCTGTCTGAGTCCCCTGCCTCTAGAGGGAGTATTGGACAAACACTTGTAGAAAACGGGGTCCTTGCGGGCCACTCATTGGAGGGACACAAATAAATCTTTGCCGACTTTCTGCTGAAACATACGAGCGTTCACACCTAAGCCTCTTACAAGGTCAGCTGTTTAGCTAAACATGAGCTCATGATCTAAATTTACACAATATTGAAGAAAGCAGCTACAAGGGGAGACAATCAGCCAAAACCATCATTAGCAGAATAAGATTCCCAAGGCCATCCATCAGATGTAGGAATAATCGGGTGCAAGGCAGAAAATGTACATAAAACTGGAACTGAAACAAGGCACAAGGATGTTTTCAAAGACTGGTAGGATCTCTAAAACATTTTTCAAGGACATGTCATTGATAAAGCTAAATACTCCAAGGTTGTGTAATACAACAGATTAATCACTGAGAAGAGTGAAATTATGCTGTTTTGAAAACTATGCCAGGTCAGATTTTCTGCCTAATTATATAAGAAGATTTCTCTAAAAAATACACATTATTTCAAAGACTTATTGGCTGTGAAATATGTTAAGGGTATTTCATTGGCTTGTCTGCAAAGAAAGGTGAGATGTAGGGAATCACAGAAAGTCGAGGGGAAAATAGGTCAATATATACATTGCTGTATGGTGAACTAAGCCTTAGGCCAGCAACAATGGAGAGGACCTGACCCTTAGACACGTACAAGTAAGCTGGAATCTTCAAAAGTTCAAATCTTTATAAGTAAAAAGATTTATTAAAATGAATAACCAAGTGTTTTAATTGACATCAGAAGATGAAAACAATAAACCCTGAGAACATAGAGAAAAGATAAATAAAGATATGAGCAGAACTTAATACAACAGAAAACGTATAAAATTCAGGTGATTTAGTAAGTCCAAAGAATCTTCTTTGAAAAGATTTAAAAGACACACTTTGATTAAGGAAAACCAAAACATAAGTAAAGAATATACAGAAAGAGTCAGGAAAATGTTAGAGCAGACAATATATGAAATGCAAGTAAATTTGAACATTTCTGTCAACTGGACCATTTCCTAGCTCCTAAAGTTTACCAACACTGACACAAGAGGAAATCATTTAAGGTCATCATGTCTGCCCTTGGCATTCTCAGAACGCCCTGGCCTCAGAATGCAGCCTCTGTAGTCCATGGTAACCTGCGGAGAGGGGGAGGGGCTGAGGGAGGTTGGAACACTGCCCTCACTGAGGGAGTGGGTGTGGCCATCTCTGCTGTGACTGATCAAAGGGCAGGGGAGCAGGGGGCCCAGGGCAGGGCCCTCAGAGCCCGGCAGGCCCAGTGGAGTGTCACAAGTTTTTAGGCCCAGGTCAAAGGGCGCCTTCTTTGTCTGCACAGATGCCCAAACTCTCACCTTTCCACTCAGGCCGCCCTCTTACTTGAAGTGTGTGTGGAACGTGTCCGTGCAGTATACTGCGCTGCACAGCTAAGCATAGGTCTGGGCATCGTAGCTTCCTGCCAGGTGACCGAAGTTCGCAGGCAGATGGGTCCCTGGGACACACGTGGAGAGGCTCCTGCCCAGGCCACAGGCCGCCCACTGCCCCTGCCCCAGATCGGGGGCCGCAAAGCAGCCCTGTCTGAGTCCCCTGCCTCTAGAGGGAGTATTGGACCAACACTTGTAGAAAACGGGGTCCTTGCGGGCCACTCATTGGAGGGACACAAATAAATCTTTGCCGACTTTCTGCTGAAACTTACGAGCGTTCACACCTAAGCCTCTTACAAGGTCAGCTGTTTAGCTAAACATGAGCTCATGATCTAAATTTACACAATATTGAAGAAAGCAGCTACAAGGGGAGACAATCAGCCAAAACCATCAATACCAGAATTAGATTCCCAACGCCATCCATCAGATGTAGGAATAATCGGGTGTAAGGCAGAAAATATACATAAAACTGGAACTGAAACAAGGCACAAGGATGTTTTCAAAGACTGGTAGGATCTCTAAAACATTTTTCAAGGACATGTCATTGATAAAGCTAAATACTCCAAGGTTGTGTAATACAACAGATTAATCATTGAGAAGAGTGAAATTATGCTGTTTTGAAAACTATGCCAGGTCAGATTTTCTGCCTAATTATATAAGAAGATTTCTCTAAAAAATACACATTATTTCAAAGACTTATTGGCTGTGAAATAAGTTAAGGGTATTTCAAATGGCTTGTCTGCAAAGAAAGGTGAGATGTAGGGAATCACAGAAAGTCGAGGGGGAAATAGGTCAATATATACATTGCTGTATGGTGAACTAAGCCGCAGGCCAGCAACAATGGAGAGGACCTGACCCTTAGACACGTACAAGTAAGCTGGAATCTTCAAAAGTTCAAATCTTTATAAGTAAAAAGATTTATTAAAATGAATAACCAAGTGTTTTAATTGACATCAGAAGATGAAAACAATAAACCCTGAGAACATAGAGAAAAGATAAATAAAGATATGAGCAGAACTTAATACAACAGAAAACGTATAAAATTCAGGTGATTTAGTAAGTCCAAAGAATTTTCTTTGAAAAGATTTAAAAGACACACTTTGATTAAGGAAAACCAAAACATAAGTAAAGAATATACAGAAAGAGTCAGGACAATGTTAGAGCAGAGAATATATGAAATGCCAGTAAATTTGAACATTTCTGTAAAGTGGACCATTTCCTAGCTCCTAAAGTTTACCAAACCTGACACAAGAGGAAATCATTTAAGGTCATCATGTCTGCCCTTGGCATTCTCGGAACGCCCTGGCCTCAGAATGCAGCCTCTGTAGTCCATGGTAACCTGCGGAGAGGGGGCGGGGCTGAGGGAGGTTGGAACACTGCCCTCACTGAGGGAGTGGGTGTGGCCATCTCTGCTGTGACTGAACAAAGGGCAGGGGAGCAGGGGGCCCAGGGCAGGGCCCTCAGAGCCCGGCAGGCCCAGTGGAGTGTCACAAGCTTTTAGGCCCAGGCCAAAGGGCGCCTTCTTTGTCTGCACAGCTGCCCAAACTCTCACCTTTCCACTCAGGCCGCCCTCTTACTTGAAGTGTGTGTGGAACGTGTCCGCGCAGTATACCGCGCTGCACAGCTAAGCATAGGTCTGGGCATCGTAGCTTCCTGCCAGGTGACCGAAGTTCGCAGGCAGATGGGTCCCTGGGACACACGCGGAGGGGCTCCTGCCCGGGTCACAGGCCGGCCACTGCCCCTGACCCAGATTGGGGGCTTCAAAGCAGCCGTGTCTGAGTCCCCTGCCTCTAGAGGGAGTATTGGACCAACACTTGTAGAAAACGCGGTCCTTGCGGGCCACTCATTGGAGGGACACAAATACATCTTTGCCGACTTTCTGCTGAAACATACGAGCGTTCACACCTAAGCCTCTTACAAGGTCAGCTGTTTAGCTAAACATGAGCTCATGATCTAAATTTACACAATATTGAAGAAAGCAGCTACAAGGGGAGACAATCAGCCAAAACCATCATTAGCAAAATAAGATTCCCAAGGCCACCCATCAGATGTAGGAATAATCGGGTGCAAGGCAGAAAATATACATAAAACTGGAACTGAAACAAGGCACAAGGATGTTTTCAAAGACTGGTAGGATCTCTAAAACATTTTTCAAGGACATGTCATTGATAAAGCTAAATATTCCAAGGTTGTGTAATACAACAGATTAATCATTGAGAAGAGTGAAATTATGCTGTTTTGAAAACTATGGCAGGTCAGATTTTCTGCCTAATTATATAAGAAGATTTCTCTAAAAAATACACATTATTTCAAAGACTTATTGGCTGTGAAATAAGTTAAGGGTATTTCAAATGGCTTGTCTGCAAAGAAAGGTGAGATGTAGGGAATCACAGAAAGTCGAGGGGAAAATAGGTCAATATATACATTGCTGTATGGTGAATTAAGCCTTAGGCCAGCAACAATGGAGAGGACCTGACCCTTAGACACATACAAGTAAGCTGGAATCTTCAAAAGTTCAAATCTTTATAAGTAAAAAGATTTATTAAAATGAATAACCAATTGTTTTAATTGACATCAGAAGATGAAAACAATAAACCCTGAGAACATAGAAAAAAGATAAATAAAGATATGAGCAGAACTTAATACAACAGAAAACGTATAAAATTCAGGTGATTTAGTAAGTCCAAAGAATCTTCTTTGAAAAGATTTAAAAGACACACTTTGATTAAGGAAAACCAAAACATAAGTAAAGAATATACAGAAAGAGTCAGGACAATGTTAGAGCAGACAATATATGAAATGCCAGTAAATTTGAATATTTCTGTCAAGTGGACCATTTCCTAGCTCCTAAAGTTTACCAACACTGACACAAGAGGAAATCATTTAAGGTCATCATGTCTGCCCTTGGCATTCTCGGAACACCCTGGCCTCAGAATGCAGCCTCTGTAGTCCATGGTAACCTGCGGAGAGGGGGCGGGGCTGAGGGAGGTTGGAACACTGCCCTCACTGAGGGAGTGGGTGTGGCCATCTCTGCTGTGACTGAACAAAGGGCAGGGGAGCAGGGGGCCCAGGGCAGGGCCCTCAGAGCCCGGCAGGCCCAGTGGAGTGTCACAAGCTTTTAGGCCCAGGCCAAAGGGTGCCTTCTTTGTCTGCCCAGCTTCCCAAACTATCATCTTTCCACTCAGGCCGCCCTCTTACTTGAAGTGTGTGTGGAACGTGTCCGTGCAGTATACCGCGCTGCAGAGCTAAGCATAGGTCTGGGCATCATAGCTTCCTGCCACGTGACCGAGGTTCGCAGGCAGATGGGTCCCTGGGACACACGCGGAGAGGCTCCTGCCCGGGTCACAGGCCACCCACTGCCCCTGCCCCAGATCGGGGGCCGCAAATCAGCCCTGTCTTAATCCCCTGCCTCTAGAGGGAGTATTGGACCAACACTTGTAGAAAATGGCGTCCTTGCGGGCCACTCATTGGAGGGACACAAATAAATCTTTGCCGACTTTCTGCTGAAACTTACGAGCATTCACACCTAAGCCTCTTACAAGGTCAGCTGTTTAGCTAAACATGAGCTCATGATCTAAATTTACACAATAATGAAGAAAGCAGCTACAAGGGGAGACAATCAGCCAAAACCATCATTAGCAGAATAAGATTCCCAAGGCCATCCATCAGATGTAGGAATAATCGGGTGCAAGGCAGAAAATATACATAAAACTGGAACTGAAACAAGGCACAAGGATGTTTTCAAAGACTGGTAGGATCTCTAAAACATTTTTCAAGGACATGTCATTGATAAAGCTAAATACTCCAAGGTTGTGTAATACAACAGATTAATCATTGAGAAGAGTGAAATTATGCTGTTTTGAAAACTATGCCAGGTCAGATTTTCTGCCTAATTATATAAGAAGATTTCTCTAAAAAATACACATTTTTTCAAAGACTTATTGGCTGTGAAATATGTTAAGGGTATTTCAAATGGCTTGTCTGCAAAGAAAGGTGAGATGTAGGGAATCACAGAAAGTCGAGGGGAAAATAGGTCAATATATACATTGCTGTATGGTGAACTAAGCCTTAGGCCAGCAACAATGGAGAGGACCTGACCCTTAGACACGTACAAGTAAGCTGGAATCTTCAAAAGTTCAAATCTTTATAAGTAAAAAGATTTATTAAAATGAATAACCAAGTGTTTTAATTGACATCAGAAGATGAAAACAATAAACCCTGAGAACATAGAGAAAAGATAAATAAAGATATGAGCAGAACTTAATACAACAGAAAACGTATAAAATTCAGGTGATTTAGTAAGTCCAAAGAATCTTCTTTGAAAAGATTTAAAAGACACACTTTGATTAAGGAAAACCAAAACATAAGTAAAGAATATACAGAAAGAGTCAGGAAAATGTTAGAGCAGACAATATATGAAATGCAAGTAAATTTGAACATTTCTGTCAACTGGACCATTTCCTAGCTCCTAAAGTTTACCAACACTGACACAAGAGGAAATCATTTAAGGTCATCATGTCTGCCCTTGGCATTCTCGGAACGCCCTGGCCTCAGAATGCAGCCTCTGTAGTCCATGGTAACCTGCGGAGAGGGGGAGGGGCTGAGGGAGGTTGGAACACTGCCCTCACTGAGGGAGTGGGTGTGGCCATCTCTGCTGTGACTGAACAAAGGCCAGGGGAGCAGGGGGCCCAGGGCAGGGCTCTCAGAGCCCGGCAGGCCCAGTGGAGTGTCACAAGTTTTTAGGCCCAGGCCAAAGGGCGCCTTCTTTGTCTGCACAGCTGCCCAAACTCTCACCTTTCCACTCAGGCCGCCCTCTTACTTGAAGTGTGTGTGGAACGTGTCCGTGCAGTATACTGCGCTGCACAGCTAAGCATAGGTCTGGGCATCGTAGCTTCCTGCCAGGTGACCGAAGTTCGCAGGCAGATGGGTCCCTGGGACACACGTGGAGAGGCTCCTGCCCGGGCCACAGGCCGCCCACTGCCCCTGCCCCAGATCGGGGGCCGCAAAGCAGCCCTGTCTGAGTCCCCTGCCTCTAGAGGGAGTATTGGACCAACACTTGTAGAAAACGGGGTCCTTGCGGGCCACTCATTGGAGGGACACAAATAAATCTTTGCCGACTTTCGGCTGAAACTTACGAGCGTTCACACCTAAGCCTCTTACAAGGTCAGCTGTTTAGCTAAACATGAGCTCATGATCTAAATTTACACAATAATGAAGAAAGCAGCTACAAGGGGAGACAATCAGCCAAAACCATCAATACCAGAATTAGATTCCAAACGCCATCCATCAGATGTAGGAATAATCAGGTGTAAGGCAGAAAATATACATAAAACTGGAACTGAAACAAGGCACAAGGATGTTTTCAAAGACTGGTAGGATCTCTAAAACATTTTTCAAGGACATGTCATTGATAAAGCTAAATACTCCAAGGTTGTGTAATACAACAGATTAATCATTGAGAAGAGTGAAATTATGCTGTTTTGAAAACTATGCCAGGTCAGATTTTCTGCCTAATTATATAAGAAGATTTCTCTAAAAAATACACATTATTTCAAAGACTTATTGGCTGTGAAATAAGTTAAGGGTATTTCAAATGGCTTGTCTGCAAAGAAAGGTGAGATGTAGGGAATCACAGAAAGTCGAGGGGGAAATAGGTCAATATATACATTGCTGTATGGTGAACTAAGACTTAGGCCAGCAACAATGGAGAGGACCTGACCCTTAGACACGTACAAGTAAGCTGGAATCTTCAAAAGTTCAAATCTTTATAAGTAAAAAGATTTATTAAAATGAATAACCAAGTGTTTTAATTGACATCAGAAGATGAAAACAATAAACCCTGAGAACATAGAGAAAAGATAAATAAAGATATGAGCAGAACTTAATACAACAGAAAACGTATAAAATTCAGGTGATTTAGTAAGTCCAAAGAATTTTCTTTGAAAAGATTTAAAAGACACACTTTGATTAAGGAAAACCAAAACATAAGTAAAGAATATACAGAAAGAGTCAGGACAATGTTAGAGCAGAGAATATATGAAATGCCAGTAAATTTGAACATTTCTGTAAAGTGGACCATTTCCTAGCTCCTAAAGTTTACCAAACCTGACACAAGAGGAAATCATTTAAGGTCATCATGTCTGCCCTTGGCATTCTCGGAACGCCCTGGCCTCAGAATGCAGCCTCTGTAGTCCATGGTAACCTGCGGAGAGGGGGCGGGGCTGAGGGAGGTTGGAACACTGCCCTCACTGAGGGAGTGGGTGTGGCCATCTCTGCTGTGACTGAACAAAGGGCAGGGGAGCAGGGGGCCCAGGGCAGGGCCCTCAGAGCCCGGCAGGCCCAGTGGAGTGTCACAAGCTTTTAGGCCCAGGCCAAAGGGCGCCTTCTTTGTCTGCACAGCTGCCCAAACTCTCATCTTTCCACTCAGGCCGCCCTCTTACTTGAAGTGTGTGTGGAACGTGTCCGTGCAGTATACTGCGCTGCACAGCTAAGCATAGGTCTGGGCATCGTAGCTTCCTGCCAGGTGACCGAAGTTCGCAGGCAGATGGGTCCCTGGGACACACGTGGAGAGGCTCCTGCCCGGGGCACAGGCCGCCCACTGCCCCTGCCCCAGATCGGGGGCCGCAAAGCAGCCCTGTCTGAATCCCCTGCCTCTAGAGGGAGTATTGGACCAACACTTGTAGAAAACGGGGTCCTTGCGGGCCACTCATTGGAGGGACACAAATAAATCTTTGCCGACTTTCTGCTGAAACTTACGAGCGTTCACACCTAAGCCTCTTACAAGGTCAGCTGTTTAGCTAAACATGAGCTCATGATCTAAATTTACACAATAATGAAGAAAGCAGCTACAAGGGGAGACAAGCAGCCAAAACCATCAATACCAGAATTAGATTCCCAAGGCCATCCATCAGATGTAGGAATAATCGGGTGCAAGGCAGAAAATATACATAAAACTGGAACTGAAACAAGGCACAAGGATGTTTTCAAAGACTGGTAGGATCTCTAAAACATTTTTCAAGGACATGTCATTGATAAAGCTAAATACTCCAAGGTTGTGTAATACAACAGATTAATCATTGAGAAGAGTGAAATTATGCTGTTTTGAAAACTATGGCAGGTCAGATTTTCTGCCTAATTATAGAAGAAGATTTCTCTAAAAAATACACATTATTTCAAAGCCTTATAGGCTGTGAAATAAGTTAAGGGTATTTCAAATGGCTTGTCTGCAAAGAAAGGTGAGATGTAGGGAATCACAGAAAGTCGAGGGGAAAATAGGTCAATATATACATTGCTGTATGGTGAACTAAGCCTTAGGCCAGCAACAATGGAGAGGACCTGACCCTTAGACACGTACAAGTAAGCTGGAATCTTCAAAAGTTCAAATCTTTATAAGTAAAAAGATTTATTAAAATGAATAACCAAGTGTTTTAATTGACATCAGAAGATGAAAACAATAAACCCTGAGAACATAGAAAAAAGATAAGTAAAGATATGTGCAGAACTTAATACAACAGAAAACGTATAAAATTCAGGTGATTTAGTAAGTCCAAAGAATCTTCTTTGAAAAGAATTAAAAGACACACTTTGATTAAGGAAAACCAAAACATAAGTAAAGAATATACAGAAAGAGTCAGGAAAATGTTAGAGCAGACAATATATGAAATGCAAGTAAATTTGAACATTTCTGTAAAGTGGACCATTTCCTAGCTCCTAAAGTTTACCAACACTGACACAAGAGGAAATCATTTAAGGTCATCATGTCTGCCCTTGGCATTCTCGGAACGCCCTGGCCTCAGAATGCAGCCTCTGTAGTCCATGGTAACCTGCGGAGAGGGGGCGGGGCTGAGGGAGGTTGGAACACTGCCCTCACTGAGGGAGTGGGTGTGGGCATCTCTGCTGTGACTGAACAAAGGGCAGGGGAGCAGGGGGCCCAGGGCAGGGCCCTCAGAGCCCGGCAGGCCCAGTGGAGTGTCACAAGTTTTTAGGCCCAGGCTAAAGGGCGCCTTCTTTGTCTGCACAGCTGCCCAAACTCTCACCTTTCCACTCAGGCCGCCCCCTTACTTGAAGTGTGTGTGGAACGTGTCCACGCAGTACACCGCGCTACACAGCTAAGCATAGTTCTGGGCATCGTAGCTTCCTGTCAGGTGACCGAAGTTTGCAGGCAGATGGGTCCCTGGGACACACGCGGAGGGGCTCCTGCCCTGGTCACAGGGCGGCCACTGCCCCTGCCCCAGATTGGGGGCTTCAAAGCAGCCGTGTCTGAGTCCCCTGCCTCTAGAGGGAGTATTGGACCAACACTTGTAGAAAACGGGGTCCTTGCGGGCCACTCATTGGAGGGACACAAATACATCTTTGCCGACTTTCTGCTGAAACATACGAGCGTTCACACCTAAGCCTCTTACAAGGTCAGCTGTTTAGCTAAACATGAGCTCATGATCTAAATTTACACAATATTGAAGAAAGCAGCTACAAGGGGAGACAATCAGCCAAAACCATCATTAGCAAAATAAGATTCCCAAGGCCACCCATCAGATGTAGGAATAATCGGGTGCAAGGCAGAAAATATACATAAAACTGGAACTGAAACAAGGCACAAGGATGTTTTCAAAGACTGGTAGGATCTCTAAAACATTTTTCAAGGACATGTCATTGATAAAGCTAAATATTCCAAGGTTGTGTAATACAACAGATTAATCATTGAGAAGAGTGAAATTATGCTGTTCTGAAAACTATGGCAGGTCAGATTTTCTGCCTAATTATATAAGAAGATTTCCCTAAAAAATACACATTATTTCAAAGACTTATTGGCTGTGAAATAAGTTAAGGGTATTTCAAATGGCTTGTCTGCAAAGAAAGGTGAGATGTAGGGAATCACAGAAAGTCGAGGGGAAAATAGGTCAATATATACATTGCTGTATGGTGAATTAAGCCTTAGGCCAGCAACAATGGAGAGGACCTGACCCTTAGACACGTACAAGTAAGCTGGAATCTTCAAAAGTTCAAATCTTTATAAGTAAAAAGATTTATTAAAATGAATAACCAATTGTTTTAATTGACATCAGAAGATGAAAACAATAAACCCTGAGAACATAGAAAAAAGATAAATAAAGATATGAGCAGAACTTAATACAACAGAAAACGTATAAAATTCAGGTGATTTAGTAAGTCCAAAGAATCTTCTTTGAAAAGATTTAAAAGACACACTTTGATTAAGGAAAACCAAAACATAAGTAAAGAATATACAGAAAGAGTCAGGACAATGTTAGAGCAGACAATATATGAAATGCCAGTAAATTTGAATATTTCTGTCAAGTGGACCATTTCCTAGCTCCTAAAGTTTACCAACACTGACACAAGAGGAAATCATTTAAGGTCATCATGTCTGCCCTTGGCATTCTCAGAACGCCCTGGCCTCAGAATGCAGCCTCTGTAGTCCATGGTAACCTGTGGAGAGGGGGCGGGGCTGAGGGAGGTTGGAACACTGCCCTCACTGAGGGAGTGGGTGTGGCCATCTCTGCTGTGACTGAACAATGGGCAGGGGAGCAGGGGGCCCAGGGCAGGGCCCTCAGAGCCCGGCAGGCCCAGTGGAGTGTCACAAGCTTTTAGGCCCAGGCCAAAGGGTGCCTTCTTTGTCTGCACAGCTTCCCAAACTATCATCTTTCCACTCAGGCCGCCCTCTTACTTGAAGTGTGTGTGGAACGTGTCCGTGCAGTATACCGCGCTGCACAGCTAAGCATAGGTCTGGGCATCATAGCTTCCTGCCACGTGACCGAAGTTCGCAGGCAGATGGGTCCCTGGGACACACGCGGAGAGGCTCCTGCCCGGGTCACAGGCCACCCACTGCCCCTGCCCCAGATCGGGGGCCGCAAATCAGCCCTGTCTTAATCCCCTGCCTCTAGAGGGAGTATTGGACCAACACTTGTAGAAAATGGCGTCCTTGCGGGCCACTCATTGGAGGGACACAAATAAATCTTTGCCGACTTTCTGCTGAAACTTACGAGCATTCACACCTAAGCCTCTTACAAGGTCAGCTGTTTAGCTAAACATGAGCTCATGATCTAAATTTACACAATAATGAAGAAAGCAGCTACAAGGGGAGACAATCAGCCAAAACCATCAATACCAGAATTAGATTCCCAAGGCCATCCATCAGATGAAGGAATAATCGGGTGCAAGGCAGAAAATATACATAAAACTGGAACTGAAACAAGGCACAAGGATGTTTTCAAAGACTGGTAGGATCTCTAAAACATTTTTAAAGGACATGTCATTGATAAAGCTAAATACTCCAAGGTTGTGTAATACAACAGATTAAACATTGAGAAGAGTGAAATTATGCTGTTTTGAAAACTATGCCAGGTCAGATTTTCTGCCTAATTATATAAGAAGATTTCTCTAAAAAATACACATTATTTCAAAGACTTATTGGCTGTGAAATAAGTTAAGGGTATTTCAAATGGCTTGTCTGCAAAGAAAGGAGAGATGTAGGGAATCACAGAAAGTCGAGGGGAAAATAGGTCAATATATACATTGCTGTATGGTGAACTAAGCTTAGGCCAGCAACAATGGAGAGGACCTGACCCTTAGACACGAACAAGTAAGCTGTAATCTTCAAAAGTTCAAATCTTTATAAGTAAAAAGATTTATTAAAATGAATAACCAAGTGTTTTAATTGACATCAGAAGATGAAAACAATAAACCCTGAGAACATAGAGAAAAGATAAATAAAGATATGAGCAGAACTTAATACAACAGAAAACGTATAAAATTCAGGTGATTTAGTAAGTCCAAAGAATCTTCTTTGAAAAGATTTAAAAGACACACTTTGATTAAGGAAAACCAAAACATAAGTAAAGAATATACAGAAAGAGTCAGGACAATGTTAGAGCAGACAATATATGAAATGCCAGTAAATTTGAACATTTCTGTCAAGTGGACCATTTCCTAGCTCCTAAAGTTTACCAACACTGACACAAGAGGAAATCATTTAAGGTCATCATGTCTGCCCTTGGCATTCTCGGAACGCCCTGGCCTCAGAATGCAGCCTCTGTAGTCCATGGTAACCTGCGGAGAGGGGGCGGGGCTGAGGGAGTTTGGAACACTGCCCTTACTGAGGGAGTGGGTGTGGCCATCTCTGCTGTCACTGAACAAAGGGCAGGGGAGCAGGGGGCCCACGGCAGGGCCCTCAGAGCCCGGCAGGCCCAGTGGAGTGTCACAAGCTTTTAGGCCCAGGCCAAAGGGCGCCTTCTTTGTCTGCACAGCTGCCCAAACTCTCACCTTTCCACTCAGGCCGCCCTCTTACTTGAAGTGTGTGTGGAACGTGTCCGTGCAGTATACCGTGCTGCACAGCTAAGCATAGGTCTGGGCATCGTAGCTTCCTGCCAGGTGACCGAAGTTCGCAGGCAGATGGGTCCCTGGGACACACGCGGAGAGGCTCCTGCCCGGGTCACAGGCCGCCCACTGCCCCTGCCCCAGATCGGGGGCCGCAAAGCAGCCCTGTCTGAGTCCCCTGCCTCTAGAGGGAGTATTGGACCAACACTTGTAGAAAACGGGGTCCTTGCGGGCCACTCATTGGAGGGACACAAATAAATCTTTGCCGACTTTCTGCTGAAACTTACGAGCTTTCACACCTAAGCCTCTTACAAGGTCAGCTGTTTAGCTAAACATGAGCTCATGATGTAAATTTACACAATAATGAAGAAAGCATCTACAAGGGGAGACAATCAGCCAAAACCATCAATACCAGAATTAGATTCCCAAGGCCATCCATCAGATGTAGGAATAATCGGGTGCAAGCCAGAAAATATACATAAAACTGGAACTGAAACAAGGCACAAGGATGTTTTCAAAGACTGGTAGGATCTCTAAAACATTTTTCAAGGACATGTCATTGATAAAGCTAAATAATCCAAGGTTGTGTAATACAACAGATTAATCATTGAGAAGAGTGAAATTATGCTGTTTTGAAAACTATTATGGCAGGTCAGATTTTCTGCCTAATTATATAAGAAGATTTCTCTAAAAAATACACATTATTTCAAAGACTTATTGGCTGTGAAATAAGTTAAGGGTATTTCAAATGGCTTGTCTGCAAAGAAAGGTGAGATGTAGGGAATCACAGAAAGTCGAGGGGAAAATAGGTCAATATATACATTGCTGTATGGTGAACTAAGCCTTAGGCCAGCAACAATGGAGAGGACCTGACCCTTAGACACGTACAAGTAAGCTGGAATCTTCAAAAGTTCAAATCTTTATAAGTAAAAAGTTTTATTAAAATGAATAACCAAGTGTTTTTATTGACATCAGAAGATAAAAACAATAAACCCTGAGAACATAGAGAAAAGATAAATAAAGATATGAGCAGAACTTAATACAACAGAAAACGTATAAAATTCAGGTGATTTAGTAAGTCCAAAGAATCTTCTTTGAAAAGATTTAGAAGACACACTTTGATTAAGGAAAACCAAAACATAAGTAAAGAATATACAGAAAGAGTCAGGAAAATGTTAGAGCAGACAATATATGAAATGCAAGTAAATTTGAACATTTCTGTAAAGTGGACCATTTCCTAGCTCCTAAAGTTTACCAACACTGACACAAGAGGAAATCATTTAAGGTCATCATGTCTGCCCTTGGCATTCTCGGAACGCCCTGGCCTCAGAATGCAGCCTCTGTAGTCCATGGTAAACTGCGGAGAGGGGGCGGGGCTGAGGGAGGTTGGAACACTGCCCTCACTGAGGGAGTGGGTGTGGGCATCTCTGCTATGACTGAACAAAGGGCAGGGGAGCAGGGGGCCCAGGGCAGGGCCCTCAGAGCCCGGCAGGCCCAGTGGAGTGTCACAAGTTTTTAGGCCCAGGCCAAAGGGCGCCTTCTTTGTCTGCACAGCTGCCCAAACTCTCACCTTTCCACTCAGGCCGCCCTCTTACTTGAAGTGTGTGTGGAACGTGTCCGCGCAGTACACCGCGCTGCACAGCTAAGCATAGGTCTGGGCATCGTAGCTTCCTGCCAGGTGACCGAAGTTCGCAGGCAGATGGGTCCCTGGGACACACGCGGAGGGGCTCCTGCCCGGGTCACAGGCCGCCCACTGCCCCTGCCCCAGATCGGGGGCCGCAAAGCAGCCCTGTCTGAGTCCCCTGCCTCTAGAGGGAGTATTGGAGCAACACTTGTAGGAAACGGGGTCCTTGCGGGCCACTCATTGGAGGGACACAAATAAATCTTTGCCGACTTTCTGCTGAAACTTACGAGCCTTCACACCTAAGCCTCTTACAAGGTCAGGTGTTTAGCTAAACATGAGCTCATGATCTAAATTTACACAATAATGAAGAAAGCAGCTACAAGGGGAGACAATCAGCAAAAACAATCAATACCAGAATTAGATTCCCAAGGCCATCCATCAGATGTAGGAATAATCGGGTGCAAGGCAGAAAATATACATCAAACTGGAACTGAAACAAGGCACAAGGATGTTTTCAAAGACTGGTAGGATCTCTAAAACATTTTTCAAGGACATGTCATTGATAAAGCTAAATACTCCAAGGTTGTGTAATACAACAGATTAATCATTGAGAAGAGTGAAATTATGCTGTTTTGAAAACTATGGCAGGTCAGATTTTCTGCCTAATTATATAAGAAGATTTCTCTAAAAAATACACATTATTTCAAAGACTTATTGGCTGTGAAATAAGTTAAGGGTATTTCAAATGGCTTGTCTGCCAAGAAAGGTGAGATGTAGGGAATCACAGAAAGTCGAGGGGAAAATAGGTCAATATATACATTGCTGTATGGTGAACTAAGCCTTAGGCCAGCAACAATGGAGAGGACCTGACCCGTAGACACGTACAAGTAAGCTGGAATCTTCAAAAGTTCAAATCTTTATAAGTAAAAAGATTTATTAAAATGAATAACCAAGTGTTTTAATTGACATCAGAAGATGAAAACAATAAACCCTGAGAACAAAGAAAAAAGATAAATAAAGATATGAGCAGAACTTAATACAACAGAAAACGTATAAAATTCAGGTGATTTAGTAAGTCCAAAGAATCTTCTTTGAAAAGATTTAAAAGACACACTTTGATTAAGGAAAACCAAAACATAAGTAAAGAATATACAGAAAGAGTCAGGAGAATGTTAGAGCAGAGAATATATGAAATGCAAGTAAATTTGAACATTTCTGTCAAGTGGACCATTTCCTAGCTCCTAAAGTTTACCAACACTGACACAAGAGGAAATCATTTATGGTCATCATGTCTGCCCTTGGCATTCTCGGAACGCCCTGGCCTCAGAATGCAGCCTCTGTAGTCCATGGTAACCTGCGGAGAGGGGGCGGGGCTGAGGGAGGTTGGAACACTGCCCTTACTGAGGGAGTGGGTGTGGCCATCTCTGCTGTCACTGAACAAAGGGCAGGGGAGCAGGGGGCCCACGGCAGGGCCCTCAGAGCCCGGCAGGCCCAGTGGAGTGTCACAAGCTTTTAGGCCCAGGCCAAAGGGCGCCTTCTTTGTCTGCACAGCTGCCCAAACTCTCACCTTTCCACTCAGGCCGCCCTCTTACTTGAAGTGTGTGTGGAACGTGTCCGCGCAGTACACCGCGCTGCACAGCTAAGCATAGGTCTGGGCATCGTAGCTTCCTGCCAGGTGACCGAAGTTCGCAGGCAGATGGGTCCCTGGGACACACGCGGAGAGGCTCCTGCCCGGGTCACAGGCCGCCCACTGCCCCTGCCCCAGATCGGGGGCCGCAAAGCAGCCCTGTCTGAGTCCCCTGCCTCTAGAGGGAGTATTGGACCAACACTTGTAGAAAACGGGGTCCTTGCGGGCCACTCATTGGAGGGACACAAATAAATCTTTGCCGACTTTCTGCTGAAACTTACGAGCGTTCACACCTAAGCCTCTTACAAGGTCAGCTGTTTAGCTAAACATGAGCTCATGATCTAAATTTACACAATAATGAAGAAAGCAGCTACAAGGGGAGACAATCAGCCAAAACCATCAATACCAGAATTAGATTCCCAAGGCCATCCATCAGATGTAGGAATAATCGGGTGCAAGGCAGAAAATATACATAAAACTGGAACTGAAACAAGGCACAAGGATGTTTTCAAAGACTGGTAGGATCTCTAAAACATTTTTCAAGGACATGTCATTGATAAAGCTAAATACTCCAAGGTTGTGTAATACAACAGATTAATCATTGAGAAGAGTGAAATTATGCTGTTTTGAAAACTATGGCAGGTCAGATTTTCTGCCTAATTATAGAAGAAGATTTCTCTAAAAAATACACATTATTTCAAAGACTTATTGGCTGTGAAATAAGTTAAGGGTATTTCAAATGGCTTGTCTGCAAAGAAAGGTGAGATGTAGGGAATCACAGAAAGTCGAGGGGAAAATAGGTCAATATATACATTGCTGTATGGTGAACTAAGCCTTAGGCCAGCAACAATGGAGAGGACCTGACCCTTAGACACGTACAAGTAAGCTGGAATCTTCAAAAGTTCAAATCTTTATAAGTAAAAAGTTTTATTAAAATGAATAACCAAGTGTTTTTATTGACATCAGAAGATAAAAACAATAAACCCTGAGAACATAGAGAAAAGATAAATAAAGATATGAGCAGAACTTAATACAACAGAAAACGTATAAAATTCAGGTGATTTAGTAAGTCCAAAGAATCTTCTTTGAAAAGATTTAGAAGACACACTTTGATTAAGGAAAACCAAAACATAAGTAAAGAATATACAGAAAGAGTCAGGAAAATGTTAGAGCAGACAATATATGAAATGCAAGTAAATTTGAACATTTCTGTAAAGTGGACCATTTCCTAGCTCCTAAAGTTTACCAACACTGACACAAGAGGAAATCATTTAAGGTCATCATGTCTGCCCTTGGCATTCTCGGAACGCCCTGGCCTCAGAATGCAGCCTCTGTAGTCCATGGTAAACTGCGGAGAGGGGGCGGGGCTGAGGGAGGTTGGAACACTGCCCTCACTGAGGGAGTGGGTGTGGGCATCTCTGCTATGACTGAACAAAGGGCAGGGGAGCAGGGGGCCCAGGGCAGGGCCCTCAGAGCCCGGCAGGCCCAGTGGAGTGTCACAAGTTTTTAGGCCCAGGCCAAAGGGCGCCTTCTTTGTCTGCACAGCTGCCCAAACTCTCACCTTTCCACTCAGGCCGCCCTCTTACTTGAAGTGTGTGGAACCTGTCCGCGCAGTACACCTCGCTGCACAGCTAAGCATAGGTCTGGGCATCGTAGCTTCCTGCCAGGTGACCGAGGCTGGCAGGCAGATGGGTCCCTGTGACACACGCGGAGAGGCTCCTGCCCGGGCCAGAGGCCGCCCACTGCCCCTGCCTCAGATCGGGGGCCGCAAAGCTGCCCTGTCTGAGTCCCCTGCCTCTAGAGGGAGTATTGGACCAACACTTGTAGAAAACGGGGTCCTTGCGGCCCACGCATTGGAGGGACACATATAAATCTTTGCCGACTTTCTGCTGAAAGTTACGAGCGTTCACACCTAAGCCTCTTACAAGGTCAGCTGTTTAGCTAAACATGAGCTCATGATCTAAATTTACACAATAATGAAGAAAGCACCTACAAGGGGAGACAATCAGCCAAAACAATCAATACCAGAATTAGATTCCCAAGGCCATCCATCAGATGTAGGAATAATCGGGTGCAAGGCAGAAAATATACATAAAACTGGAACTGAAACAAGGCACGAGGATGTTTTCAAAGACTGGTAGGATCTCTAAAACATTTTTAAAGGACATGTCATTGATAAAGCTAAATACACAAAGGTTGTGTAATACAACAGATTAATCATTGAGAAGAGTGAAATTATGCTGTTTTGAAAACTATGGCAGGTCAGATTTTCTGCCTAATTATATAAGAAGATTTCTCTAAAAAATACACATTATTTCAAAGACTTTTTGGCTGTGAAATAAGTTAAGGGTTTTTCAAATGGCTTGTCTGCAAATAAAGGTGAGATGTAGGGGATCACAGAAAGTCGAGGGGAAAATAGGTCAATATATACATTGCTATATGGTGAACTAAGCCTTAGGCTGGCAACAATGGAGAGGACCTGACCCTTAGAAACGTACAAGTAAGCTGGAATCTTCAAAAGTTCAAATCTTTATAAGTAAAAAGATTTATTAAAATGAATAACCAAGTGTTTTAATTGACATCAGAAGATGAAAACAGTAAACACTGAGAACATAGAAAAAAGTTAAATAAAGATATGAGCAGAACGTAATACAACAGAAAACATGTAAAATTCAGGTGATTTAGTAAGTCCAAAGAATCTTCTTTGAAAAGATTTAAAAGACACACTTTGATTAAGGAAAACAAAAACATAAGTAAAGAATATACAGAAAGAGTCAGGACAATGTTAGAGCAGAGAATATATGAAATGCCAGTAAATTTGAACATTTCTGTCAAGTGGACCATTTCCTAGCTCCTAAAGTTTACCAAAACTGACACAAGAGGAAATCATTTAAGGTCTTCATGTCTGCCCTTGGCATTCTCGAAATGCCCTGGCCTCAAAATGCAGCCTCTGTAGTCCATGGTAACCTGCGGAGAGGGGGCGGGGCTGAGGGAGGTTGGAACACTGCCCTCACTGAGTGAGTGGGTGTGGCCATCTCTGCTGTGACTGAACAAAGGCCAGGGGAGCAGGGGGCCCAGGGCAGGGCCCTCAGAGCCCGGCAGGCCCAGTGGAGTGTCACAAGCATTTAGGCCCACGCCAAAGGGCGCTTTCTTTGTCTGCACAGCTGCCCAAACTCTCACCTTTCCACTCAGGCCGCCCTCTTACTTGAAGTGTGTGTGGAACCTGTCTGCGCAGTACACCTCGATGCACAGCTAAGCATAGGTCTGGGCATCGTAGCTTCCTGCCAGGTGACCGAGGCTCGCAGGCAGATGGGTCCCTGGGACACACGCGGAGAGGCTCCTGCCCGGGCCAGAGGCCGCCCACTGCCCCTGCCCCAGATCGGGGGCCGCAAAGCAGCCCTGTGTGAGTCTCCTGCCTCTAGAGGGAGTATTGGAACAACACTCGTAGAAAACGGTGTCCTTGCGGGCCACTCATTGGAGGGACACAAATAAATCTTTGCCGACTTTCTGCTGAAACTTACGAGCGTTCACACCTAAGCCTCTTACAAGGTCAGCTGTTTAGCTAAACATGAGCTCATGATCTAAATTTACACAATAATGAAGAAAGCAGCTACAAGGGGAGACAATCAGCCAAAATAATCAATACCAGTATTAGATTCCCAAGGCCATCCATCAGATGTAGGAATAATCGGGTGCAAGGCAGAAAATATACATAAAACTGGAACTGAAACAAGGCACGAGGATGTTTTCAAAGACTGGTAGGATGTGTAAAACATTTTTAAAGGACATGTCATTGATAAAGCTAAATACACAAAGGTTGTGTAATACAACAGATTAATCATTGAGAAGAGTGAAATTATGCTGTTTTGAAAACTATGGCAGGTCAGATTTTCTGCCTAATTATATAAGAAGATTTCTCTAAAAAATACACATTATTTCAAAGACTTTTTGGTTGTGAAATAAGTTAAGGGTTTTTCAAATGTCTTGTCTGCAAAGAAAGGTGAGATGTAGGGGATCACAGAAAGTCGAGGGGAAAATACGTCAATATATACATTGTTATATGGTGAACTAAGCCTTAGGCCAGCAGCAATGGAGAGGACCTGACCCTTAGAAACGTACAAGTAAGCTGGAATCTTCAAAAGTTCAAATCTTTATAAGTAAAAAGATTTATTAAAATGAATAACCAAGTGTTTTAATTGACATCAGAAGATGAAAACAATAAACCCTGAGAACATAGAAAAAAGTTAAATAAAGATATGAGCAGAACTTAATACAACAGAAAACGTATAAAATTCAGGTGATTTAGTAAGTCCAAAGAATCTTCTTTGAAAAGATTTAAAAGACACACTTTGATTAAGGAAAACCAAAACATAAGTAAAGAATATACAGAAAGAGTCAGGACAATGTTAGAGCAGAGAATATATGAAATGCCAGTAAGTTTGAACATTTCTGTCAAGTGGACCATTTCCTAGCTCCTAAAGTTTACAAAACTGACACAAGAGGAAATCATTAAAGGTCTTCATGTCTGCCCTTGGCATTCTCGGAACGCCCTGGCCTCAGAATGCAGCCTCTGTAGTCCATGGTAACCTGCGGAGAGGGGGCGGGGCTGAGGGAGGTTGGAACACTGCCCTCACTGAGGGAGTGGGTGTGGCCATCTCTGCTGTGACTGAACAAAGGGCAGGGGAGCAGGGCGCCCAGGGCAGGGCCCTCAGAGCCCGGCAGGCCCAGTGGAGTGTCTCAAGCATTTAGGCCCAGGCCAAAGGGCGCTTTCTTTGTCTGCACAGCTGCCCAAACTCTCACCTTTCCACTCAGGCCGCCCTCTTACTTGAAGTGTGTGTGGAACCTGTCCGCACAGTACACCTCGCTGCACAGCTAACCATAGGTCTGGGCATCGTAACTTCCTGCCAGGTGACCGAGGCTCGCAGGCAGATGGGTCCCAGGAACACACGCGGAGAGGCTCCTGCCCGGGCCACAGGCCGCCCACTGCCCCTGCCCCAGATTGGGGGACGCAAAGCAGCCCTGTCTGAGTCCCCTGCCTCTAGAGGGAGTATTGGACCAACACTTGTAGAAAACGGGGTCCTTGCGGCCCACGCATTGGAGGGACACTTATAAATCTTTGCCGACTTTCTGCTGAAAGTTACGAGCGTTCACACCTAA
This sequence comes from Mesoplodon mirus, assembly GCF_964341445.2. Classification (NCBI taxonomy): domain Eukaryota; kingdom Metazoa; phylum Chordata; class Mammalia; order Artiodactyla; family Ziphiidae; genus Mesoplodon; species Mesoplodon mirus. Next base: position 127,308,369 of record NC_138976.1, on the reverse strand, counting down.
GCCTCTTACAAGGTCAGCTGTTTAGCTAAACATGAGCTCATGATCTAAATTTACACAATAATGAAGAAAGCATCTACAAGGGGAGACAATCAGCCAAAACCATCAATACCAGAATTAGATTCCCAAGGCCATCCATCAGATGTAGGAATAATCGGGTGCAAGGCAGAAAATATACATAAAACTGGAACTGAAACAAGGCACTAGGATGTTTTCAAAGACTGGTAGGATCTCTAAAACAATTTTAAAGGAAATGTCATTGATAAAGCTAAATACACAAAGGTTGTGTAATACAACAGATTAATCATTGAGAAGAGTGAAATTATGCTGTTTTGAAAACTATGGGAGGTCAGATTTTCTGCCTAATTATATAAGAAGATTTCTCTGAAAAATACACACTATTTCAAAGACTTTTTGGCTGTGAAATAATTTAAGGGTGTTTCAAATGGCTTGTCTGCAAAGAAAGGTGAGATGTAGGGGATCACAGAAAGTCGAGGGGAAAATAGGTCAATATATACATTGCTATATGGTGAACTAAGCCTTAGGCCGGCAACAATGGAGAGGACCTGACCCTTAGAAACGTACAAGTAAGCTGGAATCTTCAAAAGTTCAAATCTTTATAAGTAAAAAGATTTATAAAAATGAATAACCAAGTGTTTTAATTGACATCAGAAGATGAAAACAATAAACGCTGAGAACATAGAAAAAAGTTAAATAAAGATATGAGCAGAATTTAATACAACAGAAAACGTATAAAATTCAGGTGATTTAGTAAGTCCAAAGAATCTTCTTTGAAAAGATTTAAAAGACACACTTTTATTAAGGAAAACAAAAACATAAGTAAAGAGTATACAGAAAGAGTCAGGACAATGTTAGAGCAGAGAATATATGAAATGCCAGTAAGTTTGAACTTTTCTGTCAAGTGGACCATTTCCTAGCTCCTAAAGTTTACCAAAACTGACACAAGAGGAAATCATTTAAGGTCATCATGTCTGCCCTTGGCATTCTCGGAACGCCCTGGCCTCAGAATGCAGCCTCTGTAGTCCATGGTAACCTGCAGAGAGGGGGCGGGGCTGAGGGAGGTTGGAACAGTGCCCTCACTGAGGGAGTGGGTGTGGCCATCTCTGCTGTGACAGAACAAAGGGCAGGGGAGCAGGGGTCCCAGCGCAGGGACCTCAGAGCCCGGCAGGACCAGTGGAGTGTCACAAGCATTTAGGCCCAGGCCAAAGGGCGCTTTCTTTGTTTGCACAGCTGCCCAAACTCTCACCTTTCCACTCAGGCCACCCTCTTACTTGAAGTGTGTGTGGAACCTGTCCGCGCAGTACCCCTCGCTGCACAGCTAAGCATAGGTCTGGGCATCGTAGCTTCCTGCCAGGTGACCGAGGCTGACAGGCAGATGGGTACTTGGGACACACGCGGGGAGGCTCCTGCCCGGGCCTCAGGCCGCCCACTGCCCCTGCCCCAGATCGGGGGCCGCAAAGCAGCCCTGTCTGAGTCTCCTGCCTCTAGAGGGAGTATTGGACCAACACTTGTAGAAAACGGGGTCCTTGCGGGCCACTCATTGGAGGGACACAAATAAATCTTTGCCGACTTTCTGCTGAAACTTACGAGCGTTCACACCTAAGCCTCTTACAAGGTCAGCTGTTTAGCTAAACATGAGCTCATGATCTAAATTTACACAATAATGAAGAAAGCAGCTACAAGGGGAGACAATCAGCCAAAACAATCAATACCAGTATTAGATTCCCAAGGCCATCCATCAGATGTAGGAATAATCAGGTGCAAGGCAGAAAATATACATAAAACTGGAACTGATACAAGGCACAAGGATGTTTTCAAAGACTGGTAGGATGTCTAAAACATTTTTAAAGGACATGCCATTGATAAAGCTAAATACTCCAAGGTTGTGTAATACAACAGATTAATCATTGAGAAGAGTGAAATTATGCTGTTTTGAAAACTATGGCAGGTCAGATTTTCTGCCTAATTATATAAGAAGATTTCTCTAAAAAATACACATTATTTCAAAGACTTATTGGCTGTGAAATAAGTTAAGGGTTTTTCAAATGGCTTGTCTGCAAAGAAAGGTGAGATGTAGGGGATCACAGAAAGTCGAGGGGAAAATAGGTCAATATATACATTGTTATATGGTGAACTAAGCCTTAGGCCGGCAACTATGGATAGGACCTGACCCTTAGAAACGTACAAGTAAGCTGGAATCTTCAAAACTTCAAATCTTTATAAGTAAAAAGATTTATTAAAATGAATAACCAAGTGTTTTAATTGACATCAGAAGATGAAAACAATAAACCCTGAGAACTTAGAAAAAAGTTAAATAAAGTTATGAGCAGAACGTAATACATCAGAAAACGTATAAAATTCAGGTGATTTAGTAAGTCTAAAGAATCTTCTTTGAAAAGATTTAAAAGACACACTTTGATTAAGGAAAACAAAAACATAAGTAAAGAATATACAGAAAGAGTCAGGACAATGTTAGAGCAGAGAATATATGAAATGCCAGTAAGTTTAAATATTTCTGTCAGGTGGACCATTTCCTAGCTCCTAAAGTTTAGCAAAACTGACACAAGAGGAAATCATTAAAGGTCTTCATGTCTGCCCTTGGCATTCTCCGAACGCCCTGTCCACAGAATGCAGCCTCTGTAGTCCATGGTAACCTGCGGAGAGGGGGCGGGGCTGAGGGAGGTTGGAACACTGCCCTCACTGTGAGAGTGGGTGTGGCCATCTCTGCTGTGACTGAACAAAGGGCAGGGGAGCAGGGGGCCCAGGGCAGGGCCCTCAGAGCCCGGCAGGCCCAGTGGAGTGTCACAAGCATTTAGGCCCAGGCCAAAGGGCGCTTTCTTTGTCTGCACAGCTGCCCAAACTCTCACCTTTCCACTCAGGCCGCCCTCTTACTTGAAGTGTGTGTGGAACCTGACCACGCAGTACACCTCGCTGCACAGCTAACCATAGGTCTGGGCATCGTAGCTTCCTGCCAGGTGACCGAGGCTCGCAGGCAGATGTGTCCCTGGGACACACGCGGAGAGGCTCCTGCCCGGGCCACAGGCCGCCCACTGCCCCTGCCCCAGATCGTGGGCCGCAAAGCAGCCCTGTGTGAGTCTCCTGCCTCTAGAGGGAGTATTTGACCAACACTTGTAGAAAACGGTGTCCTTGCGGGCCACTCATTGGAGGGACACAAATAAATCTTTGCCGACTTTCTGCTGAAACTTACGAGCGTTCAAACCTAAGCCTCTTACAAGGTCAGCTGTTTAGCTAAACATGAGCTCATGATCTAAATTTACACAATAATGAAGAAAGCAGCTACAAGGGGAGACAATCAGCCAAAACAATCAATACCAGTATTAGATTCCCAAGGCCATCCATTAGATGTAGGAATAATCGGGTGCAAGGCACAAAATATACATAAAACTGGAACTGATACAAGGCACAAGGATGTTTTCAAGGACTGGTAGGATCTCTAAAACATTTTTAAAGGACATGTCATTGATAAAGCTAAATACACAAAGGTTGTGTAATACAACAGATTAATCATTGAGAAGAGTGAAATTGTGCTGTTTTGAAAACTATGGCAGGTCAGATTTTCTGCCTAATTATATAAGAAGATTTCTCTAAAAAATACACATTATTTCAAAGACTTTTTGGCTGTGAAATAATTTAAAGGTATTTCAAATGGCTTGTCTGCAAAGAAAGGTGAGATGTAGGGGATCACAGAAAGTCTAGGGGAAAATAGGTCAATATATACATTGCTATATGGTGAACTAAGCCTTAGGCCGGCAACAATGGAGAGGACCTGACCCTTAGAAACGTACAAGTAAGCTGGAATCTTCAAAAGTTCAAATCTTTATAAGTAAAAAGATTTATTAAAATGAATAACCAAGTGTTTTAATTGACATCAGAAGATGAAAACAATAAACCCTGAGAACATAGAAAAAAGTTAAATAAAGATATGAGCAGAACTTAATACAACAGAAAACGTATAAAATTCAGGTGATTTAGTAAGTCCAAAGAATCTTCTTTGAAAAGATTTAAAAGACACACTTTGATTAAGGAAAACAAAAACATAAGTAAAGAATATACAGAAAGAGTCAGGACAATATTACAGCAGAGAATATATGAAATGCCAGTAAGTTTGAACATTTCTGTCAAGTGGACCATTTCCTAGCTCCTAAAGTTTACCAAAACTGACACAAGAGGAAATCATTAAAGGTCTTCATGTCTGCCCTTGGCATTCTCGGAACGCCCTGGCCTCAGAATGCAGCCTCTGTAGTCCATGGTAACCTGCGGAGAGGGTCGGGGCGGAGGGAGGTTGGAACACTGCCCTCACTGAGGGAGTGGGTGTGGCCATCTCTGCTGTGACTGATCAAAGGGCAGGGGAGCAGGCGGCCCAGGGCAGGGCCCTCAGAGCCCGGCAGGCCCAGTGGAGTGTCACAAGCATTTAGGCCCAGGCCAAAGGGCGCTTTCTTTGTCTGCACAGCTGCCCAAACTCTCACCTTTCCACTCAGGCCGCCCTCTTACTTGAAGTGTGTGTGGAACCTGTACGCGCAGTACACCTCGCTGCACAGCTAACCATAGGTCTGGGCATCGTAGCTTCCTGCCAGGTGACCGAGGCTCGCAGGCAGATGGGACCCTGGGACACACGCGGAGAGGCTCCTGCCCGGGCCACAGGCCGCCCACTGCCCCTGCCCCAGATAGGTGGCCGCAAAGCACCCCTGTCTGAGTCCCCTGCCTCTAGAGGGAGTATTGGACCAACACTTGTAGAAAACGGTGTCCTTGCGGGCCACTCATTGGAGGGACACAAATAAATCTTTGCCGACTTTCTGCTGAAACTTACGAGCGTTCACACCTAAGCCTCTTACAAGGTCAGCTGTTTAGCTAAACATGAGCTCATGATCTAAATTTACACAATAATGAAGAAAGCAGCTACAAGGGGAGACAATCAGCCAAAACAATCAATACCAGTATTAGATTCCCAAGGCCATCCATTAGATGTAGGAATAATCGGGTGCAAGGCACAAAATATACATAAAACTGGAACTGATACAAGGCACAAGGATGTTTTCAAGGACTGGTAGGATCTCTAAAACATTTTTAAAGGACATGTCATTGATAAAGCTAAATACACAAAGGTTGTGTAATACAACAGATTAATCATTGAGAAGAGTGAAATTGTGCTGTTTTGAAAACTATGGCAGGTCAGATTTTCTGCCTAATTATATAAGAAGATTTCTCTAAAAAATACACATTATTTCAAAGACTTTTTGGCTGTGAAATAATTTAAAGGTATTTCAAATGGCTTGTCTGCAAAGAAAGGTGAGATGTAGGGGATCACAGAAAGTCTAGGGGAAAATAGGTCAATATATACATTGCTATATGGTGAACTAAGCCTTAGGCCGGCAACAATGGAGAGGACCTGACCCTTAGAAACGTACAAGTAAGCTGGAATCTTCAAAAGTTCAAATCTTTATAAGTAAAAAGATTTATAAAAATGAATAACCAAGTGTTTTAATTGACATCAGAAGATGAAAACAATAAACCCTGAGAACATAGAAAAAAGTTAAATAAAGATATGAGCAGAACTTAATACAACAGAAAACGTATAAAATTCAGGTGATTTAGTAAGTCCAAAGAATCTTCTTTGAAAAGATTTAAAAGACACACTTTGATTAAGGAAAACAAAAACATAAGTAAAGAATATACAGAAAGAGTCAGGACAATATTACAGCAGAGAATATATGAAATGCCAGTAAGTTTGAACATTTCTGTCAAGTGGACCATTTCCTAGCTCCTAAAGTTTACCAAAACTGACACAAGAGGAAATCATTAAAGGTCTTCATGTCTGCCCTTGGCATTCTCGGAACGCCCTGGCCTCAGAATGCAGCCTCTGTAGTCCATGGTAAACTGTGGAGAGGGGGCGGGGCTGAGGGAGGTTGGAACACTGCCCTCACTGAGGGAGTGGGTGTGGCCATCTCTGCTGTGACTGAACAAAGGGCAGGGGACCAGGGGGCCCAGGCCAGGGCCCTCAGAGCCCGGCAGGCCCAGTGGAGTGTCACAAGCATTTAGGCCCAGGCCAAAGGGCGCTTTCTTTGTCTGCACAGCTGCCCAAACTCTCACCTTTCCACTCAGGCCGCCCTCTTACTTGAAGTGTGTGTGGAACCTGTACGCGCAGTACACCTCGCTGCACAGCTAACCATAGGTCTGGGCATCGTAGCTTCCTGCCAGGTGACCGAGGCTCGCAGGCAGATGGGACCCTGGGACACACGCGGAGAGGCTCCTGCCCGGGCCACAGGCCGCCCACTGCCCCTGCCCCAGATAGGTGGCCGCAAAGCACCCCTGTCTGAGTCCCCTGCCTCTAGAGGGAGTATTGGACCAACACTTGTAGAAAACGGTGTCCTTGCGGGCCACTCATTGGAGGGACACAAATAAATCTTTGCCGACTTTCTGCTGAAACTTACGAGCGTTCACACCTAAGCCTCTTACAAGGTCAGCTGTTTAGCTAAACATGAGCTCATGATCTAAATTTACACAATAATGAAGAAAGCAGCTACAAGGGGAGACAATCAGCCAAAACAATCAATACCAGTATTAGATTCCCAAGGCCATCCATTAGATGTAGGAATAATCGGGTGCAAGGCACAAAATATACATAAAACTGGAACTGATACAAGGCACAAGGATGTTTTCAAGGACTGGTAGGATCTCTAAAACATTTTTAAAGGACATGTCATTGATAAAGCTAAATACACAAAGGTTGTGTAATACAACAGATTAATCATTGAGAAGAGTGAAATTGTGCTGTTTTGAAAACTATGGCAGGTCAGATTTTCTGCCTAATTATATAAGAAGATTTCTCTAAAAAATACACATTATTTCAAAGACTTTTTGGCTGTGAAATAATTTAAAGGTATTTCAAATGGCTTGTCTGCAAAGAAAGGTGAGATGTAGGGGATCACAGAAAGTCTAGGGGAAAATAGGTCAATATATACATTGCTATATGGTGAACTAAGCCTTAGGCCGGCAACAATGGAGAGGACCTGACCCTTAGAAACGTACAAGTAAGCTGGAATCTTCAAAAGTTCAAATCTTTATAAGTAAAAAGATTTATTAAAATGAATAACCAAGTGTTTTAATTGACATCAGAAGATGAAAACAATAAACCCTGAGAACATAGAAAAAAGTTAAATAAAGATATGAGCAGAACTTAATACAACAGAAAACGTATAAAATTCAGGTGATTTAGTAAGTCCAAAGAATCTTCTTTGAAAAGATTTAAAAGACACACTTTGATTAAGGAAAACAAAAACATAAGTAAAGAATATACAGAAAGAGTCAGGACAATATTACAGCAGAGAATATATGAAATGCCAGTAAGTTTGAACATTTCTGTCAAGTGGACCATTTCCTAGCTCCTAAAGTTTACCAAAACTGACACAAGAGGAAATCATTAAAGGTCTTCATGTCTGCCCTTGGCATTCTCGGAACGCCCTGGCCTCAGAATGCAGCCTCTGTAGTCCATGGTAACCTGCGGAGAGGGTCGGGGCGGAGGGAGGTTGGAACACTGCCCTCACTGAGGGAGTGGGTGTGGCCATCTCTGCTGTGACTGATCAAAGGGCAGGGGAGCAGGCGGCCCAGGGCAGGGCCCTCAGAGCCCGGCAGGCCCAGTGGAGTGTCACAAGCATTTAGGCCCAGGCCAAAGGGCGCTTTCTTTGTCTGCACAGCTGCCCAAACTCTCACCTTTCCACTCAGGCCGCCCTCTTACTTGAAGTGTGTGTGGAACCTGTACGCGCAGTACACCTCGCTGCACAGCTAACCATAGGTCTGGGCATCGTAGCTTCCTGCCAGGTGACCGAGGCTCGCAGGCAGATGGGACCCTGGGACACACGCGGAGAGGCTCCTGCCCGGGCCACAGGCCGCCCACTGCCCCTGCCCCAGATAGGTGGCCGCAAAGCACCCCTGTCTGAGTCCCCTGCCTCTAGAGGGAGTATTGGACCAACACTTGTAGAAAACGGTGTCCTTGCGGGCCACTCATTGGAGGGACACAAATAAATCTTTGCCGACTTTCTGCTGAAACTTACGAGCGTTCACACCTAAGCCTCTTACAAGGTCAGCTGTTTAGCTAAACATGAGCTCATGATCTAAATTTACACAATAATGAAGAAAGCAGCTACAAGGGGAGACAATCAGCCAAAACAATCAATACCAGTATTAGATTCCCAAGGCCATCCATTAGATGTAGGAATAATCGGGTGCAAGGCACAAAATATACATAAAACTGGAACTGATACAAGGCACAAGGATGTTTTCAAGGACTGGTAGGATCTCTAAAACATTTTTAAAGGACATGTCATTGATAAAGCTAAATACACAAAGGTTGTGTAATACAACAGATTAATCATTGAGAAGAGTGAAATTGTGCTGTTTTGAAAACTATGGCAGGTCAGATTTTCTGCCTAATTATATAAGAAGATTTCTCTAAAAAATACACATTATTTCAAAGACTTTTTGGCTGTGAAATAATTTAAAGGTATTTCAAATGGCTTGTCTGCAAAGAAAGGTGAGATGTAGGGGATCACAGAAAGTCTAGGGGAAAATAGGTCAATATATACATTGCTATATGGTGAACTAAGCCTTAGGCCGGCAACAATGGAGAGGACCTGACCCTTAGAAACGTACAAGTAAGCTGGAATCTTCAAAAGTTCAAATCTTTATAAGTAAAAAGATTTATTAAAATGAATAACCAAGTGTTTTAATTGACATCAGAAGATGAAAACAATAAACCCTGAGAACATAGAAAAAAGTTAAATAAAGATATGAGCAGAACTTAATACAACAGAAAACGTATAAAATTCAGGTGATTTAGTAAGTCCAAAGAATCTTCTTTGAAAAGATTTAAAAGACACACTTTGATTAAGGAAAACAAAAACATAAGTAAAGAATATACAGAAAGAGTCAGGACAATATTACAGCAGAGAATATATGAAATGCCAGTAAGTTTGAACATTTCTGTCAAGTGGACCATTTCCTAGCTCCTAAAGTTTACCAAAACTGACACAAGAGGAAATCATTAAAGGTCTTCATGTCTGCCCTTGGCATTCTCGGAACGCCCTGGCCTCAGAATGCAGCCTCTGTAGTCCATGGTAAACTGTGGAGAGGGGGCGGGGCTGAGGGAGGTTGGAACACTGCCCTCACTGAGGGAGTGGGTGTGGCCATCTCTGCTGTGACTGAACAAAGGGCAGGGGACCAGGGGGCCCAGGCCAGGGCCCTCAGAGCCCGGCAGGCCCAGTGGAGTGTCACAAGCATTTAGGCCCAGGCCAAAGGGCGCTTTCTTTGTCTGCACAGCTGCCCAAACTCTCACCTTTCCACTCAGGCCGCCCTCTTACTTGAAGTGTGTGGAACCTGTCCGCGCAGTACACCTCGCTGCACAGCTAAGCATAGGTCTGGGCATCGTAGCTTCCTGCCAGGTGACCGAGGCTGGCAGGCAGATGGGTCCCTGTGACACACGCGGAGAGGCTCCTGCCCGGGCCAGAGGCCGCCCACTGCCCCTGCCTCAGATCGGGGGCCGCAAAGCTGCCCTGTCTGAGTCCCCTGCCTCTAGAGGGAGTATTGGACCAACACTTGTAGAAAACGGGGTCCTTGCGGCCCACGCATTGGAGGGACACAAATAAATCTTTGCCGACTTTCTGCTGAAAGTTACGAGCGTTCACACCTAAGCCTCTTACAAGGTCAGCTGTTTAGCTAAACATGAGCTCATGATCTAAATTTACACAATAATGAAGAAAGCACCTACAAGGGGAGACAATCAGCCAAAACAATCAATACCAGAATTAGATTCCCACGGCCATCCATCAGATGTAGGAATAATCGGGTGCAAGGCAGAAAATATACATAAAACTGGAACTGAAACAAGGCACGAGGATGTTTTCAAAGACTGGTAGGATCTCTAAAACATTTTTAAAGGACATGTCATTGATAAAGCTAAATACACAAAGGTTGTGTAATACAACAGATTAATCATTGAGAAGAGTGAAATTATGCTGTTTTGAAAACTATGGCAGGTCAGATTTTCTGCCTAATTATATAAGAAGATTTCTCTAAAAAATACACATTATTTCAAAGACTTTTTGGCTGTGAAATAAGTTAAGGGTTTTTCAAATGGCTTGTCTGCAAATAAAGGTGAGATGTAGGGGATCACAGAAAGTCGAGGGGAAAATAGGTCAATATATACATTGCTATATGGTGAACTAAGCCTTAGGCTGGCAACAATGGAGAGGACCTGACCCTTAGAAACGTACAAGTAAGCTGGAATCTTCAAAAGTTCAAATCTTTATAAGTAAAAAGATTTATTAAATGAATAACCAAGTGTTTTAATTGACATCAGAAGATGAAAACAGTAAACACTGAGAACATAGAAAAAAGTTAAATAAAGATATGAGCAGAACGTAATACAACAGAAAACATGTAAAATTCAGGTGATTTAGTAAGTCCAAAGAATCTTCTTTGAAAAGATTTAAAAGACACACTTTGATTAAGGAAAACAAAAACATAAGTAAAGAATATACAGAAAGAGTCAGGACAATGTTAGAGCAGAGAATATATGAAATGCCAGTAAATTTGAACATTTCTGTCAAGTGGACCATTTCCTAGCTCCTAAAGTTTACCAAAACTGACACAAGAGGAAATCATTTAAGGTCTTCATGTCTGCCCTTGGCATTCTCGGAATGCCCTGGCCTCAAAATGCAGCCTCTGTAGTCCATGGTAACCTGCGGAGAGGGGGCGGGGCTGAGGGAGGTTGGAACACTGCCCTCACTGAGTGAGTGGGTGTGGCCATCTCTGCTGTGACTGAACAAAGGGCAGGGGAGCAGGGGGCCCAGGGCAGGGCCCTCAGAGCCCGGCAGGCCCAGTGGAGTGTCACAAGCATTTAGGCCCAGGCCAAAGGGCGCTTTCTTTGTCTGCACAGCTGCCCAAACTCTCACCTTTCCACTCAGGCCGCCCTCTTACTTGAAGTGTGTGTGGAACCTGTCTGCGCAGTACACCTCGATGCACAGCTAAGCATAGGTCTGGGCATCGTAGCTTCCTGCCAGGTGACCGAGGCTCGCAGGCAGATGGGTCCCTGGGACACACGCGGAGAGGCTCCTGCCCGGGCCAGAGGCCGCCCACTGCCCCTGCCCCAGATCGGGGGCCGCAAAGCAGCCCTGTGTGAGTCTCCTGCCTCTAGAGGGAGTATTGGAACAACACTCGTAGAAAACGGTGTCCTTGCGGGCCACTCATTGGAGGGACACAAATAAATCTTTGCCGACTTTCTGCTGAAACTTACGAGCGTTCACACCTAAGCCTCTTACAAGGTCAGCTGTTTAGCTAAACATGAGCTCATGATCTAAATTTACACAATAATGAAGAAAGCAGCTACAAGGGGAGACAATCAGCCAAAATAATCAATACCAGTATTAGATTCCCAAGGCCATCCATCAGATGTAGGAATAATCGGGTGCAAGGCAGAAAATATACATAAAACTGGAACTGAAACAAGGCACGAGGATGTTTTCAAAGACTGGTAGGATCTGTAAAACATTTTTAAAGGACATGTCATTGATAAAGCTAAATACACAAAGGTTGTGTAATACAACAGATTAATCATTGAGAAGAGTGAAATTATGCTGTTTTGAAAACTATGGCAGGTCAGATTTTCTGCCTAATTATATAAGAAGATTTCTCTAAAAAATAAACATTATTTCAAAGACTTTTTGGCTGTGAAATAAGTTAAGGGTTTTTCAAATGTCTTGTCTGCAAAGAAAGGTGAGATGTAGGGGATCACAGAAAGTCGAGGGGAAAATACGTCAATATATACATTGTTATATGGTGAACTAAGCCTTAGGCCAGCAGCAATGGAGAGGACCTGACCCTTAGAAACGTACAAGTAAGCTGGAATCTTCAAAAGTTCAAATCTTTATAAGTAAAAAGATTTATTAAAATGAATAACCAAGTGTTTTAATTGACATCAGAAGATGAAAACAATAAACCCTGAGAACATAGAAAAAAGTTAAATAAAGATATGAGCAGAACTTAATACAACAGAAAACGTATAAAATTCAGGTGATTTAGTAAGTCCAAAGAATCTTCTTTGAAAAGATTTAAAAGACACACTTTGATTAAGGAAAACAAAAACATAAGTAAAGAATATACAGAAAGAGTCAGGACAATGTTAGAGCAGAGAATATATGAAATGCCAGTAAGTTTGAACATTTCTGTCAAGTGGACCATTTCCTAGCTCCTAAAGTTTACAAAACTGACACAAGAGGAAATCATTAAAGGTCTTCATGTCTGCCCTTGGCATTCTCGGAACGCCCTGGCCTCAGAATGCAGCCTCTGTAGTCCATGGTAACCTGCGGAGAGGGGGCGGGGCTGAGGGAGGTTGGAACACTGCCCTCACTGAGGGAGTGGGTGTGGCCATCTCTGCTGTGACTGAACAAAGGGCAGGGGAGCAGGGCGCCCAGGGCAGGGCCCTCAGAGCCCGGCAGGCCCAGTGGAGTGTCACAAGCATTTAGGCCCAGGCCAAAGGGCGCTTTCTTTGTCTGCACAGCTGCCCAAACTCTCACCTTTCCACTCAGGCCGCCCTCTTACTTGAAGTGTGTGTGGAACCTGTCCGCACAGTACACCTCGCTGCACAGCTAACCATAGGTCTGGGCATCGTAACTTCCTGCCAGGTGACCGAGGCTCGCAGGCAGATGGGTCCCAGGAACACACGCGGAGAGGCTCCTGCCCGGGCCACAGGCCGCCCACTGCCCCTGCCCCAGATTGGGGGACGCAAAGCAGCCCTGTCTGAGTCCCCTGCCTCTAGAGGGAGTATTGGACCAACACTTGTAGAAAACGGGGTCCTTGCGGCCCACGCATTGGAGGGACACATATAAATCTTTGCCGACTTTCTGCTGAAAGTTACGAGCGTTCACACCTAAGCCTCTTACAAGGTCAGCTGTTTAGCTAAACATGAGCTCATGATCTAAATTTACACAATAATGAAGAAAGCACCTACAAGGGGAGACAATCAGCCAAAATAATCAATACCAGAATTAGATTCCCAAGGCCATCCATCAGATGTAGGAATAATCGGGTGCAAGGCAGAAAATATACATAAAACTGGAACTGAAACAAGGCACGAGGATGTTTTCAAAGACTGGTAGGATCTCTAAAACAATTTTAAAGGAAATGTCATTGATAAAGCTAAATACACAAAGGTTGTGTAATACAACAGATTAATCATTGAGAAGAGTGAAATTATGCTGTTTTGAAAACTATGGCAGGTCAGATTTTCTGCCTAATTATATAAGAAGATTTCTCTGAAAAATACACACTATTTCAAAGACTTTTTGGCTGTGAAATAATTTAAGGGTGTTTCAAATGGCTTGTCTGCAAAGAAAGGTGAGATGTAGGGGATCACAGAAAGTCGAGGGGAAAATAGGTCAATATATACATTGCTATATGGTGAACTAAGCCTTAGGCCGGCAACAATGGAGAGGACCTGACCCTTAGAAACGTACAAGTAAGCTGGAATCTTCAAAAGTTCAAATCTTTATAAGTAAAAAGATTTATAAAAATGAATAACCAAGTGTTTTAATTGACATCAGAAGATGAAATCAATAAACGCTGAGAACATAGAAAAAAGTTAAATAAAGATATGAGCAGAATTTAATACAACAGAAAACGTATAAAATTCAGGTGATTTAGTAAGTCCAAAGAATCTTCTTTGAAAAGATTTAAAAGACACACTTTTATTAAGGAAAACAAAAACATAAGTAAAGAGTATACAGAAAGAGTCAGGACAATGTTAGAGCAGAGAATATATGAAATGCCAGTAAGTTTGAACTTTTCTGTTAAGTGGACCATTTCCTAGCTCCTAAAGTTTACCAAAACTGACACAAGAGGAAATCATTTAAGGTCATCATGTCTGCCCTTGGCATTCTCGGAACGCCCTGGCCTCAGAATGCAGCCTCTGTAGTCCATGGTAACCTGCAGAGAGGGGGCGGGGCTGAGGGAGGTTGGAACAGTGCCCTCACTGAGGGAGTGGGTGTGGCCATCTCTGCTGTGACAGAACAAAGGGCAGGGGAGCAGGGGTCCCAGCGCAGGGACCTCAGAGCCCGGCAGGACCAGTGGAGTGTCACAAGCATTTAGGCCCAGGCCAAAGGGCGCTTTCTTTGTTTGCACAGCTGCCCAAACTCTCACCTTTCCACTCAGGCCACCCTCTTACTTGAAGTGTGTGTGGAACCTGTCCGCGCAGTACCCCTCGCTGCACAGCTAAGCATAGGTCTGGGCATCGTAGCTTCCTGCCAGGTGACCGAGGCTGACAGGCAGATGGGTACTTGGGACACACGCGGGGAGGCTCCTGCCCGGGCCTCAGGCCGCCCACTGCCCCTGCCCCAGATCGGGGGCCGCAAAGCAGCCCTGTCTGAGTCTCCTGCCTCTAGAGGGAGTATTGGACCAACACTTGTAGAAAACGGGGTCCTTGCGGGCCACTCATTGGAGGGACACAAATAAATCTTTGCCGACTTTCTGCTGAAACTTACAAGCGTTCACACCTAAGCCTCTTACAAGGTCAGCTGTTTAGCTAAACATGAGCTCATGATCTAAATTTACACAATAATGAAGAAAGCAGCTACAAGGGGAGACAATCAGCCAAAACAATCAATACCAGTATTAGATTCCCAAGGCCATCCATCAGATGTAGGAATAATCAGGTGCAAGGCAGAAAATATACATAAAACTGGAACTGATACAAGGCACAAGGATGTTTTCAAAGACTGGTAGGATCTCTAAAACATTTTTAAAGGACATGTGATTGATAAAGCTAAATACACAAATGTTGTGTAATACAACAGATTAATCATTGAGAAGAGTGAAATTATGCTGTTTTGAAAACTATGGCAGGTCAGATTTTCTGCCTAATTATATAAGAAGATTTCTCTAAAAATTACACATTATTTCAAAGACTTAATGGCTGTGAAATAAGTTAAGGGTTTTTCAAATGGCTTGTCTGCAAAGAAAGGTGAGATGTAGGGGATCACAGAAAGCCGAGGGGAAAATA
Organism: Mesoplodon mirus; assembly: GCF_964341445.2. NCBI lineage: Eukaryota > Metazoa > Chordata > Mammalia > Artiodactyla > Ziphiidae > Mesoplodon > Mesoplodon mirus. The sequence goes on along the minus strand of NC_138976.1, from coordinate 127,293,284 downwards.
GGTCAATATATACATTGCTATATGGTGAACTAAGCCTTAGGCCGGCAATAATGGAGAGGACCTGACCCTTAGAAACGTACAAGTAAGCTGGAATCTTCAAAAGTTCAAATCTTTATAAGTAAAAAGATTTATTAAAATGAATAACCAAGTGTTTTAATTGACATCAGAAGATGAAATCAATAAACCCTGAGAACATAGAAAAAAGTTAAATAAAGTTATGAGCAGAACTTAATACAACAGAAAACGTATAAAATTCAGGTGATTTAGTAAGTCCAAAGAATCTTCTTTGAAAAGATTTAAAAGACACACTTTGATTAAGGAAAACAAAAACATAAGTAAAGAATATACAGAAAGAGTCAGGACAATGTTAGAGCAGAGAATATATGAAATGCCAGTAAATTTGAACATTTCTGTCAAGTGGACCATTTCCTAGCTCCTAAAGTTTACCAAAACTGACACAAGAGGAAATCATTTAAGGTCTTCATGTCTGCCCTTGGCATTCTCGGAACGCCCTGGCCTCAGAATGCAGCCTCATTAGTCCATGGTTACCTGCAGAGAGGGGGCGGGGCAGAGGGAGGTTGGAACACTACCCTCACTGAGGGAGTGGGTGTGGCCATCTCTGCTGTGACTGAACAAAGGGCAGGGGAGCAGGGGGCCCAGGGCAGGGCCCTCAGAGCCCGGCAGGCCCAGTGGAGTGTCACAAGCATTTAGGCCCAGTCCAAAGGGCGCATTCTTTGTCTGCATAGCTGCACAAACACTCACCTTTCCACTAAGGCCGCCCTCTGACTTGAAGTGTGTGTGGAACCTGTCCGCGCAGTACACCACGCTGCACAGCTAAGCATAGGTCTGGGCATCGTAGCTTCCTGCCAGGTGACCGAGGTTCTCAGGCAGATGGGTCCCAGGAACACACGCGGAGAGGCTCCTGCCCGGGCCACAGGCCGCCCACTGTCCCTGCCACAGATCGGGGGGCGCAAAGCAGCCCTGTCTGAGTCCCCTGCCTCTAGAGGGAGTATTGGCCAACACTTGTAGAAAACGGTGTCCTTGCGGGCCACTCATTGGAGGAACACAAATAAATCTTTGCCGACTTTCTGCTGAAACTTACGAGCGTTCACACCTAAGCCTCTTACAAGGTCAGCTGTTTAGCTAAACATGAGCTCATGATCTAAATTTACACAATAATGAAGAAAGCAGCTACAAGGGGAGACAATCAGCCAAAACAATCAATACCAGAATTAGATTCCCAAGGCCATCCATCAGATGTAGGAATAATCGGGTGCAAGGCAGAAAATATACATAAAACTGGAACTGAAACAAGGCACAAGGATGTTTTCAAAGACTGGTAGGATCTCTAAAACATTTTTAAAGGACATGTCATTCATAAAGCTAAATACTCAAAGGTTGTGTAATACAACAGATTAATCATTGAGAAGAGTGAAATTATGCTGTTTTGAAAACTATGGCAGGTCAGATTTTCTGCCTAATTATATAAGAAGATTTCTCTAAAAAATACACATTATTTCAAAGGCTTATTGAATGTGAAATAAGTTAAGGGTATTTCAAATGGCTTGTCTGCAAATAAAGGTGAGATGTAGGGAATCACAGAAAGTCGAGGGGAAAATAGGTGAATATATTCATTGCTATATGGTGAACTAAGACATAGGCCGGCAACAATGGAGACGACCTGACCCTTAGAAACGTACAAGTAAGCTGGAATCTTCAAAAGTTCAAATCTTTATAAGTAAAAAGATTTATTAAAATGAATAACCAAGTGTTTTAGTTGACATCAGAAGATGAAAACAATAAACCTGGAGAACATAGAAAAAAGATAAATAAAGATATGAGCAGAACTTAATACAACAGAAAACGTATGAAATTCAGGTGATTTAGTAAGTCCAAAGAATCTTCTTTGAAAAGATTTAAAAGACACACTTTGATTAAGGAAAACAAAAACATAAGTAAAGAATATACAGAAAGAGTCAGGACAATGTTAGAGCAGAGAATATATGAAATGCCACTAAATTTGAACATTTCTCTAAAGTGGACCATTTCCTAGCTCCTAAAGTTTACCAAATCTTTCACAAGAGGAAATCATTTAAGGTCATCATGTCTGCCCTTGGCATTCCAGGAACACCCTGGCCTCAGAATGCAGGTTCTGTAGTCCATGGTAACCTGCGGAGAGAGGGCGGGGCTGAGGAAGGTTGGAACACTGCCCTCACTGAGGGAGTTGGTGTGGCCATCTCTGCTGTGACTGAACAAATGGCAGGGGAGCAGGGGGCCGAGGGTAGGGCCCTCAGACCCTGGCAGGCCCAGTGGAGTGTCACAAGCATTTAGACCCAGGCCAAAGGGCACTTTCTTTGTCTGCACAGCTCCCCAAAATCTAACCTTTCCACTCAGGCCGCCCTCTTACTTGAAGTGTGTGTGGAACCTGTCCGTGCAGTACACCTCGCTGCACAGCTAACCATAGGTCTGGGCATCGTAGCTTCCTACCAGGTGACCGAGGCTCGCAGGCAGATGGGTCCCTGGGACACACGCGGAGAGGCTCCTGCCCGGGCCACTGGACGCCCACAGCCCCTGCCCCAGATCGGGGGCCGCAAAGCAGCCCTGTCTGATTCCCCTGCCTCTAGAGGGAGTATTGGACCAACACTTGTAAAAAACGGGGTCCTTGTGGGCCACTCATTGGAGGGACACAAATAAATCTTTGCCGACTTTCTGCTGAAACTTACGAGCGTTCACACCTAAGCCTCTTACAAGGTCAGCTGTTTAGCTAAACATGAGCTCATGATCTAAATTTACACAATAATGAAGAAAGCAGCTACAAGGGGAGACAATCAGCCAAAACAATCGAAACCAGAATTAGATTCCCAAGGCCATCCATCAGATGTAGGAATAATCGGGTGCAAGGCAGAAAATATACATAAAACTGGAACTGAAACAAGGCACAAGGATGTTTTCAAAGACTGGTAGGATCTCTAAAACATTTTCAAAGGACATGTCATTGCTAAAGCTAAATAGTCAAAGGTTGTGTAATACAACAAATTAATCATTGAGAAGAGTGAAATTATGCTGTTTTGAAAACTATGGCAGGTCAGATTTTCTGCCTAATTATATAAGAAGATTTCTCTAAAAAATACACATTATTTCAAAGACTTATTGGCTGTGAAATAAGTTAAGGGTATTTCAAATGGCTTGTCTGCAAAGAAAGGTGAGATGTAGGGAATCACAGAAAGTCGAGGGGAAAATAGGTCAATATATACATTGCTGTATGGTGAACTAAGCCTTAGGCCAGCAACAATGGAGAGGACCTGACCCTTAGACACGAACAAGTAAGCTGGACTCTTCAAAAGTTCAAATCTTTATAAGTAAAAAGATTTATTAAAATGAATAACCAAGTGTTTTAATTGACATCAGAAGATGAAAACAATAAACCCTGAGAACATAGAGAAAAGATAAATAAAGATATGAGCAGAACTTAATACAACAGAAAACGAATAAAATTCAGGTGATTTAGTAAGTCCAAAGAATCTTCTTTGAAAAGAATTAAAAGACACACTTTGATTAAGGAAAACCAAAATATAAGTAAAGAATATACAGAAAGAGTCAGGACAATGTTAGAGCAGAGAATATATGAAATGCCAGTAAATTTGAACATTTCTGTAAAGTGGACCATTTCCTAGCTCCTAAAGTTTACCAACACTGACACAAGAGGTAATCATTTAAGGTCATCATGTCTGCTCTTGGCATTCTCGGAACGCCCTGGCCTCAGAATGCAGCCTCTGTAGTCCATGGTAACCTGCGGAGAGGGGGCGGGGCTGAGGGAGGGTGGAACACTGCCCTCACTGAGGGAGTGGGTGTGGCCATCTCTGCTGTGACTGAACAAAGGGCAGGGGAGCAGGGGGCCCAGGGCAGGGCCCTCAGAGCCCGGCAGGCCCAGTGGAGTGTCACAAGCTTTTAGGCCCAGGCCAAAGGGCGCCTTCTTTGTCTGCACAGCTGCCCAAACTATCACCTTTCTACTCAGGCCGCCCTCTTACTTGAAGTGTGTGTGGAACGTGTCCGCACACTACACCGCGCTGCACAGCTAAGCATAGGTCTGGGCATCGTACCTTCCTGCCAGGAGCCCGAGGTTCGCAGGCAGATGGGTCCCTGGGACACACACGTAGAGGCTCCTGCCCCGGCCACTGGCCACCCACTGCCCCTGCCCCAGATCGGGGGCCGCAAAGCAGCCCTGACTGAGTCCCCTGCCTCTAGAGGGAATATTGGACCAACACTTGTAGAAAACGGGGTCCTTGCGGGCCACTCATTGGAAGGACACAAATAAATCTTTGCCTACTTTCTGCTGAAACTTACGAGCGTTTACACCTAAGCCTCTTACAAGGTCAGCTGTTTAGCTAAACATGAGCTCATGATCTAAATTTACACAATAATGAAGAAAGCAGCTACAAGGGGAGACAATCAGCCAAAACAATCAATACCAGAATTAGATTCCCAAGGCCATCCATCAGATGTAGGAATAATCGGGTGCAAGGCAGAAAATATACATAAAACTGGAACTGAAACAAGGCACAAGGATGTTTTCAAAGACTGGTAGGATCTCTAAAACATTTGTAAAGGACATGTCATTGATAAAGCTAAATACTCAGAGGTTGTGTAATACAACAGATTACTCATTGAGAAGAGTGAAATTATGCAGTTTTGAAAACTATGGCAGGTCAGATTTTCTGCCTAATTATATAAGAAGATTTCTCTAAAAAATACACATTATTTCAAAGACTTATTTGCTGTGAAATAAGTTAAGGGTATTTCAAATGTCTTGTCTGCAAAGAAAGGTGAGATGTAGGGAATCACAGAAAGGCGAGGGGAAAATAGGTCAATATATACATTGCTATATGGTGAACTAAGCCTTAGGCCAGCAACAATGGAGAGGACCTGACCCTTAGAAACGTACAAGTAAGCTGGAATCTTCAAAAGTTCAAATCTTTATAAGTAAAAAGATTTATTAAAATGAATAACCAAGTGTTTTAATTGACATCAGAAGATGAAAACAATAAACCCTGAGAACATAGAAAAAAGATAAATAAAGATATGAGCAGAACTTAATACAACAGAAAACGTGTAAAATTGAGGTGATTTAGTAAGTCCAAAGAATCTTCTTTGAAAAGATTTAAAAGACACACTTTGATTAAGGAAAACCAAAACATAAGTAAAGAATATACAGAAAGAGTCAGGACAATGTTAGAGCAGAGAATATATGAAATGCCAGTAAATTTGAACATTTCTGTAAAGTGGACCATTTCCTAGCTCCTAAAGTTTACCAACACTTTCACAAGAGGAAATCATTTAAGGTCATCATGTCTGCCCTTGGCATTCCCGGAACACCCTGGCCTCAGAATGCAGGTTCTGTAGTCCACGGTAAACTGCGGAGAGAGGGCGGGGCTGAGGGAGGTTGGAACACTGACCTCACTGAGGGAGTGGGTGTGGCCATCTCTGCTGTGACTGAACAAATGGCAGGGGAGCAGGGGGCCGAGGGCAGGGCCCTCAGACCCTGGCAGGCCCAGTGGAGTGTCACAAGCATTTAGACCCAGGCCAAAGGGCACTTTCTTTGTCTGCACAGCTCCCCAAAGTCTAACCTTTCCTCTCAGGCCGCCCTCTTACTTGAAGTGTGTGTGGAACCTGTCCTTGCAGTACACCTCTTTGCACAGCTAACCATAGGTCTGGGCATCGTAGCTTCCTGCCAGGAGACCGAGGTTCGCAGGCAGATGGGTCCCTAGGACACACGCGTAGAGGCTCCTGCCCGGTCCACAGGCTGCCCACTGCCCCTGCCCCAGATCGTGGGCCGCAAAGCAGCCCTGTCTGAGTCCCCTGCCTCTAGAGGGAGTATTGGACCAACACTTGTAGAAAACGGGGTCCTTGCGGGCCACTCATTGGAGGGACACAAATAAATCTTTGACGACTTTCTGCTGAAACTTACGAGCGTTTACACCTAATCCTCTTACAAGGTCAGCTGTTTAGCTAAACATGAGCTCATGATCTAAATTTACACAATAATGAAAAAAGCAGCTACAAGGGGAGACAATCAGCCAAAACAATCAATACCAGAATTAGATTCCCAAGGCCATCCATCAGATGTAGGAATAATCGGGTGCAAGGCAGAAAAGATACATAAAACTGGAACTGAAACAAGGCACAAGGATGTTTTCAAAACTGTTAGGATCTCTAAAACATTTTCAAAGGACATGTCATTGATAAAGCTAAATAGTCAAAGGTTGTGTAATACAACAGATTAATCATTGAGAAGAGTGAAATTATGCTGTTTTGAAAACTATGGCAGGTGAGATTTTCTCCCTAATTATATAAGAAGATTTCTCTAAAAAATACACATTATTTCAAAGCCTTATTGGCTGTGAAATAAGTTAAGGGTATTTCAAATGGCTTGTCTGCAAAGAAAGGTGAGATGTAGGGAATCACAGGAAGTCGAGGGGAAAATAGGTCAATATATACATTGCTATATGGTGAACTAAGCCTTAGGCCAGCAACAATGGAGAGGACCTGACCCTTAGAAACGTACAAGTAAGCTGGAATCTTCAAAAGTTCAAATCTTTATAAGTAAAAAGATGTATTAAAATGAATAACCAAGTGTTTTAATTGACATCAGAAGATGAAAACCATAAACCCTGAGAAAATAGAAAAAAGTTAAATAAAGATATCAGCAGAAATTAATACAACAGAAAACGTATAAAATTCAGGTGATTTAGTAAGTCCAAAGAATCTTCTTTGAAAAGATTTAAAAGACACACTTTGATTAATGAAAGCAAAAACATAAGTAAAGAATATACAGAAAGAGTCAGGACAATGTTAGAGCAGAGAATATATGAAATGCCAGTAAATTTGAACATTTCTGTAAAGTGGACCATTTCCTAGCACCTAAAGTTTACCAACACTTTCACAAGAGGAAATCATTTAAGGTCATCATGTCTGCCCTTGGCATTCTCGGAACGCCCTGGCCTCAGAATGCAGCCTCTGTAGTCCATGGTAACCTGCGGAGAGGGGGCGGGGCTGAGGGAGGTTGGAACACTGCCCTCACTGAGGGAGTGGTTGTGGCCATCTCTGCTGTGACTGAACAAAGGGCAGGGGAGCAGGGGGCCCAGGGCAGGGTCCTCATAGCCCGGCAGGCCCAGTGGAGTGTCACAAGCATTTAGGCCCAGGCCAAAGGGCGCCTTCTTTGTCTGCACAGCTGCCCAAACTCTCACCTTTCCACTCAGGCCGCCCTCTTACTTGAAGTGTGTGTGGAATATGTCCGCGCAGTACGCCTCGCTGCACAGCTAAGAATAGGTCTGGGCATCGTAGCTTCCTGCCAGGTGACCCAGGTTCGCAGGCAGATGGGTCCCTGGTACACAAGCGGAGAGGCTCCTGCCCGTGCCACAGGCCGCCCACTGCCCCAGCCCCAGATTGGTGGCCGCAAAGCAGCCCTGTCTGAGTCCCCTGACTCTAGAGGGAGTATTGGACCAACACTTGTAGAAAATGGGGTCCTTGCGGGCCACTCATTGGAGGGACACAAATAAATCTTTGCCGACTTTCTGCTGAAACTTACGAGCGTTTACACCTAAGCCTCTTACAAGGTCAGCTGATTAGCTAAACATGAGCTCATGATCTAAATTCACACAATAATGAAGAAAGCAGCTACAAGGGGAGACAATCAGCCAAAACAATCGAAACCAGAATTAGATTCCCAAGGCCATCCATCAGATGTAGGAATAATCGGGTGCAAGGCAGAAAATATACATAAAACTGGAACTGAAACAAGGCACAAGGATGTTTTCAAAGACTGGTAGGATCTCTAAAACATTTTCAGAGACATGTCATTGATAAAGCTAAATACTCAGAGGTTGTGTAATACAACAGATTAATCATTGAGAAGAGTGAAATTATGCTGTTTTGAAAACTATGGCAGGTCAGATTTTCTGCCTAATTATATAAGAAGATTTCTCTAAAAAATACACATTATTTCAAAGCCTTATTGGCTGTGAAATAAGTTAAGGGTATTTCAAATGGCTTGTCTGCAAAGAAAGGTGAGATGTAGGGAATCACAGAAAGTCGAGGGGAAAATAGGTCAATATATACGTTGCTATATGGTGAACTAAGCGTTAGGCCAGCAACAATGGAGAGGACCTGACCCTTAGAAACGTACAAGTAAGCTGGAATCTTCAAAAGTTCAAATCTTTATAAGTAAAAAGATTTATTAAAATGAATAACCAAGTGTTTTAATTGACATCAGAAGATGAAAACAATAAACCCTGAGAACATAGAAAAAATATAAATAAAGATATGAGCAGAACTTAACACAACAGAAAACGTATAAAATTGAGGTGATTTAGTAAGTCCAAAGAATCTTCTTTGAAAAGATTTAAAAGACACACTTTGATTAAGGAAAACAAAAACATAAGTAAAGAATATACAGAAAGATTCAGGACAATGTTAGAGCAGAGAATATATGAAATGCCAGTAAATCTGAACATTTCTGTCAAGTGGACCATTTCCTAGCTCCTAAAGTTTACCAACACTTTCACAAGAGGAAATCATTTAAGGTCATCATGTCTGCCCTTGGCATTCTCGGAACGCCCTGGCCTCAGAATGCAGCCTCTGTAGTCCATGGTAACCTGTGGAGACGGGGCGGGGCTGAGGGAGTTTGGAACACTGCCCTCACTGAGGGAGTGGGTGTGGCCATCTCTGCTGTGACTTAACAAAGGGAAGGGGAGCAGTGGGCCAAGGGCAGGGTCATCAGAGCCCGGCAGGCCCAGTGCAGTGTCACAAGCATTTAGGCCCAGGCCAAAGGGCACTTTCTTTTTCTGCACAGATGCCCAAACTCTCACCTATCCACTCAGGCCGCCCTCTTACTTTAAGTGTGTGTGGAACCTGTCCGCGCAGTACACCTCGCTGTACAGCTAAGCATAGGTCTGGGCATCGTAGCTTCCTGCCATGTGACCGAGGTTTGCAGTCAGATGGGTCCATGGGACACAGGCGGAGAGGGTCCTGCCCGGGCCACAGGCCGCCCACTGCCCCTGCCCCAGATCGGGGGCCACAAAGCAGCCCTGTCTGAGTCCCCTGCCTCTAGAGGGAATATTGGACCAACACTTGTAGAAAACGGGGTCCTTGCGGGCCACTCATTGGAGGGACACAAATAAATCTTTGCCGACTTTCTGCTGAAACTTACGAGCGTTTACACCTAAGCCTCTTACAAGGTCAGCTGTTTAGCTAAACATGAGCTCATGATCTAAATTTACACAATAATGAAGAAAGCAGCTACAAGCTGAGACAATCAGCCAAAACAATCAACACCAGAATTAGATTCCCAAGGCCATCCATGAGATGTAGGAATAATCGGGTGCAAGGCAGAAAATATACATAAAACTGAAACTGAAACAAGGCACGAGGATGTTTTCAAAGACTGATATGATCTCTAAAACATTTTTAAAGGACATGTCATTGATAAAGCTAAATTGTCAAAGGTTGTGTAGTACAACAGATTAATCATTGAGAAGAGTGAAATTATGCTGTTTTGAAAACTATGGCATGTCAGATTTTCTGCCTAATTATATAAGAAGATTTCTCTAAAAAATACACATTATTTCAACGACTTATTGGCTGTGAAATAAGTTAAGGGTATTTCAAATGGCTTGTCTGCAAAGAAAGGTGAGATGTAGGGAATCACAGAAAGTCGAGGGGAAAATAGGTCAATATATACATTGCTATATGGTGAACTAAGCCTTAGGCCAGCAACAATGGAGAGGATCTGACCCTTAGAAACGTACAAGTAAGCTGGAATCTTCAAAAGTTCAAATCTTTATAAGTAAAAAGATTTATTAAAATGAATAACCAAGTGTTTTAATTGACATCAGAAGATGAAAACAATAAACCCTGAGAACATAGAGAAAAGATAAAAAAAGATATGAGCAGAACTTAATACAACAGAAAACGTATAAAATTCAGGTGATTTAGTAAGTCCAAAGAATCTTCTTTGAAAAGATTTAAAAGACACACTTTGACTAAGGAAAACAAAAACATAAGTAAAGAATATACAGAAAGAGTCAGGACAATGTTAGAGCAGAGAATATATGAAATGCCAGTAAATTTGAACATTTCTGTCAAGTGGACCATTTCCTAGCTCCTAAAGTTTACCAGCACTTTCACAAGAGGAAATCATTTAAGGTCATCATGTCTGACCTTGGCATTCTCGAGCGACCTGGCCTCAGAATGCAGCCTCTGTAGTCCATGGTAACCTGCGGAGAGTGGGCGGGCCTGAGGGAGGTTGGAACACTGCCCTCACTGAGGGAGTGGGTGTGGCCATCTCTGCTGTGATTGAACAAAGGGCAAGGGAGCAGGGGGTCCAGGTCAGGGCCCTCAGTGCCCGGGAGGTGCAGGGGTGTGTCACAAGCATTTTGGCCCCGGCCAATAGGCACCTTCTTTGTCTACAGAGCTGCCCAAACTCTCTCCATTCCACTAAGGCCGCCCTCTTACTTGAAGTGTGTGTGGAACCTGTTCGTGTAGTACACCTCGCTGCACAGCTAACCATAGGTTTGGGCATCGTAGCTTCCTGCCTGGTGACTGAAGTTCGCAGGCAGTTGGGTCCCTGGGAATCACACGGAGAGGCTCCTGCCTGGGCCACAGGTCGCCCACAGCCCCTGCCCCAGACCGGGGGCAGCAAAACAGCCCTGTCTGAGTCCCCTGCCTCTAGAGGGAGTATTGGACCAACACTTCTAGAAAACGGCGTCCTTGCGGGCAACTCTTTGGAGGGACACACATAAATCTTTGCCGATTTTCTGCTGAAGCTTACGAGCGTTCACACCTATGCCTCTTACAAGGTCAGCTGTTTAGCTAAACATGGGCTCATGAGCTAAATTTACACAATAATGAAGAAATCAGCTACAAGGGGAGACAATCAGCAAAAACAATCACTACCAGAATTAGATTCCCAAGGCCATCCATCCAATGTTGGAATAATCAGGTGCAAGGCAGAAAATATACATAAACCTGGAAATGAAACAAGGAATAAGGATGATTTCAAAGACTGGTAGGATCTCTAAAACATTTTTAAAGGACATGTCATTCATAAAGCTAAATACTCAAAGGTTGTGTAATACAACAGATTAATCATTGAGAAGAGTGAAATTATGCTGTTTTGAAAACTATGGCAGGTCAGATTTTCTGCCTAATTATATAAGAAGATTTCTCTAAAAAATACACATTATTTCAAAGGCTTATTGAATGTGAAATAAGTTAAGGGTATTTCAAATGGCTTGTCTGCAAATAAAGGTGAGATGTAGGGAATCACAGAAAGTCGAGGGGAAAATAGGTGAATATATTCATTGCTATATGGTGAACTAAGACATAGGCCGGCAACAATGGAGACGACCTGACCCTTAGAAACGTACAAGTAAGCTGGAATCTTCAAAAGTTCAAATCTTTATAAGTAAAAAGATTTATTAAAATGAATAACCAAGTGTTTTAGTTGACATCAGAAGATGAAAACAATAAACCCGGAGAACATAGAAAAAAGATAAATAAAGATATGAGCAGAACTTAATACAACAGAAAACGTATGAAATTCAGGTGATTTAGTAAGTCCAAAGAATCTTCTTTGAAAAGATTTAAAAGACACACTTTGATTAAGGAAAACAAAAACATAAGTAAAGAATATACAGAAAGAGTCAGGACAATGTTAGAGCAGAGAATATATGAAATGCCACTAAATTTGAACATTTCTCTAAAGTGGACCATTTCCTAGCTCCTAAAGTTTACCAAATCTTTCACAAGAGGAAATCATTTAAGGTCATCATGTCTGCCCTTGGCATTCCAGGAACACCCTGGCCTCAGAATGCAGGTTCTGTAGTCCATGGTAACCTGCGGAGAGAGGGCGGGGCTGAGGAAGGTTGGAACACTGCCCTCACTGAGGGAGTTGGTGTGGCCATCTCTGCTGTGACTGAACAAATGGCAGGGGAGCAGGGGGCCGAGGGTAGGGCCCTCAGACACTGGCAGGCCCAGTGGAGTGTCACAAGCATTTAGACCCAGGCCAAAGGGCACTTTCTTTGTCTGCACAGCTCCCCAAAATCTAACCTTTCCACTCAGGCCGCCCTCTTACTTGAAGTGTGTGTGGAACCTGTCCGTGCAGTACACCTCGCTGCACAGCTAACCATAGGTCTGGGCATCGTAGCTTCCTACCAGGTGACCGAGGCTCGCAGGCAGATGGGTCCCTGGGACACACGCGGAGAGGCTCCTGCCCGGGCCACTGGACGCCCACTGCCCCTGCCCCAGATCGGGGGCCGCAAAGCAGCCCTGTCTGATTCCCCTGCCTCTAGAGGGAGTATTGGACCAACACTTGTAAAAAACGGGGTCCTTGTGGGACACTCATTGGAGGGACACAAATAAATCTTTGCCGACTTTCTGCTGAAACTTACGAGCGTTCACACCTAAGCCTCTTACAAGGTCAGCTGTTTAGCTAAACATGAGCTCATGATCTAAATTTACACAATAATGAAGAAAGCAGCTACAAGGGGAGACAATCAGCCAAAACAATCGAAACCAGAATTAGATTCCCAAGGCCATCCATCAGATGTAGGAATAATCGGGTGCAAGGCAGAAAATATACATAAAACTGGAACTGAAACAAGGCACAAGGATGTTTTCAAAGACTGGTAGGATCTCTAAAACATTTTCAAAGGACATGTCATTGCTAAAGCTAAATAGTCAAAGGTTGTGTAATACAACAAATTAATCATTGAGAAGAGTGAAATTATGCTGTTTTGAAAACTATGGCAGGTCAGATTTTCTGCCTAATTATATAAGAAGATTTCTCTAAAAAATACACATTATTTCAAAGACTTATTGGCTGTGAAATAAGTTAAGGGTATTTCAAATGGCTTGTCTGCAAAGAAAGGTGAGATGTAGGGAATCACAGAAAGTCGAGGGGAAAATAGGTCAATATATACATTGCTGTATGGTGAACTAAGCCTTAGGCCAGCAACAATGGAGAGGACCTGACCCTTAGACACGAACAAGTAAGCTGGACTCTTCAAAAGTTCAAATCTTTATAAGTAAAAAGATTTATTAAAATGAATAACCAAGTGTTTTAATTGACATCAGAAGATGAAAACAATAAACCCTGAGAACATAGAGAAAAGATAAATAAAGATATGAGCAGAACTTAATACAACAGAAAACGAATAAAATTCAGGTGATTTAGTAAGTCCAAAGAATCTTCTTTGAAAAGAATTAAAAGACACACTTTGATTAAGGAAAACCAAAATATAAGTAAAGAATATACAGAAAGAGTCAGGACAATGTTAGAGCAGAGAATATATGAAATGCCAGTAAATTTGAACATTTCTGTAAAGTGGACCATTTCCTAGCTCCTAAAGTTTACCAACACTGACACAAGAGGTAATCATTTAAGGTCATCATGTCTGCTCTTGGCATTCTCGGAACGCCCTGGCCTCAGAATGCAGCCTCTGTAGTCCATGGTAACCTGCGGAGAGGGGGCGGGGCTGAGGGAGGGTGGAACACTGCCCTCACTGAGGGAGTGGGTGTGGCCATCTCTGCTGTGACTGAACAAAGGGCAGGGGAGCAGGGGGCCCAGGGCAGGGCCCTCAGAGCCCGGCAGGCCCAGTGGAGTGTCACAAGCTTTTAGGCCCAGGCCAAAGGGCGCCTTCTTTGTCTGCACAGCTGCCCAAACTATCACCTTTCTACTCAGGCCGCCCTCTTACTTGTAGTGTGTGTGGAACGTGTCCGCACACTACACCGCGCTGCACAGCTAAGCATAGGTCTGGGCATCGTACCTTCCTGCCAGGAGCCCGAGGTTCGCAGGCAGATGGGTCCCTGGGACACACACGTAGAGGCTCCTGCCCCGGCCACTGGCCACCCACTGCCCCTGCCCCAGATCGGGGGCCGCAAAGCAGCCCTGACTGAGTCCCCTGCCTCTAGAGGGAATATTGGACCAACACTTGTAGAAAAAGGGGTCCTTGCGGGCCACTCATTGGAAGGACACAAATAAATCTTTGCCTACTTTCTGCTGAAACTTACGAGCGTTTACACCTAAGCCTCTTACAAGGTCAGCTGTTTAGCTAAACATGAGCTCATGATCTAAATTTACACAATAATGAAGAAAGCAGCTACAAGGGGAGACAATCAGCCAAAACAATCAATACCAGAATTAGATTCCCAAGGCCATCCATCAGATGTAGGAATAATCGGGTGCAAGGCAGAAAATATACATAAAACTGGAACTGAAACAAGGCACAAGGATGTTTTCAAAGACTGGTAGGATCTCTAAAACATTTGTAAAGGACATGTCATTGATAAAGCTAAATACTCAGAGGTTGTGTAATACAACAGATTACTCATTGAGAAGAGTGAAATTATGCAGTTTTGAAAACTATGGCAGGTCAGATTTTCTGCCTAATTATATAAGAAGATTTCTCTAAAAAATACACATTATTTCAAAGACTTATTTGCTGTGAAATAAGTTAAGGGTATTTCAAATGTCTTGTCTGCAAAGAAAGGTGAGATGTAGGGAATCACAGAAAGGCGAGGGGAAAATAGGTCAATATATACATTGCTATATGGTGAACTAAGCCTTAGGCCAGCAACAATGGAGAGGACCTGACCCTTAGAAACGTACAAGTAAGCTGGAATCTTCAAAAGTTCAAATCTTTATAAGTAAAAAGATTTATTAAAATGAATAACCAAGTGTTTTAATTGACATCAGAAGATGAAAACAATAAACCCTGAGAACATAGAAAAAAGATAAATAAAGATATGAGCAGAACTTAATACAACAGAAAACGTGTAAAATTGAGGTGATTTAGTAAGTCCAAAGAATCTTCTTTGAAAAGATTTAAAAGACACACTTTGATTAAGGAAAACCAAAACATAAGTAAAGAATATACAGAAAGAGTCAGGACAATGTTAGAGCAGAGAATATATGAAATGCCAGTAAATTTGAACATTTCTGTAAAGTGGACCATTTCCTAGCTCCTAAAGTTTACCAACACTTTCACAAGAGGAAATCATTTAAGGTCGTCATGTCTGCCCTTGGCATTCCCGGAACACCCTGGCCTCAGAATGCAGGTTCTGTAGTCCACGGTAAACTGCGGAGAGAGGGCGGGGCTGAGGGAGGTTGGAACACTGACCTCACTGAGGGAGTGGGTGTGGCCATCTCTGCTGTGACTGAACAAATGGCAGGGGAGCAGGGGGCCGAGGGCAGGGCCCTCAGACCCTGGCAGGCCCAGTGGAGTGTCACAAGCATTTAGACCCAGGCCAAAGGGCACTTTCTTTGTCTGCACAGCTCCCCAAAGTCTAACCTTTCCTCTCAGGCCGCCCTCTTACTTGAAGTGTGTGTGAAACCTGTCCTTGCAGTACACCTCTTTGCACAGCTAACCATAGGTCTGGGCATCGTAGCTTCCTGCCAGGAGACCGAGGTTCGCAGGCAGATGGGTCCCTAGGACACACGCGTAGAGGCTCCTGCCCGGTCCACAGGCTGCCCACTGCCCCTGCCCCAGATCGTGGGCCGCAAAGCAGCCCTGTCTGAGTCCCCTGCCTCTAGAGGGAGTATTGGACCAACACTTGTAGAAAACGGGGTCCTTGCGGGCCACTCATTGGAGGGACACAAATAAATCTTTGACGACTTTCTGCTGAAACTTACGAGCGTTTACACCTAATCCTCTTACAAGGTCAGCTGTTTAGCTAAACATGAGCTCATGATCTAAATTTACACAATAATGAAAAAAGCAGCTACAAGGGGAGACAATCAGCCAAAACAATCAATACCAGAATTAGATTCCCAAGGCCATCCATCAGATGTAGGAATAATCGGGTGCAAGGCAGAAAATATACATAAAACTGGAACTGAAACAAGGCACTAGGATGTTTTCAAAGACTGGTAGGATCTCTAAAACAATTTTAAAGGAAATGTCATTGATAAAGCTAAATACACAAAGGTTGTGTAATACAACAGATTAATCATTGAGAAGAGTGAAATTATGCTGTTTTGAAAACTATGGGAGGTCAGATTTTCTGCCTAATTATATAAGAAGATTTCTCTGAAAAATACACACTATTTCAAAGACTTTTTGGCTGTGAAATAATTTAAGGGTGTTTCAAATGGCTTGTCTGCAAAGAAAGGTGAGATGTAGGGGATCACAGAAAGTCGAGGGGAAAATAGGTCAATATATACATTGCTATATGGTGAACTAAGCCTTAGGCCGGCAACAATGGAGAGGACCTGACCCTTAGAAACGTACAAGTAAGCTGGAATCTTCAAAAGTTCAAATCTTTATAAGTAAAAAGATTTATAAAAATGAATAACCAAGTGTTTTAATTGACATCAGAAGATGAAAACAATAAACGCTGAGAACATAGAAAAAAGTTAAATAAAGATATGAGCAGAATTTAATACAACAGAAAACGTATAAAATTCAGGTGATTTAGTAAGTCCAAAGAATCTTCTTTGAAAAGATTTAAAAGACACACTTTTATTAAGGAAAACAAAAACATAAGTAAAGAGTATACAGAAAGAGTCAGGACAATGTTAGAGCAGAGAATATATGAAATGCCAGTAAGTTTGAACTTTTCTGTCAAGTGGACCATTTCCTAGCTCCTAAAGTTTACCAAAACTGACACAAGAGGAAATCATTTAAGGTCATCATGTCTGCCCTTGGCATTCTCGGAACGCCCTGGCCTCAGAATGCAGCCTCTGTAGTCCATGGTAACCTGCAGAGAGGGGGCGGGGCTGAGGGAGGTTGGAACAGTGCCCTCACTGAGGGAGTGGGTGTGGCCATCTCTGCTGTGACAGAACAAAGGGCAGGGGAGCAGGGGTCCCAGCGCAGGGACCTCAGAGCCCGGCAGGACCAGTGGAGTGTCACAAGCATTTAGGCCCAGGCCAAAGGGCGCTTTCTTTGTTTGCACAGCTGCCCAAACTCTCACCTTTCCACTCAGGCCACCCTCTTACTTGAAGTGTGTGTGGAACCTGTCCGCGCAGTACCCCTCGCTGCACAGCTAAGCATAGGTCTGGGCATCGTAGCTTCCTGCCAGGTGACCGAGGCTGACAGGCAGATGGGTACTTGGGACACACGCGGGGAGGCTCCTGCCCGGGCCTCAGGCCGCCCACTGCCCCTGCCCCAGATCGGGGGCCGCAAAGCAGCCCTGTCTGAGTCTCCTGCCTCTAGAGGGAGTATTGGACCAACACTTGTAGAAAACGGGGTCCTTGCGGGCCACTCATTGGAGGGACACAAATAAATCTTTGCCGACTTTCTGCTGAAACTTACGAGCGTTCACACCTAAGCCTCTTACAAGGTCAGCTGTTTAGCTAAACATGAGCTCATGATCTAAATTTACACAATAATGAAGAAAGCAGCTACAAGGGGAGACAATCAGCCAAAACAATCAATACCAGTATTAGATTCCCAAGGCCATCCATCAGATGTAGGAATAATCAGGTGCAAGGCAGAAAATATACATAAAACTGGAACTGATACAAGGCACAAGGATGTTTTCAAAGACTGGTAGGATGTCTAAAACATTTTTAAAGGACATGCCATTGATAAAGCTAAATACTCCAAGGTTGTGTAATACAACAGATTAATCATTGAGAAGAGTGAAATTATGCTGTTTTGAAAACTATGGCAGGTCAGATTTTCTGCCTAATTATATAAGAAGATTTCTCTAAAAAATACACATTATTTCAAAGACTTATTGGCTGTGAAATAAGTTAAGGGTTTTTCAAATGGCTTGTCTGCAAAGAAAGGTGAGATGTAGGGGATCACAGAAAGTCGAGGGGAAAATAGGTCAATATATACATTGTTATATGGTGAACTAAGCCTTAGGCCGGCAACTATGGATAGGACCTGACCCTTAGAAACGTACAAGTAAGCTGGAATCTTCAAAACTTCAAATCTTTATAAGTAAAAAGATTTATTAAAATGAATAACCAAGTGTTTTAATTGACATCAGAAGATGAAAACAATAAACCCTGAGAACTTAGAAAAAAGTTAAATAAAGTTATGAGCAGAACGTAATACATCAGAAAACGTATAAAATTCAGGTGATTTAGTAAGTCTAAAGAATCTTCTTTGAAAAGATTTAAAAGACACACTTTGATTAAGGAAAACAAAAACATAAGTAAAGAATATACAGAAAGAGTCAGGACAATGTTAGAGCAGAGAATATATGAAATGCCAGTAAGTTTAAATATTTCTGTCAGGTGGACCATTTCCTAGCTCCTAAAGTTTAGCAAAACTGACACAAGAGGAAATCATTAAAGGTCTTCATGTCTGCCCTTGGCATTCTCCGAACGCCCTGTCCACAGAATGCAGCCTCTGTAGTCCATGGTAACCTGCGGAGAGGGGGCGGGGCTGAGGGAGGTTGGAACACTGCCCTCACTGTGAGAGTGGGTGTGGCCATCTCTGCTGTGACTGAACAAAGGGCAGGGGAGCAGGGGGCCCAGGGCAGGGCCCTCAGAGCCCGGCAGGCCCAGTGGAGTGTCACAAGCATTTAGGCCCAGGCCAAAGGGCGCTTTCTTTGTCTGCACAGCTGCCCAAACTCTCACCTTTCCACTCAGGCCGCCCTCTTACTTGAAGTGTGTGTGGAACCTGACCACGCAGTACACCTCGCTGCACAGCTAACCATAGGTCTGGGCATCGTAGCTTCCTGCCAGGTGACCGAGGCTCGCAGGCAGATGTGTCCCTGGGACACACGCGGAGAGGCTCCTGCCCGGGCCACAGGCCGCCCACTGCCCCTGCCCCAGATCGTGGGCCGCAAAGCAGCCCTGTGTGAGTCTCCTGCCTCTAGAGGGAGTATTTGACCAACACTTGTAGAAAACGGTGTCCTTGCGGGCCACTCATTGGAGGGACACAAATAAATCTTTGCCGACTTTCTGCTGAAACTTACGAGCGTTCAAACCTAAGCCTCTTACAAGGTCAGCTGTTTAGCTAAACATGAGCTCATGATCTAAATTTACACAATAATGAAGAAAGCAGCTACAAGGGGAGACAATCAGCCAAAACAATCAATACCAGTATTAGATTCCCAAGGCCATCCATTAGATGTAGGAATAATCGGGTGCAAGGCACAAAATATACATAAAACTGGAACTGATACAAGGCACAAGGATGTTTTCAAGGACTGGTAGGATCTCTAAAACATTTTTAAAGGACATGTCATTGATAAAGCTAAATACACAAAGGTTGTGTAATACAACAGATTAATCATTGAGAAGAGTGAAATTGTGCTGTTTTGAAAACTATGGCAGGTCAGATTTTCTGCCTAATTATATAAGAAGATTTCTCTAAAAAATACACATTATTTCAAAGACTTTTTGGCTGTGAAATAATTTAAAGGTATTTCAAATGGCTTGTCTGCAAAGAAAGGTGAGATGTAGGGGATCACAGAAAGTCTAGGGGAAAATAGGTCAATATATACATTGCTATATGGTGAACTAAGCCTTAGGCCGGCAACAATGGAGAGGACCTGACCCTTAGAAACGTACAAGTAAGCTGGAATCTTCAAAAGTTCAAATCTTTATAAGTAAAAAGATTTATTAAAATGAATAACCAAGTGTTTTAATTGACATCAGAAGATGAAAACAATAAACCCTGAGAACATAGAAAAAAGTTAAATAAAGATATGAGCAGAACTTAATACAACAGAAAACGTATAAAATTCAGGTGATTTAGTAAGTCCAAAGAATCTTCTTTGAAAAGATTTAAAAGACACACTTTGATTAAGGAAAACAAAAACATAAGTAAAGAATATACAGAAAGAGTCAGGACAATATTACAGCAGAGAATATATGAAATGCCAGTAAGTTTGAACATTTCTGTCAAGTGGACCATTTCCTAGCTCCTAAAGTTTACCAAAACTGACACAAGAGGAAATCATTAAAGGTCTTCATGTCTGCCCTTGGCATTCTCGGAACGCCCTGGCCTCAGAATGCAGCCTCTGTAGTCCATGGTAACCTGCGGAGAGGGTCGGGGCGGAGGGAGGTTGGAACACTGCCCTCACTGAGGGAGTGGGTGTGGCCATCTCTGCTGTGACTGATCAAAGGGCAGGGGAGCAGGCGGCCCAGGGCAGGGCCCTCAGAGCCCGGCAGGCCCAGTGGAGTGTCACAAGCATTTAGGCCCAGGCCAAAGGGCGCTTTCTTTGTCTGCACAGCTGCCCAAACTCTCACCTTTCCACTCAGGCCGCCCTCTTACTTGAAGTGTGTGTGGAACCTGTACGCGCAGTACACCTCGCTGCACAGCTAACCATAGGTCTGGGCATCGTAGCTTCCTGCCAGGTGACCGAGGCTCGCAGGCAGATGGGACCCTGGGACACACGCGGAGAGGCTCCTGCCCGGGCCACAGGCCGCCCACTGCCCCTGCCCCAGATAGGTGGCCGCAAAGCACCCCTGTCTGAGTCCCCTGCCTCTAGAGGGAGTATTGGACCAACACTTGTAGAAAACGGTGTCCTTGCGGGCCACTCATTGGAGGGACACAAATAAATCTTTGCCGACTTTCTGCTGAAACTTACGAGCGTTCACACCTAAGCCTCTTACAAGGTCAGCTGTTTAGCTAAACATGAGCTCATGATCTAAATTTACACAATAATGAAGAAAGCAGCTACAAGGGGAGACAATCAGCCAAAACAATCAATACCAGTATTAGATTCCCAAGGCCATCCATTAGATGTAGGAATAATCGGGTGCAAGGCACAAAATATACATAAAACTGGAACTGATACAAGGCACAAGGATGTTTTCAAGGACTGGTAGGATCTCTAAAACATTTTTAAAGGACATGTCATTGATAAAGCTAAATACACAAAGGTTGTGTAATACAACAGATTAATCATTGAGAAGAGTGAAATTGTGCTGTTTTGAAAACTATGGCAGGTCAGATTTTCTGCCTAATTATATAAGAAGATTTCTCTAAAAAATACACATTATTTCAAAGACTTTTTGGCTGTGAAATAATTTAAAGGTATTTCAAATGGCTTGTCTGCAAAGAAAGGTGAGATGTAGGGGATCACAGAAAGTCTAGGGGAAAATAGGTCAATATATACATTGCTATATGGTGAACTAAGCCTTAGGCCGGCAACAATGGAGAGGACCTGACCCTTAGAAACGTACAAGTAAGCTGGAATCTTCAAAAGTTCAAATCTTTATAAGTAAAAAGATTTATTAAAATGAATAACCAAGTGTTTTAATTGACATCAGAAGATGAAAACAATAAACCCTGAGAACATAGAAAAAAGTTAAATAAAGATATGAGCAGAACTTAATACAACAGAAAACGTATAAAATTCAGGTGATTTAGTAAGTCCAAAGAATCTTCTTTGAAAAGATTTAAAAGACACACTTTGATTAAGGAAAACAAAAACATAAGTAAAGAATATACAGAAAGAGTCAGGACAATATTACAGCAGAGAATATATGAAATGCCAGTAAGTTTGAACATTTCTGTCAAGTGGACCATTTCCTAGCTCCTAAAGTTTACCAAAACTGACACAAGAGGAAATCATTAAAGGTCTTCATGTCTGCCCTTGGCATTCTCGGAACGCCCTGGCCTCAGAATGCAGCCTCTGTAGTCCATGGTAAACTGTGGAGAGGGGGCGGGGCTGAGGGAGGTTGGAACACTGCCCTCACTGAGGGAGTGGGTGTGGCCATCTCTGCTGTGACTGAACAAAGGGCAGGGGACCAGGGGGCCCAGGCCAGGGCCCTCAGAGCCCGGCAGGCCCAGTGGAGTGTCACAAGCATTTAGGCCCAGGCCAAAGGGCGCTTTCTTTGTCTGCACAGCTGCCCAAACTCTCACCTTTCCACTCAGGCCGCCCTCTTACTTGAAGTGTGTGTGGAACCTGTACGCGCAGTACACCTCGCTGCACAGCTAACCATAGGTCTGGGCATCGTAGCTTCCTGCCAGGTGACCGAGGCTCGCAGGCAGATGGGACCCTGGGACACACGCGGAGAGGCTCCTGCCCGGGCCACAGGCCGCCCACTGCCCCTGCCCCAGATAGGTGGCCGCAAAGCACCCCTGTCTGAGTCCCCTGCCTCTAGAGGGAGTATTGGACCAACACTTGTAGAAAACGGTGTCCTTGCGGGCCACTCATTGGAGGGACACAAATAAATCTTTGCCGACTTTCTGCTGAAACTTACGAGCGTTCACACCTAAGCCTCTTACAAGGTCAGCTGTTTAGCTAAACATGAGCTCATGATCTAAATTTACACAATAATGAAGAAAGCAGCTACAAGGGGAGACAATCAGCCAAAACAATCAATACCAGTATTAGATTCCCAAGGCCATCCATTAGATGTAGGAATAATCGGGTGCAAGGCACAAAATATACATAAAACTGGAACTGATACAAGGCACAAGGATGTTTTCAAGGACTGGTAGGATCTCTAAAACATTTTTAAAGGACATGTCATTGATAAAGCTAAATACACAAAGGTTGTGTAATACAACAGATTAATCATTGAGAAGAGTGAAATTGTGCTGTTTTGAAAACTATGGCAGGTCAGATTTTCTGCCTAATTATATAAGAAGATTTCTCTAAAAAATACACATTATTTCAAAGACTTTTTGGCTGTGAAATAATTTAAAGGTATTTCAAATGGCTTGTCTGCAAAGAAAGGTGAGATGTAGGGGATCACAGAAAGTCTAGGGGAAAATAGGTCAATATATACATTGCTATATGGTGAACTAAGCCTTAGGCCGGCAACAATGGAGAGGACCTGACCCTTAGAAACGTACAAGTAAGCTGGAATCTTCAAAAGTTCAAATCTTTATAAGTAAAAAGATTTATTAAAATGAATAACCAAGTGTTTTAATTGACATCAGAAGATGAAAACAATAAACCCTGAGAACATAGAAAAAAGTTAAATAAAGATATGAGCAGAACTTAATACAACAGAAAACGTATAAAATTCAGGTGATTTAGTAAGTCCAAAGAATCTTCTTTGAAAAGATTTAAAAGACACACTTTGATTAAGGAAAACAAAAACATAAGTAAAGAATATACAGAAAGAGTCAGGACAATATTACAGCAGAGAATATATGAAATGCCAGTAAGTTTGAACATTTCTGTCAAGTGGACCATTTCCTAGCTCCTAAAGTTTACCAAAACTGACACAAGAGGAAATCATTAAAGGTCTTCATGTCTGCCCTTGGCATTCTCGGAACGCCCTGGCCTCAGAATGCAGCCTCTGTAGTCCATGGTAAACTGTGGAGAGGGGGCGGGGCTGAGGGAGGTTGGAACACTGCCCTCACTGAGGGAGTGGGTGTGGCCATCTCTGCTGTGACTGAACAAAGGGCAGGGGACCAGGGGGCCCAGGCCAGGGCCCTCAGAGCCCGGCAGGCCCAGTGGAGTGTCACAAGCATTTAGGCCCAGGCCAAAGGGCGCTTTCTTTGTCTGCACAGCTGCCCAAACTCTCACCTTTCCACTCAGGCCGCCCTCTTACTTGAAGTGTGTGGAACCTGTCCGCGCAGTACACCTCGCTGCACAGCTAAGCATAGGTCTGGGCATCGTAGCTTCCTGCCAGGTGACCGAGGCTGGCAGGCAGATGGGTCCCTGTGACACACGCGGAGAGGCTCCTGCCCGGGCCAGAGGCCGCCCACTGCCCCTGCCTCAGATCGGGGGCCGCAAAGCTGCCCTGTCTGAGTCCCCTGCCTCTAGAGGGAGTATTGGACCAACACTTGTAGAAAACGGGGTCCTTGCGGCCCACGCATTGGAGGGACACAAATAAATCTTTGCCGACTTTCTGCTGAAAGTTACGAGCGTTCACACCTAAGCCTCTTACAAGGTCAGCTGTTTAGCTAAACATGAGCTCATGATCTAAATTTACACAATAATGAAGAAAGCACCTACAAGGGGAGACAATCAGCCAAAACAATCAATACCAGAATTAGATTCCCACGGCCATCCATCAGATGTAGGAATAATCGGGTGCAAGGCAGAAAATATACATAAAACTGGAACTGAAACAAGGCACGAGGATGTTTTCAAAGACTGGTAGGATCTCTAAAACATTTTTAAAGGACATGTCATTGATAAAGCTAAATACACAAAGGTTGTGTAATACAACAGATTAATCATTGAGAAGAGTGAAATTATGCTGTTTTGAAAACTATGGCAGGTCAGATTTTCTGCCTAATTATATAAGAAGATTTCTCTAAAAAATACACATTATTTCAAAGACTTTTTGGCTGTGAAATAAGTTAAGGGTTTTTCAAATGGCTTGTCTGCAAATAAAGGTGAGATGTAGGGGATCACAGAAAGTCGAGGGGAAAATAGGTCAATATATACATTGCTATATGGTGAACTAAGCCTTAGGCTGGCAACAATGGAGAGGACCTGACCCTTAGAAACGTACAAGTAAGCTGGAATCTTCAAAAGTTCAAATCTTTATAAGTAAAAAGATTTATTAAATGAATAACCAAGTGTTTTAATTGACATCAGAAGATGAAAACAGTAAACACTGAGAACATAGAAAAAAGTTAAATAAAGATATGAGCAGAACGTAATACAACAGAAAACATGTAAAATTCAGGTGATTTAGTAAGTCCAAAGAATCTTCTTTGAAAAGATTTAAAAGACACACTTTGATTAAGGAAAACAAAAACATAAGTAAAGAATATACAGAAAGAGTCAGGACAATGTTAGAGCAGAGAATATATGAAATGCCAGTAAATTTGAACATTTCTGTCAAGTGGACCATTTCCTAGCTCCTAAAGTTTACCAAAACTGACACAAGAGGAAATCATTTAAGGTCTTCATGTCTGCCCTTGGCATTCTCGGAATGCCCTGGCCTCAAAATGCAGCCTCTGTAGTCCATGGTAACCTGCGGAGAGGGGGCGGGGCTGAGGGAGGTTGGAACACTGCCCTCACTGAGTGAGTGGGTGTGGCCATCTCTGCTGTGACTGAACAAAGGGCAGGGGAGCAGGGGGCCCAGGGCAGGGCCCTCAGAGCCCGGCAGGCCCAGTGGAGTGTCACAAGCATTTAGGCCCAGGCCAAAGGGCGCTTTCTTTGTCTGCACAGCTGCCCAAACTCTCACCTTTCCACTCAGGCCGCCCTCTTACTTGAAGTGTGTGTGGAACCTGTCTGCGCAGTACACCTCGATGCACAGCTAAGCATAGGTCTGGGCATCGTAGCTTCCTGCCAGGTGACCGAGGCTCGCAGGCAGATGGGTCCCTGGGACACACGCGGAGAGGCTCCTGCCCGGGCCAGAGGCCGCCCACTGCCCCTGCCCCAGATCGGGGGCCGCAAAGCAGCCCTGTGTGAGTCTCCTGCCTCTAGAGGGAGTATTGGAACAACACTCGTAGAAAACGGTGTCCTTGCGGGCCACTCATTGGAGGGACACAAATAAATCTTTGCCGACTTTCTGCTGAAACTTACGAGCGTTCACACCTAAGCCTCTTACAAGGTCAGCTGTTTAGCTAAACATGAGCTCATGATCTAAATTTACACAATAATGAAGAAAGCAGCTACAAGGGGAGACAATCAGCCAAAATAATCAATACCAGTATTAGATTCCCAAGGCCATCCATCAGATGTAGGAATAATCGGGTGCAAGGCAGAAAATATACATAAAACTGGAACTGAAACAAGGCACGAGGATGTTTTCAAAGACTGGTAGGATCTGTAAAACATTTTTAAAGGACATGTCATTGATAAAGCTAAATACACAAAGGTTGTGTAATACAACAGATTAATCATTGAGAAGAGTGAAATTATGCTGTTTTGAAAACTATGGCAGGTCAGATTTTCTGCCTAATTATATAAGAAGATTTCTCTAAAAAATAAACATTATTTCAAAGACTTTTTGGCTGTGAAATAAGTTAAGGGTTTTTCAAATGTCTTGTCTGCAAAGAAAGGTGAGATGTAGGGGATCACAGAAAGTCGAGGGGAAAATACGTCAATATATACATTGTTATATGGTGAACTAAGCCTTAGGCCAGCAGCAATGGAGAGGACCTGACCCTTAGAAACGTACAAGTAAGCTGGAATCTTCAAAAGTTCAAATCTTTATAAGTAAAAAGATTTATTAAAATGAATAACCAAGTGTTTTAATTGACATCAGAAGATGAAAACAATAAACCCTGAGAACATAGAAAAAAGTTAAATAAAGATATGAGCAGAACTTAATACAACAGAAAACGTATAAAATTCAGGTGATTTAGTAAGTCCAAAGAATCTTCTTTGAAAAGATTTAAAAGACACACTTTGATTAAGGAAAACAAAAACATAAGTAAAGAATATACAGAAAGAGTCAGGACAATGTTAGAGCAGAGAATATATGAAATGCCAGTAAGTTTGAACATTTCTGTCAAGTGGACCATTTCCTAGCTCCTAAAGTTTACAAAACTGACACAAGAGGAAATCATTAAAGGTCTTCATGTCTGCCCTTGGCATTCTCGGAACGCCCTGGCCTCAGAATGCAGCCTCTGTAGTCCATGGTAACCTGCGGAGAGGGGGCGGGGCTGAGGGAGGTTGGAACACTGCCCTCACTGAGGGAGTGGGTGTGGCCATCTCTGCTGTGACTGAACAAAGGGCAGGGGAGCAGGGCGCCCAGGGCAGGGCCCTCAGAGCCCGGCAGGCCCAGTGGAGTGTCACAAGCATTTAGGCCCAGGCCAAAGGGCGCTTTCTTTGTCTGCACAGCTGCCCAAACTCTCACCTTTCCACTCAGGCCGCCCTCTTACTTGAAGTGTGTGTGGAACCTGTCCGCACAGTACACCTCGCTGCACAGCTAACCATAGGTCTGGGCATCGTAACTTCCTGCCAGGTGACCGAGGCTCGCAGGCAGATGGGTCCCAGGAACACACGCGGAGAGGCTCCTGCCCGGGCCACAGGCCGCCCACTGCCCCTGCCCCAGATTGGGGGACGCAAAGCAGCCCTGTCTGAGTCCCCTGCCTCTAGAGGGAGTATTGGACCAACACTTGTAGAAAACGGGGTCCTTGCGGCCCACGCATTGGAGGGACACATATAAATCTTTGCCGACTTTCTGCTGAAAGTTACGAGCGTTCACACCTAAGCCTCTTACAAGGTCAGCTGTTTAGCTAAACATGAGCTCATGATCTAAATTTACACAATAATGAAGAAAGCACCTACAAGGGGAGACAATCAGCCAAAATAATCAATACCAGAATTAGATTCCCAAGGCCATCCATCAGATGTAGGAATAATCGGGTGCAAGGCAGAAAATATACATAAAACTGGAACTGAAACAAGGCACGAGGATGTTTTCAAAGACTGGTAGGATCTCTAAAACAATTTTAAAGGAAATGTCATTGATAAAGCTAAATACACAAAGGTTGTGTAATACAACAGATTAATCATTGAGAAGAGTGAAATTATGCTGTTTTGAAAACTATGGCAGGTCAGATTTTCTGCCTAATTATATAAGAAGATTTCTCTGAAAAATACACACTATTTCAAAGACTTTTTGGCTGTGAAATAATTTAAGGGTGTTTCAAATGGCTTGTCTGCAAAGAAAGGTGAGATGTAGGGGATCACAGAAAGTCGAGGGGAAAATAGGTCAATATATACATTGCTATATGGTGAACTAAGCCTTAGGCCGGCAACAATGGAGAGGACCTGACCCTTAGAAACGTACAAGTAAGCTGGAATCTTCAAAAGTTCAAATCTTTATAAGTAAAAAGATTTATAAAAATGAATAACCAAGTGTTTTAATTGACATCAGAAGATGAAATCAATAAACGCTGAGAACATAGAAAAAAGTTAAATAAAGATATGAGCAGAATTTAATACAACAGAAAACGTATAAAATTCAGGTGATTTAGTAAGTCCAAAGAATCTTCTTTGAAAAGATTTAAAAGACACACTTTTATTAAGGAAAACAAAAACATAAGTAAAGAGTATACAGAAAGAGTCAGGACAATGTTAGAGCAGAGAATATATGAAATGCCAGTAAGTTTGAACTTTTCTGTTAAGTGGACCATTTCCTAGCTCCTAAAGTTTACCAAAACTGACACAAGAGGAAATCATTTAAGGTCATCATGTCTGCCCTTGGCATTCTCGGAACGCCCTGGCCTCAGAATGCAGCCTCTGTAGTCCATGGTAACCTGCAGAGAGGGGGCGGGGCTGAGGGAGGTTGGAACAGTGCCCTCACTGAGGGAGTGGGTGTGGCCATCTCTGCTGTGACAGAACAAAGGGCAGGGGAGCAGGGGTCCCAGCGCAGGGACCTCAGAGCCCGGCAGGACCAGTGGAGTGTCACAAGCATTTAGGCCCAGGCCAAAGGGCGCTTTCTTTGTTTGCACAGCTGCCCAAACTCTCACCTTTCCACTCAGGCCACCCTCTTACTTGAAGTGTGTGTGGAACCTGTCCGCGCAGTACCCCTCGCTGCACAGCTAAGCATAGGTCTGGGCATCGTAGCTTCCTGCCAGGTGACCGAGGCTGACAGGCAGATGGGTACTTGGGACACACGCGGGGAGGCTCCTGCCCGGGCCTCAGGCCGCCCACTGCCCCTGCCCCAGATCGGGGGCCGCAAAGCAGCCCTGTCTGAGTCTCCTGCCTCTAGAGGGAGTATTGGACCAACACTTGTAGAAAACGGGGTCCTTGCGGGCCACTCATTGGAGGGACACAAATAAATCTTTGCCGACTTTCTGCTGAAACTTACAAGCGTTCACACCTAAGCCTCTTACAAGGTCAGCTGTTTAGCTAAACATGAGCTCATGATCTAAATTTACACAATAATGAAGAAAGCAGCTACAAGGGGAGACAATCAGCCAAAACAATCAATACCAGTATTAGATTCCCAAGGCCATCCATCAGATGTAGGAATAATCAGGTGCAAGGCAGAAAATATACATAAAACTGGAACTGATACAAGGCACAAGGATGTTTTCAAAGACTGGTAGGATCTCTAAAACATTTTTAAAGGACATGTGATTGATAAAGCTAAATACACAAATGTTGTGTAATACAACAGATTAATCATTGAGAAGAGTGAAATTATGCTGTTTTGAAAACTATGGCAGGTCAGATTTTCTGCCTAATTATATAAGAAGATTTCTCTAAAAATTACACATTATTTCAAAGACTTAATGGCTGTGAAATAAGTTAAGGGTTTTTCAAATGGCTTGTCTGCAAAGAAAGGTGAGATGTAGGGGATCACAGAAAGCCGAGGGGAAAATAGGTCAATATATACATTGCTATATGGTGAACTAAGCCTTAGGCCGGCAATAATGGAGAGGACCTGACCCTTAGAAACGTACAAGTAAGCTGGAATCTTCAAAAGTTCAAATCTTTATAAGTAAAAAGATTTATTAAAATGAATAACCAAGTGTTTTAATTGACATCAGAAGATGAAATCAATAAACCCTGAGAACATAGAAAAAAGTTAAATAAAGTTATGAGCAGAACTTAATACAACAGAAAACGTATAAAATTCAGGTGATTTAGTAAGTCCAAAGAATCTTCTTTGAAAAGATTTAAAAGACACACTTTGATTAAGGAAAACAAAAACATAAGTAAAGAATATACAGAAAGAGTCAGGACAATGTTAGAGCAGAGAATATATGAAATGCCAGTAAATTTGAACATTTCTGTCAAGTGGACCATTTCCTAGCTCCTAAAGTTTACCAAAACTGACACAAGAGGAAATCATTTAAGGTCTTCATGTCTGCCCTTGGCATTCTCGGAACGCCCTGGCCTCAGAATGCAGCCTCATTAGTCCATGGTTACCTGCAGAGAGGGGGCGGGGCAGAGGGAGGTTGGAACACTACCCTCACTGAGGGAGTGGGTGTGGCCATCTCTGCTGTGACTGAACAAAGGGCAGGGGAGCAGGGGGCCCAGGGCAGGGCCCTCAGAGCCCGGCAGGCCCAGTGGAGTGTCACAAGCATTTAGGCCCAGTCCAAAGGGCGCATTCTTTGTCTGCATAGCTGCACAAACACTCACCTTTCCACTAAGGCCGCCCTCTGACTTGAAGTGTGTGTGGAACCTGTCCGCGCAGTACACCACGCTGCACAGCTAAGCATAGGTCTGGGCATCGTAGCTTCCTGCCAGGTGACCGAGGTTCTCAGGCAGATGGGTCCCAGGAACACACGCGGAGAGGCTCCTGCCCGGGCCACAGGCCGCCCACTGTCCCTGCCACAGATCGGGGGGCGCAAAGCAGCCCTGTCTGAGTCCCCTGCCTCTAGAGGGAGTATTGGCCAACACTTGTAGAAAACGGTGTCCTTGCGGGCCACTCATTGGAGGAACACAAATAAATCTTTGCCGACTTTCTGCTGAAACTTACGAGCGTTCACACCTAAGCCTCTTACAAGGTCAGCTGTTTAGCTAAACATGAGCTCATGATCTAAATTTACACAATAATGAAGAAAGCAGCTACAAGGGGAGACAATCAGCCAAAACAATCAATACCAGAATTAGATTCCCAAGGCCATCCATCAGATGTAGGAATAATCGGGTGCAAGGCAGAAAATATACATAAAACTGGAACTGAAACAAGGCACAAGGATGTTTTCAAAGACTGGTAGGATCTCTAAAACATTTTTAAAGGACATGTCATTCATAAAGCTAAATACTCAAAGGTTGTGTAATACAACAGATTAATCATTGAGAAGAGTGAAATTATGCTGTTTTGAAAACTATGGCAGGTCAGATTT
Source organism: Mesoplodon mirus (assembly GCF_964341445.2). Classification (NCBI taxonomy): domain Eukaryota; kingdom Metazoa; phylum Chordata; class Mammalia; order Artiodactyla; family Ziphiidae; genus Mesoplodon; species Mesoplodon mirus. The sequence goes on along the minus strand of NC_138976.1, from coordinate 127,262,643 downwards.
TCTGCCTAATTATATAAGAAGATTTCTCTAAAAAATACACATTATTTCAAAGGCTTATTGAATGTGAAATAAGTTAAGGGTATTTCAAATGGCTTGTCTGCAAATAAAGGTGAGATGTAGGGAATCACAGAAAGTCGAGGGGAAAATAGGTGAATATATTCATTGCTATATGGTGAACTAAGACATAGGCCGGCAACAATGGAGACGACCTGACCCTTAGAAACGTACAAGTAAGCTGGAATCTTCAAAAGTTCAAATCTTTATAAGTAAAAAGATTTATTAAAATGAATAACCAAGTGTTTTAGTTGACATCAGAAGATGAAAACAATAAACCTGGAGAACATAGAAAAAAGATAAATAAAGATATGAGCAGAACTTAATACAACAGAAAACGTATGAAATTCAGGTGATTTAGTAAGTCCAAAGAATCTTCTTTGAAAAGATTTAAAAGACACACTTTGATTAAGGAAAACAAAAACATAAGTAAAGAATATACAGAAAGAGTCAGGACAATGTTAGAGCAGAGAATATATGAAATGCCACTAAATTTGAACATTTCTCTAAAGTGGACCATTTCCTAGCTCCTAAAGTTTACCAAATCTTTCACAAGAGGAAATCATTTAAGGTCATCATGTCTGCCCTTGGCATTCCAGGAACACCCTGGCCTCAGAATGCAGGTTCTGTAGTCCATGGTAACCTGCGGAGAGAGGGCGGGGCTGAGGAAGGTTGGAACACTGCCCTCACTGAGGGAGTTGGTGTGGCCATCTCTGCTGTGACTGAACAAATGGCAGGGGAGCAGGGGGCCGAGGGTAGGGCCCTCAGACCCTGGCAGGCCCAGTGGAGTGTCACAAGCATTTAGACCCAGGCCAAAGGGCACTTTCTTTGTCTGCACAGCTCCCCAAAATCTAACCTTTCCACTCAGGCCGCCCTCTTACTTGAAGTGTGTGTGGAACCTGTCCGTGCAGTACACCTCGCTGCACAGCTAACCATAGGTCTGGGCATCGTAGCTTCCTACCAGGTGACCGAGGCTCGCAGGCAGATGGGTCCCTGGGACACACGCGGAGAGGCTCCTGCCCGGGCCACTGGACGCCCACAGCCCCTGCCCCAGATCGGGGGCCGCAAAGCAGCCCTGTCTGATTCCCCTGCCTCTAGAGGGAGTATTGGACCAACACTTGTAAAAAACGGGGTCCTTGTGGGCCACTCATTGGAGGGACACAAATAAATCTTTGCCGACTTTCTGCTGAAACTTACGAGCGTTCACACCTAAGCCTCTTACAAGGTCAGCTGTTTAGCTAAACATGAGCTCATGATCTAAATTTACACAATAATGAAGAAAGCAGCTACAAGGGGAGACAGTCAGCCAAAACAATCGAAACCAGAATTAGATTCCCAAGGCCATCCATCAGATGTAGGAATAATCGGGTGCAAGGCAGAAAATATACATAAAACTGGAACTGAAACAAGGCACAAGGATGTTTTCAAAGACTGGTAGGATCTCTAAAACATTTTCAAAGGACATGTCATTGCTAAAGCTAAATAGTCAAAGGTTGTGTAATACAACAAATTAATCATTGAGAAGAGTGAAATTATGCTGTTTTGAAAACTATGGCAGGTCAGATTTTCTGCCTAATTATATAAGAAGATTTCTCTAAAAAATACACATTATTTCAAAGACTTATTGGCTGTGAAATAAGTTAAGGGTATTTCAAATGGCTTGTCTGCAAAGAAAGGTGAGATGTAGGGAATCACAGAAAGTCGAGGGGAAAATAGGTCAATATATACATTGCTGTATGGTGAACTAAGCCTTAGGCCAGCAACAATGGAGAGGACCTGACCCTTAGACACGAACAAGTAAGCTGGACTCTTCAAAAGTTCAAATCTTTATAAGTAAAAAGATTTATTAAAATGAATAACCAAGTGTTTTAATTGACATCAGAAGATGAAAACAATAAACCCTGAGAACATAGAGAAAAGATAAATAAAGATATGAGCAGAACTTAATACAACAGAAAACGAATAAAATTCAGGTGATTTAGTAAGTCCAAAGAATCTTCTTTGAAAAGAATTAAAAGACACACTTTGATTAAGGAAAACCAAAATATAAGTAAAGAATATACAGAAAGAGTCAGGACAATGTTAGAGCAGAGAATATATGAAATGCCAGTAAATTTGAACATTTCTGTAAAGTGGACCATTTCCTAGCTCCTAAAGTTTACCAACACTGACACAAGAGGTAATCATTTAAGGTCATCATGTCTGCTCTTGGCATTCTCGGAACGCCCTGGCCTCAGAATGCAGCCTCTGTAGTCCATGGTAACCTGCGGAGAGGGGGCGGGGCTGAGGGAGGGTGGAACACTGCCCTCACTGAGGGAGTGGGTGTGGCCATCTCTGCTGTGACTGAACAAAGGGCAGGGGAGCAGGGGGCCCAGGGCAGGGCCCTCAGAGCCCGGCAGGCCCAGTGGAGTGTCACAAGCTTTTAGGCCCAGGCCAAAGGGCGCCTTCTTTGTCTGCACAGCTGCCCAAACTATCACCTTTCTACTCAGGCCGCCCTCTTACTTGAAGTGTGTGTGGAACGTGTCCGCACACTACACCGCGCTGCACAGCTAAGCATAGGTCTGGGCATCGTACCTTCCTGCCAGGAGCCCGAGGTTCGCAGGCAGATGGGTCCCTGGGACACACACGTAGAGGCTCCTGCCCCGGCCACTGGCCACCCACTGCCCCTGCCCCAGATCGGGGGCCGCAAAGCAGCCCTGACTGAGTCCCCTGCCTCTAGAGGGAATATTGGACCAACACTTGTAGAAAACGGGGTCCTTGCGGGCCACTCATTGGAAGGACACAAATAAATCTTTGCCTACTTTCTGCTGAAACTTACGAGCGTTTACACCTAAGCCTCTTACAAGGTCAGCTGTTTAGCTAAACATGAGCTCATGATCTAAATTTACACAATAATGAAGAAAGCAGCTACAAGGGGAGACAATCAGCCAAAACAATCAATACCAGAATTAGATTCCCAAGGCCATCCATCAGATGTAGGAATAATCGGGTGCAAGGCAGAAAATATACATAAAACTGGAACTGAAACAAGGCACAAGGATGTTTTCAAAGACTGGTAGGATCTCTAAAACATTTGTAAAGGACATGTCATTGATAAAGCTAAATACTCAGAGGTTGTGTAATACAACAGATTACTCATTGAGAAGAGTGAAATTATGCAGTTTTGAAAACTATGGCAGGTCAGATTTTCTGCCTAATTATATAAGAAGATTTCTCTAAAAAATACACATTATTTCAAAGACTTATTTGCTGTGAAATAAGTTAAGGGTATTTCAAATGTCTTGTCTGCAAAGAAAGGTGAGATGTAGGGAATCACAGAAAGGCGAGGGGAAAATAGGTCAATATATACATTGCTATATGGTGAACTAAGCCTTAGGCCAGCAACAATGGAGAGGACCTGACCCTTAGAAACGTACAAGTAAGCTGGAATCTTCAAAAGTTCAAATCTTTATAAGTAAAAAGATTTATTAAAATGAATAACCAAGTGTTTTAATTGACATCAGAAGATGAAAACAATAAACCCTGAGAACATAGAAAAAAGATAAATAAAGATATGAGCAGAACTTAATACAACAGAAAACGTGTAAAATTGAGGTGATTTAGTAAGTCCAAAGAATCTTCTTTGAAAAGATTTAAAAGACACACTTTGATTAAGGAAAACCAAAACATAAGTAAAGAATATACAGAAAGAGTCAGGACAATGTTAGAGCAGAGAATATATGAAATGCCAGTAAATTTGAACATTTCTGTAAAGTGGACCATTTCCTAGCTCCTAAAGTTTACCAACACTTTCACAAGAGGAAATCATTTAAGGTCATCATGTCTGCCCTTGGCATTCCCGGAACACCCTGGCCTCAGAATGCAGGTTCTGTAGTCCACGGTAAACTGCGGAGAGAGGGCGGGGCTGAGGGAGGTTGGAACACTGACCTCACTGAGGGAGTGGGTGTGGCCATCTCTGCTGTGACTGAACAAATGGCAGGGGAGCAGGGGGCCGAGGGCAGGGCCCTCAGACCCTGGCAGGCCCAGTGGAGTGTCACAAGCATTTAGACCCAGGCCAAAGGGCACTTTCTTTGTCTGCACAGCTCCCCAAAGTCTAACCTTTCCTCTCAGGCCGCCCTCTTACTTGAAGTGTGTGTGGAACCTGTCCTTGCAGTACACCTCTTTGCACAGCTAACCATAGGTCTGGGCATCGTAGCTTCCTGCCAGGAGACCGAGGTTCGCAGGCAGATGGGTCCCTAGGACACACGCGTAGAGGCTCCTGCCCGGTCCACAGGCTGCCCACTGCCCCTGCCCCAGATCGTGGGCCGCAAAGCAGCCCTGTCTGAGTCCCCTGCCTCTAGAGGGAGTATTGGACCAACACTTGTAGAAAACGGGGTCCTTGCGGGCCACTCATTGGAGGGACACAAATAAATCTTTGACGACTTTCTGCTGAAACTTACGAGCGTTTACACCTAATCCTCTTACAAGGTCAGCTGTTTAGCTAAACATGAGCTCATGATCTAAATTTACACAATAATGAAAAAAGCAGCTACAAGGGGAGACAATCAGCCAAAACAATCAATACCAGAATTAGATTCCCAAGGCCATCCATCAGATGTAGGAATAATCGGGTGCAAGGCAGAAAAGATACATAAAACTGGAACTGAAACAAGGCACAAGGATGTTTTCAAAACTGTTAGGATCTCTAAAACATTTTCAAAGGACATGTCATTGATAAAGCTAAATAGTCAAAGGTTGTGTAATACAACAGATTAATCATTGAGAAGAGTGAAATTATGCTGTTTTGAAAACTATGGCAGGTGAGATTTTCTCCCTAATTATATAAGAAGATTTCTCTAAAAAATACACATTATTTCAAAGCCTTATTGGCTGTGAAATAAGTTAAGGGTATTTCAAATGGCTTGTCTGCAAAGAAAGGTGAGATGTAGGGAATCACAGGAAGTCGAGGGGAAAATAGGTCAATATATACATTGCTATATGGTGAACTAAGCCTTAGGCCAGCAACAATGGAGAGGACCTGACCCTTAGAAACGTACAAGTAAGCTGGAATCTTCAAAAGTTCAAATCTTTATAAGTAAAAAGATGTATTAAAATGAATAACCAAGTGTTTTAATTGACATCAGAAGATGAAAACCATAAACCCTGAGAAAATAGAAAAAAGTTAAATAAAGATATCAGCAGAAATTAATACAACAGAAAACGTATAAAATTCAGGTGATTTAGTAAGTCCAAAGAATCTTCTTTGAAAAGATTTAAAAGACACACTTTGATTAATGAAAGCAAAAACATAAGTAAAGAATATACAGAAAGAGTCAGGACAATGTTAGAGCAGAGAATATATGAAATGCCAGTAAATTTGAACATTTCTGTAAAGTGGACCATTTCCTAGCACCTAAAGTTTACCAACACTTTCACAAGAGGAAATCATTTAAGGTCATCATGTCTGCCCTTGGCATTCTCGGAACGCCCTGGCCTCAGAATGCAGCCTCTGTAGTCCATGGTAACCTGCGGAGAGGGGGCGGGGCTGAGGGAGGTTGGAACACTGCCCTCACTGAGGGAGTGGTTGTGGCCATCTCTGCTGTGACTGAACAAAGGGCAGGGGAGCAGGGGGCCCAGGGCAGGGTCCTCATAGCCCGGCAGGCCCAGTGGAGTGTCACAAGCATTTAGGCCCAGGCCAAAGGGCGCCTTCTTTGTCTGCACAGCTGCCCAAACTCTCACCTTTCCACTCAGGCCGCCCTCTTACTTGAAGTGTGTGTGGAATATGTCCGCGCAGTACGCCTCGCTGCACAGCTAAGAATAGGTCTGGGCATCGTAGCTTCCTGCCAGGTGACCCAGGTTCGCAGGCAGATGGGTCCCTGGTACACAAGCGGAGAGGCTCCTGCCCGTGCCACAGGCCGCCCACTGCCCCAGCCCCAGATTGGTGGCCGCAAAGCAGCCCTGTCTGAGTCCCCTGACTCTAGAGGGAGTATTGGACCAACACTTGTAGAAAATGGGGTCCTTGCGGGCCACTCATTGGAGGGACACAAATAAATCTTTGCCGACTTTCTGCTGAAACTTACGAGCGTTTACACCTAAGCCTCTTACAAGGTCAGCTGATTAGCTAAACATGAGCTCATGATCTAAATTCACACAATAATGAAGAAAGCAGCTACAAGGGGAGACAATCAGCCAAAACAATCGAAACCAGAATTAGATTCCCAAGGCCATCCATCAGATGTAGGAATAATCGGGTGCAAGGCAGAAAATATACATAAAACTGGAACTGAAACAAGGCACAAGGATGTTTTCAAAGACTGGTAGGATCTCTAAAACATTTTCAGAGACATGTCATTGATAAAGCTAAATACTCAGAGGTTGTGTAATACAACAGATTAATCATTGAGAAGAGTGAAATTATGCTGTTTTGAAAACTATGGCAGGTCAGATTTTCTGCCTAATTATATAAGAAGATTTCTCTAAAAAATACACATTATTTCAAAGCCTTATTGGCTGTGAAATAAGTTAAGGGTATTTCAAATGGCTTGTCTGCAAAGAAAGGTGAGATGTAGGGAATCACAGAAAGTCGAGGGGAAAATAGGTCAATATATACGTTGCTATATGGTGAACTAAGCGTTAGGCCAGCAACAATGGAGAGGACCTGACCCTTAGAAACGTACAAGTAAGCTGGAATCTTCAAAAGTTCAAATCTTTATAAGTAAAAAGATTTATTAAAATGAATAACCAAGTGTTTTAATTGACATCAGAAGATGAAAACAATAAACCCTGAGAACATAGAAAAAATATAAATAAAGATATGAGCAGAACTTAACACAACAGAAAACGTATAAAATTGAGGTGATTTAGTAAGTCCAAAGAATCTTCTTTGAAAAGATTTAAAAGACACACTTTGATTAAGGAAAACAAAAACATAAGTAAAGAATATACAGAAAGATTCAGGACAATGTTAGAGCAGAGAATATATGAAATGCCAGTAAATCTGAACATTTCTGTCAAGTGGACCATTTCCTAGCTCCTAAAGTTTACCAACACTTTCACAAGAGGAAATCATTTAAGGTCATCATGTCTGCCCTTGGCATTCTCGGAACGCCCTGGCCTCAGAATGCAGCCTCTGTAGTCCATGGTAACCTGTGGAGACGGGGCGGGGCTGAGGGAGTTTGGAACACTGCCCTCACTGAGGGAGTGGGTGTGGCCATCTCTGCTGTGACTTAACAAAGGGAAGGGGAGCAGTGGGCCAAGGGCAGGGTCATCAGAGCCCGGCAGGCCCAGTGCAGTGTCACAAGCATTTAGGCCCAGGCCAAAGGGCACTTTCTTTTTCTGCACAGATGCCCAAACTCTCACCTATCCACTCAGGCCGCCCTCTTACTTTAAGTGTGTGTGGAACCTGTCCGCGCAGTACACCTCGCTGTACAGCTAAGCATAGGTCTGGGCATCGTAGCTTCCTGCCATGTGACCGAGGTTTGCAGTCAGATGGGTCCATGGGACACAGGCGGAGAGGGTCCTGCCCGGGCCACAGGCCGCCCACTGCCCCTGCCCCAGATCGGGGGCCACAAAGCAGCCCTGTCTGAGTCCCCTGCCTCTAGAGGGAATATTGGACCAACACTTGTAGAAAACGGGGTCCTTGCGGGCCACTCATTGGAGGGACACAAATAAATCTTTGCCGACTTTCTGCTGAAACTTACGAGCGTTTACACCTAAGCCTCTTACAAGGTCAGCTGTTTAGCTAAACATGAGCTCATGATCTAAATTTACACAATAATGAAGAAAGCAGCTACAAGCTGAGACAATCAGCCAAAACAATCAACACCAGAATTAGATTCCCAAGGCCATCCATGAGATGTAGGAATAATCGGGTGCAAGGCAGAAAATATACATAAAACTGAAACTGAAACAAGGCACGAGGATGTTTTCAAAGACTGATATGATCTCTAAAACATTTTTAAAGGACATGTCATTGATAAAGCTAAATTGTCAAAGGTTGTGTAGTACAACAGATTAATCATTGAGAAGAGTGAAATTATGCTGTTTTGAAAACTATGGCATGTCAGATTTTCTGCCTAATTATATAAGAAGATTTCTCTAAAAAATACACATTATTTCAACGACTTATTGGCTGTGAAATAAGTTAAGGGTATTTCAAATGGCTTGTCTGCAAAGAAAGGTGAGATGTAGGGAATCACAGAAAGTCGAGGGGAAAATAGGTCAATATATACATTGCTATATGGTGAACTAAGCCTTAGGCCAGCAACAATGGAGAGGATCTGACCCTTAGAAACGTACAAGTAAGCTGGAATCTTCAAAAGTTCAAATCTTTATAAGTAAAAAGATTTATTAAAATGAATAACCAAGTGTTTTAATTGACATCAGAAGATGAAAACAATAAACCCTGAGAACATAGAGAAAAGATAAAAAAAGATATGAGCAGAACTTAATACAACAGAAAACGTATAAAATTCAGGTGATTTAGTAAGTCCAAAGAATCTTCTTTGAAAAGATTTAAAAGACACACTTTGACTAAGGAAAACAAAAACATAAGTAAAGAATATACAGAAAGAGTCAGGACAATGTTAGAGCAGAGAATATATGAAATGCCAGTAAATTTGAACATTTCTGTCAAGTGGACCATTTCCTAGCTCCTAAAGTTTACCAGCACTTTCACAAGAGGAAATCATTTAAGGTCATCATGTCTGACCTTGGCATTCTCGAGCGACCTGGCCTCAGAATGCAGCCTCTGTAGTCCATGGTAACCTGCGGAGAGTGGGCGGGCCTGAGGGAGGTTGGAACACTGCCCTCACTGAAGGAGTGGGTGTGGCCATCTCTGCTGTGACTGAACAAAGGGCAAGGGAGCAGGGGGTCCAGGTCAGGGCCCTCAGTGCCCGGGAGGTGCAGGGGTGTGTCACAAGCATTTTGGCCCCGGCCAATAGGCACCTTCTTTGTCTACAGAGCTGCCCAAACTCTCTCCATTCCACTAAGGCCGCCCTCTTACTTGAAGTGTGTGTGGAACCTGTTCGTGTAGTACACCTCGCTGCACAGCTAACCATAGGTTTGGGCATCGTAGCTTCCTGCCTGGTGACTGAAGTTCGCAGGCAGTTGGGTCCCTGGGAATCACACGGAGAGGCTCCTGCCTGGGCCACAGGTCGCCCACAGCCCCTGCCCCAGACCGGGGGCAGCAAAACAGCCCTGTCTGAGTCCCCTGCCTCTAGAGGGAGTATTGGACCAACACTTCTAGAAAACGGCGTCCTTGCGGGCAACTCTTTGGAGGGACACACATAAATCTTTGCCGATTTTCTGCTGAAGCTTACGAGCGTTCACACCTATGCCTCTTACAAGGTCAGCTGTTTAGCTAAACATGGGCTCATGAGCTAAATTTACACAATAATGAAGAAATCAGCTACAAGGGGAGACAATCAGCAAAAACAATCACTACCAGAATTAGATTCCCAAGGCCATCCATCCAATGTTGGAATAATCAGGTGCAAGGCAGAAAATATACATAAACCTGGAAATGAAACAAGGAATAAGGATGATTTCAAAGACTGGTAGGATCTCTAAAACATTTTTAAAGGACATGTCATTCATAAAGCTAAATACTCAAAGGTTGTGTAATACAACAGATTAATCATTGAGAAGAGTGAAATTATGCTGTTTTGAAAACTATGGCAGGTCAGATTTTCTGCCTAATTATATAAGAAGATTTCTCTAAAAAATACACATTATTTCAAAGGCTTATTGAATGTGAAATAAGTTAAGGGTATTTCAAATGGCTTGTCTGCAAATAAAGTTGAGATGTAGGGAATCACAGAAAGTCGAGGGGAAAATAGGTGAATATATTCATTGCTATATGGTGAACTAAGACATAGGCCGGCAACAATGGAGACGACCTGACCCTTAGAAACGTACAAGTAAGCTGGAATCTTCAAAAGTTCAAATCTTTATAAGTAAAAAGATTTATTAAAATGAATAACCAAGTGTTTTAGTTGACATCAGAAGATGAAAACAATAAACCCGGAGAACATAGAAAAAAGATAAATAAAGATATGAGCAGAACTTAATACAACAGAAAACGTATGAAATTCAGGTGATTTAGTAAGTCCAAAGAATCTTCTTTGAAAAGATTTAAAAGACACACTTTGATTAAGGAAAACAAAAACATAAGTAAAGAATATACAGAAAGAGTCAGGACAATGTTAGAGCAGAGAATATATGAAATGCCACTAAATTTGAACATTTCTCTAAAGTGGACCATTTCCTAGCTCCTAAAGTTTACCAAATCTTTCACAAGAGGAAATCATTTAAGGTCATCATGTCTGCCCTTGGCATTCCAGGAACACCCTGGCCTCAGAATGCAGGTTCTGTAGTCCATGGTAACCTGCGGAGAGAGGGCGGGGCTGAGGAAGGTTGGAACACTGCCCTCACTGAGGGAGTTGGTGTGGCCATCTCTGCTGTGACTGAACAAATGGCAGGGGAGCAGGGGGCCGAGGGTAGGGCCCTCAGACACTGGCAGGCCCAGTGGAGTGTCACAAGCATTTAGACCCAGGCCAAAGGGCACTTTCTTTGTCTGCACAGCTCCCCAAAATCTAACCTTTCCACTCAGGCCGCCCTCTTACTTGAAGTGTGTGTGGAACCTGTCCGTGCAGTACACCTCGCTGCACAGCTAACCATAGGTCTGGGCATCGTAGCTTCCTACCAGGTGACCGAGGCTCGCAGGCAGATGGGTCCCTGGGACACACGCGGAGAGGCTCCTGCCCGGGCCACTGGACGCCCACTGCCCCTGCCCCAGATCGGGGGCCGCAAAGCAGCCCTGTCTGATTCCCCTGCCTCTAGAGGGAGTATTGGACCAACACTTGTAAAAAACGGGGTCCTTGTGGGACACTCATTGGAGGGACACAAATAAATCTTTGCCGACTTTCTGCTGAAACTTACGAGCGTTCACACCTAAGCCTCTTACAAGGTCAGCTGTTTAGCTAAACATGAGCTCATGATCTAAATTTACACAATAATGAAGAAAGCAGCTACAAGGGGAGACAATCAGCCAAAACAATCGAAACCAGAATTAGATTCCCAAGGCCATCCATCAGATGTAGGAATAATCGGGTGCAAGGCAGAAAATATACATAAAACTGGAACTGAAACAAGGCACAAGGATGTTTTCAAAGACTGGTAGGATCTCTAAAACATTTTCAAAGGACATGTCATTGCTAAAGCTAAATAGTCAAAGGTTGTGTAATACAACAAATTAATCATTGAGAAGAGTGAAATTATGCTGTTTTGAAAACTATGGCAGGTCAGATTTTCTGCCTAATTATATAAGAAGATTTCTCTAAAAAATACACATTATTTCAAAGACTTATTGGCTGTGAAATAAGTTAAGGGTATTTCAAATGGCTTGTCTGCAAAGAAAGGTGAGATGTAGGGAATCACAGAAAGTCGAGGGGAAAATAGGTCAATATATACATTGCTGTATGGTGAACTAAGCCTTAGGCCAGCAACAATGGAGAGGACCTGACCCTTAGACACGAACAAGTAAGCTGGACTCTTCAAAAGTTCAAATCTTTATAAGTAAAAAGATTTATTAAAATGAATAACCAAGTGTTTTAATTGACATCAGAAGATGAAAACAATAAACCCTGAGAACATAGAGAAAAGATAAATAAAGATATGAGCAGAACTTAATACAACAGAAAACGAATAAAATTCAGGTGATTTAGTAAGTCCAAAGAATCTTCTTTGAAAAGAATTAAAAGACACACTTTGATTAAGGAAAACCAAAATATAAGTAAAGAATATACAGAAAGAGTCAGGACAATGTTAGAGCAGAGAATATATGAAATGCCAGTAAATTTGAACATTTCTGTAAAGTGGACCATTTCCTAGCTCCTAAAGTTTACCAACACTGACACAAGAGGTAATCATTTAAGGTCATCATGTCTGCTCTTGGCATTCTCGGAACGCCCTGGCCTCAGAATGCAGCCTCTGTAGTCCATGGTAACCTGCGGAGAGGGGGCGGGGCTGAGGGAGGGTGGAACACTGCCCTCACTGAGGGAGTGGGTGTGGCCATCTCTGCTGTGACTGAACAAAGGGCAGGGGAGCAGGGGGCCCAGGGCAGGGCCCTCAGAGCCCGGCAGGCCCAGTGGAGTGTCACAAGCTTTTAGGCCCAGGCCAAAGGGCGCCTTCTTTGTCTGCACAGCTGCCCAAACTATCACCTTTCTACTCAGGCCGCCCTCTTACTTGAAGTGTGTGTGGAACGTGTCCGCACACTACACCGCGCTGCACAGCTAAGCATAGGTCTGGGCATCGTACCTTCCTGCCAGGAGCCCGAGGTTCGCAGGCAGATGGGTCCCTGGGACACACACGTAGAGGCTCCTGCCCCGGCCACTGGCCACCCACTGCCCCTGCCCCAGATCGGGGGCCGCAAAGCAGCCCTGACTGAGTCCCCTGCCTCTAGAGGGAATATTGGACCAACACTTGTAGAAAAAGGGGTCCTTGCGGGCCACTCATTGGAAGGACACAAATAAATCTTTGCCTACTTTCTGCTGAAACTTACGAGCGTTTACACCTAAGCCTCTTACAAGGTCAGCTGTTTAGCTAAACATGAGCTCATGATCTAAATTTACACAATAATGAAGAAAGCAGCTACAAGGGGAGACAATCAGCCAAAACAATCAATACCAGAATTAGATTCCCAAGGCCATCCATCAGATGTAGGAATAATCGGGTGCAAGGCAGAAAATATACATAAAACTGGAACTGAAACAAGGCACAAGGATGTTTTCAAAGACTGGTAGGATCTCTAAAACATTTGTAAAGGACATGTCATTGATAAAGCTAAATACTCAGAGGTTGTGTAATACAACAGATTACTCATTGAGAAGAGTGAAATTATGCAGTTTTGAAAACTATGGCAGGTCAGATTTTCTGCCTAATTATATAAGAAGATTTCTCTAAAAAATACACATTATTTCAAAGACTTATTTGCTGTGAAATAAGTTAAGGGTATTTCAAATGTCTTGTCTGCAAAGAAAGGTGAGATGTAGGGAATCACAGAAAGGCGAGGGGAAAATAGGTCAATATATACATTGCTATATGGTGAACTAAGCCTTAGGCCAGCAACAATGGAGAGGACCTGACCCTTAGAAACGTACAAGTAAGCTGGAATCTTCAAAAGTTCAAATCTTTATAAGTAAAAAGATTTATTAAAATGAATAACCAAGTGTTTTAATTGACATCAGAAGATGAAAACAATAAACCCTGAGAACATAGAAAAAAGATAAATAAAGATATGAGCAGAACTTAATACAACAGAAAACGTGTAAAATTGAGGTGATTTAGTAAGTCCAAAGAATCTTCTTTGAAAAGATTTAAAAGACACACTTTGATTAAGGAAAACCAAAACATAAGTAAAGAATATACAGAAAGAGTCAGGACAATGTTAGAGCAGAGAATATATGAAATGCCAGTAAATTTGAACATTTCTGTAAAGTGGACCATTTCCTAGCTCCTAAAGTTTACCAACACTTTCACAAGAGGAAATCATTTAAGGTCGTCATGTCTGCCCTTGGCATTCCCGGAACACCCTGGCCTCAGAATGCAGGTTCTGTAGTCCACGGTAAACTGCGGAGAGAGGGCGGGGCTGAGGGAGGTTGGAACACTGACCTCACTGAGGGAGTGGGTGTGGCCATCTCTGCTGTGACTGAACAAATGGCAGGGGAGCAGGGGGCCGAGGGCAGGGCCCTCAGACCCTGGCAGGCCCAGTGGAGTGTCACAAGCATTTAGACCCAGGCCAAAGGGCACTTTCTTTGTCTGCACAGCTCCCCAAAGTCTAACCTTTCCTCTCAGGCCGCCCTCTTACTTGAAGTGTGTGTGAAACCTGTCCTTGCAGTACACCTCTTTGCACAGCTAACCATAGGTCTGGGCATCGTAGCTTCCTGCCAGGAGACCGAGGTTCGCAGGCAGATGGGTCCCTAGGACACACGCGTAGAGGCTCCTGCCCGGTCCACAGGCTGCCCACTGCCCCTGCCCCAGATCGTGGGCCGCAAAGCAGCCCTGTCTGAGTCCCCTGCCTCTAGAGGGAGTATTGGACCAACACTTGTAGAAAACGGGGTCCTTGCGGGCCACTCATTGGAGGGACACAAATAAATCTTTGACGACTTTCTGCTGAAACTTACGAGCGTTTACACCTAATCCTCTTACAAGGTCAGCTGTTTAGCTAAACATGAGCTCATGATCTAAATTTACACAATAATGAAAAAAGCAGCTACAAGGGGAGACAATCAGCCAAAACAATCAATACCAGAATTAGATTCCCAAGGCCATCCATCAGATGTAGGAATAATCGGGTGCAAGGCAGAAAAGATACATAAAACTGGAACTGAAACAAGGCACAAGGATGTTTTCAAAACTGTTAGGATCTCTAAAACATTTTCAAAGGACATGTCATTGATAAAGCTAAATAGTCAAAGGTTGTGTAATACAACAGATTAATCATTGAGAAGAGTGAAATTATGCTGTTTTGAAAACTATGGCAGGTGAGATTTTCTCCCTAATTATATAAGAAGATTTCTCTAAAAAATACACATTATTTCAAAGCCTTATTGGCTGTGAAATAAGTTAAGGGTATTTCAAATGGCTTGTCTGCAAAGAAAGGTGAGATGTAGGGAATCACAGGAAGTCGAGGGGAAAATAGGTCAATATATACATTGCTATATGGTGAACTAAGCCTTAGGCCAGCAACTATGGAGAGGACCTGACCCTTAGAAACGTACAAGTAAGCTGGAATCTTCAAAAGTTCAAATCTTTATAAGTAAAAAGATGTATTAAAATGAATAACCAAGTGTTTTAATTGACATCAGAAGATGAAAACCATAAACCCTGAGAAAATAGAAAAAAGTTAAATAAAGATATCAGCAGAAATTAATACAACAGAAAACGTATAAAATTCAGGTGATTTAGTAAGTCCAAAGAATCTTCTTTGAAAAGATTTAAAAGACACACTTTGATTAATGAAAGCAAAAACATAAGTAAAGAATATACAGAAAGAGTCAGGACAATGTTAGAGCAGAGAATATATGAAATGCCAGTAAATTTGAACATTTCTGTAAAGTGGACCATTTCCTAGCACCTAAAGTTTACCAACACTTTCACAAGAGGAAATCATTTAAGGTCATCATGTCTGCCCTTGGCATTCTCGGAACGCCCTGGCCTCAGAATGCAGCCTCTGTAGTCCATGGTAACCTGCGGAGAGGGGGCGGGGCTGAGGGAGGTTGGAACACTGCCCTCACTGAGGGAGTGGTTGTGGCCATCTCTGCTGTGACTGAACAAAGGGCAGGGGAGCAGGGGGCCCAGGGCAGGGTCCTCATAGCCCGGCAGGCCCAGTGGAGTGTCACAAGCATTTAGGCCCAGGCCAAAGGGCGCCTTCTTTGTCTGCACAGCTGCCCAAACTCTCACCTTTCCACTCAGGCCGCCCTCTTACTTGAAGTGTGTGTGGAATATGTCCGCGCAGTACGCCTCGCTGCACAGCTAAGAATAGGTCTGGGCATCGTAGCTTCCTGCCAGGTGACCCAGGTTCGCAGGCAGATGGGTCCCTGGTACACAAGCGGAGAGGCTCCTGCCCGTGCCACAGGCCGCCCACTGCCCCAGCCCCAGATTGGGGGCCGCAAAGCAGCCCTGTCTGAGTCCCCTGACTCTAGAGGGAGTATTGGACCAACACTTGTAGAAAATGGGGTCCTTGCGGGCCACTCATTGGAGGGACACAAATAAATCTTTGCCGACTTTCTGCTGAAACTTACGAGCGTTTACACCTAAGCCTCTTACAAGGTCAGCTGATTAGCTAAACATGAGCTCATGATCTAAATTCACACAATAATGAAGAAAGCAGCTACAAGGGGAGACAATCAGCCAAAACAATCGAAACCAGAATTAGATTCCCAAGGCCATCCATCAGATGTAGGAATAATCGGGTGCAAGGCAGAAAATATACATAAAACTGGAACTGAAACAAGGCACAAGGATGTTTTCAAAGACTGGTAGGATCTCTAAAACATTTTCAGAGACATGTCATTGATAAAGCTAAATACTCAGAGGTTGTGTAATACAACAGATTAATCATTGAGAAGAGTGAAATTATGCTGTTTTGAAAACTATGGCAGGTCAGATTTTCTGCCTAATTATATAAGAAGATTTCTCTAAAAAATACACATTATTTCAAAGCCTTATTGGCTGTGAAATAAGTTAAGGGTATTTCAAATGGCTTGTCTGCAAAGAAAGGTGAGATGTAGGGAATCACAGAAAGTCGAGGGGAAAATAGGTCAATATATACGTTGCTATATGGTGAACTAAGCGTTAGGCCAGCAACAATGGAGAGGACATGACCCTTAGAAACGTACAAGTAAGCTGGAATCTTCAAAAGTTCAAATCTTTATAAGTAAAAAGATTTATTAAAATGAATAACCAAGTGTTTTAATTGACATCAGAAGATGAAAACAATAAACCCTGAGAACATAGAAAAAATATAAATAAAGATATGAGCAGAACTTAATACAACTGAAAACGTATAAAATTGAGGTGATTTAGTAAGTCCAAAGAATCTTCTTTGAAAAGATTTAAAAGACACACTTTGATTAAGGAAAACAAAAACATAAGTAAAGAATATACAGAAAGATTCAGGACAATGTTAGAGCAGAGAATATATGAAATGCCAGTAAATCTGAACATTTCTGTCAAGTGGACCATTTCCTAGCTCCTAAAGTTTACCAACACTTTCACAAGAGGAAATCATTTAAGGTCATCATGTCTGCCCTTGGCATTCTCGGAACGCCCTGGCCTCAGAATGCAGCCTCTGTAGTCCATGGTAACCTGCGGAGACGGGGCGGGGCTGAGGGAGGTTGGAACACTGCCCTCACTGAGGGAGTGGGTGTGGCCATCTCTGCTGTGACTTAACAAAGGGAAGGGGAGCAGTGGGCCAAGGGCAGGGTCATCAGAGCCCGGCAGGCCCAGTGCAGTGTCACAAGCATTTAGGCCCAGGCCAAAGGGCACTTTCTTTTTCTGCACAGATGCCCAAACTCTCACCTATCCACTCAGGCCGCCCTCTTACTTTAAGTGTGTGTGGAACCTGTCCGCGCAGTACACCTCGCTGTACAGCTAAGCATAGGTCTGGGCATCGTAGCTTCCTGCCATGTGACCGAGGTTTGCAGTCAGATGGGTCCATGGGACACAGGCGGAGAGGGTCCTGCCCGGGCCACAGGCCGCCCACTGCCCCTGCCCCAGATCGGGGGCCACAAAGCAGCCCTGTCTGAGTCCCCTGCCTCTAGAGGGAATATTGGACCAACACTTGTAGAAAACGGGGTCCTTGCGGGCCACTCATTGGAGGGACACAAATAAATCTTTGCCGACTTTCTGCTGAAACTTACGAGCGTTTACACCTAAGCCTCTTACAAGGTCAGCTGTTTAGCTAAACATGAGCTCATGATCTAAATTTACACAATAATGAAGAAAGCAGCTACAAGCTGAGACAATCAGCCAAAACAATCAACACCAGAATTAGATTCCCAAGGCCATCCATGAGATGTAGGAATAATCGGGTGCAAGGCAGAAAATATACATAAAACTGAAACTGAAACAAGGCACGAGGATGTTTTCAAAGACTGATATGATCTCTAAAACATTTTTAAAGGACATGTCATTGATAAAGCTAAATTGTCAAAGGTTGTGTAGTACAACAGATTAATCATTGAGAAGA
The DNA here is from genome assembly GCF_964341445.2 of Mesoplodon mirus. Taxonomy (NCBI): domain Eukaryota; kingdom Metazoa; phylum Chordata; class Mammalia; order Artiodactyla; family Ziphiidae; genus Mesoplodon; species Mesoplodon mirus. The sequence goes on along the minus strand of NC_138976.1, from coordinate 127,244,858 downwards.
GTGAAATTATGCTGTTTTGAAAACTATGGCATGTCAGATTTTCTGCCTAATTATATAAGAAGATTTCTCTAAAAAATACACATTATTTCAACGACTTATTGGCTGTGAAATAAGTTAAGGGTATTTCAAATGGCTTGTCTGCAAAGAAAGGTGAGATGTAGGGAATCACAGAAAGTCGAGGGGAAAATAGGTCAATATATACATTGCTATATGGTGAACTAAGCCTTAGGCCAGCAACAATGGAGAGGATCTGACCCTTAGAAACGTACAAGTAAGCTGGAATCTTCAAAAGTTCAAATCTTTATAAGTAAAAAGATTTATTAAAATGAATAACCAAGTGTTTTAATTGACATCAGAAGATGAAAACAATAAACCCTGAGAACATAGAGAAAAGATAAAAAAAGATATGAGCAGAACTTAATACAACAGAAAACGTATAAAATTCAGGTGATTTAGTAAGTCCAAAGAATCTTCTTTGAAAAGATTTAAAAGACACACTTTGACTAAGGAAAACAAAAACATAAGTAAAGAATATACAGAAAGAGTCAGGACAATGTTAGAGCAGAGAATATATGAAATGCCAGTAAATTTGAACATTTCTGTCAAGTGGACCATTTCCTAGCTCCTAAAGTTTACCAGCACTTTCACAAGAGGAAATCATTTAAGGTCATCATGTCTGACCTTGGCATTCTCGAGCGACCTGGCCTCAGAATGCAGCCTCTGTAGTCCATGGTAACCTGCGGAGAGTGGGCGGGCCTGAGGGAGGTTGGAACACTGCCCTCACTGAGGGAGTGGGTGTGGCCATCTCTGCTGTGACTGAACAAAGGGCAAGGGAGCAGGGGGTCCAGGTCAGGGCCCTCAGTGCCCGGGAGGTGCAGGGGTGTGTCACAAGCATTTTGGCCCCGGCCAATAGGCACCTTCTTTGTCTACAGAGCTGCCCAAACTCTCTCCATTCCACTAAGGCCGCCCTCTTACTTGAAGTGTGTGTGGAACCTGTTCGTGTAGTACACCTCGCTGCACAGCTAACCATAGGTTTGGGCATCGTAGCTTCCTGCCTGGTGACTGAAGTTCGCAGGCAGTTGGGTCCCTGGGAATCACACGGAGAGGCTCCTGCCTGGGCCACAGGTCGCCCACAGCCCCTGCCCCAGACCGGGGGCAGCAAAACAGCCCTGTCTGAGTCCCCTGCCTCTAGAGGGAGTATTGGACCAACACTTCTAGAAAACGGCGTCCTTGCGGGCAACTCTTTGGAGGGACACACATAAATCTTTGCCGATTTTCTGCTGAAGCTTACGAGCGTTCACACCTATGCCTCTTACAAGGTCAGCTGTTTAGCTAAACATGGGCTCATGAGCTAAATTTACACAATAATGAAGAAATCAGCTACAAGGGGAGACAATCAGCAAAAACAATCACTACCAGAATTAGATTCCCAAGGCCATCCATCCAATGTTGGAATAATCAGGTGCAAGGCAGAAAATATACATAAACCTGGAAATGAAACAAGGAATAAGGATGATTTCAAAGACTGGTAGGATCTCTAAAACATTTTTAAAGTACATATCATTCATAAAGCTAAATACTCAATGTTTGTGTAATACAACAGGTTAATCATTGAGACGAGTGAAATTATGCTGTTTGAAACCTAATGCAGGTCAGATTTTCTGCCTAATTATATAAGAAGTTTTATCTAAAAAATACACATTATTTCAAAAACTCATTGGCTGTGAAATAAGTTATGGGTATTTCAAATGGCTTGTCTGCAAAGAAAGGTGAGATGTAGGGCATCACAGAAAGTCGAGGGGAAAATATGTCAATATATAAATAGCTATATGGTGAACTAAGACTTAGGTCAGCAACAATGGAGAGGACCTGACTCTTAGAAAATTACAAGTAAGCGGGAATATTCAAAAGTTCAAATCTTTATAAGTAAAAAGGTTTATTAAAATGAATATCCAAGTGTTTTAATTGACATCAGAAGATCAAAACAATAAACCCTGAGAACATAGAAAAAAGATACATAAAGATATGAGCAGAAATTAATACAACAGAAAACGTATAAAATTAAGGTGATTTAGTAAGTCCAAAGAATATTCTTTGAAAAGAGTTAAAAGACACACTTTGACTAAGGAAAACAAAAACATAAGTAAGGAATATACAGAAAGAGTCAGGACAATGTTAGAGCAGAGAATATATGAAATGCCAGTAAATTTGAACATTTCTGTAAAGGGGACCATTTCCTAGCTCCTAATGTTTACCAAAACTGACAAAAGACAAAATCATTTAAGGTCATCACGTCTGTCCTGGGCATTCTCGGAACGCCCTGGCCTCAGAATGCAGCCTCTGTAGTCCATGATAAACTGCGGAGAGGGGGAGGGGCTGAAGGAGGTTGGAACACTGCCCTCACTGAGGGAGTGGGTGTGGCCATCTCTGCTGTGACTGAAGAAAGGGCAGGGGAGCAGGCGGCTCAGGACAGTGACCTCAGCGCCCGGAAGGCGCAGGGGGGTGTCACAAATATTAAGGCCCTGGCCAGTGGGCACCTTTTTGTCTGCACAGCTGCCCAAACTCTCTTCTTTCCACTAAGGCCGCCCTCTTACTTGAAGTGTTTGTGGAACCTGTTCGTGAAGTACACATCGCTGCACAGCCAACCATAAGTCTGGGCATCGTAGCTTCCTGCCTGGTGACTGAAGTTCGCAGGCAGTTGGGTCCCTGGGAAACACACGGAGAGGCTCCTGCCTGGGCCACAGGCCGCCCACAGACCCTGCCCCATATCGGGGGCCGCAAATCAGCTCTTTGTGAGTCCCCTGCCTCTAGAGGGAGTATTGGACCAACACTTATAGAAAACGGGGTTCTTGCGGGCAACTCTTTGGAGGGACACATATAAATCTTTGATGACTTTCTGCTGAAACTTACGAGCGTTCACACCTATGCCTCTTAAAACATCAGCTGCTTAGCTAAACATGAGCTCATGATCTAAATTTATACAATAATGAAGAAATCAGCTACAAGTGGAGACAATCAGCCAAAACAAAAACTACCAGAAATAGATTCCCAAGGCCATCCATCAAATGTTGGCATAATCAGGTGCAAGGCAGAAAATATACATAAAACTGGAACTGAAACAAGGAACAAGGATGTTTTCAAAGACTGGTACGATGTCTAATACATTTTTAAAGTTCATATCATCGATAAAGCTAAATACTCAATGGTTGTGTAATACAATAGATTAATCATTGTGAAGAGTGAAATCATACTGTTTTGAAAACTTTGGCAGGTCAGATTTTCTGCGTGATTATATAAGAAGATTTCTCTAAAAAATACACATTATTTCAATGACTTATTGGCTGTGAAATAAGTTAAGGGTATTTCAAATGGCTTGTCTGCAAAGAAAGGTGAGATGTAGGGAATCACAGAAAGTCGAGGGGAAAATAGGTCAATATATACATTGCTATATGGTGAACTAAGCCTTAGGGCAGCAACAATGGAGAGGACCTGACCCTTAGAACCTTACAAGTAAGCTGGAATCTTCAAAAGTTCAAATCTTTATAAGTAAAAAGATTTATTACAATTAATTACCAAGTGTTTTAATTGACATCAGAAGATCAAAACAATAAACCCTGAGAACATAGAAAAAAGATAAAGATATGAGCAGAACTTAATACAACAGAAAACGTATAAAATTCAGGTGATATAGTAATTCCAAAGAATATTCTTTGAAAAGATTAAAAAGACACACTGTGCCTAAGGAAAACAAAAACATAAGTAATGAATATACAGAAAGAATCATGACAATGTTATAGCAGAGAATAAATGAAATGCCAATAAATTTCAACATTTCTGTAAAGTGGACCATTTCTTAGCTCCTAAAGTTTACCAAAACTGACTCAAGAGGAAATCATTTAAGGTCATCATATCTGCCCTGGGAATTCTTGGAAGGCCCTAGCCTCAGAATGCAGCATCTGTAGTCCATGGTAACCTGCGGAGAGGGGGCGTGGCTGAGGGAACTTGGAACACTGCCCTCACTGAGGGAGTGGGTATGGCCATCTCTGCTCTGACTAAACAAAGGTCAGGGGAGCAGGTGTCCAAGGGCAGGGCTCTCAGAGCCCGGCAGGCCCAGGGGTGTGTCACAGGCATTTTGGCCCAGGCCAAATGGTGCCTTCTTTGTCTGCACAGTTGCCCAAACTCTCCTGTTTCCACTCAGGCCGCCCTCTTACTTGAAGTGTGTGTGGAACATGTTTATGCAGTACACCTCACAGCACAGCTCACCATAGGTCTCGGCATCGTAGATTCCTGCTAGGTGACCACTGTTCGCAGGAAGATGTGTCCCTGGAACATATGTTGAGCGTCTCCTGCCCGTGCCAGAGGACTCCAACTGCCCCTGCCCCAGATCGGGGCCGCACAGCAGCCCTGTCTGTGTCCCCTGCCTCTAGAGGGTGTATTGGACCAACACTTCTAGAAAACGGGGTCCTTGCGGGCAACTCATTGGAGGGACACAAATAAATCTTCGCCGACTTTCTGCTGAAGCTTCCGAGCGTTCACACCTATGCCTCTTACAAGGTCAGTTGTTTAGCTAAACATGAGCTCCTGATCTGAATTTACACAATAATGAAAAAATCAGCTACAAGTGGAGACAATTTGCAAAAACAATCAATACCAGAATTAGATTCCCAAGGCCATCCATCAGATGTTGGAATAATCAGGTGCAAGGAAGAAAATATACATAAAACTGGTACAGAAGCAAGGCACAAGGATGTTTTCAAAGACTGGTATGATCTCTAAAACTTTTTTAAAGTACATATCATTGATAATGCTAAATACTCAACGGTTGTGTAATTCAAGAGATTAATCATTGAGAAGAGTGAAATTATGCTGTTTTGAAAACTATGGCAGGACAGATTTTCTGCCTAATTATATAAAAAGATTTTTCTAAAAACATACACATTATTTCAAAGACGTATTGGCTGTGAAATATTTTAAGGGTATTTCAAATGGCTTGTCTGCAAAGAAAGGTGAGATGTAGGGAATCACAGAAAGTCGAGGGTAAAATTGGTCAATATATACATTGCTATATGGTGAACTAAGCCTTAGGCCAGGAACAATGGAGAGGACCTGACCCTTAGAAACTTACAAGTAAGCTGGAATCTTCAAAAGTTCAAATCTTTATAAGTAAAAAGATTTATTAAAATGAATACCAAGTGTTTTAATTGACATCAGAAGATCATAAGAGTAAACCGTGAGAACATAGAAAAAATTTAAATAAAGATATGAGCAGAACATAATACAACAGAAAACGTATAAAACTGAGGTGAGGGCCTCCCTGGTGGCGCAGTGGTTGAGGGTCCGCCTGCCGATGCAGGGGATACGGGTTCGTGCCCCGGTCTGGGAGGATCCCAGATGCCGCGGAGCGGCTGGGCCCGTGAGCCATGGCCGCTGGGCCTGCGCGTCCGGAGCCTGTGCTCCGCAACGGGAGGGGCCACAACAGTGAGAGGCCCGCATACCGCAAAAAAAAAAAAAAAAAAAAAAAAAAAAAAAAAAACTGAGGTGATTTAGTAAGTCCAATGATTATTCTTTGAAAAGATTTAAAAGACACACTTTGATTAAGGAGAACAAAAACATAAGGAAAGAATATACAGAAAGAATGAGGACAATGATATAGCAGAGTATATATGAAATGCCAGTAATTTTTAATATTTCTGTGACGTGGACAATTTCCTATCTCCTAAGGTTTACCAAAACTGAAACAAGAGGAAATCATTTAAAATCATCATGTCTGCCCTTGGCATACTCGGAACATCCTGGCCTCAGAATGCAGCATCTGTTTTTCATGGTAACCTGCGGAGAGCGGGCAGGGCTGGATTAACTTGGAACACTGCCCTCACTGACGGTGTGGGTGTGGCCATCTGTGCTGTGACTGAACAAATGACAAGGGAGCAGGCAGCCCAGTGCAGGGCAATCAGAGCCCAGCAGGCCCAGTGTGTGGTACAAGCATTTAGGACCAGGTCAAAGGGTTCCTTCTTTGTCTGCACAGCTGCCCAAACTCTCACATTTCCACTCAGGCCTCCCTCTTACATGAAGTGTGAGTGGAACGTGTCCACGCAGAACACCTCGCTGCACAGCTAACCATAGTTCTGGGCATCGTAGCTTCCTGCCAGGGGATCGAAGTTCCGAGGCAGTTGGGTCCCTGGGACACACGCGGAGAGGCTCCTGCCCTTGCCACAGGCTGCCCACTGCCCCTGTCCCAGAGCGGGGGCCGCAAAGCAGCCCTGTCTGAGTCCCCTTCCTCTAGAGGGAGTATTGGCCCCACATTTCTAGAAAACGGGTCTTAAGGGCAACACATTGGAGGGACACAAATAAATCTTTGCCGACTTTCTCCTGAAGATTCCGAGCATTCACTCCTAACCCTCTTACAAGTTCAGTTGTGTAGCTAAACTTCAACTCATGTTCTAAATTTACACAATAATGAAGAAATCAGCTACAAGTTGAGACAATCAGCAAAAACATTCACTACCAGAATTAGATTCCCAAGGCCATCTATCAGATGTTGGAATAATCAGGTGCAAGGCAGAAAATATACATAAAATTGGAACTGAAACAAGGAACACGGATGTTTTCAAAGACTGGTAGGATCTTTAAAACATTTTTAATGTACATGTCATTGATAAAGCTAAATACTTACAGGTTGTGTAATACAACAGATTAATCATTGAGAAGAGTGAAATTATGCTGTTTTGAAAAATATGGCAGGTCAAATTTTCTGCCTAACTATATAAGAAGATTTCTCTACAAAATACACATTATTTCAAAGACTTATTGCCTGTGAAATAAGTTAAGGGTATGTCAAATGGCTTGTCTGCATAGAAAGGTGAGATGTAGGGAATCACAGAATGTAGAGGGGAAAATACGTCAATATATACATTGCTATAAGTTGAACTAAGCCTTAGGCCAGCAACAATGTAGAGGACCTGACCCTGAGAAACTTACAAGTAAGCTGGAGTCTTCAAAAGTTCAAAACCTTATATTTAAAAAGTTTTATTAAAATTAATAACCAAGTGTTTTAAATGATACCAGAAGATCAAAACAATAAACCCTGAGAACAGAGAAAACATATAAGTAAGATATGAGCAGAACTTAATACAACAGAAAACGTATAAAACTGAGGTGATTTAGTAAGTCAAATTAATATTCTTTGAAAACATTTAAAAAACACACTTTGATTAAGCAAAACAAAACATAATTAAATAATATAATGAAAGAATCAGTGCAAAGTTACAGCAGAGAATATATAAAATGCCAGTAAATTTGAACATTTCTGTAAAGTGGACAATTTCCTAGCTCTTAAAGTTTACCAAAACTGACACAAGGGGACATCATTTAAGGCCATCATGTCTGCCCTTGACATCTTCAGAATTCCCTGGCCTCAGGATGCAGCTTGTGTAGTACACAGCAACTTGTGGTGTAGGGGCTGTGCTGCAGGAGTTTGGAACACAGTCCTCACTTAGGGTGAGGGTGTGGGCATCTCATCTGTGACTGAACAAAGGGCAGGGGAGCAGGGGGCCCATGGCAGGGTGCTCAGAGCCCGGCAGGCCCAGGGGGGTGGCACAAGAATTTAGGCCTAGGCCAAAGGGTGCCTTCTTTGTCTGCACAGCTGCCCAACCTCTCATCTTTGCACTCAAGCCTCCCTCTTACTTGAAGTGTGTGTGGAACGTGTCCGCGCAGTACACCTCGCTGAACAGGTAACCATATGTCTGTGCATCGTAGCTTCCTGACAGGTGACCGAAGTTCGTAGGCAGATGGGTCACTGGGACACACGCGGAGGGGATCCTGCGTGGGCCACTGGCCGCCCACTGCCCCTGCCCCAAGCGTGGGCTGCAAATCAGCCCTGTCTGAGTCCCCTGCCTCTAGAGGGTGTATTGGCCCAACACTTCTGGAAAACGGGTTTCTTGCGGGCAATGCATTGGAGGGACACAAATAAATGTTTGCCCACTTTCTGCTGAAGCTTACGAGTGTTCACACCTAAGCCTCTTACAAGTTCAGCTGTTTAGCTAAACATGAGCTCATGATCTAAATTTACACAATAATGAAGAAATCAACTACAAGTGGAGACAATCAGCAAAAACAATCAATACCAGAATTAGATTCCCAAGGCCATCCATCAGATGTTGCAATAATCAGCTGAAAAAGGCATGGAGCCTTGTCATGACATGGTTCAAGGAGCATACTGACGACAAGTGTCTGGGAGCACTGAGATGACAGGGTTATTGTGCATTGTGCTGACAAAAGTCATGGAGAATTTTGATGAAAAGACCATGGATAATTGTGATGACGAGCCTCATGGGGCTTTGTGATGACAAGTGTTATGGAACATTATGATCACAAGGGTTTGGAGCTTTGTGATGACAGAGATCATGGAGCATTGTGATGATAACGGCAGGTAGCATTGTGATGACAGGGTTCATGGAACATTGTGATGACAGGGGTGAGGGAGTATTGTGATGACTAGTGATGGAACATTTTGATATCAGTGGTGAGAGAGCATTTTGATGAGAAGTGCATGGAGCATTGTGATGACAAGTTTTATGGAGCATTTTGATGACAAGGATGTGGAGCATTGTAATGACAAGTGCATGGCGCATTGTGATGACATGCGTCATGGAACATTTTGCAAACAAGCGCATGGAGCATTGTGATGACAAGGGTCATGGAGCATTGTGCTGACAAAGGCATGGAGTATTGTGATAACAAGTGTCTCGGAGCATTTTGATGAAAATTTCATGGAGCATTGTGGTAAAAAAGGTCACAGAGACTTGTGATGATGAGGGCATGGAGAATTGTGATGACGAAGGTCAGGAATCATTGTGATGACTGGAGTCATGGAGCATTGAGATGACAGGGGTCATGGAGCATTGTGATGACAAGGGCATGGAGCATGGTGATGACAGGGGCATGGAGCATAGGTCTTAGAATTTTCATGGATTATTGTGATGAGACTGGGCATGGCGCATTGTGATGACAAGGGCATGGAGAATTGTGAGGACAATTTCATGGAGTATTGTGAAGACAGGTGTCAGGGAGCATTGTGATGACATATGTCATGGTCCATTGTGATGACAATTGCATGGAGTATTGTGATGCCAAATGTCACGGAGGATTGTGATGACAAAGGTAATGGAGCATTGTGATGACAAGGCCTTTGAGCATTGTGATGACAAGGGTCAGGGAGTATTGTGATGACAAGGGCATGGAGCATTGTGATGAAAAGTGCCATTGAGAATTTTGATGACAATGTCGTGAAGCATTTTGATGACATGCACATGGAGCTTGCTATGACAGGGGTCATGGAGCATTTCGATGACAAGTGCATGAAGATTTGTGATGACAAGAGAATGTAACATTGTGACGAGAAGTGTCATGGAGCATTGTGATGACAAGGACATTGAGAATTGTGATGAGACAGGACATGGAGCATTGTGATGACCAGGATATGGAGCATTGGGATGGCAAGACCTTGGAGAAATGTGACGAGAAGACCATGGAAAATTGTGATGATGAGCATCATGGAGCACTGTAATGACAAGGGGCATGGAGCATTGTGATGACAGGTGTCATGGAGCATTGTGATCACAGTGGTCATGGAGCATTGTGATGACAAATATCATGGAGCATTCTGATGACAAGTTTGTGGAGTATTGTGATGACAATGGCATGGAGCATTGTGAGGAAAAGGACTTGGAGCATTGTGATGAAAAAGGCATGGAGCCTTTTCATGACAGGGTTCAAGGAGCATTCTGACGATAAGTGTCAGGGAGCATTGTGATGACAAATGTATTGAGCATTGTGATGACAAGTGTCATGGAGCATTGTGATGACAGGCCAGTGGAACATTGTTTTGGCAGGGGTCATGGAGCATCGTTATGACGGGATAATTTATCATTGTGATGACACTGGAATGGAGCATTGGTCTGATATATTTCATGGATTATTGTGTTGAGTGTGGGCATGGAGCATTGTGATGACAAGAGCATGGAGCATTGTGATTACAGCAGTCGTGGAGCATTGTGATGAAAAGGGCATGGATCATTGTGATGAAAAAGGCATGGAACATTGTCATGACAGGGTTCAAGGAGCATACTGATGACAAATGTCAGGGAGCATTGTGATGACAAGTGTATTGAGCATTGTGATGACAAAGGTCATGGAGCATTTTGATGAGAAGACCATGGATAATTGTGATGACGAGTGTCATGGGGCATTGTGATGACAAGTGTTATGGAAAATTGTGATCACAAGAGTTTGGAGCATTGTGGTGACAGAGGTCATGGAGCATTTTGATTTCATTGTGATGACAATAGCATGAAGCATTATGATGATGGGTATGGTGCATTGTGATGACAGGTTTCATGGAGCATTGGGATGAAAAGGGGCATGGAACATTGTAGTTACAGTGTTCTTGGAGCATTGTGATGACAAGCGCATAGAGCATTGTGATGAGAAGGCCATGGAGCATTCTGATGACATGCATCATGGAGCTTTGTGATGACAAGGCCATGGAGCATTGTGATTACAGGGGTCTTTGAGCATTGTGATGACAAGGGTCATGGAGCCTTGTGATGACAAGGCCGTGGAACATTGTGATGTCAGGGGTCATGTAACATTGTTATGACAAGGGAATGGATCATTGGTGTGAAACGTTTCATGGATTATTGTGATGAGAGTGGGCATGGAACATTGTGATGACAAGTGCATGGAGAACTGTGATGACAAAAGCATGTAACTTTGTGATGAGAAGTGTCATGGAGCATTGTGATGACAAGGACGTGGAAAATTGTGATGACCAGGGGCATGGATCATTGTGATGACCAGGGTATGGAGCATTGTGATGGCAAGACCGTGGAGAAATGTGATGAGAAGACAATAGATAATTGTGATGACGAGCGTCATGGAGCACTGTAATGACAAGGGACAAGGAGATATTGTGATGACAGGGGTCATGGAGCATTGTGATCACAGTGGTCATGGAGCATTGTGATGACAAATGTCATGGAGCATTCTGATGACAAGCTTGTGGAGTATTGTGATGACAAAGGCATGGAGCATTGTGATGAAAAGAGCATGGAGCATTGTGATAAAAAAAGGCATGGAGCCTTTTCATGACAGGGTTCAAGGAGCATTCTGATGACAAGTGTAATGGAGCATTGTGATGACAAGTGTATTGAGCATTGTGACAACAAAGATCATGGAGCATTGTATTGACAAGTAATGGAGTATTATGATGACAGGCATCATGGAGCGTTGTGATGACAAGTGTTATGGAACATTGTGAGCACAAGGGTTTGGAGCATTGTGATGACAGAGGTCATGGATCATTTGATTTCAAGGAGCATGGAGCATTGTGATGAAAAGGGCATGTAGCAATGTGATCCCAAGGTTCATGGAGGATTGTGATGACAGTGTCAATGGAGTATTGTGATGAGAAGGTCATGGAGCATTGGGCTGAAAATGTTCATGGAATATTGTGATGACAGGGTTCATGGAGCATTTTAATGACAAGGGAAAGGAGCATTGTGTTGACAAGGTCCTGGATCTTTGTGATGAGAAGACCATGGAGCCTTGTGATGACAAGTCTCATGGAGCACTCTGATGAAAAGGAACATGGAGCATTGTGATTACAGGGGTCTTGGAGCATTGTGATGACAAGGGCATGGAACATTGTAATGAGAAGGCCATGGAGCATACTGATGACATGCGTCATGGACTTTTGTGATGACAAGGGCATGGAGCATTGTGATTACAGGGGCCTTTGAGCATTGTGATGACACGTTTCATGGAGCCTAGTGATGACAAGGCCGTGGAACATTGTTATTGCAGGGGTCATGGAGCCTTGTTATGACGGTGTAATGGAGCATTCTGATGACAAAGGAATGGAGCATTGGTCTGAAATATTTCATGAATTATTGTGATGAGAGTGGCATGCAGCATTGTGATGACAAAGGCTGGAGCATTGGTCTGAAAAGTTTCATGGATTATTGTGATGAGAGTGTTCATGGAGCATTTTGATGACAAGGGCACGGAACACTGTGATACATGGGTCATGGAGGATTGTAATGACAAGGGCATGGAGCATTGTGATGACAAGCGTCATGGAGCTTTGTGATGACAAGGGCATGGAGCAATGTTATGAGAGGGTTCATGGAGCATTGTGATGACAATGGCATGGAGCATTGTGATGAGAAGGGCAGGGAGCATTGTGATGACAGGGTCATGAATTAATTTGATGAAAAGAGTCATGGAATATTTTGATGACAGGGGTTATGGAACATTGTGATGTCAGGTGTCATGGAGCATTATGATGAAAAGGGTAATGGAGCATTTTGATGATATGTGTTATGGAACATTGTGATGTCAGGGGTCATGGAGCATTGTGATGATAAGGGCATGTAGCATTGTGATGACAGGGGTCGTGGAACATTGTAATGACAGGGTTGAGGGAGTATTGTGATGTCTAGTGATGGAACATTGTGATACCAGTGGGGAGAGAGAATTTTAAAGAGAAGTGCATGGAGCATTGTGATGAGAAGGTTTATAGAGCATTGTGATGACAAGGATGCTGAGCATTATGATGACAAGTGCATGGCACTTTGTGATTACACGGGTCATGGAGCATTGTGCTGACATGCACATGGAGCATTGTGATGACAAGGGTCATGGAGCATTGTGCTGACAAAGGCATGGAACACTGTGATTACAAGGGTCACGGAGCATTGTGATGAAAAGTTCATGGAGCATTGTGGTGACAGATGTCACAGAGCCTTGTGATGACGAGCACACGGACCATTGTGATGACAAAGGTCATGAAGCTTTGTGATGACTGGAGTCACGGAGAATTTTGATGACAGGGGAAATGGAGCATTGTGATGAAAAGGGCATGGAGCATTGTGATCACAGGGGCATGGAGCATTTGTCTGACAAGTTTCATGGGTTATTGTGATGACAGTGGGCATGGCACATTGTGATGAAAAGGGCATGGAGCATTGTGATGAGAAGGTCATGGAATATTGTGAAGACAGGTGTCAGGGATCATTGTGATGACATATGTCATGGTCTATTGTGATGACAATGGCATGTAGCATTGTGATGCCAAATGTCATGGAGAATTGTGATGACAAAGGTAATGGCGCATTGTGATGACAAGGGCATGGAGCATTGCTCTGAAAAGTTTCATGGATTATTGTGATGAGAGTGGGCATGGAGCACTGTGATGACAAGGGCACGGATCACTGTGATACATGGGTCATGGAGGATTATCATGACAAGGGCATGGAGCATTGTGATGAGAAGGACATTGAGCATTGTGATGACCAGTGTCATGGAGCTTTGTGATGACAAGGGCCTGGAGTAATGTGATGAGAGTGTTCATGGAGCATTGTGATGACAATGGCATGGAGCATTGTGATGCCAAGGGTCATGGAGCTTTGTGATGACAAAGGTCATGGAGCATGTTGATGACAAGGGCGTAGTGCATTGTGTTCAGAAGGGAAGGGAGCATTGTGATGACAGCGTCATGGAGCAATTTGATGAAAAGAGTCATGGAACATTTTGATGACAGGGGTTATGGAACATTGTGATGTCAGGGGTCATGGAATATTTTGATGATAAAGACATGTAGCATTGTGATGACATGGGTCATGGAACATTGTGAGGAGAGGAGTGAGGGAGTATTGTGATGACTAATGATGGAACATTGTGATATCAGTGGTGAGAGAGCATTATGATGAGAAGTGCAGGGAGCATTGTTATGACAATGTTTATGGAGCATTGTGATGACAATGTTGTGGAGCATTGTGATGACAAGTGCATGGCACATTGTAATGACATGGGACATGGAGCATTGTGCTGACAAGTGCATGGAGCATTGTGATGACAAGGGGAATGGAGCATTATGCTGAAAAAGGCATGGAGCAATGTGATGACAAGGGTCACGGAGCATTGTGATGAAAATTTCATGGAGCATAGTGGTGACAAATGTCACAGAGCCTTGTGATGACGAGGGCATGGACCATTGTGTTGACAAAGGTCATGAAGCATTGTGATGAGTGGAGTCACGGAGCATTGTGATGACAGGGGTCATGGAGCATTGTGATGACAAGAGCATGGAGCATTGTGATGACAAGGTCATGGAGTATTGGGAAGACAGGTGTCAGGGAGCATTGTGATGACATATGTCATGGTCCACTGTGATGACAATGGCATGGAGCATTGTGATGCCAAGTGTCATGGAGGATTGTGATGACAACGGTAATGGAGCATTGTGATGACAAGGGCTTGGAGCATTGTGATGACAAGGGTCATGGAGCATTGCGATTACAAGAGCATGGAGCATTGTGATGACCAGGGCCATTGAGAATTTTGATGACAATGTCGTGAAGCATTGTGATGACAAGTGCATGGAGCTTGCTATTACAGGGGTCATGCAGCATTGCAATGACAATTGCATGGAGAATTGTGATTACTAGAGCATGAAACATTGTGATGAGCAGTGTCATGGAGCATTGTGATAAGAAGGACGTGGAGAATTGGGATGACAAGGGACAAGGAGCATTGTGATGACCAGGGCATGGAACACAGTGATGGCAAGACCGTGGAGCATTGTGATGAGAAGACCATGGATAATTGTGTTGACAAACGTCATGGAGCACTGTAATAACAAGGGGCATGGAGCATTGTGATGACAAGGGCCATGGAGCATTCTGATGACAAGCTTGTGGAGTATTGTGATGACAATGGCATGGAGCATTGTGATGAAAAAGGCATGGAACCTTTTAATGACAGGGTTCAAGGAGCATTCTGATGACAAGTGTCAGGGAGCATTGTGATAACAAGTGTATTGAGCATTGTGATGACAAAGGTCATGGAGCATTGTGATGAAAAGTGCATGGAGTATTGTGATGACAGGCATCATGGAGCATTGTGATGACAAGTATTATGGAACATTGTGATCACGAGGGTTTGGCGCATTGTGATGAGAGACGTCATGGATCATATTGATTTCAAGGAGCAAGGAGCATTGTGATGAAAAGGGCATGAATCAATGTGATCCCAAGGTTCATGGAGGATTGTGATGACAAGCGCATAGAGCATTGTGATGACAAGGTCTGTAGCATTTTGCTGACAAAGGCATGGAGCATTGTGATGACAAGGGTCATGGAGCACTGTGATGACAAGGGTCACGGTGCATTGTGATAACAGGGGACATGGAGAATTGGGATGACAAGGGCATGGATCATTGTGATGACAAGGGTCATGGAGCATTTTCATGACAAGAGTCCTGGATCATTGTGTTGTCAGGGGTCATGGAGCGTTATGATGAGAGTGGTCCTGGAGCACTGTGAAGACAGGAGTCATGGAACATTGTGATGACAAGGGAATGGAGCATTGTGATGACAAGGTCCTGGACCATTGTGATGAGAAGACCATGCAGCCTTGTGATGACAAGTCTCATGGAGCATTCTGATGAAAAGAGGCATGGAGCATTGTGATGTCAGGGGTCTTGGAGCATTGTGATGACAAGGGCATGGAGCATTGTGATGAGAAGGCCATGGAGCATTCTGATGACATTTGTCATGGAGCTATGTGATGACAAGGGCATGGAGCATTGTGAGTACAGGGGTCTTGGAGCATTGTGATGAAAAGTGCATGCATTATTGTGATGAAAAAGACATGGAGCCATGTCATGACAGGGTTCAAGGAGAATACTGACGATAAGTGGCAGGGAGCATTGTGAGGACAAGAGTATTGAGCATTGTGATGGCAAAGTACATGGAGCATTGTGATGAGAAGACCATGGATAATTGTGATGATGATATTCATGGGGCGTTGTGATGACAAGTGTTATGGAATATTGTGATCACAAGGGTTTGGGGCATTGTGATGACAGAGGTCATGGAGCATTTTGATTTCATTGTGATGACAATAGCATGAAGCATTAAGATGATGGGCATGGTGCATTATGACGACAGGGTTCATGGAGCATTGAGATGAAAAGGGGCATGGATATTTGTGATTACAGGGGTCTTGGAGCATTGTGATGACAAGGGCATGGAGCATTGTGATGAGAAGGCCATGGAACATTCTGATGACATGAATCATGGAGCTTTGTGATGACAAGGGCATGGAGCATTGTGATTACAGGGGTCTTGTAACATTGTGATGACAAGGGACATGGAGCCTTGTGATGACAAGGCCGTGCATCATTGTATTGGCAGGGGTCATGGAGCATTGTTATGACAGGGGTTATGGAACATTGTGATGACAAGGGCATGGAGCATTGGTCTGAAAATTTTCATGGATTATTGTTATGAGTGTTGGCATGGAACATTGTGATGACAAGGGGACGGAACACTGTGATACGTGGGTCATGGTGGATTGTAATGACAAGGGCATGGAGCATTGTGATGAGAAGCGTCATGGAGCTTTGTAATGACAATGGCATGGAGCAGTGTGATGAGAGGGTTCATGGAGCATTGTGATGAAAATGGCATGGAGCATTGTGATGCCAATGGTCATGGAGCTTTGTGATGACAAAGGTCATGGAGCATTCTGATGACAATTGCCTGGTGCATTGTGATGAGAAGGGCAGGGAGCATTGAGATGACAGGGTCATGGAGCAATTTGATGAAACGTGTCATGGAACATTTTGATGACAGGTGTTATGGAACTTTGTAATGTCAGGGGTCATGGAGCATTGTGATTAAAAGGGACATGGATCATTTTGATGACAGGGGTTATGGAACATTGTGATGTCAGGGGTTATAGATCATTGTGATGATAAGGGCATGTAGCATTGTGATGACAGGGGTCATGGAACATTGTGATGACAGGGGTGAGAGAGTATAGTGATGACTAGTGATGGAACATTGTGATATCAGTGATGAGAGAGCATTTTGATGAGAAGTGCATGGAATATTGTGATGACAAGTTTTATGGATCATTGTGATGACAAGGTTGTGGAGCATTTTGATGACAAGCGCATGGCAAATTGTGATGACAAGCGTCATGGAGCTTTGTGATGACAAGGGCATGGAGCAATGTGATGAGAAGGTTCATGGAGCATTGTGATGACAATGGCATGGAACATTGTGATATCAAGGGTCATGGAGCTTTGTGATCAAAAAAGTCATGGAGCATTTTGATGACAAGGGTGTGGTGCATTGTGATGAGAAGGGCAGGGAGCACTGTGATGACAGGGTCATGGAGCAATTTGATAAAAAGTGTCATGGAACATTTTGATGACAGGGGTTATGGAACATTGTAATGTCAGGGGTTATGGAGCATTGTGATGATAAAGGTCATGGAGCATTTTGATGACAGGTTTTACGGAACATTGTGATGTCAGGCGTCATGGAGCATTGTGATGATAAGGGCATGTAGCATTGTGATGACAGGGGTCATGGAACATTGTGATGACAGGGGTGAGGGAGTATTGTGATGACTAGTGATGGAACTTTGTGATATCAGTGGTGAGAGAGCATTTTGATGAGAAGTGCCTGGAGCATTGTGATGACAATGTTTATGGAGCAATGTGATGACAAATTTGTGGAGCATTGTGATGACAAGCGCATGGCACATTGTGATGACATGGGTCATGGAGCATTTTGTTAACAAGTGTATGGAGCATTGTGATGACAAAGGCATAGAGCATTGTGATAACAGTGGTCACAGAGCATTGTGATGAAAAGTTCATGGAGCATTGTGGTGACAAATGACACAGAGCCTTGTGATGACTAGGGCATGGACCATTATGATGACAAAGGTCATGAAGCATTGTGATGGCTGGAGTCACAGAGCATTGTGATGACAAGGGCATGGAGCATTGTGATGACAGGGGCATGGAGCATTGGTCTGACAAGTTTCATGGATTACTGTGATGACTGTGGGCATGGAGCATTGAGATGACTAGGGAATGGAGCCTTGTGATGACAAGGTCATGGAGTATTGTGAAGAGAGGTGTCAGGGAGCATTGTGATGACATATGTCATGGTCCATTGTGATGACAAGGGATTGCAGCATTGTGATGTCAAAAGTCATGGAGCATTGTGATGACAAATGTAATGGAGCATTGTGATGACAAGGGCCATTGAGAATTTTGTTGACAAGATCGTGAAGCATTGTGATGACAAGCACATGGAGCTTTCTATGACAGGGATCATGGAGCATTGCGATGACAAGTGCATGGAGAATTTTGATTACAAGAGCATGTAACATTGTGATGAGAAGTGTCATGGAGCACTGTGATGACAAGGACGTGGAGAATTGTGATGCCAAGGGACATGGAGCATTGTGATGATCAGGGCATGGAGCATTGTGATGGCAACACCTTGGAGCATTGTGATGAGAAGACTATGGATAATTGTGATGACGTGCATCATGGAGCACTGTAATGACAAAGGGCATGTAGCATTGTGATGGCAGGGATCATGGAGCATTCTGATGACAAGGGTCATGGAACATTCTGATGACAAGCTTGTGGAGTATTGTGATGACAAATGCATGGGTCATTGTGATGAAATGGGCATGGAGCATTGTGATGAAAAAGACATGGAGCCTTTTCATGACAGGGTTCAAGGAGCATTCTGATAACAAGTGTCAGGGAGCATTGTGATGACAGGTGTATTGAGCATTGTGATGACAAAGGTCATGGAGCATTGTGATGACAAGGGCATCGAGTATTGTGATGACAGACATCATGGAGCATTGTGATGACAAGTGTTATGAAACATTGTGATTACAAGTGTTTGGAGCATTGTGATGACAGAGGTCATGGATCATTTTGATTTCAAGGAGCATGGAGCATTGTGATGACAAGGGCATGAAGCAATGTGATCCCAATATTCATGGAAGATTGTGATGACAAGCGCATGGAGCATTGTGATGAAAAGGCCATGGAGCATTCTGATGACAAGCGTCATGGAGCTTTGTGATGACAAGTGCATGAAGCCTTGTGATTAGAGGTGTCTTGAAGCATTGTGATGAAAAGGGCATGGATCATTGTGATGAAAAAGACATGGAGCCATGTCATGACAGGGTTCAAGGCGCATACTGACGACAAGTGTCAGGAGCATTGTGATGACAAGTGTATTGAGCATTGTGATGAGAAAGTTCATGGAGCATTGTGATGAGAAGACCATGGGTAATTATGATGACGAGCGTCATGGGGCGTTGTGATGACAAGTGTTATGGAACATTGTGATCAAAAGGGTTGGGAGCATTATGATGACACATGTCATGGAGCATTTTGATTTCATTGTAATGACAATAGCATGAAGCATTATGATGATGGTCATGGTGCATTGTGATGACAGGGTTCATGGAGCATTGAGAAGAAAAGGGGCAGGGAGCATTGTGTTTACAGGGGTCTTGCAGCATTGTGATGACAAGGGCATGGAGCATTGTGATGAGAAGGCCGTGGATCATTCTGATGACATGCGTCATGGAGCTTTGTGATGACAATGGCAAGGAGCATTGTGATGCAAAGGGTCATGGAGCTTTGTGATGACAAAGGTCATGGAGCATTTTGATGACAAGGGCGTGGTGCATTGTGATGAGAAGTGAAGGGAGCACTGTGTTGACAGTGTCATGGAGCAATTTGATGAAAATTGTTATGGAGCATTTTGATCACAGGGGTTATGGAACATTGTGATGTCAGTGGTCATGGAGCATTGTGATGAAAAGGGTCATGGAGCATTGTGATGAGAGGAGTGAGGGAGTATTGTGATGACTAATGCTGGAACATTGTGATATCAGTGGTGAGAGAGCATTATGATGAGAAGTGCATGGAACATTGTGATGACAAAGTTTATGGAGCATTGTGATGAAAAGGTTGTGGAGCATTGTGATGACAAGTGCATGGCACATTGTAATGACATGGGTCATGGAGCATTTTGCTGAGAAGTTCATGTAGCATTGTGATGACAAGGGCCAAGGAGCATTATGCTGACAAAGGCATGGAGCAATGTGATGACAAGGGTCACGGAGCATTGTGATGAAAAATTCATGGAGCATTGTGGTGACAAATGTCACAGAGCCTTGTGATGACGAGGGCATGGACCATGGTGTTGCCAAAGTCATGAAGCATTGTGATGACTGGAGTCACGGAGCATTGTGTTGACAGGTGTCATGGAGCATTGTGAATGACAAGAGCATGTAGCATTGTGATGACAAGGTCATGGAGTATTGTGAAGACAGGTGTCAGGGAGCATTGTGATGACATAGGTCATGGTCCATTGTGACGACAATGGCATGGAGCATTGTGATGACAAGTGTCATGGAGGACTGTCATGACAACGGTAATGGAGCATTGTGATGACAAGGGCTTGGGGCATTGTGTTGACAAGGGTCGTGGAGCATTGTCATGACAAGGGCATGGAGCATTGTGATGACCAGGGCCAATGAGAATTTTGATGACAAGTTTGTGAAGCATTGTGATGACAAGCGCATGGAGCTTGCTATTACAGGGGTCATACAGCATTGCGATGACAAGTGCATGGAGAATTGTGATTACTAGAGCATGTAACACTGTGATGAGAAGTGTCATGGAGCATTGTGATAGCAAGGACATGGTGAATTGGGATGCCAAGGGATATGGAGCATTGTGATGACCAGGGCATGGAGCATTGTGATGGCAAGACCGTGGAGCATTGTGATGAGAAGACCATGGATAATTGTGTTGACAAACGTCATGAAGCACTGTAATGACAAGCGGCATGGAACATTGTGATGACAGGTGTCATGGAGCAATGTGATGACAGATAACATTGAGCATTGTGATGACAAGTGTTATGGAACATTGTGATTACAAGGGTTTGGAGCATTGTGATGACAGAGGTAATGGATCATTTTGATTTCAAGGAGCATGGACCATTGTGATGACAAGGACATGAAGCAATGTGATCCGAAGATTCATGGAAGATTGTGATGCCAAGCGCATGGAGCATTGTGATGAGAAGATCATGTAGCATTTTGTTGACAAAGGCATGGAACTTTGTGATGACAAGTGATTTGGAGCACTGTGATGACAAGCGTCCTGGATCATTGTGTTCTCAAGGGTCATGGAGCGTTGTGATGACAGTGGTCATGGAGCATTGGGATGACAGGGGTCAGGGAGCCTTGTGATAAGAAGGTCATGGAGCATTGGGCTGAAAATATTCATTGAGTATTGTGATGACATGGGTTATAGAGCATTGTGATGACAAGGGAATGGAACATTGTGATGACAAGGGTCATGGAGCACTGTGATGACAAGTGTCACAGAGCCTTGTGATAACAGGGGACATGGAGCATTGGGATGACAAGGGCATGGATCATTGTGATGACAAGTGTCATGGAGCATTTTCATGACAAGACTCCGGGATCATTGTGTTGTCAGGGGTCATGGAGCGTTATGATGAGAGTGGTCTTGGAGCATTGTGATGACAGGGGTCATGGAGCACTGTAATGAGAAGGTCATGGAGCATTGGGCTGAAAATATTCATGGAATATTGTGATGACAGGGCTCATGGAGTGTTGTGATGACAAGGGAATGGAGCATTGTGATGACAAGGTCCTGGAGCATTGTGATGAGAAGACCATGCAGCCTTGTGATGACAAGTCCCATGGAGCATTGTGATGAAAAGGGGCATGGAGCATTGTGATTACAGGTGACTTGGAGCATTGTGATGACAAGAGCATAGAGCATTGTGTTGAGAAGTCAATGGAGCATTCTGATGACATGCGTCATGGAGCTTTTTGATGAGAAGGGTGTGGAGCATTGTGATGACAGGGTTCTTGGAGCATTGTGATAACAATGGCATGGAGCATTGTGATGAAAATGGTCATGGAGATTTGTGATGACAAACTTCATGGAGCATTTTGATGATAAGGGCGTGGTGCATTATGATGAGAAGGGCAGGGAGCATTGTGATGACAGGGTCATGGAGCAATTTGATGAGAAGTGTCATGGAACATTTTGATGACAGGGATTATGGAACATTGTGATGTCAGGGGTCATGGAGCATTGTGATGAAAAGGGTCATGAAGCATTTTGATTACAGGGGTTATGGAACAATGTGATGTCAGGTGTCATGGAGCATTGTGATGATAAGAGCACGTAGCATTGTGATGACAGGGTTCAGGGAACATTGTGATGACAGGGGAAAGGGAGTATTGTGATGATTAGTGATGGAACATTGTGATAACTGTGGTGAGAGAGCATTTTGATGAGAAGTGCATGGAGCATTGTGATGACAAGGTTTATTGAGCATTGTGATGACAAGGTTGTGGAGCATTGTGATGACAAGTGCATGTTGCATTTTGATGACATGCGTCATGGAGCATTGTGCTGACAAGCACATGGAGCATTTTGATGACAATCTTGTGGAGTATTGTGATGACAATGACATGGAGCATTGTGATGAAAAAAGAATGGAGCCTTTTTATGACAAGTTTCAAGGAGCATTGTGATGACAAGTGTCAGGGAGCATTGTGATGACAAGTGTGTTGAGCATTGTGATGACAAAGTTCATGGAGCATTGTGATGAAAAGGTCATGGATTATTGTGATGACAGGCATCATGGAGCACTGTGATGACAAGTATTATGGAACATTGTGATCACGAGGGTTTGGAGCATTGTGATGAGTGACGTCATGGATCATATTGATTTCAAGGAGCATGGAGCTTTGTGATGAGAAGGGCATGAATCCATGTGATCCCAAGTTTCATGGAGGATTGTGATCACAAGCGCATGGAGCATTTTGATGACAAGGTCATGTAGCATTTTGCTGACAAAGGCATGGAGCATTGTGATGAGAAGGGCAGGGAGCATTGTGATGACAGGGTCATGGAGCAATTTGATTAAAAGTGTCATGGAACATTTTGATGACAGGGGTAATGGAACATTGTGATGTCATGGGTCATGGAGCATTGTGATGAAAAGGGTCATGGAGCATTTTGATGGCAGGGGTCATGGAGCATTGTGATGTCAGGGGTCATGGAGCATTGTGATGATAAGTGAATGTATCATTGTGATGAAAGTGGTCATGGAACATTGTGATGACAGGGGTGAGGGAGTATTGTGATGACAAGTAATGGAACGTTGTGATATCAGTGGTGAGAGAGCATTTTGATGAGAAGTGCATGGAGCATTGTAATGACAAGTTTTATGGAACATTGTGATGACAAGTTTGTTGAGCATTGTGCAGACAAGCACATGGAGCATTGTGATGACAAGGGTCATGGAGCATTGTGCTAACAAAGGCATGTAGCACTGTGATGACTAGGTTTACGGAGCATTGTGATGAAAAGTTCATGGAGCATTGTGGTGACAAAGGTCACAGAGCCCTATGATTACGAGCGCATGGACCATTGTGATGACAAAGGTCATGAAGCATTGTAATGACTGGAGTCACGGAGCATTGTGATGACAAGGGCATGGAGCATTGTGATGACAGGGGCATGGAGCATTGGTCTAAGAAGTTTCATGGATTATTGTGATGACAGTTGGCATGGCGCATTTTGAGGACAAGGGCATGGAGCATTGTGATGACACAGTCATGGAATATTGTGAAGACAGGTGTCAGTCAGCATTGTGATGACATATGTCCTTGTCCATTGTGATGAAAATGGCATGGAGCATTGCGATGCCAAGTGTCATGGAGGATTGTGATGACAAAGGTAATGGAGCATTGTGATGACAAGGGTTTGGAGCATTGTGATGACAGGGGTCATGGAGCATTGTGATGACAAGGGCATGTAGTATTGTAATAACAAGGGCCATTGAGAATTTTGATGACAAGGTCATGAAGCATTGTGGTGACAAGTGCATGGAGCTTGCTCTGACAGGGGTAATGGAGCATTGTGATGACAAGTGCATGGAGAATTGTGATGACAAGAGCATGTAACATTGTGATGAGAAATGTCATGGAGCATTGTGATGACAAAGATGTGGAGAATTGTGATGACAGGGGTCGTGGAGCATTGTGATCACAAGGGACATGCAGCATTCTCATGACAAGCTTGTGGATTATTGTGATAAAAATGGCATGGAGCATTGTGATGACAAAGGCATGGAGCCTTTTATTGACAGCGTTCAAGGAGCATTCTGACGACAAGTGTCAGGGAGCTTTGTGATGACATGTGTATTGAGCATTGTGATGACAAAGGTCACGGAGCATTGTGATGACGAGGGGATGGAGTATTGTGATGACGGGCATCATGCAGCATTGTGATGACAAGAGTTATGGAACATTGTGATCAGAAGGGTTTGGAGCATTGTGATGACAGAGGTCATGGAGCATTTTGATTTCATTGTGATGACAATAGCATGAAGCATTATGATGATGGGCATGGTGCATTGTGATGACAGGGTTCATGGAGCATTGAGATGAAAAGGGGCATGGAGCATTGTGATTACAGTGGTCTTAGAGCATTGTGATTACAGGGGCATGGAGCATTGTGATGAGAAGGCCATGGAGCATTCTGATGAAATGCGTCATGGAGATTTGTGATGACAAGGGTATGGAAAATTGTGATTACAGAGGACTTGGAGCATTGTGATGACAAGGGTCATGGAGCCTTGTGATGACAAGGCCGTGGAACATTGTGATGGCAGTGGCCATGAAGCATTGTTATGACAGGTGAAATTGAGCACTGTCATGTAAAGGTCATGGAGCATTGGTCTGAAAACTTCATGGATTATTGTGATGAGAGTGGGCATGGAGCATTGTGATGACAACGGCATGGAACACTGTGATACATGGGTCATGGAGGATTATAATGACAAGCTCATGGAGCATTGTGATGAGAGGTTTCATGCAGCATTGTGATGACAATGGCATGGAGCATTGTGATGCCAAGGGTCATGGAACTTTGTGATGACAAAGGCAATGGAGCATTGTGATGCCAAGGGCCTGAAGCATTGTGATGACAAGGGTCATGGAACATTGTGATGACTAGGGCATGGAGCATTGTGATTACAAGTGTCATGGAGCATTTTGATGACAAGAGTCCCGGATCATTGTGTTTTCAGGGGTCATGGAACATTGTGATGACAGTGGTCTTGGAGCATTTTGATGACAGTGCTCATGGAGCATTGTGATCAGAAAATCATGGAGCATTGGACTGAAAATGTTCATGGGGTATTGTGATGACAGGGGTCATGGAGCATTGTGATCAGAAAATCATGGATCATTGGACTGAAAATGTTCATGGGGTATTGTGATGACAGGGGTCATGGAGCATTGTGATGACAAGGGAATGGAGCATTGTGATGACAAGGTCCTGGAGCAATGTGATGAGAAGATCATGGAGCCTTGTGATGACAGTGTTCATGAAGCATGGAGATGAAAAGGGGCATGGAGCATTGTGATTACAGGGGTCTTGGAGCATTGTGCTGACAAAGGCATGGAGCATTGTGATTACAGGGGTCTTGGAGCATTGTGATGACCTGCTCATGGAGCCTTGTGATGACAAGGCCGTGGAACATTATGATGGCAGGGGTCATGTAGCATTGTTATGACAGGGTTAATGGAGCATTGTGACGACAAGGTCATGTAGCATTTTGCTGACAACGGCATGGAGCATTGTGATGACAAGTGTCATGGTGCACTGTGATTACAGGGGTCATGGAGCATTGGGATGACAGGTGTAGGATCATTGTGATGAGAAGTGTCGTGGAGCATTTTGATGACAAGTGTCTCGCATCATTGTGTTGTCAGGGGTCATGGAGCGTTGTGATGACTGTTGTCATGGAGCATTGTGATATAAGGCGTCATGGAGCATTGTGATGAGAAGGTCATGGAGCATTGTGCTGAAAATGTTCATGGTGTTTTGTGATGACAGGGGTCATGGAGCATTGTGATGACAAGGGAATGGAGCATTTTGATGACAAGGTCCTGGAGCATTGTGATGAGAAGACCATGGAGCCTTGTGATGACAAATTTCATAGAGCATTCTGATGAAAAGGAGCATGGAGCATTGTGATTATAGGGGTCTTGGAGCACTGTGATCACAAGGGTATGGAGCATTGTGATGAGAAGGCTATGGATCATTCTGATGAAATGTGTCATGCAGCTTTGTGATGACAAGCTCATGGAGAATTGTGATTACAGCGGTCTTGGAGCATTGTGATGAAAAGGGCATGGATCATTGTGATGAAAATGGCATGGAGCCTTGTCATGACAGGGTTCAAGGAGCATACTGACGACAAGTGTCGGTGAGCATTGTGATGAAGTGTATTGAGCATTGTGATAACACTGGTCATGGAGCTTTGTGATGAGAAGACCATGGATAATTGTGATGACGAGCATCATGGGACATCGTGATGACAAGTGATATGGAACATTGTGATCGCAAGGGTTTGGAGCATTGTGATGACAGAGGTCATGGAGCATTTTCATTTCATTGTGATGATAAAAGCACGAAGCATTATGATGATCACATGGTGCATTGTGATGACAGGGTTCATGGAGCATTGAGATGAAAAGCGGCATGGAGCACTGTGATTACAGAGGTCATGGAGCATTGTGATGACAAGGGCATGGAGCATTGTGATGAGAAGGCCATGGAGCATTCTGATGACATGCGTTATGGAGCTTTGTGATGACAAGAGCATGGAGCATTGTGATGACAGGGGTCTTGGAGCATTGAGATGACAAGGGTCATGGAGCCTTGTGATGACAAGGCCGTGGAATATTCTGATGGCAGGGGTCATGGAGCATTTTTATTACAGGGTTAATGGAACATTTTGAGGACAAGGGCATGGAGCATTTGTCTGAAAAGTTTCATGGATTAATGTGATGAGAGTGGAGATGGAGCATTGTGAAGACAAGGGCACGGAACACTGTGATACATGGGTCATGGAAGATTGTAATGACAAGGGCCTGGAGCATTGTGATGAGAAGGACATCGAGCATTGTGATTACAAGCGCCATGGAATTTTGTGATGATAAGGGCATGGAGCAATGTGATGAGAAGGTTCATGGAGCATTGTGATGACAATGGCATGGAGCATTGTGATGCCAAATGTCATGGAGCTTTGTGATGACAAAGTTCATGGAGCATTTTCATGTCAAGGGCGTGGTGCATTGTGATGAGAAGGGCAGGGAGCATTGTGAAGACAGGGTCATGGAGCAAATTGATGAAAAGTGTCATGGAATATTTTGATGACAGGGGTTATGGAACATTGTGATGTCAGGGGTCATGGAGCATTGTGATGACACGGATTATGGAACATTGTGATGTCAGGGTTCATGGAGCATTGTGATGATAATGGCGTGTAGCATTTGATGACAGGGGTCGTGGAACTTTGTGATGACAGGGGTGAGGGAGTATTGGAATGACTAGTGATGGAACATTGTGATATCAGTGGTGAGAGAGCATTTTGATGAGAAGTGCATGGAGCATTGTGATGACAAGTTTTATGGAGCATTGTGATGACAATGTTGTGGAGCATTGTGATGACAAGTGTATGGCACATTGTGATTTCATGGGTCATGGAGCATTGTGCTGACAAGCGCAAGGAGCATTGTGATGACAATGGTCATGGAGCATTGTGCAGACAAAGGCATGGAGCATTGTGATGACAAAGGTCATGGAGCATTATGATTAGAAGACCATGGATAATTGTGATGACAAGCTTCATGGGGCATTGTGATGACAAATGTTATGGAACATTGTGATCACACGGGATTGGAGCATTGTGATGACAGAGGTCATGGATCATTTTGATTTCAGGGAGCATGCAGCATTGTGATGACAAGGGCATGAAGCAATGTGATCCCAAGGTTCATGAGGATTGTGATGACAATGGTAATGGAGTATTGTGATGACAAGTACATGGAGCATTGTGGTGACAAGGTCATGTAGCATTTTGCTGACAACGGCATGGAGCATTGTGATGTCAAGTGTCATGGTGCACTGTGATTACAGGGGTCATGGAGCATTGGGATGACAAGGGAAGGATCATTGTGATGACAAGGGTCATGGAGCATTTTGATGACAAGTGTCCCGCATCATTGTGTTGTCAGGGGTCATGGAGCATTGTGATGACTTTTGTCATGGAGCATTGTGATGTCAGGTGTCATGGAGCATTGTGATGAGAACGTCATGGAGCATTGGGCTGAAAATGTTCATGGAGTATTGTGATGACTGGTGTCACGGAGCATTGTGATGACAAGGGAATGGAGCATTGTGATGCCAAGTGTCATGGAGGTTTGTGATGACAAAGGTCATGGAGCATTTTCATGTCAAGGGCGTGGTGCATTGTGATGAGAAGGGCAGGGAGCATTGTGATGGCAGGGTCATGAGCAATTTGATGAAAAGTGTCATGGAACATTTTGATGACAGTTTTTATGGAACATTGTGATGTCAGTGTTCATGGAGCATTGTGATGATAAGGGCATGTAGCATTGTGATGACAGGGGTCATGGAACATTGTGATGACAGGGGTGAGGGAGTATTGTGATGACTAGTGATGGAATATTGTGATATCAGTGGTGAGAGAGCATTTTGATGAGAAGTGCATGGAGCATTGTGATGACAAGATTTAGGGAGCATTGTGATGACATGTTTGTGGAGCACTGTGATGACAAGTATCACAGATCATTGTGATGAAATGTTCATGGAGCATTTTGGTGGCAAACGTCACAGAGTCTTGTGATGAGGAGAGCATGTACCACTGTGATGAGAAAGGTCATGAAGCATTGTGATGACTGGAGTCATGGAGCATTGTGTTGGCAGGTGTCATGGAGCATTGTGATGACAAGGGCATGGAGCATTGTGAACAACCATGTGCACTGTCACCATGGACACTATCACCGTGAGCCCTTTGACACTGAGTACTGTCATCATGCACAATGTCACCAATGTCACCGCCACCATCTGCAATCTTACCATGGTCACTATCACTGTGAGCACTGTCACCAATGGAACTACCAAAATGGGCACTGTCATCATGAGCACTTTCACCATGCGAACTGTCACCATGGGCACTGTCAACGTGAGAACGGTCACCTTGGGCACTCTCACCATGAGAATTCTCACCATACGAACTGTCACCATGAGAACTGTCACCATGCACACTGTCAACAAGGACACCATCACATTGAGCATTATCACCATGTGTACTGTCACCATGGGTACTGTCACCATTAGCAAGGACACCAAGTACACTATCATTATGCTCACTATTACAGAGAACACTGTCACAATGGGCACCTTAACAATGGGCACTATCAACAGGAGCATTATCAGCATTGGCACAACAATCGTGATAACTATAACCATGGGTCATATCACCGTGAGCACAGTTACCATGGCACTGTCACCCTGTGGACTGCCCCATCGGTACTCTCACCATGGGAACTGCCACCATGTGCACTCTCACCATGAGCACTGACACCACAAGCACTGTGACGTAGGGCACTGCAACCATGAGCAGTGTCACTATGAAAGCTGTTACTATGAGAATTGTCACCATGGGCACTTTCTCGATGAGTACTGTCAACATGGGTATTTTCACCTTGGGCACTCTCACCGTAAAGAGTATTACCATCAGCACTTTCACTGTGAGCAATGTCATCATGGGCACTGGCATAGTGCGGACTGTCACCATGAGCCCTCTCACCATGGGCAATGTCACCGTGAGAAAGTTCACCATAGGCAAAGTCACCATGGGCAATGTCACCATGGGAACTGCCATTTTGAGCACTGTTACCATTGGCAGTATCACCATGTGCACTGTCACCATGGGCACTATCACCATGACAACTCTCAGCATGAGCACTGTCACTGTGGACCCTGGCATCATGAGCAATTCCACCATGGGCAATGTCACCATCGGAACTATCACTGAGAGCACTGTCAACATGAGCAGGTCACCATGGGAACTCTCAACATGGGTCCTCTCTCCAAGTGCTATGTCACCATGAGCATTGTCAGCATGGGCAATTTCACCATGAGTAATGTCACCAAAGTCACTATCACCATGAGCAATGTCACCGTGGGCACTGTCACCAGAGGCACTATCACACGTGGTTAATGTTATCATGGGTCCCTTCCCCGTGAGCACTGTCACCATGGTCAGTGTCATGATGGGTACTGTCACTATGAGCACTGCCACCATGGCCATTGCCTCCGTAGGCACTGTCATCATTGTCACTGTTACCGTGAGCTCTCTCACCATTGCACTGTGATCTTGGGCACTGTCACCATGGGTCTATCACCGTGGGTATTGACAGCATGAGCAGTGTCACTATGGGCACTGCCACCATGAGCACTGCCACCTTGAGCATAGACACTGTGAACACTATCACCATAAGCACTGTCATCATCGGCACTGTCCCCATGAGCACTGCCACAATGAGCACTGTCACCATGTGCACTTCCACCATGAGCACTGTAACCATGAGCACTGTCACAATGAGGAGGGTTTCCATGAGCAATGTCACAGAGGGCACTCTCACCCTGTGCACTATCACCATGAGCACGGTTACCATGGGCACTGTCACCTTGTGCACTACCCCATCAGTACTCTCACCATGGGAACTGCCACCATGAGCACTGTCACCATCCATGAGCACTGTCACCACGAGCACTGCCACCCAGGGCACTGACACCATGATCACTGTCACCATAGTGAACTGTCATTATGAGAATTGCCACCATGGGCAATTTCTCGATCAGTACTGTCATCATGGGTAATTTCACCTTGAGCACTGTCACTGTCACCATGAGCAATATTAACATGAGCACTTTCACTGTGAGAACTGTCACCATGGTCAATGGCACAATGCAGACTGACACCATGAGCCCTGTCACCATGGGCACTATCAGCGTGAGCACTCTCACCTTGGTCACTGTCACCATGGGCACTGTCACTGTGAGCACTGTCCCCTTCAGCATTGGCACAATGCGGACTGTCACCATGGGCAATGTCACTGTGAAGAGTGTCACCATAGGCAATGTCACCATGGGCACTGTCACCATGCGCACTGCCACCATTGGCAGTGTCATTTTGAGCACTGTCACCATGGGTACTGCAACCATGAGCACTGTCACCATGAGCACTGTCACCATTGGCAGTATCACCATGTTCACTGTCACCATGGGCACTATCACCATGAGAACTGTCAGCGTGGGCCCTGTCATTGTTGGCAATGGTACCGTGGGCACTTCCACCATGGGCAATGTCACCATGGGAACTATCACTGTGAGCACTGTCAACATGAGCACATCAGCATAGGCACAGTCAACATGGGTACTCTCTCGAAGGGCAATGTCACCATGAGCTTTGTCAGGATAGGCAATTTCACCATGAACACTGTCACCAAAGGCACTATCACCATGAGAAATGTCACCGTGGGCACTGTCACCAGGGGAACTATCACAATTGTTAATGTTATCATGGGCACTTTCCCCGTGAGCACTGTCACCCTGGGCACTGTCATCATGGGCACTGTCATCGTGAGCACTATCTCCATGAGCACAGCTACTGTGAACACTATCACCCTTAGCACTGGCATCATCGCCACTGTAACCATGAGCATTTCCACAATGATCACTGTCACCATGGGCACTTCCACCATGAGGACTGTCACTATGAGAACTGCCACCATGGGTATTTCACCATGAGTACTGTCACCCTGAGTATTGTCACCATTTGCTCTGTCATCATGTGAACTATTACCGTGAGCACTATCACTGTGAGACCTCTCACCGTGGTCACTCTCACCATGGGCACTGGCACAATGGGGACTGTCACCATGAGGGCTGTCACCATGGGCACTATCAACTTGAGCACTCTCACTGTGGTCAGTGAAACCATGGGCACTGTCACCGTGAGCACTGTCACCATAGGCAATGTCACCGTGGGCACTGTCACCATGGGCAGTGTCACCATGAACACTGTCACCATCGGCACTCATACCGTGGGCACTGTCACTGTGAGCACTGTCACCATGGGTACTGCAACCATGAGCAGTGTCTCTGTGAGTACTGTCAGCATGGGTTTTCACCATGTGCACTGTTGCCATGAGAACTGTCACCATTTTTCACTGCTACCATGTGCACTGCCACATCAGTACTCTCACCATGGGAACTACCACCATGAGCATGGTCACCATGAACACTGTCACCACAAGCACTGCCACCCACACACTGCCACCATGAGCACTGTCACCATGAGAACTGTTACCATGAGAATTGTCACCATGGGCACTTTCTCGATGAGTACTGTCACCATGGGTATTTTCACCTTGGGCACTCTCACCATAAACTGTATTACCATGAACACTTTCACTGTGAGCGCTGTCACCATGGGCACTGGCACAGTGTGGACTGTCACCATGAGCCCTGTCACCATGGGCAATATCACCGTGAGAAGTGTCACCATAGGCAATATCACCATGGGCAATGTCACCATGGGAACTGTCATTTTGAGCACTGTCACCATGGGTACGTCAACCATGAGCACCGTCACCATGAGTACTGTCACCATTGACAGTATCACCATGTACACTGTTACCATGGGCACTATCGTGATGAGAACTCTCAGCATGAGCACTGTCACTGTGGGCACTGGCATCATGAGCAATTTCACCATGGGCAATGTCACCATGGGAACTATTACTGTGAGCACTTTCAACATGAGCACTTCACCATGGGAACTCTCAACATGGGTACTCTCTCCAAGTGCTATGTCACCGTGAGCATTGTCAGCATGGGCAATTTCACCATGAGTAATGCCACCAAAGTCACTATCACCATGAGCAATGTCACCGTGGACACTGTCACCAGGGGCACTATCACACGTGGTTTTTGTTAACATGGGCCCCTTCCCCGTGAGCACTGTCACAATGGGCACTGTCACCATGAGCACTGTCACCATGGCCATTACCCCCGAGGGCACTGTCACCATTGTCACTGTCACCGTGAGCTCTCTCACCATTGCACTGTGATCTTGGGCACTGTCATCATGGGTCTATCACCGTGGGTATTGCCAACATGAGCAGTGTTTCTATGAGCACTGCCACCATGAGCACTGTCACGTTGAGCACAGACACTGTGAACACTATCACCATAAGCACTGTCATCATCGGCAGTGTCCACTTGAGCATTGCCACAATGAGCACTGGCACCATGTGCACTTCCACCATGAGCTTTGTAACCATGATCACTGTCTCAATGAGGAGGGTCTCCAAGGGCAGTGTCACAATGGGCACTCTCACCCTGTGCACTATCACCGTGAGCACGGTTACCATGATCACTGTCACCTTGTGCACTACCCATCGGTACTCTCAGCATGGGAACGGCCACCATGAGCACTGTCACCACGAGCACTGCCACACAGGGCACTGCCACCATGAGCACTGTCACCATGAGAACTGTCATTATGAGAATTGCAACCATGGGCAATTTCTCGATGAGTACTGTCACCATGGGTAATTTCAGCTTGCGCACTGTCACTGTGAACAATAGTACCATGAGCACTTTCACTGTGAGCACTGTCACCATGGGCAATGGCACAATGCAGACTGCCACCATGAGCCCTGTCACCATGGGCACTATCAGCATGGGCAATGTCAACTTCGGCATTGGCACAATGCGGACTGTCACCATGAGCCCTGTCACAATGGGCAATATCACCGTGAAAAGTGTCACCATAGGCAATGTCACCATGGGCACTGTCCCCATGTGCAGTGCCACCATTGCACTGTCATTTTGATCACTGTCACCGTGGGTACTGCAACCATAAGCACTGTCGCAATTGGCAGTATCACCATGTGCACAGTCACCATGGGCACTATCACCATGAGAAATGTCAGAGTGGGTACTGTCACTGTTGGAAATGGCACAGTGGGCACTTCCACCCTGGGCAATGTGAACATGGGCACTATCACTGTGAGCACTGTCAACATGAGCATGTCAACATGGGCACTGTCAACATGGGTACTCTCTCAAAGGGCAATGTCACCATGAACATTTCCAGGATGGGCAATTTCACCATGAATGCTGTCACCAAAGGCACTATCACCATGAGCAATGTCACAGTGGGCATTGAAACCAGGGACACTATCACCGTTGTAAATGTCATCATGGGCCCTTTCCCTGTCAGCACTGTCACCATGGGCAGTGTCATCATGGGCACTGTCACCATGGGCACTGTCACCATAAACACTCTCCCTATGGCCATTGCCTCCTTGGACACTGCCACCATTGGCAATGTCATTTTGAGCACTGTCACCATGAGCACTCTCAGCATTTTTCACTGCCACCATGTGCACTGCCACCATGTGCACTACCACCATGTGCACTCTCACCATGGGCACTATCACCGTGAGTACTGTCACCATGAGTACTGTCATCATGGGCACTGTCACCAAGGACACAGCCGCCATGTCAACGGGTACCATCATCAGTATCACCGTGAGCACTGTCACCATGGGAATTACCAACATAGGCACTGTCATCATGAGCACTTTCAGAATGGGAACTGTCACCATGGGCACTATCACAGTGAGGACTCTCACCATGGGCACTATCGCCATGGGCACTATCACCTTGAGAATTATCACCATGAGTACTGTCAACATGGGTATTGTCACTATGGGCACGATCAGCATTAGAACTGTCACCGTCCTCATTGTCACCATGGGCTTTGTCACTGTGAGCACTGTCACGATAGGCAAAGTCACGGTTTGCACTGTCCCCATGGGCACTGTCACAGTCAGCACTATCACCTTGAAGGTGGTGTCCATGGGCACTGCCACCATGGGCACTACCAACTTGAGAATAATCACCATGTGTACTCTCAGCATGGGCGCAGTCAACAAGTGCACTATCACTATGCTCACTATTACCAGGAGCACTGTCACCAGGTGCAACTTAACCATGAGCACTATCACCGTCAGCACTATCACTGTGATCACTGTCACCATGAACACTATCATGGTGAGCACAGTTACCATGGGCACTGTAACTGTGAGCACTGTCACCATGGGTAATGCAACCATGAGCCCAGTCACCATGAGCACTGTCAGCATGGGTTGTCACCGTGTGTACCATCACCATGAGCACTGTCACCATGTGCTCTGTCACCATTTTCCTCTGCCACAATGTGCATTACAACCATGAGCACTGTCACCATGGGCACTATCACTATGAGCGCTTTCACCATGAGTACTGTCATCATGGGCAATGTCACCGAATGCACTGTCAACATCTGCAATCATACCTTGGTCACTATCACTGTGAGCACTGTCACCAATGGAACTACCAACATGGGCACTGTCATCATGAGCACTTTCACCATGCGAACTGTCAGCATGGGCACTATCAACGTGAGAACAGTCACCATGGGCAATGTCACCATGAGCATTGTCACCATGGCACTGTCACCGTGAAAACTGGCACCATGTGCACTGTCATCAAGGGCACCATCACATTGAGCAGTATCACCATGTGTACTGTCACCATGAGCAATGTCACCATGGGCACGGTCATCAAGTACACTATCACTATGCTCACTATGACTGAGAACACTGTCACCATGGGCAGCTTAACAATGGACACTATCACTGGGAGCATTATCAGCATCAGCACAACTGTTGTGATGTCTGTAACCATGGGTCATATCACCGTGAGCACGGTTATGATGGACACTGTCACCATGTGCACTGCCCCATCAGTACTCTCACCATGGGAACTGCCACCATGAGCACTCTCACCATGAGCACTGACACCACGAGCACTGCCACCCAGGGCACTACCACCATGAGCACTGTCACCATGAAAACTGTTACTATGAGAATTATCACCATGGGCACTTTCTCGATGAGTACTGTCAACATGGGTATTTTCACCTTGGGCACTCTCACCATAAACAGTATTACCATGAGCACTTTCACTGTGAGCACTGTCACCATGGGCACTGGCAATGCAGAATGTCACCATGAGCCCTGTCACCATGGTCAATGTCACCCTGAAAAGTGTAACCACAGGCAATGTCACCATGGGCAATGTCATCATGGGCACTGCCATTGTGAGCACTGTCACCATTGGCAGTATCACCATGTGCACTGTCACCATGGGCACTATCACTATGAGAACTGTCAGCATGAGCACTGTCACTGTGGGCACTGGCATCGTGAGCAATTCCACCACGGGCAATGTCACCATTGGAACTATCACTGTGAGCACTGTCAACATGAGCACATCACCATGGGAACTCTCAACATGGGTACTCTCTCCAAGGGCAATGTCACCATGAGCATTGTCAGCATGGGCACTGTCACCAGGGGCACTGTCACTTTGGTTAATGTTATCATGGGCACTTTCCCCATGAGCACTGTCACCATGGGCACTGTCACCATGAGCAGTGTCACCATGACGTTTGCCTCCGTGGCCACTGTCACCATTGTCACTGTCACCGTGAGCTCTCTCACCATTTCACTGTGACCTAGGGCACTGTCACCATGGGTCTATCACCGTGGGTATTGCCAGCATGAGCAGTGTCACTATGGTCACTGCCACCGTGAGCACTATCACCTTGAGCACAGACACTGTGAACACTATCACCATAAGCACTGTCATCATCAGCACTTTCCCCATGAGCACTGCCACAATGAGCACTGTCACCATGTGCATTTCCACCATGAGTACTGTAACAGTGAACACTGTCACAATGAGGAGGGTCTCCATTGGCAATGTCACAATGGGCACTCTCACCGTGTGCACTATCACTGTAAGCACGGTTACCATTGGCACTCTCAACTTGTGAACTACCCTATCGGTAATCTCACCATGGGAACTGCCACCATGAGCACTGTCTCCATGAGCACTGTCACCACGAGCACTGCCACCCAGGGCACGGCCACCATGAGCACTGTCACCATGAGAACTGTCATTATGAGAATTGCAACCATGGGCACTCTCTAGATGAGTATTGTCACCATGGGTAATTTCACCTTGGGCACTGTCACCATGTGCAGTATTACCATGAGCACTTTCACTGTGAGCACTGTCACTATGGGCAGTGGTACAATGCAGATTGTCACCATGAGCCTTGTCACCATGGGCACTGTCACCATGAGCACTTTCACCTTGGTCACTGTCACCATGGACACTGTCACCATGAGCACTGTCACCTTCGGCACTGGCACAATGCGGACTGTCACCATGCACTCTGTCACCATGAGCAATGTCACCATGAGAAGTGTCACCATAGGCAATGTCACCATGGGCACTGTCACCATGGTCACTGCCACCTTTGGCACTGTCATTTTGAGCACTGTCACCATGGGTACTGCAACCATGAGCACTGTCACAATAAGCACTGTCGCCATTGGCAGTATCACCATGTGCACTGTCACCATGGGCACTATCACCATGAGAACTGTCATCATGGGCACTATCACTGTTGGCAATGGCACCGTGGGCACTTCCACCATGGGCAATGTCACCATAGGCACTATGACTGTGAGCACTGTCAACATGAGCACGTCACCATGGGCACTGTCAACATGGGTACACTCTCAAAGGGCAATGTCACCATGAGCATTGTCAGGATGGGCAATTTGACCATGAGCCTTGTCACCAAAGGCACTATCACCATGAGCAATGTCACCATGGGCACTGTCATCAGGGGCGCTATCACCATGGTTAATCTTATCATGGGCACTTTCCCTGTGAGCACCGTCACCCTGGGCACTGTCATCATGGGCACTGTCACCGTGAGCACTATCTCCATGAGCACAGCCACTGTGAACACCATCACCATAAGCACTGGCATCATCGGCACTGTCACCATGAGCACTGCCACAATGAGCACTGTCACCATGAACACTTTCACCATGAGCACTGTCACCATGGGTATTTTCACCATGAGTACTGTCACCCTGGTTAGTGTCACCATTTGCACTGTCACCATGAGCACTATTACCGTGAGCACTATCAACATGAGACATCTCTCCATGGTCACTATCACCATGGGCACTGGCAGAATAGGGACTGTCACCATGAGCACTCTCACCATGGGCACTCAAACCGTGGGCATTGTCACTGTGAGCACTGTCACCATGGGTACTGAAACCATGTGCAGTGTCACTGTATTTTCAGCATGGGTTTTCACCATGTGCACTGTCACCATGAGCACTGTCACCATTTTTCACTGCCACCATGTGCACTACCACCATATGCACTCTCACCATGGGCACTATCACTGTGAGCAGTGTCACCATTCGCACTGTCACCATGAGCATTGTCACCATAGGCACTCTCACCGTGAGAACTGTAACCATGTGCACAGTCAACAAGGGCACTATCACATTGAGCAGTATCACCCTATGTACTGTCACCATGGACAGTGTCACCATGGGCATGGTCAACAAGTACACTATCACTATGCTCACTATTACTGTGAACACTGTCACCATGGGCAACTTAACCATGGACACTATCACCGTGAGCACTATCACCATCGGCACTATCACTGTGATCACTATCACCAGGGACACTATCATGGTGAGCACAGTTAAACTGAGCACTGTAACTGTGAGCACTGTCACAATGGGTAATGCAACCATGAGCCCAGTCACCGTGAGCACTGTCAGCATGGGTTGTCACCTTGTGCACTGTCAGCATGAGCACTGTCACCATGGGCACTATAACTATTTTTCAGTGCCACCATGTGCATTACAACCATGTGCACTGTCACCTTGCACACTATCACCATGAGCACTGTCACCATGAGTACTGTCATCATGGGCAATGGCACAGCCACCATCTGCAATCTTACCATGGCCACTATCACTGTGAGCACTGTCACCAATGGAACTACCAACATGGGCACTGTCATCATGAGCACTTTCACCATACGAACTGTCACCATGGGCACGATGAACATGAGAACGGTCACCATGGGCACTGTCACCATAAGCATTGTCATCATAGGCAATGTCACCGTGAGAACTATCACCATGCACACTGTCCACAAGGGCACTATCACATTGAGCTGTATCACCATGTGTACTGTCATCTTGGGCACAGTCACCATGGGCACACTCACCAAGTACACTATCACTATGCTCACTATTACTCTGAACACTGTCACCATGGGCACCGTAACCATGGACACTATCACCGGGAGCATTATCAGCATCAGCACAACAGGCGTGATAACTGTTACCATGGGTCATATCACCATGAGCACGGTTGCCACGGGCACTGTCACGATGTGCAATGCCACATTGGTACTCTCACCATGGGAACTGCCACCATGAGCACTGTCACCATGAGCACTGACACCACGAGCCCTGCCACCGAGGGCACTGCAACCATGAGCACTGTCACCATGAGAACTGTTACTATGAGAAATGTAACCATGGGCAATTTCTCGATGAGTACTCTCACCATGGGTATTTTCACCTTGGGCACTCTCAACGTAAACGGTATTACCATGAGCACTTTCACTGGGAGCACTGTCACCATGGGCACTGTCACAATGCGGAGTGTCACCATGAGCCATGTCACCATGGGAAATGTCACCGTGAGAAGTGTCACCATAGGCAATGTCACCATGGGCAATGTCACCATGGGAAATGCCATTTTGAGCACTGTCACCATGGGTACTGCCACCATGAGTACTGTCACCATGAGTACTGTCACCATTGGCAGTATCACCATGCGCACTGTCACCATGGGCACTATCACCATGACAACTCTCAGCGTGAGCACTGTCACTGTGGGCACTGGCATCGTGAGCAATTCCACCATGGGCAATGTCACCATGGGCACTCTCACTGTGAGCACTCTCAACATGAGCACGTCACCATGAGCCCTGTCACCGTGGGCAATGTCACCGTGAGAAGTGTCACCATAGGCAATGTCATCGTGGGCACTGTCACCATGGTCACTGCCACTACTGTCACTGTCATTTTGAGCACTGTCACCAAGGGTACTGCAACCATGAGCACTGTCACCATGAGCACTGTCACCATTGCGAGTATCACCATGTGCACCGTCACCATGGGCACTATCACAATGAGAAATGTCAGCGTGGGCACTGTCACTGTTGGCAAGGGCACCATGGGCACTTCCACCATGGGCAATGTCACCATGGGCACTATCACTGTGAGCACTGTCAACATGAGCACATCACCATGGGCACTGTCAACATGGGTACTATCTCGAAGGGCAATGTCACCATGAGCATTGTCAGGATGGGCAATTTCACCATGAGCACTGTCACCAGGGGCACTATCACCATGGCTAATGTTATCATTGGCACTTTCCCTGTGAGCACTGTCACCCTGGGCACTGTCATCATGGGCACTGTCACTGTGAGCACTATCTCCATGAGCACAGCCACTGTGAACACCATCACCATAAGCACTGGCATCATCGGCACTATCACCATGAGCACTGCCACAGTGAGCAATGTCACCATGAACACTTTCACCATGAGCACTGTCACTATGAGAACTGTCACCATGGGTATTTTCACCATGAGTACTGTCACCCTGGTTAGTGTCACCATTTGCACTGTCACCATGAGCACTATTACCGTGAGCACTATCAACATGAGACCTCTCTCCGTGGTCACTGTCACCATGGGCACTGCCAGAATAGGGACTGTCACCATGAGCACTCTCACCATGGGCAATCATACTGTGGGCACTGTCACTGTGAGCACTGTCACCATGGGTACTGAAACCATGTGCAGTGTCACTGTATTTTCAGCATGGGTTTTCACCATGTGCACTGTCACCATGAGCACTGTCACCATTTTTCACTGCCACCATGTGCACTACCACCATATGCACTCTCACCATGGGCACTATCACCGTGAGCAGTGTCACCATTCGCACTGTCACCATGAGCATTGTCACCATAGGCACTGTCACGGTGAGAACTGTCACCATGTGCACAGTCAACAAGGGCACTATCACATTGAGCAGTATCACCCTATGTACTGTCACCATGGGCATGGTCACCAAGTACACTATCACTATGCTCACGATTACTGTGAACACTGTCACCATGGGCAACTTAACCATGGGCACTATCACCGGGAGCATTACCAGCATCGGCACAACAGTCGTGATAAGTGTAACCATGGGTCATATCACTGTGAGCACGGTTGCCATGGGCACTGTCACCATGTACCCTGCCCCACCGGTACTCTAACCATTGAACTGCCACCATGAGCACTGCCACCATGAGCACTTCCACCAAGGGCACTGCCACCATCAGCACTGTCCCCATGAGAACTGTTACTATGAGAATTGTCACCATTCGCACTTTCTCGATGAGTACTGTCACCATGGGTATTTTCACCTTGGGCACTCTCACCGTAAACATTATTACCATGAGCACTTTCACTTTGAGCACTGTCACCAAGGGCACTGGCACAATGTGGACTGTCACCATGAGCCCTGTCACCATGGGCAATGTCACCGAGAGAAGCGTTAACATAGGCAATGTTACCATGGGCAATGTCACCAAGGCACTGCCATTTTGAGCACTGTAACCATGAGTACTCTCACCATTGGCAGTATCACCATGTGCACTGTCACCATGGGCACTATCACCATGAGAACTGTCAGCATGAACACTGTCATTGTGAGCACTGGCATCGTGAGCAATTCCACCATGGTCAATATCACCATGGGAACTATCACTGTGAGCACTGTCAACATGAGCACGTCACCATGGGAACTCTCAATATGGGTACTCTCTCCAAAGGCAATGTCACCATGAGCATTGTCAGCATGGGCAATTTCACCATGAGAACTGTCACCACAGGCACTATCACCATGAGAAATATCTCCATGGGCACTGTCACCAGGGGCACTATCACCGTGGTTAATGTTATCATGGGCCCGTTCCCCATCAGCACTGTCACCATGGGCAGTGTAATCATGGGAACTGTCACCATGGGCACTGTCTCCATGAGCACTGTCACTGGCCATTGCATCCGTGGACACTGGCACCATTGGCACTGTCATTTTGAGCACTGTCACCATGGGTACTGCAACCATGAGCACTGTCACCATTTTCCACTGCCACCATGTGCACTACCACCATGTGCACTCTCCCCATAGGCACTATCACCGTGAGCACTGTCACCATAAGTACTGTCATCATGGGCACTGTCACCAAGGGCACAGCCACCATGTCAACGGGTACCATCATCAGTATCACCATGAGCACTGTCACCATGGGATTTACCAACATAGGCACTGTCATCATGAGCACTTTCAGAGTGGGAACTATCACCATGGGCACTACACCGTGAAGACTCTCACCATGGGCACTATCGCCATGGGCACTGTCACCATGGGTATTGTCACTATGGGCACTATCAGCATTAGAACTGTCACTGTGGATATTTTCACCATGGGCTTTGTCACTGTGAGCACTCTCACAATAGGCAAAGTCACGGTTTACACTGTCCCCATGGGCACTGTCACAGTCAGCACTATCACCTTGAGGTTGGTGTCCATGGGCACTGCCACCATGAGCACTACCAACTTGAGAATTATCACCATGTGTACTCTCAGCATGGGCGCAGTCAACAAGTGCACTATCACTATGCTCACTATTACCAGGAGCACTGTCACCAGGTGCAACTTAACCATGGGCACTATCACCATGAGCACTATCACCGTTGGCACTATCACTGTGATCACTGTCACCATGGACACTATCATGGTGAGCACAGTTACCATGGGCACTGTAACTGTGAGCACTGTCACCATGGGTAATGCAACCATGAGCCCAGTCACTGTGAGCACTGTCAGCATGTGTTGTCACCGTGTGCACTGTCACCATGGACACTATCACCATGAATACTTTCACCATGAGTACTGTCATCATGGGCAATTTCACCAAATTAACTGCCAACATCTGCAATCATACCATGATCACTATCACTGTGAGCACTGTCACCAATGGTACTACCAACATGGGCACTGTCATCATGAGCACTTTCACCATGCGAACTGTCAGCATGGGCACTATCAACGTGAGAACGGTCACCATGGGCACTGTCACCATGAGCATTGTCACCATAGGCACTGTCACCGTGAGAACTGCCACCATGCGCACTGTCATCAAGGGCACCATCACATTGAGCAGTATCACCATGTGTACTGTCACCATGGGCAATGTCACCATGGGCACAGTCACCAGGTACACTATCACTATGCTCACTATGACTGAGAACACTGTCACCATGGGCAGCTTAACCATGGACACTATCACTGGGAGCATTATCAGCATCAGAACAACAGTCATGATATCTGTAACCATGGGTCATATCACCGTGAGCACGGTTATGATGGGCACTGTCACCATGTGCACTGCCCCATCAGTACTCTCACCATGGGAACTGCCACCATGAGCACTCTCACCATGAGCACTGACACCACGAGCACTGCCACCCAGGGCACTGCCACCATGAGCACTGTCACCATGAAAACTGTTACTATGAGAATTATCACCATGGGCACTTTCTCGATGAGTACTGTCAACATGGGTATTTTCACCTTGGGCACTCTCACCATAAACAGTATTACCATGAGCACTTTCACTGTGAGCACTGTCACCATGGGCACTGGCACAATGCAGAATGTCACCATGAGCCCTGTCACCATGGTTAATGTCACCGTGAAAAGTGTAACTATAGGCAATGTCACCATGGGCAATGTCATCATGGGCACTGCCATTGTGAGCACTGTCACCATTGGCAGTATCACCATGTGCACTGTCACCATGGGCACTATCATTATGAGAACTGTCAGCATGAGCACTGTCACTGTGGGCACTGGCATCGTTATCAATTCCACCATTGGCAATGTCACCATCAGAACTATAACTGTGAGCACTGTCAACATGAGCACATCACCATTTGAACTCTCATCATGAGTACTCTCTCGAAGGGCAATGTCACCATGAGCATTGTCAGCATGGGCAATTTTACCATGAGTACTGTCACCAAAGGCACTATCACCATGAGCAATGTCACCATGGGCACTGTCACCAGGGGAACTATCACCGTGGTTAATGTTATCATGGGCACTTTCCCCATGAGCACTGTCATCATGAGAATTATCACCGTGAGCAATGCCATGATGGGCACTGGCGCCATGTGTCTTTTCAC
This sequence comes from Mesoplodon mirus, assembly GCF_964341445.2. NCBI lineage: Eukaryota > Metazoa > Chordata > Mammalia > Artiodactyla > Ziphiidae > Mesoplodon > Mesoplodon mirus. Next base: position 127,200,675 of record NC_138976.1, on the reverse strand, counting down.
TATGAGCACTAAAACAATGGGCACTATCACCGTGAGAAATCTCGCCATGCTAACTGTCCCCAAGGGCACTGTCGCAGAGAGAAAAGTCACCATGGGCACTGTCACAGTCAGTATTCTCGCCATTGGCACTCTCATTTTGGGCACTGGCACTGTTAGCACTATTACCATGAACACTGCTACCATGAGCACTATCATGATAAGGACTATCACCATGGGCACGGCCACCATGGGCACTCTCACGGTCTGCACTGTCACCATGGGCACTGTCACCATGACCACTGTAACCATGGGCACTTTCACCATGGGCACTATCACCATGTGAAATATCACCATGGGCACTGTCACTATTTTTCACTGCCAGCACATGCACCATGACCATGTGCACTCTCACCATGGGCAGTGTCTCCATCGGTAGTCTCACCATGGGCACTGCCACCATGAGCAATGTCACCAAGAGCACTGTCACAATGAGCACTGCCACCATGAGCACTGTCACAAGAACAGTCACTATGAGAACTGCCACCATGGGCACTTTCACCATGATTACTGTCATCATGGGTATTGCCACCTTGGGTAGAGTCAACGTGAATAATATCTCCGTGAGCACTATTACCCTGAGCACTGTCACCATGGGCACAGCCTCAATGCGGACTGTCACCATGAACACTGTCACCATGGGCACTGTCACCATGGGCACTGTCATTAAGAGAATTATCACCCTAGGCACAGTCACTGTGAGAACAGTCACCATGGGCACTGTCAACATGGAGACTATCACCTTGAGTCCTGTCACCATGAGCACTGTCACCATGAGCAATTTCCACAGGGTCACTTTCACCGTGAGAACTGTCTCCACGGGGACTCTCACCATTGGCACTACCTCCGAGGGGTTGTCCTGATGAGCACTATCAACATGGGCAGTATCTCCATGGACAGTTTCACCGTGAGCACTCTCACTATTGGCACTATCACCATTGGCACTGTCATCATTGGCATGGTCACCATGAGCACTGTCACAATGGGCGTTGTCACACTGGGTGCTGTCACAATGGACACAGTCACCATTAGCACTCTCACCATGGGCACTGTGATCTTGGTCACTGTCACCATGGGCTCTGTCCCCGTGGGCACTGTCACAATGGAAAGTATAACCATGGGCTTTGTTAGCATGGGCACTGTCACCGTGAGCACTACAATGTGAGAATTCTGACTCTGGCCACTGTCACCATGGGCACATTCGTCATCGGCACTATCACCGTAAACACTGTCACCATGAGCACTGTCTCTGTGTGCAGTTTCACTATACCCACTATCACCATAAGCAATGTCACCATGAGCAATATCTCCATGGGCACTGTCACCATTTTGCACTGCCACCATGTGCAGTTTCACCATGGGCACTTTTATCATGAGTACTGTCACCATGGGTAATATCACCATGGGCACTGCTACGATGAGCACTGTCACTATGATAATTTTCACCATAGGCACTGTCACCATGAGAACTGTCACCATGGGCACTGTCAACATGGAGACCATCACCTTGAGCACTGTTACCATGAGCACTGTCACCATGACCAATATCACCATGGTCACATTTAATGTAAGAACTGTCACCACGGGGACTATCACCATTGATACTGTCACTGTGGGGTTGTCAGAATGAGCACTATCACAATGGGCATTGTCTCCATGGGCAGATTCACCATGCGCACTGTCACTATTGGCACTCTCACCATCGGCACTATCACCACGGGCACGGTCACCATGAGCACTGTCACCATGGGCTTTCTCACACTGGGCACTGTCATCATGGGCTCTGTCACCCTGGGCACTGTCACAACAGGAAGTATCACCATGGGCTTTGTCAGCGTGGGCACTGTCCCCATGGGCACTGACACCATGACATCTATCACCATAAACACTGTAAACATGAGCACTGTCACCATGAGCACGGTCACCATGAGCACTGCCACAATGAGCACTGTTATTTATGGCACTGCCAACATGAGCACTGTCACCATGAGCACTGTCACCATGGGCAAGACACCATGAGCAGTGTCACCATGGGCATTGTCACCCTAGGTACTCTCACCATTGGTATTATCACTGTGAGAATTGTGAACATGGACACTGTCACAATGAGCACTATCACAATGAGCACTGTCACCGTGAGTACTGCCACCCTGGGTATTTTCACCATGGGCACTGTCACTGTGAGCACTACACCATGAGAATTGTGACTATGGGCACTGTCACCATGGACACTCTCACCATGGGAACTATCACCGTGAACACTGTCACCATGAACAATATCACTGTGTGCAGTGTCAACATGTGCACTATCACCGTAAGGACTATCACTGTAAGCAAAGTCACCATGAGCAATGTCACCATGGGTGCTGTCACTATTTTTCACTGCCACCATGTGCAATGTCACTGTGGGCACTATCACAATGAGAACTGTCACCATGAGTACTGTCATGGGCAGTGACACCAAGGGCACAGCCACCATGTGCACTGTTACCATGGTCACTATCACCCTGAGCACTGTCACCGTAGGAACTACCAACATGGGCACTGTCATCATGAGCACTTTCACAACGGAAACTGCCACCATGGGCACTATTAACGTGAGCCCACCCACCATGGGCACTATCACCAAGGCACTGTCAGTTTCAGCACTATCACCATGGGTACTGCAAGCATGACCACTGTCACCATAAGAACTGTCACCATTCTCAGTATCACCATGTGCACTGTCAACATGGGCACTATCACCACGAGAACTGTCAGCCTGGGCACTGTCACCATGGGTATTGTGACTTTTTGCACTGTCACTGTGAGCACTGTAACCTTGGGCAATGGCACAATGTGGACTGTCACCATGAGCATTGTCATCATGGGCACTATCACTGTTAGAACTGTCACCGTGGTCACTGTCACCATGTGCACTGTCACCATGGGCAGTGTCACCATCGGTAGTCTCACCATGGGCACTGCCACCATGAACACTGTCACCAAGAGCACTGTCACCATGAGCACTGCCACCATGAACACTGTCACTATGAGAACTGCCACCATGGGCACTTTCACCATGATTACTGTCACTGTGGGTATCGCCACCTTGGGCACTGTCAACGTGTGTACTGTCACTGGGTGCTCTAGCACACTGAGCAATGTCACAACGGGCACAGCCTCAATGCGGGCTGTCACCATGAACACTGTCCCCATGGGCACTATCACGGTGAGAACAGTCACCGTGGTCACTGTCATCATGGGCACTGTCACCATGAGCACTGTCACTAACAGCATTATCACCATAGGCACTGTCTCCTTGAAAACTGTCACCATGGGCACTGTCAACATGGAGACTATCACCTTGAGAACTGTCACCATGAGCAATTTCAACAGGGTCACTTTCACCGTGAGAACTGTCACCACTGGGATGCTCACCATTGGCCTCCGAGGGGTTGTCATGATGAGCACTATCACCATGGGCAGTGTCTCCATGGGCAGTTTCACCGTGAGCACTCTCACTATTGGCACTATCACCACAGGCACTGTCAGCATCGGCATGGTCACCGTGAGAACTCTCAAAATGGTCGTTGTCACACTGGGTGCTGTAACCATGGGCACAGTCACCATTAGCACTCTCATCATGGGCACTGTGATATTGGGCACTGTCACCATGGGCTCTGTCACCATGGACACTGTCACAATGGGAAGTATCACCATGGGCTTTGTCAGCGTGGGCACTGTCACCGTGGGCATGGCCACCGTGACATCGATCACCATAAGCACTGTAACCATGGGCACTGTCACCATGAGCACGGTCACCATGACCACTGCCACAATGAGCACTGTCACTTATGACACTGTCCACATGAGATGGGTCACCATGATCACTATCACCATGGGCAGGACACCCTGGGTATTGTCACCATGGGCACTGTCACCATGAGCACTCTCACCATGGGTACTGTCACCTTAGGTACTGTCACCATCGGCACTGTCACCGTGAGCAATTTTACCATGAGCTCTGTCACCCTGGGTATTGTCACAATGGGCACTATCACCGTGAGAGTTGTGAAAATAGGCACTCTCACCATGGACACTATCACCATGAGCAATGTCACAATGAATACTGTCACCCTGTGTATTGTCACCATGGTAACTCTCACCATGAGCACTACACCGTGAGAATTGTGACTGTGGGCACTGTCACCATGGGCACATTCACCATCGGCACTATCGCCGTGAACACTGTCACCATGAGCACCGTCACTGTGTGCAGGTTCACCCTAAACACGATCACTGTAAGGATTATCACCGTAAGCAATGTCACCATGAGCAATATCAGCATGGGCACTGTCACCATTTTGCACTGCCACCATGTGCAGTGTTACCATGGGCACTTTCACCATGAGTACTGTCACCATGGGTAATATCACCATGGGCATTGTCACCGTGAGCACTGTCACTATGAGAATTTTCACCATTGGCACTGTCACTGTGGGGTTGTCACCATGAGCACTATCACCATGGGCAATGTATCCATGGGCAGTTTCACCATGAGCACTGTCACTATTGGCAATCTCACCATCGGCACTGTCACTGTGAGCACTGTCACCATGGGCCTTGTCACTCTAGGTGCTGTCACCATGGGTACTGTCGCCGTGGGCACTGACACCGTGACATCTATCACCATAAACACTGTAAACATCAGCAATGTCACCATGAGCATGGTCACCATGCGCACTGCCACAATGTGCACTGTTATTTATGGCACTGCCAACATGAGCACTGTCACCATGGGCATGACACCATGGGCACTGTCACCATGGGCACTGTCACCCTAGGTACTCTCACCATAGGCATTATCACTATGAGAATTGTGAACATGGGCAATGTCACTGTGAGCACTAAACCATGAGAATTGTGACTATGGGCACTGTCACCATGGACACTCTCACCATGGGAACTATCACCGTGTACACTCACCATGAACAGTGTCACCATGTGCACTGTCACCGTAAGGATTATCACCATAAGCAAAGTCACCATGAGCAATGTCACCATGTGCGCTGTCACCATTTTGCACTGCCACCATGTGCAGTTTCACCATGGGTAATAACACCATAGGCACTGTCACCGTGAGAAATGTGACTGTCCGGAATGTCTCTATGGGCACTGGCACCATAGGCCTTGTCACTGTGAGCACTGTCACAACGGGCACTATCACTGTGAGAAATCTCACCATGGTAACTGTCCCCATGGGCACTGTCACCGTGAGAAGTGTCACCATGGGCACTCTGTCACCAAGGGCACTGCCTCCATGTGCACTGTTACCATGGTCACTATCACCGGGAGCACTGTCACAATGGGAACTATGAACATTGGCACTGTCATCATGAGCACTTTCACAATGGGAACTGCCACCACGGCACTATTAACGTGAGCACACTCACCTTGGGCACTATCACCAAGGGCACTGTCACTTTCACCACTATCACCATGGGTACTGCAACCATGACCACTGTCACGATAAGCACTGTCACCATTCTCAGTATCACCATGAGCATTGTCACCATGGCACTATCACCATGAGAACTGTCAGCCTGGGCACTGTCACCATGGGTATTGTGACTTTGGGCACTGTCACCGTGAGCACTGTCACCTTGGGCACTGGCACAATGTGGAATGCCACCATGAGCACTGTCATCATGGGCACTATCACCATTAGAACTGTCACCGTAGTCACTGTCACCATGGGCACTGTCACAGTGAGCACTATCACCGTGAAAGTTGTGACCATGGGCACTGTCACCATGGGCAGTGTCCCCATGGACAATTTCACTGTTAGTACTGTCACCATGGACACTATAACTAAGGGCACTGTCACCGTGAGCTCTGTCACCATGGGCACTTTCACCATGAGCATTGCCACTGTGACCACTCTCACCATAAGAACTGTCACCATGGGCACTTTCACGATGGGCACTTCCAACATTGGCACTATCACCGTGAGCACTATCAACAAGAGCACTGTCATGGAGGGCAGTGTCACCATGAGCACTGTCACCATGAGCACGGTCACCATAAGCACTATCACCATGAGCACTGTCACCAAGAGTACTGTCAGCCTAGGTATTTTCACCATGGGCACTGTCACTGTGAGAACTACACCATGAGAATTGTGACTAAGGGCACTGTTACCGTGGACACTCTCACCATGGGAACTATCACCATGAACACTGTCAGTGTGTGCAGTGTCACCATGCGCACTGTCACCGTAAGGACTATCACTGTAAGCAAAGTCACCATGAGCAATATCACCATGGGCACTGTCACCATCTTGCACTGCCACCATGTGCAGTGTCACCATGCGCATTTTCACCATAAGGACTATCACTGTAAGCAAAGTCACCATGGGCACTATCACCATGGGCACTGTCACGATGTGCACTATCACTGTGAGCACGGTTACCATGGGCACTGTAACAATGCAAAGTGTCACCACCGGTACTGTCCCCATGGGAACTGCCACCAAGAGCACTGTCACCATGAGCGCTGTCACTGTGTGCAATTTCACCATACATGCTATCACCGTAAGGACTATCACCGTAAGCCATGACACCATGATCAATATCACCATGGGCACTGTCACCATTTTTCACTGCCACCATGTGAAGTGTCACCATGGGCACTTTTACCATGAGTACTGTCACCATGGGGAATATCACCATGGGCACTGTCACCATGAGCACTGTCACTATGAGAATTTTCACCATATGCACTGTCACCATGAGAACTGTCACTATGGTCACATTCAACATATGAACTGTCACCACGGGGACTATCACCATTGGCAAAGTCACCGTGGGGTTGTCACCATGAGCACTATCACCATGGGCAATATCTCCATGGACAGTTTCACCATGAGCACTGTCACTATTGGCACTCTCACCATCGGCACTGTCACCATGGACACGGTCACCATGAGCTGTGTCACCATGGGCCTTGTACACTGGGCGCTGTCACCAGGGGCACTTTCACAATGGGAAGTATCATCATGGGGTTTGTCAGATTGGGAACTGTCCTCATTGGCACTGACAGCATGACATCTATCAGCATAAACACTGTAAACGTGGGCCCTGTCACCATGAGCATGTTCACCGTGAGCACTGTCACCATGGGCCTTGTCACACTGGTGCTGTCACCATGGGCACTGTCACTGTGTGCACTGTTACAATGGGAAGTATCACCATGGGATTTGTCACCCTGAGCACTGTCCCCGTGGACACTGAGACCGGGACATCTATCACCATAAACACTGTAAACATGGCACTGTCACCATAAGCACGGTCACCATAAGCACTGCCACAATGAGTAGTGTTATTTATGGCACTGCCAACATGAGCATTGTCACCATGAGCACTGTCACCATGGGCATGACACCATGGGCACTGTCACCATCAGCATTGTCAACCTTGTTACTCTCACCATAGGCATTATCACTGTGAGAATTGTGAACATGAGCACTGTCACCATGGACACTATCACCATGAGCATTGTCACCATGAGTACTGTCACCCTGGGTATTTTCACCATGGGCACTGTCACTGTGAGCACTACACCATGAGAATTGTGACTATGAGCACTGTCACCATGGACACTCTCTACATGGGAACTATCACCGTGAACAATGTCACCATGAACACTGTCACTGTGTGCAGTGTCACCACGCACACTGTCACTGTAAGGACTATCACCACAAAAAATGTCACCATGAGCAATGTCACCATTTTGCACTGCCACCATGTTCAGTGTCACCATGGGTAATATCACCATAGGCACTTTCACCGTGAGAAATGTGACCATGCAGAATGTATCTATGGGCATTTTCACTGTGAGCACTGTCACAACGGGCACTATCACCATGAGAAATCTCACCATGTTAACTGTCCCCATGGGCACTGTCACCATAAGAAGTGTCACCATTGGCACTGTCACTGTCAGCACTCTCATCATGGGAACTGTCATTGTGGGCACTGTCACCATGGCCCCTGCCACCTTGGGCTCTGTCACCATGAACACCATAACAATGCCCATTATCACCGTGTTCACTGTCACCATGGGCACTATCATCATGAGCACTGAAAGCATGTACACTGTCACTATTTAGCACTGTCACCAGGTGAACTACCACCATGGGTACTGTCACGATATGCACTATCACCATGAGCATGGTTACCATGGGAAATGTAACAATGCACAGTGTCACCATGGGTACTGTCCCCATGGGAACTGCCACCAAGAGCAGTGTCACGATTAGCACTGTCACCACGAGCACTGCCACCTTCGGCACTGCTATTATGAGCACTGTCACAATGAAAACTGTCAATATAAGAACTGCCACCATGGGTATTTTCAACATGAGTACTGTCACCATGGGTATTGTCACCATTTGCACTGTCACCATGAGCACTATTACCGTGAGCACTGTCACCATGTGCACTATTACCGTGAGCACCATCACCATGAGCACTCTCACTGTGGTCACTGTCACCAAGAGCACTGTTGCCATGGGTACTGGCACAATGCAGACTGGCACCATGAGCCCTGTCAGTATGGGCACTATCACTGTGAGCACTCTTACCGTGGTCATTGTCACCATTGGGACTATTACCATGAGCACTGTAACCATAGGCAATGGCGCCATGGGCACTGTCACCATGGACACTGTCATCATGGGTAGTGTCACCATGGGCACTGTAACCATGGGCACTGCCACCATGGACAATATCACTGTGAGAACTGTCACCATGGTTACTGCAACAAAGAGAACTGTCACCATCACAATGCTCCATGAGCCCTGACATCACAATTTTCCATAAACCCTGTCATCAAAATGTTCCATGACACTTTTCATCAAATTGTTCCATGACCGACAAGTGTCAGGGAGATCTATACCATCGTCATTACAACCCTCCCTGCCCCATATACCCCAGTGTTCCGTGCCCTTGTCATCACAATGCTCCATGCCCACTCTCATCGCAATAATCCATGAAAATTTTCAGACCAAAGCTCCATGCCCTTGTCATTATAATGCTCCATTACACCTGTCATAAAAATGCTCCATGACCCCTGTTGTCACAATGATCCACGGCCTTGTCATCACAAGGCTCCATGACCCTTGTCTTCACAATGCTCCAAGACCCCTGTAATCACAATGCTCCAGGCCCTTGTCATCACAAAGCTCCATGACGCATGTCATCAGAATGCTCCATGGCCGTCTTATCACAATTCTCAATGCCCTTGTCAGCACAATGCTCCAAGACCCGTGTAATCACAATGCTCCATGCACATTTTCATCTCAATGCTCCATGAACCCTGTCTTCACAATGCACCATGTCCACCATCATAATGCTTCATGCTATTGTCATCACAATGAAATCAAAATACTCCATGACCTCTGTCATTATCATGCTCCAAACCCTTGTGATCACAATATTCCATAACCCTTGTCATCACAATGTCCCATGACGCTCCTCATCATAATTATCCATGGTCTTCTCATCACAATGCTCCATGATGTTTGTCATCAAAATGCTCAATACACTTGTCATCACAATGCTCCCTGACACTTGTCGTCAGTATGCTCCTTGAACCCTGTCATGACAAGGCTCCATGCCTTTTTCATCAAAATGATCCATGCCCTTTTCATCACAATACTCCAAGACACCTGTAATCACAATGCTCCATGCACTTGTCATCAAAAAGCTCCATGACGCATGTCATCAGAATGCTCCATGGCCTTCTCATCAAATTGCTCCCTCCCCTTTTCATCACAATGTTGCAAGACCCCTGTAATCACAATGCTCCATGCTCCTTTTCATCAGAAAGTTCCATGAGACTTGTCATCACAATGCTCCATGGTCTTCTCATCACAATGCTCCAGGACCTTGTCATCACAGTGCTCAATTCCCTTGTCATCACAATGCTCCATGAACGATGTCATCACCATACTCCATGAAAATATTTACCCCAATGCTCCATGACATTCTCAACACAATGCTACATGACCCCTGTCATCACAATGCTCCATGACCCCTTACAATAAAATGATCCTGGACCCTTGTCATCAAAATGCTCCATGACACTTGTCATCACAATGATCCATGCCCTTGTCACCCCAATGCTCCATGACCGCTGTAATCACAATGCTCCGTGACGCTTGACATCACAGTGCTCCATGACACTTGTCATTACAATTCTCCATTCCTTTGTCAGCAAAATGCTACATGACATTGTCATCACAATGCTCCATGCACTTGTCATCACAATCCTCCATGAAATTTGGGATCACATTGCTTCATGCCCTTGTCATCTCAATGCTCCATGCTCCTTGAAATCAAAATGATCCATGACCTCTGTCATCACAATGCTCCAAACCCTTGTGATCACAATGTTCCATAACACTTGTCATCAAAACGCTCTATGATGCCTGTCATCACAATATAACAGGCCTTAGTCATGACAATGCCCCATGATCATTGTCATCACAATGTTCAATACACTTGTCATCACAATGCTCCCTGACACTTGTCATCAAAATGTTCCTTGAACCCTGTCATGAAAAGGCTCCATGCCTTTTTCATCACAATGATCCATGCCCTGTTCATCACAATGCTTCATGCAATTGTCATCACAATACTCCACAAGCTGGTCATCAGAATGCTCCATGTCCCTTGTAATCACAATGCTCCATGACCCCTGTCATCACAATGCTCCATGACACCTGTCATCACAATGCACCATGCCCCTTGTCATTAAAGTGCTCCATGATGCTCGTCATCACAATTATCCATGGACTTCTCATCACAATGCTCCACGGTCTTGCCATCACAATGCTCCATTCCCTGGTCATCACAATGCTCCATGTCCTTTGTCATCACAATTCTCCACGTTCTTGTCATCACAATGCTCCATGACACTTCTCATCACAATGTTACATGCTCTTGTCATCACAATTCTCCAGGCACTTGTCATCGCAATGCTCCATGACCCCTGTCATAGCAAGCTCCATGCGCTTGTCATCACAATGCTCCATGACACTACTCATCACAATGTTACATGCTATTTTCATCACAATTCTCCATGCACTTGTCATTGCAATGCTCCATGAACCCTGTCATAGCAAGTTCCATGTGCTTGTCATCGCAATGCTTCACGACATTGTGATCAAAATTCTCAATGACCCTTGTCATCACAATGCTCCATGCCCTTGTCATCACAATGCTCCATGACCTTTGTCATCAAAATGCTCCATGACCTTTGTCATCACAATGCTCCATTACCTTTGTCATCACAATCCTCCATGACACTTGGCATCACAATGCTCCATGCCATTTTCATCACAATGGACCATGACATATGTCATCACAATGCTCCCTGACAAATGTCTTCACAATACTCCATGACCTTAACATCACAATGCTCCATGCCCTTGTCATCACAACATGCCATGCCCACTGTCATCACAATAATCCATGAAACTTGTCAGACCAAAGCTCCTTTCCCCTGTCATCACAATACTCCATGCACTTGTCATCACAATGCTCAATGACCCCTGTCACCACAATGCTCCGTGACTGCAGTCGTCACAATGCTTCATGACCTTTGTCATCACAATGGTCCATGCCCTCGTCATCACAAGGCTCTGTGACCTTTGCCACCACAATGCTCCATGAACTTTTTATCACAATGCTCCGTGACCCTTGTCATCACAATGCTCCATGCATTTTTCAGCACAATGCTCCTTGACCCTTGTCATCACAATGCTACATGCTCTTGTCGACACAATGCTCCATGACCCATGTCATTACAGTGCACCATGCGCTTGTCATCATAATGCTCCACAACTTTGTCATCACATTGCTCCATAAACATTTGCATCAAAATGGCCCATGCACTTCTCATCAAAATGCTCTCTCACCACAGATATCACAGTGTTCCATCAATAGTCATCACAATACTCTGTCACCACTGTCATCACAATGTTCCATGACCCCTGTCATCACAATGCTACATGCCCTTATCATCAAAATGCTCCATGACCCCTGATATTACAATGTTCCATTACCCCTGTCATCAAAATGCTCCATGACCCTTTTCAACACAATGCTCCATGAACCATGACATCACAATATTCCATAACCACTGTCGTGAAAATATTCCATGACACTTTTCATCAAATTGCTCCATGACAGTTTCATCACAATGCTCCCTGCCCTTCTCATCACAATGCACCACGCCCTTGTCATCAAAATGCTCCATGACCTTTGTCATCACAATGCTCCATGACCCTTGGCATCACAACGATCCATGCTGTTGTCATCACAATGCTCCACGGAACCTCTCATCACATTGCTCCATGCCATTGTCATCACAAAGCTCCATGACGCTTGTCATCACAATGCTCGATGTCCTTCTCATCACAATGCTCCATGCCCTTGTCATGACAATAATCCATGACCCATGTATCACCGTGTTCCGTGCCCTTTTCATCACAATGCTCCATGCCCACTCTCATCACAATAATCCATGAAAGTTTTCAGACCAATGCTCCATGCCCTTGTCATCACATTGCTCCATTAACCATGTCATAAAAATTCTCCATGACCCCTGCCATCACAATGTTCCACAGCCTAGTCATCACAAGGCTCCATGACCCTTGTCATCACAATGGTCCAAGACCCCTGTAATCACAGTGCTCCAAGACGCCTGTAATCACAATGTTCCATGTCCTTGTGATCACAAAGCTCCATGACTCTTGTCATCCGAAAGCTGCATGGCCTTCTCATCACAATGCTCAATGCCCTTGTCACCACAATGCTCCATGAGCTTTTCATCACAATGCACTCTGACCCTTGTCAACACAATGCTCCATGCCTTTGTCAGCACAATGCTCCATGACCAATGTCATCACAATACACCATGCACTTGCCAGCACAATGCTCTACAACCTTGTCATCACACTGCTTCATAAAACTTGTCATCACAATGCTCCATGCACTTCTCATCAAAATGCTCTCTCACCACTGATATCACAATGTTCCATCACTAGTCATCACAATACCCCCAAACCCTTGTCATCACAATGTTCCATGACCCCTGTCATCACAATGCTATATGCCCTTATGATCACAATGCTCCATGACCCCTGACATCACAATGCTCCATAACCCCTGTCCTCAAAATGTTCCATGACCTTTTTCATCAAGTAGCTCCTTGATCCTCTCATCAAAAACTTCCCTGCCCTTCTCAGCAAAATGCACCACGACCTTGCCATCAAAATGCTCCATGAATTTTGTCATCACAATGCTCCATGACCCTTGGCATCACAATGCTCTATGCCATTCTGATCACAATGCTCCATGAATCCTCTCATCATATTGCTCCTTGCCCTTGTCATCACAAAGCTCCATGACATTTGTCATCACAATGCTCGATGAACTTATCATCACATTGCTCCATGCCCTTGTCATTACAATCCTCCATGACCTATGTATCACAGTGTTCTGTGCCCCTGTTATCACAATGCTCCATGCCCACTCATCACAATAATCCATGAAAAAATTCAGACCAAAGCTCCATGACCTTGTCATCAAAATGCTCCATTAGCCCTGTCATAAAAATGCTCCATGACCCCTGCCATCACAATGTTCCACGGCCTTGTCATCACAAGGCTCCATGATCCATGTCATCACAATGCCCCAAAACACCAGTAATCACAATGCTCCACGGCCTTGTCATCACAAAGCTCCATGAGGCATGTCATCAGAATGCTCCATGGCCTTCTCATCACAATGCTCCATGCCCATGTCATCACAATGCTCCAAGAACCCTGTAATCACAATGCTCCATGCCCTTTTTCATCTCAATGCTCCATGAACACTGTCATCACAATGCACCATGCCCATCATCAAAATGCTTCATGCTATTGTCATCACAATGAAATCAAAATGCTCCATGACCTCTGTCATCAGAGTGTTCCAAACCCTTGTGGTCACAATGTTCCGTAACACTTGTCATCACAGCGCCCCATGATGCTCATCATCACAATTATCCATGGTCTTCTCATCACAATGATCCATGACCTTTGTCATCACAGTGGTCCATGCCCTCGTCATCACAAGGCTCTGTGACCTTTGTCACAACAATGCTACATGAACTTTTCATCACAATGCTCTGTGACCCTTGTCATCACAATGCTCCATGCACTCGTTAGCACAATGCTCCATGACCCATGTCATCACAATTCGCCATGCGATTTTCAGCACAATGCTCCACAACCTTGTCATCACAATGCTACATAAACCTTGTCAGCCCAATTCTCCATGCACTTCTCATCAAAATGCTCTCTCACCATTGATATCACAATGTTCCATCACTAGTCGTCACAAAACTCCAAACCCCTGTCATCACAATGTTCCATGACCTCTGTCATCACAAGGCTCCATGACCCTTGTCATCAAAAGGCTCCATGACTTTTGTCATCACAAAGCTCCATGACCACTGGCATCACAAAAATCCATGCCATTGTCATCACAATGCTCCATAAACCCACTCATCACATTGCTCCATGCCCTTTTCATAACAAAGCTCCATGACGCTTCTCATCACAATGCTCGATGCCCTTCTCATCACAATGCTCCATGCCCCTGTCATTACAATCCTCCATGACCCATGCATCACAGTGTTCCGTGCCCTTGTCATCACAATGCTCCATGCCCACTCTCATCACAATAATCGATGAAATATTTCAGATCAATGCTCCATGCCCTTGTCATCACAATGCTCCATTACCCCTCTCATAACCATACTCCATAACCCCTGCCATTACAATGTTCCACGGCCTCGTCATAACAAGGATCTATGACCCTTGTCATCACAATGCTCCAAGATCCCTGTAATCACAATGCTCCATTCCCTTGTCATCACAAAGCTCCATGATGCATGTCATCAGAATGCTCCATGGCCTTCTCATCACAATGCTTCATGCCCTTTTCATCACAATGCTCCAGGACCACTGTAATCACAATGCTCCATGCCCATTTTCATCTCAGTGCTCCATGAACCTTGTCATCACAATGCAACATGCCCATCATCATAATGCTTCATGCTATAGTCATTAAAATGAAATCAAAATGCTCCATGACCTCTGTCATCAAAATGCTCCAAACACTTGTGATCACAATGTTCCATAACACTTGTCACCACAACTCCCCATGACACTCGTCATCACAATTATCCATGGTCTTCTCATCACAATGCTCCATGACTTTTGTCATCACAATGCTCCATACACTTGAAATCACAATGCTCCTGGACACGTGTCGTCAGTATGCTCCTTGAACCCTGTCATGACAAGGCTCCTTGTCTTTTCCATCACAGTGATCCATGCCCTCTTCATCACAATGCTCCAAGACCCCTGTAATCAAAATGCTCCATGTCCTTGTCATCACAATGCTCCATGACGCATGTCACCAGAATGTTCCATGGCCTTCTCATCACAATGCTCCATTCCCTTGTCATCACAATGCTCAAAGACCCCAGTAATCACAATTCTCCATGAATATTTTCAGCACAATGCTCAATGAACTTCTCATCACAGTGCTCCATGACCACTGTCATCACAACACTCCATGACCCCTGACAACACAATGATCCGGGACTCTTGTCATCAAAATGCTAAATGACACTTGTGAACACAATGAGCCGTGCCCTTGACATCCCAATGCTCCATGACCCATGTACACACAATGCTCCGTGACGCTTTCCATCACAGTGCTCCAAGACACTTTTCATCACAATGCTCCATGCCTTTGTTAGCAAAATGATACATGACCTTGTCATCACAATGCTCAATACATATTTCAACACAGTGCACCCAGACACTTGTTGTCGGAATGCTTCTTGAACGCTGTCATGAAAATGCTCCATGCCTTTTTCATCACAATGCACCATGCCCATTTCAAAACAATGCTCCATGCCATACTCATCACAATACTCTACAAGCTTGTCATCAGAATGCTCCATGGCCCTCGCCATCACAATGCTTCATTACCTTTGTCATCACAATCCTCCATGATACATGGCATCACAATGCTCCATGCCATTGTCATCACAATGGACCATGACATATGTCATCACAATGCTCCCTGACACCTGTCTTCACAATATTCCATGACCTTGACAACACAATGTTCCATGCCCTTGTCATCACAATATGCCATGCGGACTGTCATCACAATAATCCATGAAACATGTCAGACCAATGCTCCATGCCCCTGTCATCACAATACTCCAGGCACTTGTCAACAAAATGCTCCATGACCCCAATCATCACAATGCTCCGTGACTCCAGTCATCATAATGCTTCATGACCTTTGTCATCAAAATGGTCCATGCCCTCGTCATCACAAGGCTCTGTGACCTTTGTCACCACAATGCTCCATGAAATTTTCATCACAATGCTCTGTGACCCTTGTCAACACAATGCTCCATGACCCATTTCATCACAATACACCATGTGCTTGTCAGCACAATGCTCCACAACCTTGTCATCACAATGCTCCATAAACCTTGTCATTGCAATGCTCCATGCACTTCTCATCAAAATGCTCTCTCACCACTGATATCACAATGTTCCATCACTAGTCATCACAGTACTCCCAAACCCTTGTCATCACAATGTTCCATTACCCCTTTCATCACAATGCTACATGCCCTTATGATCACAATGCTCCATGACCCCTGACATCACAATGCTCCATAACCCCTGTCCTCAAAATGTTCCATGACCTTTTTCATCAAATAACCCCATGACTCTGTCATCAAAAACCTCCCTGCCCTTCTCATCAAAATGCACCACGCCCTTGTCATCAAAATGCTCCATGAACTTTGTCATCACAATGCTCCATGACCCTTGGCATCACAATGATCCATGCCATTCACATGAAAATGCTCCATGAACCCTCTCATCACATGGCTCCATTCCCTTGTCGTCACAAAGCTCCATGACACTTGTCATCACAAAGCTTGATGACCTTATCATCACATTGCTCCATGCCCTTGTCATTACAATCCACCATGACCTATGTATCACAGTGTTCCGTGCCCTTGTCATCACAATGCTCCATGCCCACACTCATCACAACATTCCATGAATCGTTTCAGACCAATGCTCCATGAACTTGTCATCACAATGTTCCATTACCCCTGTCATAACAATGCTCCATGACCCCTGCCATCACAATGTTCCACGGCCGTGACATCACAAGGCTCCATGATCCATGTCATCACAATGCCCCAAGACACCTGTAATCACAATGCTCCATGCCCTTGTCACCACAAAGCTCCATGATGCATGTCACCAGAATGCTCCATGGCCTTCTCATCACAATGCTCCATGCCCTTGTCATCACAATGCTCCAAGACCCCTGTAATCACAATGCTCCATGCCCCTTTTCATCAGAATGCTCCATGAGATTTGTCATCACAATGCTCCATGGTCTTCTCATCACAATCCTGCAGGACCTTGTCATCACAATGCTCCATTCCCTTGTCATCACAATGCTCTATGACCACTGTCATCACAATACTCCATGAATATTTTCAGCCCAATGTTCAATGAACTTCTCATCACAATGCTCCATGACCACTGTCATCACAACACTCCATGACCCCTGACAACACAATGATCCGGGACTCTTGTCATCAAAATGCTCCATGACACTTGTCATCACAATCATCAATGCCCTTGACATCCCAATGCTCCATGAACCCTGTAATCACAATGATCTGTGACGCTTGTCATCACAGTGCTCCATGACCCTTGTCATCACAATGCTCCATGCCTTTGTTAATAAAATGATACATGACCTTGTCATCACAATGCTCAATACACATTTCAACACAGTGCACCCTGACACTTGTTGTCAGAATGCTCCTTGAACCCTGTCATGAAAATGTTCCATGCCTTTTTCATCACAATGCACCATGCCCTTTTCAAAACTATGCTCCATGCCATTGTCATCACAATACACCCCAAGCTTGTCATCAGAATGTTCCATGGCCCTTGTCATCAAAATGCTCCATGACCCATGTCATCACAATGTTCCATGACACCTGTCTTCACAATGATCCATGCCCCTTGTCATTAGAGTGCTCCATGACGCTCTTCATCATAATTATCCATTGTTGTCTCATCACAGTGCTCCACGGTCTTGCCATCACAATGCTCCTTGCCCTGGTCATCACAATGCTCCCTGTCCCTTGTCATCACAATTCTCAACGTCCTTGTCATCACAATGCTCCATGACACTGCTCATCACAATGTTACATGATCTTGTCATCACAATTTTCCATGCACTTGTCATCGCAATGCTCCATGAACCTTGTCATAGCAAGCTCCATGAGCTTGTCATCACAATGCTTCACGACCTTGTCATCAAAATTCTCAATGGCCCTTGTCATCACAATGCTCCATGCCCTTTTCATCACAATGCTCCATACCCCTTGTCATCACAATGCTCCAAGCACTTGCCATCAAAATGCTCCATTATCTTTGTCATCACAATCCTCCATGACACTCGGTATCACAATGCTCCATGCCATTGTCATCACAATGGCCCATGACATATGTCATCACAATGCTCCCTGACACCTGTCTGCACAATACTCCATGACATTGACATCACAATGCTCCATGCCCACTGTCATCACAATAATCCATGAAACTTGTCAGACCAATGCTCCATGCCCCTGTCATCACAATACTCCAGGCATTTGTCAACACAATGCTCCATGATCCCTGTCATCACAATGCTCCATGACTCCGGTCATCACAATGCTTCATGACCTTTGTCATCAAAATGGTCCATGCCCTTGTCTTCAAAAGGCTCTGTGACCTTTGTCACCACAATGCTCCATGAACTTTTCATCACAATGCTCTGTGACACCTGTCATCACAATACTCCAGGCATTTGTCAACACAATGCGCCATGCCCACTGTCATCACAATAATCCATGACACTTGTCAGACCAATGCTCCATGACCCATGTCATCACAATAATCCATGACACTTGTCAGACCAATGCTCCATGACCCATGTCATCACAATACACCATGCGCTTGTCAGCACAATGTTCCACAACATTGTCATCACAATGCTCCGTAAACCTTGTGATCACAATGCTCCATGCACTTCTCAGCACAATGCTCGCTCAAAACTGATATCACAATGTTCCATCACTAGTCATCACAATACTCCCAAACCCTTGTCATCACAATGTTCCATGACCCCTGTCATCACAATGCTACAGGCCCTTATGAACACAATGCTCCATGACCCCTGACATCACAATGCTCCATAACACCTGTCCTCAAAATGGAACATGACCCTTTTCATCAAATAGCTCCATGACCCTGTCATCAAAAGCCTCCCTGCCCTTCTCATCAAAATGCACCACGCCCTTGTCATCAAAATACTCCATGAACTTTGTCATCACAATGCTCCATGACCCTTGGCATCACAATGCTCCATGCCATTCTCATCACAATGCTCCATGAACACTCTCAGCACATTGCTCCATGCCCTTGTCATCACAAAGCTCCATGACACTTGTCATCACAATGCTGGATGAACTTATCATCACATTGCTCCATGCCATTGTCATTACAATCCTCCATGACCTATGTATCACAGTGTTCCGTTCCCTTGTCATCACAATGCTTCATGCCCACACTCATCACAATAATCCATTAAACATCTCAGAGCAATGCTCCATGACTTTGTCATCACAATGCTCCATTACCCCTGTCATCACAATGCTCCATTACCCCTGTCATAACAATGCTCCATGACCCCTGCCATCACAATGTTCCACGGCCTTGTCATCACAAGGCTCCATGATCCATATCATCAAAATGCCCCAAGACACGTGTAATCACAATGCTCCATGCCCTTGTCACCACAAAGCTCCATGACGCATGTCATCAGAATGCTCCATGAACTTCTCATCACAATGCTCCATGCCCTTGTCATCACAATGCTCCAAGACCCCTGTAATCACAATGCTCCATGCCCCTTTTCATCTCAATGCTCCATGAACACTGTCATCACAATGCACCATGCCCATCATCATAATGTTTCATGCTATTGTCATCAGAATGAAATCAAAATGCTCCATGACCTCTGTCATCACAAAGCTCCAAACCCTTGTGATCACAATGTTCCATGATACTTGTCATCACAACGCCCTATGACACTCATCATCACAATTATCCATGGGCTTCTCATCACAATGCTCCATGACCTTTGTCATCACAATGCTCAATACATTTGTCATCACAATGCTCCCTGACACTTGTCGTCAGTATGCTCCTTGAACCCTGTCATGACAAGGCTGCATGCCTTTCTCATCACAATGATCCATGCCCTTTTCATCACAATGCTCAAAGATCCCTGTAATCAAAACGCTCCGTGCCCTTGTCATCAAAATGCTCCATGACCACAGTTATCACAACACTTCATAACCCCTGACAACACAATGCTCCGGGACTCTTGTCATCAATATTCTCCATGTCACTTGTCATCACAATGCTCAATGCCTTTGTTAGCAAAATGATACATGACCTTGTCATCACAATGCGAAATACATATTTCAACACAATGCACCCTGACACTTGTTGTTGGAATGCTCCTTGAAAGCTGTCATGAAAATGCTCCATGCCTTTTTCATCACAATGCACCATGCCCTTTTCAAAACAATGTTGCATACAATTGTCATCACAATACACCCCTAGCTTGTCATCAGAATGCTCCATGGCCCTTGTCATCACAATGCTCCATGACCCCTGTCATCACAATGTTACATGACACCTGTCATCACAATGATCCATGCCCTTTGTCATTAGAGTGCTCCATGACGCTCGTCATCATAATTATCCATTGTCATCTCATCACAGTGCTCCACGGTCTTGCCATCACAATGCTCCATGCCCTGGTAATCACAATGCTCCCTGTCCCTTGTCATCACAATTCTCAACGTCCTTGTCATCACAAGGCTCCATGACACTGCTCATCACAATGTTACATGATCTTGTCATCACAATTCTCCATGCACTTGTCATTGCAATGCTCCATGAACACTGTCATAGCAAGCTCCATGCGCTTGTCATCACAATGCTTCACCACCTGGTCATCAAAATTCTCAATGACCCTTGTCATCACAATGCTCCATGCCCTTTTCATCACAATGCTCCATACCCCTTGTCACCACAATGCTCCAAGCACTTGTCATCAAAATGCTCCATTACCTTTGTCATCACAATCCTCCATGACACTCGGTATCACAATGCTCCATGTCATTGTCATCACAATGGACCATGACATATGTCATCACAATGCTCCCTGACACCTGTCTGCACAATATTCCATGACATTGACATCACAGTGCTCCATGCCCTTGTCATCACAATGTGCCATGCCCACTGTCATCACAATAATCCATGAAACTTGTTAGACCAATGCTCCATGCACCTGTCATCACAATACTCCAGGCATTTGTCAACACAATGCTCCATGACTCTGGTCATCACCATGCTTCATGACCTCTGTCATCACAATGGTCCATGCCCTTGTCATCAAAAGGCTCTGTGACCTTTGTCACCACAATGCTCCATGAACTTTTCATCACAATGCTCTGTGACCCTTGTCATCACAATGCTCCATGTGCTTGTTAACACAATGCTCCACAAACTTTTCATCACAATACTCCATAAACTTTCTCATCACAGTGCTCCATGCAATTATCAAAATGCTCTCTCACCACTGATATCACAATGTTCCATCACTAGTCATCACAATACTCGCTCACCCCTATCATGAAAATGTTCCATGACCCCTGTCATCACAATGCTACATGCCCTTATGATCACAATGCTCCATGACCCCTGACAAAACAATGATCCATAACCCCGGTCATCAAAATGTTCCATGACACTTTTCATCAAATTTCTCCATGACACTGTCATCACAATGCCCCATGCCATTCTCTTCACAATGCTCCATGAACCCTCTCATCACATAGCTCCATGCCCTTGTCATCACAATGGTCGATGACCTTATCATCACATTGTTCCATGCCATTATCATTACAATCCTCCATGACCTATGTATCACAGTGTTCCGTGCCCTTGTCATCACAATGCTCCATGCCCACTCTCATCACAATAATCCATGAAATTTTTCAGACCAATGCGCCATGACACCTCCCATCACAATGATCAACGGCCTTGTCATCACAAGGCTCCATGATCCATGTTAACACAATGCCCGAAGACACCTGTTATCACGATGCTCCATGCACTTGTCATCTCAAAGCTCCATGACGCATGTCATCAGAATGCTCCATGGCCTTCTCATCACAATGCTCCATGCCCTTGTCATCACAATGCTCCAAGAACCCTGTAATCCCAATTCTCCATGCCCCTTTTCATCTCAATGCTCCATGAACCCTGTCATCACAATTCACCATGCCCATCTTCATAATGCTTCATGCTATTGTCATCACAATGAAATCAAAATGCTCCATGACCTCTGTCATCACAATGCTCCAAAGCCTTATGATCACAATGTTCCATAACACTTGTCATCACAAGGCCCCATGACGCTCATCATCACAATTATCCATGGGCTTCTCATCACAATGCTCCATGACCTTTGTCATCACAATGCTCAATACACTTGTCATCACAATGCTCCCTGACACTTGTCGTCAGTATGCTCCTTGAACCCTGTCATGACAAGGCTCCATGCCTTTTTCATCACCATGATCCATGCCCTTTTCATCACAATGCTCCAAGACCCCTGTAATCACAATGCTCCGTGCCCTTGTCATCAAAAAGCTCCATGACGCATGTCATCAGAATGCTCCATGGGCTTCTCATCACAATACTCCATGCCCTTGTCATCACAATTCTCCATGACCCCTGTCATCAAAATACTCCATGAACATTTTCAGTCCAATGCTACATGACCTTCTCATCACAATGCTGCCTGTCCCCTGTAATCACAGTCCTCCAAGACCACAGTCATCAGAACACTTCATGACCCCTGAAAACAAAATGAACCGTGACTCTTGTCATCAATATTCTCCATGTCACTTGTCATCACAATGCTCCATGCCTTTGTTAGAAAAATGATACATGATCTTGTCATCACAATGCTCATTACATAGTTCAACACAGTGCACCCTGACACTTGTCAGAATGCTCCTTGAACCCTGTCATGAAAATCATCCTTGCCTTTTTCATCTCAATGCACCATGCCCTTTTCAAAACAATGTTCCATGCCATTGTCATCACAATACTCCACAAGCTTGTCATCAGAATGCTCCAGGGCACTTGTCATCACAATGCTTCATGACCCCTGTCATCACAATGCTCTATGCCCCTTGTCATTAGAGTGCCCCATGACGCAATTCATCACAATTATCCATTGGTGTCTCATCACAGTGCTCCACGGTCTTGCCATCACAATACTCCATGTCCTGGTCATCACAATGATCCATGTCCCTTGTCATCACAATTCTCCACGTCCTTGTCCTCACAATGCTCCATGACACTACTCATCACAATGTTACATGTTCTTGTCATCACAATTCTACATGCACTTGTCATCACAATGCTTCAAGAACCCTGTCATAGAAAGCTCCATGCTCTTGTCATCACAATACTTCACGACCTTGTCATCAAAATTCTCAATGGCCCTTGTCATCACAATGATCCATGCCCTTTTCATCACAATGCTCCATACCCCTTGTCATCACAATGCTCCAAGTCCTTGTCATCAAAATGCTCCATTACCTTTGTCATCACAATCCTCCATGACACTTGGCATCACAATGCACCATGCCATTGTCATCAAAATGGACCATGACATATGTCATCACAGTGCTCCCTGACCCCTGTCTTCACAATATTCCATGACCTTGTCATCACAATGCTCCATGCCCTGGTCCGCAATATGTGCCATGCCCACTGTCATCACAATAATCCATGAAACTTGTCAGACCAATGCTCCATGCCCCTGTCATCACAATACTCCAGGCATTTGTCAACACAATGCCCCATTAACCCTGTCATCACAATGCTCCGTGACTCCATTCATCTCAATGTTTCAGGACCTTTGTCATCACAGTGGTCCAGGCACTCGTCATCACAAGGCTCTGTGACCTTTGTCACCACAATGCTCCATGAACTTTTCATCTCAATGCTCTGTGACCCTTGTCATCACAATGCTCCATGTGCTCGTCAGCACAATGCTCCATGACCCAAGTCATCACAATTCGCCATGCGATTTTCAGCACAATGTTCCACAACCTTGTCATCACAATGCTACATAAACCTTGTTATCCTAATGCTCCATGCACTTCTCATCAAAATGCTCTCACACCATTGATATCACAATGTTCCATCACTAGTCGTCACAACACTCCCAAACCCCTGTCATCACAATGTTCCATGACACCTGTCATCACAATGCTACATGCCCTTATCATCACAATGCTCCATGACCCGTGACATCAAAATTTTCCACAACCCTTTTCATCAAAATGCTCCATGACACATTTCATCGCAATTATCCATGATCCCTGACATCACAATGTTCCATAACCCCTGTCATCCAAATGTTCCATGACACCTTTCATCAAATAGCTCCATGACCCTGTCATCACAATGCTCCCTGCCTTTCTCATCACAATGCACCACGGCCTTATCATCAAAATGCTCCATGAACGTTGTCATCACAAAGCTCCATGACGCTTGTCATCACAATGCTCGATGCCCTTATCATTACAATCCTCCATGACCCATGCATCACAGTGTTCCGTGCCCTTGTCATCACAATGCTCTGTGCCCACTCTCATCACAATAATCAATGAAACTTTTCAGACCAATGTTCCATGCCCTTGTCATCACAATGCTCCATTACCCCTGTCATAACAATACTCCAGGACCCCTGCCATCACAATGATCCACGGCCTTGTCATCATAAGGCTCCATGACCCTTGTCATCACAATGCTCCAAGATCCCTGTCATCACAATGCTCCATTCCCTTGTGATCACAAAGCTCCATGACGCATGTCATCAGAATGCTCCATGGCCTTCTCATCACAATGCTCCATGCCCTTGTCATCACAATGCTCCAGGACCCCTGTAATCACAATGATCCATGCCCCTTTTCATCTCAGTGGTCCATGAACCTTGTCATCACAATGCCCCATGGCCATCATCATAATGCTTCATGCAATAGTCATCAAAATGACATCAAAATGCTCCATGACATCTGTCATCACAATGCTCCAAACACTTGTGATCACAATGTTCCATAACACTTGTCATCACAATGCCCCATGACGCTCGTTATCACAATTATCCATGGTCTTCTCATCAAAATGCTCCATGAACCCTGTCATCACAATGCTACATGACACCTGTCATCACAATGTTACATGACCCTTGTCATTACAGTGCTCCATGACGCTCGTCATCACAATTATCCATGGTCTTCTCATCACAATGCTCCACGTTCTTGCCATCACAATGCTCCATGCCCTGGTCATTAAAATGCTCCATATCCCTTGTCATCACAATTCTCCACGTCCTTGTCATCACAATGCTCCATGACACTTCTCATCACAATGTTACAAGCTCTTGTCATCACAATTCTCCATGCAATTGTCATCGCAATGCTCCATGAACCCTGTCATTGCAAGCTCCATATTCTTGTCATCACAATGCTTCATGACCTTGTCATCAAAATTCTCAATGACCCGTGTCATCACAATGCTCCATGCACTTTTCATCACAATGCTCCATGACCCTTGTCATCACAATGCTCCAAGACCTTGCCATCACAATGCTCCATTGCCTATGTCATCACAATCCTCCATGACATTTGGCTTCACAATGATCCATGCCATTGTCATCACAATGCACAATGACATATGTCATCACAATGCTCCCTGACACCTGTCTTCACAATACTCCATGACCTTGATATCACAATACTCCATGCCCTTGTCATCACAATGCACCATGTCCACTGTCATCACAATAATCCATGAAAATTGTCAGACCAATGCTCCATGCCCCTGTCATCACAATACTCCTGGCACTTGTCAACACAATGCTCCATGACCCCTGTCATCACAATGCTCCATGACTCCAGTCATCACAATGCTTCATGACATGTGTCATCACAATGGTCCATGCCCTAGTCATCACAAGGCTCTGTGACCTTTTCACCACAATACTTCATGAACTTTTCATCACAATGCTCCATGCCCTGGTCATCACAATGCTCCATATCCCTTGTCATCACAATTCTCCACGTCCTTGTCATCACAATGCTACATCACACTTCTCATCACAATGTTACATGCTCTTGTCATAACAATTCTCCTTGCACTTGTCATCGCAATGCTCCATGATCCCTGTCATAGCAAGCTCCATGTGCTTGTCATCACAATGCTTCAAGAACTTGTCATCCAAATGCTCAATGGCCCTTGTCATCACAATGCTCCTTGCCCTTGTCATCAAAATGCTCCATTACCTTTGTCATCACAATCCTCCATGACACTTGGCATCACAATGCACCATGCCATTGTCATCACAATGGACCATGACATATGTCATCACAGTGCTCCCTAACACCTGTCTTCACAATACTCCATGACCTTGTCATCACAATGCTCCATGCCCTTGTCCGCAAAATGCACCATGCCCACTGTCATCACAATAATCCATGAAACTTGTCAGACCAATGCTCCATGCCCCTGTCATCACAATACTCCAGGCATTTGTCAACACAGTGCTCCATGACCCCTGTCATCACAATGCTCCGTGACTCCATTCATCACAATGCTTCATGACCTTTGTCATCACAGTGGTCCAGGCACTCGTCATCACAAGGCTCTGTGACCTTTGTCACCACAATGCTCCATGAACTTTTCATCTCAATGCTCTGTGACCCTTGTCTTCACAATGCTCCATGCGCTCGTTTGCACAATGCTCCTTGACCCATGTCATTACAATTCGCCATGCGATTTTCAGCAGAATGTTCCACAACCTTGTCATCACAATGCTACATAAGCCTTGTTATCCCAATGCTCCATGCACTTCTCATCAAAATGCTCTCTCAACATTGATATCACAATGTTCCATCACTAGTCGTCACAATACTCCCAAACCCCTGTCATCACAATGTTCCATGACACCTGTCATCACAATGCTACATGCCCTTATCATCACAATGCTCTATGACCCCTGACATCAAAATGTTCCATAACCCCTGTCATCAAAATATTCCATGACACTTTTCATCAAATAGATCCATGACCCTGTCATCACAATGCTCCCTGCCTTTCTCATCACAATGCACCACGGCCTTGTCATCAAAATGCTCCATGAACTTTGTCATCACAATGCTCCATGATGCATGTCATCAGAATGCTCCATGGCCTCCTCATCATAATGCTGAATGCCTTTGTCATCACAATGCTCCAGGACCCCTGTAATCACAATGATCCATGCCCATTTTAATGTCAGTGGTCCATGAACCTTGTTGTCACAATGCCCCATGCCCATCATCATAATGCTTCATGCTATAGTCATCAAAATGAAATCAAAATGCTCCATGACCTCTGTCATCATAATGCTACAAACACTTGTGATCACAATGTTCCATAACACTTGTCTTCACAACGCCCCATGACGCTCATTATCACAATTATCCATGGTCTTCTCATCACAATGCTCCATGGCCTTTTTCATCACAATGCTCCATACACTTGTCATCACAATGCTCCCTGAAACCTGTCGTCAGTATGCTCCTTGAACCCAGTCATGACAAGGCTCCTTGCCTTTTTCTGGACAAAGGTCCATGCCTTCTTCATCACAATGCACCAAGACCCCTGTAATCACAATGCTCCATGCCCTTGTCATTACAAAGCTCCATGACGCATGTCAACAGAATGCTCCATGGCCTTTTAATCACAATGCTCCATGCTTTTGTCATCACAATGCTCAAAGACCACAGTAATCACAATGCTCCATGCCCCTTTTCATCAGAATGCTCCATGTGACTTGTCATCAAAAGGCTCCATGGTCTTCTCATCACAATCCTGCAGGACCTTGTCATCACAATGCTCCATTTCCTTGTCATCACAATGCTGCATGACCACTGTCATCACAATACTCCATGAATATTTTCAGCCCAATGCTCAATGAACTTCTCATCACAATGCTCCATGACCACTGTCATCACAACAGTCCCTGACCCGTGACAACACAATGATCCAGGATTCTTGTCATCAAAATGCTCCATGACACTTGTCATCACAATGATCCTTGCTCTTGACATCCCAATGCTCCATGACCCCTGTAATCACAATGCTCCGTGACACTTGTCATCACAGTGCTCCATGACCCTTGTCATCACAATGCTCCATGCATTTGTTAGCAAAATGATACATGACCTTGTCATCACAATGCTCAATACACATTTCAACACAGTGCACCATGACACATGTTGTCAGAATGCTCCTTGAAACCTGTCATGAAAATGCTCCATGCCTTTTTCATCTCAATGCCCATGCCCTTTTCAAAAAAATGCTCCATGCCATTTTCATTACAATACTCCTCAAGCTTGTCATCAGAATGCTCTATGACCCTTGTCATCAAAATGCTCCATGACCCCTGTCATCACAAGGCTCCTTGACACCTGTCATCACAATGCTCCATGCCTGTTGTCATTAGAGTGCTCCATGACACTCATCATCACAATTATCCATTGTCATCTCATCACAGTGCTCCACGGTCTTGCCATCACAATGCTCCATGCCCTGGTCATCACAATGCACCATGTCCCTTGTCATCAAAATTCTCCACGTCCTAGTCATCCTAATGCTCCATGACACTACTCATCACAATGATACATGCTCTTGTCATCACAATTCTCCATGCACTTGTCATCACAATGCTCAATGCCCTTGTCGTCACAATGCTCCATGACCCTTGTCGTCACAATGCTCCATTACCTATTTCATCACAATCCTCCATGACACTTGTCATCACAATGCTCCCTGACACCTGTCGTCAGAATGCTCCTTGAAACCTCTCATGAAAAGTCTCCATTCCTTTTTCATCACAATGATCCATGTCCTTTTTATCACAATGCTCCATGCAATTGTCATCACAATACTCCACAAGCTGGTCCTCAGAATGCTCCATGACCCTTGTCATCACAATGATCCATGACCCCTGTCATCACAATGCTCCATGACACCTGTCATCACAATGTTCCATGCCCCTTGTTATTGCAGTGCTCCATGACGTTCATCATCAGAATTATCCATTGTCATCTCATAACAGTACTCCACGGTCTTGCCATCACAATGCTCCATGCCCTGGTCATCACAATGCTCCATGTCCCTTGTCATCACAATTCTCCACATCCTTGTCATCACAATGATCCATGACACTACTCATCACAAAGTTACATGCTCTTGTCATCACAATTCTCCATGCACTTGTCATCACAATGCTCCATGAACCCTTTCATAGCAAGCTCCATGCACTTGTCTTCACAATGCTTCACGACCTTGTCATCAAAATTCTCAATGACCCTTGTCATCACAATGCTCCATGCACTTGTCATCACAATTCTCCATGGCCATTGTCATCACAATGCTCCAAGCCATTGTCATCACAATGCTCCATTACCTTTGTCATCACAGTCCTCCATGACACTTGGCATCACAATGCTCCATGACATTGTCATCAAAATGGACCATGACATATGTCATCACAATGCTCACTGACACCTGTCTTCACAATACTCCATGAGCTTGACCTCACAATGCTCCATGCCCTTGTCATCACAATACGACATGCCCACTGTCATCACAGTAATCCATGAAACTTGTCAGACCAATGCTCCATGCCCCTGTCATCACAATATTCCAGGCACTTGTCAACACAATGCTCCATGACCCCTGTCATCACAATGCTCAGTGACTCCAGTCATCACAATGCTTCATGACCTTTTTCATCACGATGGTCCATGCCCTCATCATCACAAGGCTCTGTGACCTTTGTCACCACAATGCTCCATGAAATTTTCATCACAATGCTCTGTGACCCTTGTCATCACAATACTCCATGTGCTTGTCAACACAATGCTCCATGACCCATGTCATCACAATGTGCCGTGCGCTTGTCAGCACAATGCTCCACAACCTTGTCATCACAATGCTCCTTAAATCGTGTGATCACAATGCTCCATGCACTTCTCAGCACAATGCTCTCTCACTACTGATATCACAATGTTCCATCATTAGTCATCACAATACTCCCAAACCGTTGTCATCACAATGTTCCATGACCCCTGTCATCACAATGCTCCATAACCCCTTTCATCAAAATGTTCCATGACCCTTTTCATCAAATAGCTCCATGACACTGTCATCAAAAACCTCCCTGCCCTTCTCATCAAAATGCACCACACCCTTCTCATCAAAATGCTCCATGAATTTTGTCATCACAATGCTCCATGACCCTTGGCATCACAATGTTCCACGGCCATGTCATCACAAGGCTCCATGATCCATGTCATCACAATGCCCCAAGACACCTGTAATCACAATGCTCCATGCCCTTCTCACCACAAAGCTCCAAGAACACTGTAATCACAATGCTCCATGCCCCTGTTCATATCAATGCTCCATGAACCCTGTCATCACAATGCTCCAAACCCTTGTGATCACAAAGTTCCATAATATTTGTCATCACCACACCCCAAGACGCTCATCATCACAGTTATCTATGGGCTTCTCATAACAATGCTCCTTGACATTTGTCATCACAATGCTCAATACACTTGTCATCACAATGCTCCCTGACACTTGTCTTCAGTATGCTCCTTGAACCCGGGCATGACAAGGCCCCATGCCTTTTTCATCACAATGATCCATGCCCTTGTCATCACAATGCTCCAAGACCCCTGTAATCACAATGATCCATGCCCCTTTTCATCAGAATGCTCCATGAGACTTGTCATCACAAGGCTCCATGGTCTCTCATCACAATGCTCCAGGATCATGTAATCACAATGCCCCATTCCCTTGTCATCACAATGCTCCATGACCCCAGTCATCACAATATTCCATTAATATTTTCAGTCCATTGTTCCATGACCTTCTCATCACAAAGCTCCCTGTACCCTGTCATCACAATGCTCCATGACCACAGTCATCAGAACACTTCATGACCCCTGACAACACAATGATCCGGGACTCTTGTCATCAATATTCTCCATGACACTTGTCATCACAATGATCCATGCCCTTGTCATCCCAATGCTCAATGACCCCTGTAATCACAATGTTCCGTGACGCTTGTCATCACAGTGTTCCATAACCCTTGTCATAACAATTATCCATGCCTTTCTCAGCAAAATGCTACATGACATTGTCATCACAATGCTCCATGTGCTTGTCATCACAATCCTCCATGAACCTTGGGATCACATTGCTTCTTGCCCTTGTCCTCACAATGCTCCATGCTCCTTGAAATCAAAATGATCCATGACTTCTCTCATCACAATGCTCCAAACCCTTGTGATCACAATGTTCCAGAACACTTGTCATCACAATGCTCCGTGATGCCTGTCATCACAATACTCCATGCCCTTTTCATCACAATGCTCCATGACGTTTGTCATCACAATGCTCAATACACCTTTCATCACAATGCTCCCTGACTCTTGTCGTCAGAATGTTGCTTGAATCCTGTCATGAAAAGGCTCCATACCCTTTTCAACACAATGCTCCATGACATTGTCATCACAATAATCCACAAGCTTGTCATCAGAATGCTCCATGACCCTTGTCATCACAATGCTCCATGACCCCTCTCATCACAATGCTCCAAGACACCTGTTATCACAATTCTCCATGACCCTTGTCATTACAGTGCTCCATGACGCTCGTCATCACAATTATCCATGGTCTTCTCACCACAATGCTCCACCTTCTTGCCATCACAATGCTCCATGCCCTGGTCATCACAATGCTCCATATTCCTTGTCATCACAATTCTCCACGTCCTTGTCATCACAATGCTCCATGACACTTCTCATCAGAATGTTACATACTCTTGTCATCACAATTCTGAATGCACTTGTCATCACAATGCTCCATGAACCCTGTCACTGCAAGCTCCATGCACTTGTCATCACAATGATTCACGACCTTGTCAACAAAATTCTCAGTGACCCTTGTCATCATAATGCTCCATGCCATTGTCATCACAATGCACCATGACCCTTGTTATCACAATGCTCCAAGCTCTTGCCATCACAATGCTCCATTACCTTTGTCATCACAATCATCCATGACACTTGGCATCACAATGCTCCATGCCATTGTCATCAAAATGCTCCATGAGACTTCTCATCACAAGTCTCCATTACCCCTGTCATAACAATGCTCCATGACCCCTGCCATCACAATGATCCACGGCCTTGTCATCACAATCCTCCATGACCCTTGTCATCACAATGCTACTAGCACTTGTCATCACAATGCACAACTACCTTTGTCATCACAATCCTCCATGACACTTGGCATCACAATGCTCCATGCCATTGTCATCATAATGGACCATGACATATGTCATCACAATACTCCCTAACACCTGTCTTCACAATACTCCATGACTTTGCCATCACACTGCTCCATGCCCTTGTCCTCATAATGTGCCGTTCCCACTGTCATAACAATAATCCACGAAATTTGTCAGACCAATGCTGCATTCCCATGTCATCACAATGCTTCATGGACTTGTCATCAGAATGCTCCCTGACCACTGTCATCACAATGCTCCGTGACTCAGCCATCACAATGCTTCATGACCTATGTCATCACAATGGTCCATGCCCTCGTCATCAAAAGGCTCTCTGACATTTGTCACCACAATGCTCCAAGAACTTATCATCACAAATCTCCAAGACCCTTGTCTTCACAATGCTCCATGCCATTGTCAGCACAATGCTCCATGACCCTTGTCATCACAATTCTCCATGCGCTTGTCAGCACAATGGCCATGACCATTGTCATCACAATGCTTCATGCCCTTATCATCACAATGCTCCATGACCCCTGACATCACAATGTTCCGTAACCCCTGTCATCTAAATGCTCCATGACCTTTTCATAACAAAGCTCCATGACCCCTGACATCACAATGTTCCATAACAAATGTCATCAAAATATTCCATGACCCTTTTCATCAAATTGCTCCATGACCCTGTCATCACAGTGCCCCCTGCCCTTCTCATCACAATGCACCACGCCCTTGTCATCAAAATGCTCCATGACCTTTTTCATCACAAAGTTCCATGACCGTTTACATTATAATTCTCCATGCCATTGTCATCACAATGCTCCATTAACCCTGTCATAACAATGCTCCATGAACAATGCCATCACAACGTTTCACAGGCTTGTCATCACAAGGCTCCATGACCGTTGTCATCACAATGCTCCAAGACCCCTGTAATCACAATGCTCCATGCCCTTGTCATCACAATGTTCCAAGACCCCTGTAATCACAATGCTCCATGCCCTTTTACATCTAAATAGACCATGAACACTGTCTTCACAATGCACCATGCCCATCATCATAATGCTTCATGCTATTGTCATCACAATGAAATCAAAATCCTTCATGACCTCTGTCATCACAATGCTCCAAACCCTTGTGATCACAATATTCCATAACACTTGTCATCACAATGCCCCATGACGCTCATCATTACAATTATCCATGGTCTTCTCATCACAATGCTCCATGACCTTGTCATCACAATGCTCAATACACTTGTTATCACAATGCTCCCTGACACTTTTCGTCAGTATGCTCCTTGAACCCTGTCATGACAAGGCTCCAAGCCTTTTTCATCACAATGATCCATGCTCTTTTCATCACAATGCTCCAAGACCCCTGTAATCACAAAGCTCCATGCTCTTGTCATCACAAAGCTCCATGACGCCTGTCATCAGAATGCTCCATGGCCTTCTCATCACAATGCTCCATGCCCTTGTCATCACAATTCTCCATGACCAGTGTCATCACAACGCTCCATGACCCCTGACAACACAATGATCCGGGACTCTTGTCATCAATATGCTCTATGAACCTTGTCATCACAATGATCCATTCCCTTCTCATCCCAATACTCCATGACCCCTGTAATCACAAGGCTCCGTGATGCTTGTCATCACAGTGCTCCATGACTGTTGTCATCACAATGCTCCATGCCTTTGTCAGCAAAATGTTATATGACATTGTCATCTCAATGCTCCATGTGTTTGTCCTAACAATTCTCCATTACCATTGTCATCACAATCCTCCATGAACCTTAGGATCACGTTGCTTCATGCCCTTGTCATCATAATGCTCCATGACCATTGTCATCACAATGGTCAATACACTTGTCATCACAAGGCTCCCTGACACTTGTCATCAGAATGCTCCTTGAACCCTCTCATGTAAATGCTCCATGCCTTTTTCATCAAAATGCTCCATGCCATTGTCATCACAATACTCCACAAGCTTGTCATCAGAATGCTCCATGACACAATTCATCACAATGCTCCATGACCCCTGTCATCACAATGGTACATGACACCTGTCATCACAATGCTCCATGCCTCCTGTCATTACAGTGTTCCATGATGCTCAACATCACAATTATCCATAGTCTCCTCATCACAATGCTCCACGGTCTTGCTATCACAATGCTCCATGCCTTGGTCATCACAATGCTCCATGTCACCTGTCATCACAATTCTCCACGTCCTTGTAATCAAAATGCTGCATGACACTTGCCATCACAAGGTTACATGATCTTTTCATCACAATTCTCCATGCAATTGTCATCGCAATGCTCCATGACCACTGTCATAACAAGCTCCATGCGCTTGTCATCACAATGTTTCACGACCATGTCATCAAATTTCTCAATGGCCCTTGTCATCACAGTGCTCCATGCCCTTGTCATCACAATGCTCCATTACCTTTGTCATCGCAATCCTCCATGACACTTGGCATCACAATGCTCCATGCAATTTTCATCACAATGGACAATGACATATGTCCTCACAATGCTCCCTGACACCTCTCTTCAAAATATTCCATGAACTTGTCATCACAATGCTCCATGCCCCTGTCATCTCAATGCTCCATGACCTTTTTCATCACAATGCTCAACACACTTTTCATCACAATGCTCCCTGGAACTTGTCATCAGAATGCTCCTTGAACCCTGTCACGTAAAGGCTCCATGCCTTTTTCATCACAATGCTCCATGCCATTGTCATCACAATAATCCACAAGCTTGTCATCAGAATGCCCCATGACACTTTTCATCACAATGCTCCATGACACCTGTCATCAGAATTCTCCATGCCCCCTGTCATTACAGTGTCCATTGATGCTCATCATCACAATTATCCATGGTCTTGCTATCACAATGCTCCATGCCCTGGTCATCACAATGTCCATACACTTGTCATCACAATGCTCCTTGACGCTTGTCATCACAATATTCCCA
The DNA here is from genome assembly GCF_964341445.2 of Mesoplodon mirus. NCBI lineage: Eukaryota > Metazoa > Chordata > Mammalia > Artiodactyla > Ziphiidae > Mesoplodon > Mesoplodon mirus. The sequence goes on along the minus strand of NC_138976.1, from coordinate 127,164,918 downwards.
GCCCTTGTCATCACAATGCTCCATTACCTTTGTCATCACAAACTCCATGACACTTGGCATCACAATGCTCCATGCTATTTTCATCACAATGTTCCATGACCACTGTCATCACCATGCTACATGCCCTTTTCATCACAATGCTCCATTACCTATGACATCACAATGTTCCATAACCCCTGTCATCAAAATTCTCCATGACCATTTTCATCACAATGCTCCATTATCCCTGATGTCACAATGTTCCATAACACCCGTCTTCAAAATGTTCCATGACACTTTTCATCAAATTGCTCCATGACCCTCTCATCACAATGCTCCCTGCCCTTCTCATCACAAAGCACCACGCCCTTGTCATCAAAATGCTCCATGTCCTTTGTCATCACAAAGCTCCAGGACACTTGGCATCACAATGCTCCATACCATTGTCAACACAATGCTCCATGAACACTCTCATCATATTGCTCCATGCCCTTGTCGTCACAAAGCTCCATGCCGCTTGTCATCACAATGCTCGATGCCATTCTCATCACAATGCTACATGCCCTTGTCATGATAATCCTCCATAACCCATGTATCACAGTGTTCCATGCTCTTGTCATCACAATGCTCCATGCCCACTCTCATCACAATAATCCATGAAAGTTTTCAAACCAATGCTCCATGCCTTTGTCATCACAATGCTCCATTACCCCATCATAACAATGCTCCATGACCTCTGCCATCAAAAGCTTCCAAGGCCTTGTCATCACAAGGCTCCATGACCCTTGTCATCACAATGCTCCAAGACCCCTGTAATCACAATGCTCCATGCCCTTGTCATCACAAAGCTCCATGACGTATGTCATCAGAATGCTCCATGGGATTCTCATCACAATGCTCCAAGACCCCTGTAATCACAACGCCTCATGACCATTTTCATCTCAATGCACCATGAACCCTGTCATCACAATGCACCATGCCCATCATCATAATGCTTCATGCTATTCTCATCAAAATGAAATCAAAATGCTCCATGACCACTGTCATCGCAATGCTCCAAACCCTTGTGATCACAATGTTCCATAACACTTGTCATCACAATGCCCCATGACGCTCGTCATCACAATTATCTATGGTCTTCTCATCACAATGCTCCATGACCTTTGTCATCACAATTCTCAATACACTTGTCATCACAATGCTCCCTGACACTTGCCATCAATATGCTCCTTGAACCCTGTCATGACAAGGCTCCATGCCTTTTTCATCCCAATGATCCATGTCCTTTTCATAACAATGCTCCAAAACCCCTGTAATCAAAATGCTCCATGAACTCGTCATCACAAAGCTCCATGACACATGTCATCAGAATGCTCGATGGCCTTCTCATCACAGTGCTCCATGCCCTTGTCATCACAATGCTCAAAGACACCTGTACTCACAATGCTCCATGCCCCTTTTCATCAGAATGCTCCATGAGACTTGTCATCACAAGGCTCCATGGTCTTCTCATCACAGTGTTCCAGGACCTTGTCATCACAATGCTCCATTCTCTTGTTATCACAAAGCTCCATGACACCTGTCGTCACAATACTCCATGAATATCTTCAGCCCAATGCTCCATGACCTTCTCATCACAATGCTCCATGACCACCGTCATCACAATGCTCCATGTCCCCTGTCATCACAACGCTCCATGACCTCTGACAAAACAATGAGCCGGGACTCTTGTCATCAAAATGCTCCATGACACTTGTCATCACAATGATCCATGCCCTTGTCATCCCAATGCTCCATGACCCCAGTAATCACAATGCTCCATGACGCTTGTCATCACAGTGCTAAATAACCCTTGTCATCACAATGCTCCATGCCTTTTTCATCCGAAGGCTCCATGACCCCTGTAAACACAATGCTCCATGCCTTTGTCAGCAGAGTGATAAATGACCTTGTCATCACAGTGCTCCATGCACTTGTGATCAAAATACTCCTTTACCATTGTCATCACAATCCTCCATGAACCTTAGGATCACATTGCTTCATGCCCTTGTTATCACAATGCTCCATGCTCCTTGAAATCAAAATGATCCTTGACCTCTGTCATCACAATGCTCCAAACTCTTGTGATCACAATATTCCATAACACTTGTCATCACAACGCTCCATGATTCCTGTCATCACAATATTCCATGCCCTTGTCATCACAATGCTCCATGACCTTTGTCATCACAATGCTCAATACACTTGCCATCACAATGCTCCCTTACACTTGTCGTCAGAATGCTCCTTGAACCGTGTCATGAAAAGGCCCCAAGCCTTTTTCATCACAATGTTCCATGCCATTGTCATCACAATACTCCACAAGCTTGTCATCAGAATGCTCCATGACACTTGTCATCACAATGCTCCAAGACACCTGTCATCACAATGCTCCATGACACCTGCCATCACAATGCTCCATTCCTCCTGTCATTACAGTGCTCCATGATGCTCGTCATCACAATTATCCATGGTTCTCTCATCACAATGCTCCACGGTCTTGCCATCACAATGCTCAATGCCATGGTCATCAAAATGCTCCATGACATTTCTCATCACAATGTTACATGCTCTTGTCTTCACAATTCTCCATGCAATTGTCATTGCAATGCTACATGACCCCTGTCATAGCAAGCTCCATGCACTTGCCATCACAATGCTTCACGACCTTGTCATCAAAATTCTCAATGGCACCTGTCCTCACAGTGCTCCATGCCCTTGTCGTCACAATGCTCCATGACCCTTGTCATCACAATGCTCCAAGCCCTGGTCATCACAATGCTCCGTTACCTTTGTAATCACAATCTTCCATGACACTTAGCATCACTATGCTCCATGCCATTGTCATCACAATGGACCATGACATATGTCATCACAATGCTCCCTGACACCTGCCTTCATAATACTCCATGACCTTGTCATCACAATGCTCCATGCCCTTGCCTTCACAATACTCCCTGCCCTTGTCATCACAATGCTCCAGGCCCATGCCATCACACTGCTCCATGCCCTTGTGATCTCAATGCACCATGCCCACTGTCATCACTATAATCCATGAAACTTGTCAGACCAATGCTCCATGCCCCTGTCATCACAATGCTCCATGGCCTTGTCATCATAATGCTCCATGAACCCTGTCAACACAATGCTCCGTGACTCCAGTCATCACAATGCTTCATGACCTTTCTCATCACAATGGTCCATGCCCTCGTCATCACAAGGCTCTGTGACTTTTGTCACCACAATGCTCCTTGAACTTTTTGTCACAATGCTCCGTGAACCTTGTCATCACAATGCTCCATGCTTTTGTCAGCACAATGCTCCATGACCCTTGTCATCAAAATGCTCCATGCTTTGTCAGCAAAATGCTCCATGACCCTTGTCATCGCAATGTGCCATGCGCTTGTCATCACAATGCTACACAACCTTGTCATCACAATGCTCCTTAAAACTTGTCATCACAATGCTCCATGCACTTCTCATCAAAATGCTCTCTCACCACTGATATCACAATGTTCGATCACTAGTCATCACAATACTCCCTCACCCCTGTAATCACAATATTCCTTGACCCCTGTCATCAAAATGCTAAATACCTTTATCATCACAATGCTCCATGACCCCTGACATCACAATGTCCCATAACCCCTGTCATCAAAATGCTCCATGACCCTTTTCATCTCAATGCTCCATGACACCTGATATCACAATGCTCCATACCCCCTGTCATCAAAATGTTCCATGACCCTTTTCATCAAATTGCTCCATGACATTGTCATCACAATGCTCCCTGCCCTTCTCATCAAATTGAACCATGCCCTTGTCATCAAAATGCTCCATGTCCCTTGTCATCACAAAACTCCATGACCATTGGCATAACAATGCTCCATGCCATTGTCATCACAATGCTCCATGACACTTGTCATCACAATGCTCAATGCCCTACTAATCACAATGTTCCATGCCCTTGTCATTACAATCCTCCATAACCCATGTATCAAAGTGTTCCGTGCCCTTGTGATCACAATGATCAATGCCCACTCTCATCACAATAATCCATGAAACTTTTCAGACCAATGTTCCATGCCCTTGTCATCACAATGCTCCATTACGCCTGTCATAACAATGCTCCATGACACCTGCCATCAAAATGATCCACGGCCTTCTCATCACAGGGATCCATGACCCTTGTCATCACAATGCTCCAAGACCCCTGTAATCACAGTACTCCACGAACCCGGTAATCCCAATGTTTCATGCACTTGTCATCACAAAGCTCCATGACTCATGTCATCAGAATGCTCCATGGCCTTCTCATCAGAATGCTCCATGGCCTTGTCATCACAATGCTCCAAGACCCCTGTAATCACAATGCTCCATGCCCCTTTTCATCTCAATGATCCATGAACCCTGTCATCACAATGCACCATGCCTATCATCATAATCCTTCATGCTATTGTCATCACAATGAAATCAAAATGCTCCATGACCTCTGTCATCACAATGCTCCAAACCCTTGTGATCACAGTGTTCCATAATACTTGTCATCACAACGCCCCATGACGCTCGTCATCACAATTATCCATGTTCTTCTCATCACAATGCTCCATGACCTTTGTCACCACAATGCTCAATACCCTTGTCATCGCAATGCTCCCTGACACTTGTCGTCAGTATGCTCCTTGAACCCTGTCATGACAAGGCTCCATGCCTTTTTCATCACAATGCTCCAAGACCCGGGTAATCTCAATGCTCCATGCCCTTGTCATCTCAAAGCTCCATGACACATGTCATCAGTATGCTCCATGGCCTTCTTATCACTATGCTCCATGCCCTTGTCATCACAATGCTCCAAGACCCCTGCAATAACAATGCTCCATGCCCCTTTTCATCTTGTTTGACCAAATTTCAAAAAAGAAGTGAAGAATGAACCTACCTGCCAGGAAGGGACATCGTGGGGTGCAGCATCCAGTCAGATCAGGGCTCTGCATCTCCTGCTCAGAAACCTTCGCCACCTGTCTCATGGTGTTGCTGGCAGCTGAGCAGCCCTGGAGAAGGCGATCTTGTATCCAGACCTCGCAGAGAAGCAGGGGAGTTCCCCGGAGGAGGTTGCTCACACCCTGGCATGTTCTGAGTGCCTCCTGCCATCAGCTCTGAGCAGGCCCTGGACTCTGGGCCCCGTGGTGGGGAAGGGCTGGCCGATACATATGCACTGCTGTGGGGCCTGCAGAGCCGGTGCCCAGGCAGGGTGAGCTCTGAAGGAGAAGGCTTCCACAGTCCCCAACAATCTCCGCATGGTGTCCCATTCCGTGCCAAACCCCTGCCACCCACAGCGAGAAGACCCAGCCACTAGAAAGTCCAGAATGGGCCCCGCCCTTTGCCTTTGGGCTGGGGTTTCTCCACCAGCTGGGCTTGCATGTGCCCCCTGCCTCACCCACTGCCCCACCTGCCCTTTCTCTGTGACACGTACAATGGACATGTCACAGAGGCAGGCAGAGCCGTCAGATATAAAAGGAGTGAGAAGCTCTCCCACTCTCACTCTCTGCTCTCAGATCAGGCACGCAGCAGCTCTGATATGGAAGCCATGGACACCACACCTCCTTCCCACGCCATCATCTACCATTCTGCTCCTGTTTTCCACAGCACCCCATTTATGGCTTTGGCGGGCATCTGTGCTTCAGCAGGCAGCACGTCTGACCCCAAACCTATGGACACCACACCTCCTTCCCACGCCATCATTTTCCATTCTGCTCCTGTTTTCTCCAGCATCCAACTTATGGCTTTGTCGGGCATCGGTGCTTCAGCAGGCAGCACCTCAGACCCCAAACCTATGGACACCACACCTCCTTCCCACGCCGTCATCTTCCATTCTGCTCCTGCTTTCTCTAGCACCCGTTCACGGCTTTGGCAGTCATGGCGTTGGCGGGCGTCAGTGCTTTGGCAGGCAGCACATCTGACACCAAAGCTACGGACACCTCACCTCCTTTCCAGGCTGACAAGACCCAACAGATATAAAGCAGAAAAAAAAATAATAAAAAAATAAAAAAACAGAAAACAGACAAACAAAAAAACAAAACAAACAAAAAAAAATAGACCAACACTTCAATGTTATGACAGAAAGTTGAGTAAGGTATACATGTGGAATTTCATTTATTATTATTAAAAAGCACAACTGTAGTACTTAGACTATAACAAGTACTATTCTAAGTCCTTACCAAATATTAACCCACATATTCCTCATAATGGCAACCCTATAGGCAGGTAATGTTCTTTTTTTTTGTGGTACACAGGCCTCTCACTGTTGTGGCCTCTCCCATTGCGGAGCACAGGATCTGGATGTGCAGGCTCAGTGGCCATGACTCACGGGCCGAGCCACTCCACGGCATGTGGGATCCTCCCAGATATGGGCACGAACCCGTGCCCCCTGCATCAGCAGACAGACTCCCAACCACTGCACCACTATGGAAGCCCGGCAGGTAATATTCATAATATTTACTTTTGGGGGGGGAAACTGAGGCCCAGAGATGTTGAATAGCTTGCCTAATGCCACACAGTAAGTAGGTGGCAAAAACCCAGGATTAAAACCAGACCATCTAGACTTTCATCACTTTGCTGTGTCACTTTATTATAAGTTGTGGTTAGGGAAGGGACTAAATTGGCAAGACTCTGAATTCAAAGGAGAAGGGAGAAATGAGAAAATGAGTGATCCTAGAAACTAGAGAAGATTTAGGCTCAGAAATTTCTGGTGATGAGACCCGGAAGATCAAGAACTTGGTTGGAATATTAACTTGGGGTAGTATCTGAATCCATTGAAAAATGGTTTTGTTTTCTGTAAAATTTAGAAAGGCCAGTTGGATGAAGACTAATGAAGAAAAATGGAAGGAAAAGGAAAAGGTGCCTTAAGTGAGACATAACCACTTCACTCTAAGTACTAGGCGTGTGGACCTGTGGGAAAGGATGGAGCTCTCTACGAGGTTTGTCACCAGGATGAACAAGGAAAAACATGGCGACCATTGTACTGGTTTTGATGATCCCTCAAAACCACGGCTTCAGTTTCCAATAATGACTTATGGTAGCATAACTACTGTGTGTCAGACATGCCACTATGTGTGTTTCCAGTCACACATTTTAATTGGAGAAAAGGTTCAATAGTCTTATCTACCTAAGATCACACAGAGGGTGGGAGAGCCCGTTTTTAAACCATCTGTCTCCAATTCCAGGTGCCAGGAGCCAGACTCAGCCTACAGGTCTCTTCTGCTCGCCTGGAAGTGAAACCATGTGTCATGATTAGTGAAATCCTGTCTTCACTCATCAAGGTACCTTGAACACTTGCATGTCCTCCAAGTAGCATGTAGCAGAAACAATAAGATGTTTGCCCCAGTATTGTCCAGGAACATGGAATCAGCTGTGCCTAGTTAGGCGGAGCTGGTTTAGAGTGGAGAGGACCACCGATCTTCCACCTGGGCAAGTGCCTTTTGACCTTCTGCCATCAGAGGGCCAAAAACTCCAACCTGAGAATGTGCTGAGCCCTGTAGCCTATTACAGCAGCTCAGAACAATGATGAGCACATCTTTTTCCAATCACCTTTCCTCATGCTCTCCATGACCCATACTGCCCTGCTTCTTTATTCTTTATCCCACAGATACCCCAAGCCCCTTGCCTTCGGGAAGGAGGATTTGACACGTATTCTCACGTCACTTCCTCGCTTGGCTGCACTGTGAATAAACCTCCTCTTTGCTTCAAACCTCAGCATCTCAGTGTTTTGGCTTGCTGCACCTCAGACACAATGGTTGGGAGCAGTGGTAAAGGTCCCTTGCCTGTAAGGGAAGCTGGTGCCTAGTAGTCACTTTGCGGATGTTTTCTCCTCCCGGGGTGCAGACGTCCTGCTCTTCCAGAAAGGGAGAAATGCAGGAGCTGGACCCTTGCCCTCAGCATCACCATCACCTAGGAGCTTCTTAGAAGCACAGAATCCAGGCCCCACCCAGAACTACTGAATACCAGCCTGCATTTAACAAGATCCCCAAGAGAGGCACACCCATATGAAAGTTGGAGAGGCACCAAGCTGTCATCCTCTTCTCCGCACCTAATGAAAACCAAGCAAAGATTCATCCCGAGCCTACTCTGCCTCAGTCACTTGGATATCACATGAGCTCATTTAATCCTCCCCAGAACCTGCAAATGAGACTGCCCATGCCACGGAGCAATTAAGACCGTGCGCCACAACTATTGAGCCTGTGCTCTAGAGCCCGTGAACCACAACTACTGAAGCCCACGCATATGCACTCCATGCTCAGCAACAACGAGAAGCCACCCCAATGAGAAGCCTGTGCACTGCAACAAAGAGTAGCCCCCACTCACTGCAACTAGAGAAAGCCCGTGCACAGCAATGAAGAGCCTATGCAGCCAAAAATAAATAAATACATAAATCTGTTAAAAAATAAATAGTGTTTTAGTAACTTACTAAAAGGCACACAATCAGTAAATTTGAGCAAGAATTCAATCCCAAATCTGTCACACTGAAGTTTAAGCTAGTACTTGAGATTAATAAAAACAGCACTAAATTAAAAGTTCATATATATATATATATATATATATATATATATATATATATATATATATATATATATATATATATATATATATATTTATTTATTTATTTCATACTCTTTCACTAACACTCTTTGGAGATAAATCATTTCATTTATATGGGCCATAGTTTTTACAACTATAATAGTTGGAAGCTTGACTAGATGATCTGTATGTAGTCTTCCAATTCTAAAATGTTCCACTAATTTGGATTCCTACAATAATTGCTCTTGCAATACATGCATGCGGCCACCAAGTAGCAGTAGAGACTACTAGTTCCTTTTTTATCCCTAGTGGGGAGTGCATTTTGACATCAGACTTATCCATCAATAGTACAACCTGTTAGTATAACTATAAAATAACAGAATAATCTGGTATTCTTTCCTGCAAAGCAGAAGCTTTACATTGTGTCTGTGAGTCGTATCACAATCACTTGTAGATTTTGAAACATAGAGGAAATCCAGAACCCATTGAATGAGAATCTTCAGAGACAGGATTTGGGCATCTGGATTTTTGGAATCCCATCATTTATATATTTTATTTCATTTTATTTTTTGCCTATGTACAATATTAGTCACATCCTTTTGAATCTTTAAAAGTTTCTTTTTGTTTTAAAATTTAGAATATTCCATAATCTTCACCTACTTGTCTTAAGGTGTTATCTGTTATGTGTATTCGATCTTGTGCTTCTCCTGGTTAAGACTTCATTATTTTCTTTTTTTTTCCAGGGCCCTGCCTCATGTCTTGCAGGATCTTAGTTCCCTGACCTGGGATTGGACTCAAGGGCCACAGCAGTGAAAGCACCAAGTTCTAACCACTGGACACCAGGGAATTCCCAAGGCTTCTGTTTTAAATGACTTTTTTCCCACTCTAATTCATTCCTGGGATGAATTTCATGCTTGAATATTAAAGCAACCTGGCATTACCAAAATGAAGCTACTTTGATTGGTGATAGATGTCACGGGGGCCGTGCCAACTGTGACAGTGCCCACGCTGACAAATCCCATGGTGATACTTCCCATTGTGACAGTGCCCACGGTGACAGAGCCCATGGTGACGGTGCCAAAGATCACAGAGCCCACGGTGAGAGTGCTAACGGTGACTGTGCCCATGGTGACAGTGCCCAGTGTGACAACGCCCATTGTGACAGTGCTCACAGTGTCCGTGATGATGATGACAGTGCCGATGGTGATAGTCCCAATAGTGAGAGTGCTCACGATGAAACTGCCCATGGAGACACTGCCCATGGTGATAGTGCTCATCGTGACAACCCCTCGGAGGCAGCGCCAATGGTGAGAATCCCCGTGGTGACAGTTCTCACGGTGAAAGTGACCCTGTTGAAATATCTCATGGTGACAGTGCTCATGGTGACAATGCTCATGGTGACAGTGCTCAAGGTGATAGTCTCCATGTTGACAGTGCACATGCTGACTGTTCTCACGGTGACAGTGCCTATGGTGATAATACTCTTAGTGACAGTGCTCACGGTGACAGTGCCCATGGTGACAGTGACCACAGTGAATGTTCTCACCGTGATAGTGCCCCTGGTGACAGTGTTCATGGTGACAGTCTGCATTGAGGCTGTGCCCGTGGTGACAGTGCTCAGTGTGATAGTGCTCACGGTGATAGTACTCACGTTGACAGGGCCAAGGTGACAATACCCACGGTGACAGTAATCATGGTTAAAGTGCCCATGGTGTCAGTTCTCATAGTGACAGTTCTTGTGACAGTGCTCATGGTGGCAGTGCTTGTGGTGAGAGTGCTCTCAGTGACAGTGTTCATGGTGGCAGTGCCCATGGTGAGACTACCCATGGTGACACTGCCCATGGTGACAGTGCACATGGTCATGGTGCATCTGGTGGCAGTGCAAAATAGTGACAGTGCCCATGGTGATATTGCTCATGGTGATAGTGCCCATGGTGAGAGTGCCCATGGTTACAGTGCCCCTGGTGACAGTGCACACTGTGAGAGTGCCCATGGTGGCCGTGCCCATGTTGACCGTTCTTATCATGATAGTGCTCACGGTATCAGTGTTCATGGTAATAGTGCTGATGGTGGCAGTGCCCACAATGAGACTGCCAATGGTGAGAATACTGTGACAGTGCCCATGGTGACTCTTCTCTCTGTGACAGTGCCCTTGGGGACAGTTAGCACTCTGAGATTTCTCACGGTGATAGTGCCCATTGTTTCAGTGCTCGTGGTGACAAGAACCATGGCGCCAGTGCCCATCATGGCATTGCTCACAGTGATAGTTCTCTCTGTGACAGTGCCCATGGTGCTATTACCCATGGTGACAGTACTCAGTGATAAAGTGATCATGGTGACAGTGCCTAAGGTGATACTGCACATGGTGGCAGTGCAAAATGGTGACAGTGCCCATGGTGACATTGCTTAATGTGATAGTCCTTGTGGTGATAGTGTGCATGGTGACACTGCCCACCGTAACAGTGCTCATGGTGATAGTGCCAATGTTGGAAGTGCCCAACGTTAAAATGCCCATGGTGACAGTTCTAATGGTGAGAGTGGTCAGAGTGGCAGTGCTCATGGTGAAAGTGCCCATGGTGACAGAGCTCACGGTGACAGTGCCCATAATTATAGTGTCCATGGTGACAGTACTAACAGTGAAATTGTCCATGGGGTCACTGCCCATGGTGACAGTGCCCATGGTCACAACCCTCAGGGTGATAGTGCTCACCGTGACAGTGCCCCTGATGACAGTGCTCATGGTGACAGTCCACATTGTGCCAGTGCCCAAGGTGACAGTGCTCATGGTGACAGTGCCCAAAGTCACAATACCCATGGTGACAGTTCCCAGGCTGACAGTTCTCATGTTGATAGTGCCCATGGTGACAGTGCAAATGGTGATACTGAGAATGGTGACAGTGCTTATGTTGACAGTGGTCATCGTTGCAGTACCCATGGTGATAGTGCAGAAACTGACAGTGCCCTTGGTGATAGTGCCCATGGTGAGTGTGCTCATGTTAATAGTGACCATGGTGCCAGTTCCCATTGTTAAAGTGCTCATGGTGACAGTGTTCATGTTGGTAGTTCCCATGGTGACACTGCTCACGGTGATAGTGACCATGGTAACAGTGCACATGGTAGCTGTGCCCTTGGTGACAGTGCCCGTGATGACAGTACTCATGGTGACAGTGCTCACGGTGATAGTGCCCATGGTGACAGTGCCCATGGTGGTAGTGCACATTGTGGCAGTGAAAAATGGTGACAGTGCCCATGCTGACAGTTCTCATGTTGACAGCGCACACAGTCACAACCCATGCTGACAGTGCTCATGGTAGAAGTACCCGTGGTGACAGTGCTCACAGTGATAGTGCCCATGGTGGCAGTGCCCATGGAGACACTGCCAACAGTGACAATGCCCATGATGACAGTGCCCATGGTGACAGTGCCCACAGTGCCATTTTCTTGGGTGACAGTGCTCACAGTGACAGTACCCATGGTAACAGTGACCACGGTGAGAGTGCTCATGGTGGTAGTGTCTATGGTGACATGGCTCATTGTGACAGTCCGCATTGTGCCAGTCCCCAGAGTGAAAATACTCACGGTGAGAGTGCCCATGGTGAGAGTGCTCACAGTGGTAATGCTCACAGTAATAGTGCTCATGATGACAGTGCCGAAGTTGAAAGTGCTCACGGTGACAGTGCTCATGGTGATAGTGCCCATGGTAAGAGTCCGCACGTTGATAGTGCCCATGGTGGCAGTTCCCATTGTGAAAGTGCTCATGATGACATTGCCCATGTTGGTAGTTCCCATGGTGACAGTGCTCACGGTGATAGTGACCATGGTAACATTGCAGATGGTGGCAGTGCCCTTGGTGACAGTGCCCATGATGACAGGACTCATGGTGACAGTTCTCATTGTGATAGTGCCCACGGTGACATTGCATATGGTGGCAGTGAGAAATGGTGACAGTGCCCATGTTGACTGTTCTCATGGTGACAGTGCACATGGTGACAACCCATGCGGACAGTACTCACAGTGACAGTTCTCTTTGTTGCAGTACCCATGGTGACAGTGCTCACAGTCATATTGCCCATGATGACAGTGCCCATGGTGAGAGTGCCCATGGCGCCATTGCCTATGGTGAAAGTGCTCATGGTAACAGTTCCCATGGTGACAGTGACCAAGGAGACTGTGCTCACAGTGATAGTGCCCATGGTGACAGGGCTCATGGTGCCAGTCCGCATTGTGCCACTACCCATGGCGACAGTGCTCATGGTGACAGTGACCACAGTGAGGGTGCTCACAGTGATAGTGCTCACGGTAATAGTGCTCATGGTGACAGTGCAAATGGTGACAATACCCATGGTGACAGTACTCATGTTGAAAATACCCATGGTGAACAGTTCTCATAGCGACAGTTTTCATGGTGACAGTACTCATAATAGCAGTGCCCAAGGTTGCAGTGTTCGTGGTGACAGTGCTAATGCTGACACTGCACTTGGTGGCAGTTCCTATGGGGACAGTACCGTTGGTGACACTGCGCATTGTTACAGTGCCCATGGTAACTGTGCTCACAGTGATAGTGCACATCGTGACAGTGCCCATGGTGGTAGTTCACCTGGTGACAGTGCTAAATAGTGACAGTGGACATGCTGACAGTGCTCATCGTGAAAGTGCCCATGGTGACAGTGCAGACGGTGATAATGGGCATTGTTACAGTGTTCATGGTGACAGAATCCAAGGTGGCAGTGGCCATGGTGACAGTGCCCACAATGAGAGTGCCCATGGTGACAGTGCCAACAGTGACAGTGCCCATGGTGACACTTCTCACGGTGACAGTACCCATGGGGACAGTTAGCAAGTGAGATTTCTCACGGTGATAGTGCCCGTTGTGATGGTGCTCACAGTGACCTTGCCCTTGGTGCCAGTTCCCATAGAGACATTCTGCAAGGTCACATTTCTCACGGTGAAACTGCTTATGGTGATATTACCCATGGTGACACTGCACATGGTGGCAATGCAAAATGGTGACAGTGCCCATGGTGACATTGCTCATGGTGACTTTTCTTACTGTGATAGTCCTTATGGTGACAGTGCACATGGGGACACTGCACACAGTGACAGTGTTCATGGTAATAGTTCCCATGGTGAGAGTGTCCATGGTGACATTGCCCATAGTCACAAATCTCATAGTGTAGTGCTCACAGTGACAGTGCCCATGGTGAAAGTACCCTGGGTGACAGTACTCATGGTGACAGTGCTCATGGTGATAGTGCCCATGGTGACAGTGCCCATGTTCACAATTCTCACAGTGATAATGCCTATAATGAGAGTACCTAGGGTGACAATGCCCATGGTGACAGTGCCCATGGTGTCATGCACATGGTGACAGTGCTCATGGTGATAGTGCTCATGTTGGCAGTGCCATAAATAACAGTGCTCATTGTGGCAGTACTCATGGTGACCCTGCTCATTGTGACAGTGCCCCTGTTTACATTGTTTATGGTGATAGATGTCATGGTGGCAGTTCCCACGGTGAAAGTGCCCATGCTGACAAAGCCCATGCACATTCTTCCCATTGTGACAGTGCCCACGGTGACATTGCCCATGGTGACAGTGCCCAGTGTGACAAGGCCCATGGTGACAGTCCTCACGTTGACCGTGCCCATGGTGACAGTGTTGATGGTGAGAGTGACAATAGTGACAGTGCTCATGGTGAAACTGCCCATGGAGATATTGTCCATGATGATAGTGCTCATGGTGACAACCCCATGGTGACAGTGCCAATGGTGATAGTCCCCGTGGTGACAGTTCTTACGTTGAATGTGACCATGGTGACATTGATGATGGTCACAGTGCTCAAGGTGATGGTCTCCATGTTGACAGTGCCCATGGTGACATTTCTCACGGTGACAGTGCCTATGTTGAAAATTCTCATAGTGAGAGTGCTCATGGTGACAGTGCCCATGGTGATATTACCCATGGTGACAGTACTCATGGTAAAAGTGCCCATGGTGACACTGCACATGGTGGCAGTGCAAAATGGTGACAGTGCCATTGGTGATATTGCTCATTGTGACATTGCTTATGGTGATAGTCCTTACAGTCATAGTGTGTATGGTGAAACTGCACACAGTGACAGAACTCATGGTGACAGTGTTCATGGCGATAGTGCCGATCGTGAATGTGCCCATGGTGACAGTGCCCATAGTCACAATTCTCACGGTGTAGTGCTCATGGTGACAGTGCCCATGGTGACAATACACAGGTTGACAGTATTCATGGTGACATTGCTCATGGTGATAGTGTCCACGGTGAGAGTGCCAATGTTCACAACTCTCAAGGTGATAGTGCCCATGTTCACAACTCTCAAGGTGATAGTGCCCATGGTGACAATACCCAGGGTGACAGAGCTCATGGTAAAAGTGCTCAAGGTGACAGTGCCCATGGTGACAGTACCTAAGGTGAGAATTCCCATGGTGAGTGTGCTCATGGTGATATTGCCAATGGTGACAATACCCTGTGTGTCCTGCCCAAGGTGACGGTGATCATGGTGACACTGCTCATGTGGACAGTGCCATAAGTGACAGTGCTCATTGTGGAAGTGCTCTTGGTGACTGTGCTTATGGTGACAGTGCCCATGGTTACAGTGCTTATGGTGATACGTCATGGTGGCCATGCCCACGGTGAAAGTGCCCATGCTGACAAAGCCCATGGTGATACTTCCCATTGTGACAGTGCCCACGGTTACCGAGCCTATGGTGACAGTGCCCAAGATTACAGTGCCCATGGTGACTGTGCCCATGGTGACAGTGCTCAGTGTGACAACGCACATTGTGACAGTGCTCACGGTGACCGTGCCGATGCGGACAGTGCCAATGGTGATAGTGCCAATAGTGAGTGCTCATGGTGAAACTGCCCATGGAGACACTGCCCATGTTGATAGTGCTCATCGTGACAAACCCTCGGAGGCAGTGCCAATGGTGAGGGTCCACATGGTGAAAGTTCTCACGGTGAAAGTGACCCTGTTGAAATTGCTCATGGTGACTGTGCTCATGGTGACAGTGCTCAAGGTGATAGTCTCCATGTTGACAGTACCCATGGTGACTGTTCTAACGGTGACAGTGCGTATGGTGATAATGCCCTTAGTGACAGTGCTCATGGTGACAGTGCCCATGGTGACAGTGACCACGGTGACTGTTCTCACCATGATAGTGCCCATGGTGACACTGTTCATGGTGACAGTCTGCATTGAGGCTGTGCCCGTGGTGACAGGGCTCAGGGTGATAGTGCTTCCAGTGATAGTACTCACGTTGACAGTGCCCAAGGTGACAATAACCACGGTGACAGTAATCATGGTGAAAGTGCCCATGGTGGCAATTCTCATAGTGACAGTTCTTGTGACAGTGCTCATGGGAGCAGTGTTCGTGGTGAAAGTGCTCTTGGTGACAGTGCTCATGGTGGCAGTGCTCACGGTGAGACTACCGATGGTGACACTGCCCCTGGTGACACTGGACATGGTCATGGTGCATCTGGTGGCAGTGCAAAATAGTGAAAGTGCCGGTGGTGATATTGCTTATGGTGATAATGCCCATGGTGAGATTGCCCATGGTTACAGTGCTCATGGTGACAGTGCCCATGGTGACATTACTTAATGTGATAGTCCTTGAGGTGATTGTGCGCATGGTGACACTGCCCACCATGACAGTGCTCTTGTTGACAGTGCTTACGGTGATAGTGCCATTGCTGGAAGGGCCCATCGTGAAAGTGCCCATGGTGACATTTCTTATGTTGAGAATGGTCACAGTGGCAGTGCTCATGATGAAAGTGTCCATTGTGACAGAGCTCACGGTGACAGTGTCCATAGTTATAGTGTCCATGGTGACAATACTAACAGTGAAATGTTCCATGGGGACCCTGCCATGGTGACAGTGTATATGGTCACTACCTTCATGGTGATAGTGCTCACGGTGACAGTGCCCATGGTGACAGTGACCACGGTGACAGTTCTAACAGTAATAGTGCCCATGATGACAGTGCTCATGGTGACAGTCCACATATTGCCAGTGCCCAAGGTGACAGTGCTCATGGTGACAGTGCCCTAAGTCACAATACCCATGGCGACAGTGACCAGGCTGACAGTTCTCATGGTGGTAGTGCCCATGGTGACAGTGCACATGGTGATACTGAGAATGTTGACAGTGCTTATGGTGACAATGGTCATGGTTGCAGTACCCATGGTGATAGTGCTGAAACTGACAGTGCCCTTGGTGATACTGCCCATGGTGAGTGTGCTCACGTTAATATGGCCCATGGTGGAAGTTCCTATTGTGAAACTGTGCCCATGTTGGTAGTTCCCATGGTGACAGTGCTCACGGTGATAGTGACCATGGTAACAGTGCACATGGTAGCTGTGCCCTTGGTGACAGTGCCCATGATGACAGTACTCATGGTGACAGTGCTCACGGTCAGAGTGCCCATGATGACAGTGCTCATGGTGGTAGTGCATATGGTGGCAGTGAAAAATGGTGACAGCACCCATGCTGACACTTCTCATGGTGACAGTACACATGGTGACAACCCATGCTGACAGTGCTCATGGTAGCAGTAAGCATGGTGACAGTGCTCACAGTGACAGTGCTCATGGTAGCAGTACCCATGGTGATACAGCTCACAGTGATAGTGCCCATGGTTGCAGTGCCCATGGTGACACTGCCCATGGTGACAATTCCCATGATGACAGTGCCCACAGTGCCATTCCCTATGGTGACAGTGCTCACAGTGACAGTACCCATGGTAAAAGTGACCACGGTGAGAGTGCTCATGATGATAGAGTCCGTGGTGACAGGCCTCATTGTGACAGTCCGCATTGTGCCAGTACCCATAGTGAAAGTGGCCACGGTGACAGTGCCCATGCTGACAGTGACCATGGTGAGAGTGCTCACGGTGGTAGTACTCACAGTAATATTGCTCATGGTGACAGTGCCGACGGTGACAGTGCTCACGGTGACAGTGCCCATGTTGGTAGTTCCCACGGTGAGAGTGCTCAAGGTGATAGTGACCATGGTAACAGTGCACATGGTGGCCATGCCCTTGGTGACAGTGCCCGTGATGACAGGACTCATGGTGACAGTTCTCATGGTGATAGTGCCCACGGTGACATTTCACATGGTGACAGTGAAAAATGGTGACAGTGCCCATGTTGACAGTTCTCATGGTGACAGTGCAAACGGTGACAACCCATGCAGACAGTACTCACGGTGACAGTTATCTTTGTTGCAGTACCCATGGTGAGAGTGCTCACAGTGATATTGCCCATGGTGGCAGTGCCCATGGTTACAGTTCCCATGGTGACACTGCCCATGATGACAGTGCCCATGGTGACCGTGCCCACAGCGCCATTGCCTATGGTGAAAGTGCTCATGGTAACAGTGCCCATGGTGACAGTGACCACAGTGAGAGTGCTCACAGTGATAGTGCCCATGGTGACAGGGCTCATGGTGCCAGTCCGCATTGCATCAGTACCCATGGCAACAGTGCTCATCGTGACAGTGACCACAGTGAGAGTGCTCATGGTGAGAGTGCTGACGGTAATAGTGTTCATGGTGACAGTGCAAATGGTGACAATACCCATGGTGACAGTACTCATGTTGAAAATACCCATGGTGGCAGTTCTCATATCGACAGTTTTCATGGTGACAGTGCTCATAATAGCAGTGCCCAAGGTGGCACTGCTCGTGGTGACAGTGCTAATGGTGACAGTGTTCTTGGTGGCAGTTCCCATGGGGACAGTACCCATGGTGACACTGAGCATTGTTACATTGCCCATGGTAACCGTGCTCACGGTGATAGTGCACATTGTGACAGTGCCCATGGTGGTAGTTCACCTGGTGACAGTGCTAAATAGTGACAGTGCACATGTTGACAGTGCTCATGGTGAGAGAGCCCATGGTGACAGTGCACACGGTGATAATGGGCATTGTTACAGTGTTCATGGTGACAGAGCCCAAGGTGGCAGTGGCCATGGTGACAGTGCCCACAATGACAGTGCCCATGGTGACACTTCTCACGGTGACAGTGCCCAAGGGGACAGTTAGTATGGTGAGATTTCTCATGGTGATAGTGCCCGTTGTGACAGTGCTCACAGTGACAATGCCCATGGTGCCACTGCCCATAGAGACATTCTGCACGGTCATATTTCTCACGGTGAAAGTGCCTATGGTGATATTACCCATGGTGACACTGCACATGGTGGCAGTGCAAAATGGTGACATTGCTCATGGTGACTTTTCTTACTGTGATAGTCATTACGGTGAGAGTGCGCATGGTGACACTGCATACAGTGACAGTGTTCATGGTGACAGTGTTAACGGTGATAGTTCCCATGGTGAGAGTGTCCATGGTGACAGTGCCCATAGTCACAATTCTCATGGTGTAGTGCTAACACTGACAGTGCCAATGATGAAAATACCCAGGGTGACAATAGTCATGGTGACAGTGCTCATGGTGATAGTGCCCATGGTGACAGTGCCCATGTTCACAATTCTTACAGTGATAATGACTATGGTGAGAGTACCTAGGGTGACAATGCCCATGGTGACAGTGCCCCTTGTGTCATGCCTATCGTGACAGTGCTCATGGTGATAGTGCTCATGTTGGCAGTGCCATAAATAACAGTGATCATTGTGGCAGTGCTTATGGTGACCATGCTCATGGTGACAGTGCCCATGTTTACAGCGTTTATGGTGATAGATGTCACGGTGTCAGTGCCCATGGGGACAGTGCCCAGGGTGACAAAGCCCATGGTGATACTTCCCATTGTGACAGTGCACACGGTGACAGTGCCCATGGTGACAGCGCCCATTGTGACAAGGCCCATGGTGACAGTGCTCATGGTGACCGTGCTCATTGTGACAGTGCCCACGTTTACAGTGTTTATGCTAATAGATGTCATGGTGTCAGTATCCACCGGGACAGTGCCCAAACTGACAAAGCCCATGGTGATACTTCCCATTGTGAAAGTGCCTATGGTGAGAGCGCCCAGTGTGACAAGGCCCATGGTGACACTGCTCATGTTGACCATGCCCATGGTGACAGTGCCGATGGTGAGCGCCAATAGTGACAGTGCTTATGGTGAAACTGCCCATGGAGATATTGCCCATGGTGATACTGCTCATGGTGACAACCCCACAGTGACATTGCCAATGGTGATAGTCCCCATGGTGACAGTACTTACGTTGAATGTGACCATAGTGACAGTTCTCATGGTGTCAGTGCCTATGGTGAAAATTCTCATAGTGACAGTGCTCATGGTGACAGTGCCCATGGTGATAATACCCATGGTGACAGTACTCATGGTAAAAGTGTCCATGGTGATACTGCACATGGTGGCAGTGCCAAATGGTGACAGTGCCCATGGTGATATTGCTCATGGTGACATTGCTTACGGTGATAGTGTGTATGGTGAAACTGCACAGTGACAGTGCTAATGGTGACAGTGTCCTTGGTGGCAGTTCCCATGGGAACAGTACCGATGGAGACACTTTGCATTGTTACAGTGCCCATGGTAAGTATGCACACCGTGATAGTGCACATCGTGACAGTGCCCAAGGTGGTAGTTCACCTGGTGACAGTGCTAAATAGTGAGAGTGCACATGCTGACAGTGCTCATGGTGATAGTGCCCATGGTGACAGTGCACACAGTGATAATGGGCATTGTTACAGTGTTCATGGTGACAGAGCCCAAGGTGGCAGTGGCCATGGTGACAGTGCCCAAAATGACAGTGCCCAAAGTGACAGTGCCGACAGTGACAGTACCCATGGCGACTCTTCTCCCGGTGACAGTGCCTATGGGGACAGTTAGCATGGTGAGGTTTCTCACAGTGATTGTGCCCTTTTTGACAGTGCTCTCATTGAGAAGGCCCATGGTGCCAGTGCCCATAGAGACATTCCCCACAGTCACATTTCTAATGGTGAAAGTGCCTATAGTGATATTACCCATGGTGACACTGCACATGGTGGCAGTGCAAGATTGTGACAGTGCCCATGGTGACATTGCTCATGGTGACTTTGCTTACAGTGATAGTCCTTATGGTGACAGTGCGCATGGTGACACTGCATACGGTGACAGTGTTCATGGTGACAGTGTTCACGGTGATAGTTGCCATGGTGAGAGTGTCCATAGTAACAGTGCCCATAGTCACAATTCTCATGGTGTAGTGCTCACAGTGACAGTGTCCATGGTGAAAATACCCAGGGTGACAGTACTCATGGTGACAGTGCTCATGGTGATAGTGCTTATGGTGACCATGCTCATGGTGACAGTGTGCATGGTGACACTGCCCACCGTGACAGTGCTCTTGATGACAGTGCTCACAGTGATAGTGCCAATGTTGGAAGTGCCCATCATGAAAGTGCCCACGGTGACAGTTCTTAGGGTGAGAGTGCCCATGATGACAGTGCTCATGGTGACAGTCCACATTGTGCCAGTGCCTAATGTGACAGTGCTCACGGTGACAGTGCACCAAGTCACAATACCCATGGTGACAGTGCCCAGGCTGACAGTTCTCATGGTGATAGTGCCCATGGTGACAGTGCCCATGGTGATACTGAAAATGGTGACAGTGCTAATGGTGACAGTGGTCATGGTTGCAGTACCCATGGCGATAGTCCTGAAACTGAGAGTGCCCTGGGTGATACTGCCCATGGTGAGTGTGCTCACGTTAATAGTGCCGTGGTGGCAGTTCCCATTGTGAAAGTGCTCATGATGATAGTGCCCATGTTGGTAGTTCCCATGGTGATAGTGACCATGGTAACAGTGCACATGGTGGCTGTGCCCTTGGTGACGGTGCCCATGATGACAGTACTCATGGTGACAGTGCTCACAGTGACAGTGTCCATGGTGAGAGTGCACATGGTGGTAGTGCACATGGTGGCAGTGAAAAATGGTGACAGTGTCCATGCTGACAGTTCTCATGGCGACAGTGCACACGGTGACAACCCATGCTGACATTGCTCACAGTGACAGTGCACATGGTAGCAGTACCCGTGGTGACAGTGCTCACAGTGCTAGTGCCCATGGTGGCCATGCCCATGGTGACACAGCCCACAGTGACAATACCCATGATGACAGTGCCCATGGTGACAGTAACCACGGTGCCATTGCCTATGGTGACAGTGCTCACAGTGACAGTACCCATGGTAACAGTGACCACGGTGAGAGTGCTCATGGTGATAGTGTCCATGGTGATAAGGCTCATTGTGACAGCCCGCATTGTTCCAGTACACATAGTGACAGTGCTCACAGTGACAGTGGCCATGGTGACAGTAACCACGGTAAGAGTGCTCATGGTGCTAGTGCTCACAGTAATAGTGCTCATGGTGACAGGGCCAATGGTGACAGTGCTCACAGTGATAGTGCCTATGTTGATAGTGCCAATGGTGAGAGTCTGCACGTTGATAGTGCCCATGGTGGCAGTTCCCACTGTGAAAGTGCTCATGATGACATTGCTCAAGTTGGTAGTTCCCATGGTGACAGTGCTCACTGAGAAAGTGACCATGGTAACAGTACACGTGGTGGCTGTGCCCTTGGTGACAGTGCCCATGATGACAGTACTCATGGTGACAGTGCTCATAATAGCAGTGTCCAGGGTGGCAGTGCTCGTGGTGACAGTGCTAATGGTGACAGTGCTCTTGGTGGCAGTTCCCATGGGGACAGCCACCGATGGTAACACTGCGCATTGTTACAGTGCCAATGGTAACAGTGCTCACGGTGATAGTGCACATTGTGACAGTGCCCATGGTGGTAGTTCACCTGGTGACAGTGCTAAATAGTGAGAGTGCACATGCTGACAGTGCTCATGGTGATAGTGCCCATGGTTACAGTTAACACGGTGATAATGGGCATTGTTTCAGTGTTCATGGTGACAGAGACCAAGGTGGCAGTGGCCATGGTGACTGCCCACAATGACAGTGCCCATGGTGACAGTGCCGACAGTGACAGAGCCCATGGTGACCCTTCTCACGGTGACAGTGCCCATGGGGACAGTTAGCATGGTGAGATTTCTCACGGTGATAGTGCCCGTTGTGACAGTGCTCACAGTGACAATGCCCATGGTGCCAGTGCCCATAGACATTCTGCATGGTCACATTTCTCACAGTGAAAGTGTCTATGGTGATATTACCCATGGTGACACTGCACATGGTGGCAGTGCAGAATGGTGACAGTGCCCATGGTAACGTTCCTCATGGTGACTTTGCTTACGGTGATATTCCTTATGGTGACAGTGCACATGGTGACACTGCACACAGTGACATTGTTCATGGTGACAATGTTCACGGTGATAGTTCCCATGGTGAGAGTGTCCATGGTGACAGTGCCCATTTTCACAATTCTCATGGTGTAGTGCTCACAGTGACAGTGCCCATGGTGAAAATACCCAGGGTGACAGTACTCATGGTGACAGTGCTCATGGTGTTAATGCCCATGGTGACAGTGCCCATGTTTACAGTGTTTATGGTGACATATGTCACGGTGTCAATGCCACGGGGACAGTGCCCACGCTGACAAAGCCCATGGTGATACTTCCCATTGTGACAGTGCCCACGGTGACAGTGCCCATGGTGACACCGCACAGTGTGACAAGGCCAATGGTGACAGTGCTCATGGTGACAGTGTTCATGGTGAAACTGTGCATGTAGACATTTCCCATGGTGATAGTGCACATGGTGAACCGCACAGTGACAGTGCCAATGGTGATAGTCCCCATGGTGACTGTTCTTACGTTCAATGTAACCATGGTGACATTTCTCATGGTGACAGTGCTCAAGGTGATGGTCTCCATGTTGACAGTGCCCATGGTGACAGTTCTCACGGTGACAGTGCCTATGGTGAAAATTCTCATAGTGACAGTGCTCACAGTGACAGTGCCCATGGTGATATTACCCATGGTGACAATACTCATGGTAAAAGTGCCCATGGTGACACTGCACATGGTTGCAGTGCAAAATGGTGACAGTGCCCATGGTGATATTGCTCATTGTGACATTGCTTACGGTGATAGTCCTTACGGTGATCATGTGTATGGTGAAACTGCACAGTGACAGTGCTCATGGTGAAAGTGTTCACGGCTATAGAGCCGATGGTGAATGTGCCCATGGTGACAGTGCCCATAGTCACAATTCTCATGGTGACGGTGCCCATGGTGACAATATATAGGGTGACAGTATTCATGGTGACATTGCTCATGGTGATAGTGTCCATGGTGAGAGTGCCCATGTTCACAATTCTCATGGTGATAGTGCCCATGGTGACAATACCCAGGGTGACAGAGCTCATGGTAAAAGTGCTCATAGTGACAGTGCCCATGGTGAAAGTACCTAAGGTGACAATTCCTATGGTGAGAGTGCTCATGGTGACAGTGCCCATGGTGACAATACCCAGGGTGTCCTGCCCATGGTGAGAGTGATCATGGTGACACTGCTCATGTGGACAGTGTCATAAGTGACAGTGCTCATTGTGGTGATGCTCATGGTGACCATGCTCATGGTGACAGTGCCCATGTTTACAGTGCTTATGGTGATAGATGTCAGGGTGGCATTGCCCACGGTGACAGTGCCCACGCTGATATAGCCCTTGGTGATATTTCCCATTGTGACAGTACCCACAGTGACAGAGCCCATGGTGACAGTGCCGAAGATCACAGTGTCCATGGTGAGACTGCTAATGGTGACTGTGCCCATGGTGACAGTGCCCAGGGTGACAACACCCATTGTGAAAGTGCTCACAGTGACCGTGCCGATGTTGACAGTCCCAATGGTGATAGTGCCAATAGTGAGGGTGCTCATGGTGAAACTGCCCATGGAGACACTGCCCATGGTGATAGTGCTCATCGTGACAACCTCTCGGAGGCAGTGACAATGGTGAGAGTCCCGGTGATGACAGTTCTCATGGTGAAAGTGACCCTGTTGAAATTGCTCATGGTGACATTGCTCATGTTGACAGTGTTCAAGGTGATAGTCTCCATGTTCACACTACCCTTGGTGACTTTTCTCACGGTGAAAATGCCTATGGTGATAATGCTCTTAGTGACAGTGCTCATGGTGACAGTGCCCATGGTGACAGTGCACCGTGATTGTTCTCACCGTGATAGTGCCCATGGTGACAGTGTTCATGGTGACAGTCTGCATTGAGGCTGTGCCCGTGGTGACAGTGCTCAGGGTGATAGTGCTCACGGTGATAGTACTCACGTTGACAGTGCCCAAGGTGGCTATACCCACGGTGACAGTAATCATGGTGAAAGTGCCCATGGTGGCAGTTCTCATAGTGACAGTTCTTGTGACAGTGCTCATGGGAGCAGTGCTCGTGGTGACAGTGCTCTTGGTGACAGTGCTCATGGTGGCAGTGCCCATGGTGAGACTACCGATGGTGACACTGACCATGGTGGCAGTGCACATGGTCATGGTGCATCTGGTGGCAGTGCAAAATAGTGACAGTGCCCATAGTGATATTGCTCATAGTGATAATGCCCATGGTGAGAGTGCCCACGGTTACAGTGCTCATGGTGACAGTGCCCATGGTGACAGTGCCCATAGTGCCAGTGCCCCTTGTGACTGTGCATACCATGAGAGTTCCCTTGGTGGCCATGCCCATGGTGACAGATCTTATCGTGAGAAATCTCACCACGCTAATTGTCCCCAAGGGCAGTGTCACAGAGAGAAAAGTCACCATGTGCACTGTCACAGTCAGTATTCTCCCCTTTGGAACTCTCATTGTGGGCACTGCCACCGTGAGTACTATTACTATGAACACTGCTACCGTGAGCACTATCATGATAAGAACTGTCACCATGGGCACGGCCACCATGGGCACTCTCACGGTGTGCACTCTCAGCAGGGGCACTGTCACCATGAGGACTGTAACCATGGGCACTCTCACCATGGGCACTATTACCATGAGCAATATCACCATGGGCACTGTCACTATTTTGCACTGCCACCAGATGCACCATGACCATGTGCACTTTCACCATGGGCAGTGTCACCATCGGTAGTCTCACCATGGGCACTGCCACCATGAGCACTGTCACAAGAACTTCACTATGAGAGCTGCCACCATGGGCACTTTCACTATGATTACTGTCACCATGGGTATTGTCACCTTGGGCACTGTCAACGTGAGTACTATCACTGTGAACACTATCACCCTGAGAACTGTCACCACGGGCACAGCCTCAATGAAGAGTGTCACCGTGAACACTGTCACCATGGGCACTATCACGGTGAGAACAGTCACTGTGGTCACTGTCTACCATGGGCACTGTCACTGTGAGCACTGTCACTAAGAGCATTATCACCATAGGCACTGTCACCATGAGCACTGTCACCATGAGCAATTTCAACAGGGTCACTTTCACCATGAGAACTGTCACCATGAGGACTCTCACCATTGGCACTGCCTCCGAGGGGTTGTCACGATGAGCACTATCAACATGGGCAGTGTCTCCATGGGCAGTTTCACCGTGAGCACTCTCACTATTGGCACTATCACCATCGGCACTGTCAGCATCGGCACGGCCACCATGAGCACTGTCACAATGGGCATTGTCACACTGGGTGCTGTCACCATGGGCACAGTCACTGTTATCACTCTTACCATGGGCTCTCTTATCTTGGGCACTGTCACCATGGGCTCTGTCACTCTGGGCACTGTCACAATGGGAAATATCACCATGGGCTTTGTCATTGTTGGCACTGTCACTGTGGGCACAGCCACTGTGACATCGATCACCATAAACACTGTAACCATGGGCACTGTCAGCATGAGCACAGTCACCATGAGCACTGCCACAATGAGCACTGTCACTTATGGCACTGTCCACATAAGCAGTGTCACCATGATCACTGTCACCATGGGCAGGACACCCTGGGTATTGTCACCATGGGCACTGTTACCATGAGCACTCTCACCATGGAAATTGTCACCTTAGGTACTCTCACCATGGGCACTGTCACCGTGAGCACTTTCAACATAAGCTCTGTCACCCTGGGTATTGTCACCATGGGCACTATCACCATGAGAGTTGTGAACATGGGCACTCTCACCATGGGCACTATCACCGTGAGCAATGTCACCAAGAGCACTGTCACCACGAACACTGCCACCATGAACACTGTCACAAGAACTGTCACTATGAGAACTGCCACCATGGGCACTTTCACCATGATTACTGTCACCGTGGGTATTGTTACCTTGGGCATTGTCAACGTGAGTACTATCACCGTGAGCACTATCACCCTGAGCACTGTCAACACGGGCACAGCCTCAATGCGGACTGTCACCATGAACACTGTCACCATGGGCACTATCATGGTGAGAACAGTCACCGTGGTCACTGTCACCATGGACACTGTCACCATGAGCACTGTCACTAAGAACATTATCACCATAGGCAATGTCACCATGAGAACAGTCACCATGAGTACTGTCAACATGGAAACTATCATCTTGAGCACTGTCACCATGAGCACTGTCACCATGAGCAATTTCAACAGGGTCACTTTCACCGTGAGAACTGTTACCACGGGGATTCTCACCATTGGCACTGCCTCCGAGAGGTTGTCACGATGAGCACTATCACCATGGGCAGTGTCTCCATGGGCAGTTTCACCGTGAGCTCTCTCACTATTGGCACTATCACCATTGGCACTGTCAGCATTGGCACGGCCACCATGAGCACTGACACAATGGGTGTTGTCACACTGGGTGCTGTCAGCATGGGCACAGTCACCGTTAGCACTCTCACCATGGGCACTGTGATCTTGGGCACTGTCACCATGGGCTCTGTCACTGTGGGCACTGCAACAATGGGAAGTATCACCATGGCCTTTTTCAGCGTGGGCACTGTCCCTGTGGACACGGCCACGTGACATCTATCACCAAAAGCACTGTAACCATGGGTACTGTCACCGTGAGCACTGTCTCTATGGTTACTGGCACAGTGCGGACTGTCACAATTAGCCCTGTCACCATGGACACTATCACCATGAGCACTCTTACCATGGTCACTGTTACCATGGGTACTGTCACTGTGAGCACTGTCACCATAGGCAATGGCAACATGGGCACTGTCATCGTGGGCATTGTCACCGTGGGCACTGCCACCCTGGGCATTGTCACTGTGAGCACTGTCACCACGGGTACTGCTACCATGAGCACTGTCAGCATGGGTTGTCACCGTGTGCACTGTCACCATGAGAACTGTCAGCATGGGCACTGTCACCATTTTTCACTGTCACCATGTGCACTACCACCATGTGAACTGTCACCATGAGCACTATCACCGTGAGCACTGTCACCATGAGTACTGTCATCACGGGCACTGTCACCAAGGGCATAGCCACCATGTGCACTTTTACCATGGTCACTATCACCGTGAGCACTGTCACCATGGGAACTACCAACATGAACACTGTCATCATGAGCACTTTCACAATGGGAACTGCCACCATGGGCACTATTAACATGAGCACACTCACCATGGTCAGTATCACCAAGGGCACTGTCAGTTTCAGCACTATCACCATGGGTACTGCAACCATGTCCACTGTCACCATAAGAACTGTCACCATTCTCAGTACCACCATGTGCACTGTCACCATGAGCACCTTCACCGTGAGGGTTGCGACCATGGGCACTGTCACCGTGAGCACTGTCACATTGCGCACTGGCACAATGTGGACTGTCACCATGAGCACTTTTATCATGGGCACTATCACCTGTAGAACAGTCACCGTGGTCACTGTCACCATGGGCAATGTCACCGTGAGCACTGTCACCTTGGGCACTGGCACAATGTGGACTGTCACTATGAGCACTGTCATCATGGGCACTATCACAGTTAGAACTGTCATCGTGGTCACTTTTACAATGGGCACTGTCACCATGAGCACTATCACTCTGAGGGTTGTGACCATGGGCACTGTCACCCTGGGTAGTGTCCCCATGGACAATTTCACTGTTAGTACTGTCACCATGGACACTATAACTATGGACAATGTCACTGTGATCTCTGTCACCATGGGCACTTTCACCATGAGCACTGCCACTCTGAGCACTCTCACCATAAGAACTGTCACCATGGGCACTTTCACGATGGTCCCTTCCAACATTGGCACTATCACCGTGAGCACTGTCAACAAGAGCACTGTTACAGTGGGCAGTGTCACCATGTGCACTATCACCGCAAGGACTATCACATTAAGCAATGTCACCATGAGCACTGTCACCATTTTGCACTGTGACCATGTGCACTATCACCTTGGGCACTGTCACCATGAGCACTTTATCACTGATTACTGTCACCATGGGTAATATCACCATGGGCACTGTCACTGTGAGAACTATTACCGTGAGCAATGCCATGATGGGCACTGACGTCATGCATCTTGTCACTATGAAAACTGAAACAATGGGCACTATGACTGTGAGAATTCTCACCGTGCTAACTGTCCCCAAGGGCACTGTCACAGAGTGAAAAGTCACCATGGGCACTGTCAGAGTCAGTATTCGCACCATTGGCACTCTCATTGTGGGAACTGCTATCGTGAGCACTATTACCATGAACACTGGTACCTTGAGCACTATCATGCTAAGAACTGTCACCATGGGCCCAGCCACCATGGGAAGTCTCACAGTGTGCACTGTCACCAGGGGCACTGTCACCATGGGTAATATCACCATGAGCACTGTAACCATGGGCAAACACCATGGGCACTATCACCATGAGCAATCTCACCATGGGCACTGTCACTATTTGGAATTGCCACCAGATGCACGACGACCAAGTGCACTGTCACCATGGGCAGTGTCACCATCGGTAGTCTCACCATGGGCACTGCCACCATGAGCACTGTCACAAGAACTGTCACTATGAGAACTGCCACCATGGGCACTTTCTCATTGATTACTGTCACCGTGGGTCTTGGAGCATTGTGATGACAAAGGTCATGGAGCATTGTGATGAGAAGACCATGGATAATTGTGATGACGAACGTCAAGGGGCATTGTGATG
The DNA here is from genome assembly GCF_964341445.2 of Mesoplodon mirus. Taxonomy (NCBI): domain Eukaryota; kingdom Metazoa; phylum Chordata; class Mammalia; order Artiodactyla; family Ziphiidae; genus Mesoplodon; species Mesoplodon mirus. Next base: position 127,135,279 of record NC_138976.1, on the reverse strand, counting down.
ACAAGTGTTATGGAACATATTGATCACAAGGGTTTGGAACATTGTGATGACAGAGGTCATGGAGCATTTTAATTTCATTGTGATGACAATTGCATGAAGCATTATGATGATGGGCATGGTGAATTGTGATGACTGCGCTCATGGAGCATCGAGATGAAATGGGGCATGGAGCACTGTGATTACAGGGGTCTTGGAGCATTGTGATGACAAGGGAATAGAGCATTTTGATGAGAAGTCCATAGAGCATTCTGATGACATGTGTCATGGAACTCTGTGATGACAAGGGCATGGAGCATTGTGATTAGAGGGGTCTTGGAGCATTGTGATGACAAGAGTCATGGAGCCTTGTGATGACAAGGCCGTGGAATATTGTGATGGCAGGGGTCATGGAGGATTTTTATGACAGGTGTAATGGAGCATTGTGATGACAAGGGCATGGAGCTTTGGTCTGAAATATTTCATGGATTATTGTGATGAGAGTGGGCATAGAGCATTGTGATGACAAGGGCACAGATTATTGTGATACAAGAGTGATGGAGGATTGTAATGACAAGGGCATGGAGCATTGTGATGGCAAGACCGTGGAGCATTGTGATGAAAAGACCATGGATAATTGTGATGATAAGCGTCATGGAGCTGTGTGATGACAAGGGCATGGAACAATGTGATGAGATTGAGCATGGAGCATTTTCATGACAATGGCATGGAGCATTTTGATGCCCAGGGTCATGGAGGTTTGTGATGACAAAGGTCATGGAGCATTTTGATGGCAAAGGTGTGGTGCATTGTGATGTGGAGGGCAGGGAGCATTGTGATGACAGGGTCATGGAGCAATTTGATGAGAAGTGTTATGGAATATTTTGATGACAGGGGTTATGGAGCATAGTGATGTCATGGGTCATGGAGCATTGTGATGATAAGGGCATGTAGTATTGTGATGACAGAGGTCATGGAACATTGTGATGAAACGGGTGAGGGAGTATTGTGATGATTATTGATGGAACATTATGGTATCAGTGATGAGAGAGCATTTTGATGAGAAGTGCATGGAGCATTGTGATGAGAAATTTTATGGAGCATTGTGATGACAAGGTTGTGGAGCATTGTGATGACAAGCACATGGCACATTGTGATGACATGGGTCATGGAGCATTGTGCTGAGAAAAGCATTGAGCATTGTGAAGACAAGGGTCACAGAGCATTGTGATGAAAAGTTCATGGAGTATTTTGGTGACAAATGTCACAAAGCCTTGTGATGACGAAGACATGGACCATTGTGATGACAAACGTCATGAAGCATTGTGATGACAGGAGTTATGGAGCATTGTGATGACACTGCGTCATGGAGCATTGTGATGAGAGAGGTCATGGATCATTTTGATTTCAAGGAGCATGGGGCATTGTGATGACAAGGGCATGAAGCAATGTGATCCCAAGTTTCATGGAGGATTGTGATGACAATGGTAATGGAGTATTGTGCTGACAAGCACATGGAGCATTGTGATGACAAGGTCATGTAACATTTTGCTGGCAAAGGCATGGAGCATTGTGATGACAAGTGTCATGGAGCACTTTTATGACAAGTGTCATGGAGCACTGTGATTACAGAGGTCAAGGAACATTGGGATGACAAGGGCATGGATCATTGTGATGACAAGTGTCATGGAGCATTTTGAGGACAAGAGTCCCGAATCATTGTGTTGTCAAGGGTCATGTAGCATTGTGATGACAGTGGTCATGGAGCATTGTGATGACAGGTGTCATGGAGCATTTTGATGAAAAGGTCATGGAGCATTGGGCTGAAAATGTTCATGGAGTATTGTGATGACAGAAGTCATGGAGCATTGTGATGACAAGGGAATGGAGCATTGTGATGACAAGTTCCTGGAGCATTGTGATGAGAAGACCATGGAGCCTTATGATGACAAGTCTCATGGAGCATTCTGATAAAAGGGGGCATGGAGCATTGTGATTCCAGGGGTCTTAGAGCATTGTGATGACAAGGGCGTGGAGCATTGTGATGAGAAGGCCATGGAGCATTCTGATGACATGTGTCATGGAGCTTTGTGATGACAAAGGCATGGAGCACTGTGATTACAGGGGTCTTGAAGCATTGTGATGAAAAGGGCATGGATCATTCTGATGAAAAAGGCATGAAGCCTTGTCATGACAGGGTTCAAGGAGCATACTGATGACAATTGTCAGGGAGCATTGTGATGACAAGTGTATTAAGGATTGTGATGACAATGGTCATGGAGCATTGTGATAAAAAGACCATGGATAATTGTGATGACGAGCATCACGTGACGTTGTGATGACAAGTGTTATGGAACATTGTGATCACAAAGTTTTGGAGCATTGTGGTGACAGAGGTTATAGATCATTTTGATTTCTAGGATCAAGGAGCATTGTGATGACAAGGGCATGAAGCAATGTGATCCCAAGGTTCATGGAGGATTGTGATGACAAGCGCATGGAGCATTGTGAATGACAAGGTCATGTAGCAGTTTGCTGACAAAGGCATGGAACATTGTGATGACAAGTGTCATGGAGCACCGTGATAACAAGCGTCACGGAGCATTGTGATTACAGGGGTCATGAAGCATTGGGATGACAATGGTCATGGAGCATTGTGATGAGAGGAGTCCAGGATCATTGTGTTGTCAGGGGTCATGGAGCGTTTTGATGACAGTGGTCATGGAGCATTGTGATGACAGGGGTCATGGAGCATTGTGATGAGAATGTCATGGAGCATTGGGCTGAATATGTTCATGGAGTAATGTGATGACAGGGGTTATGGAGCACTGTGATGACTAGGGAATAGAGCATTGTGATGACAAGGGCATGAAGCATTGTAATGAGAAGGCCATGGAGCATTCTGATGACAGGCGTCATGGAGCTTTGTGAATGACAAGGGCATGGAGCATTGTGATTACAGGGGTCTTGGAGCATTGTGATGAAAAGGGCATGGATCATTGTGATGAAAAAGGCATGGAGCCTTGTCATCACAGGGTTCAAGGAGCATACTGATGACAAGTGTCAGGGAGCATTGTGATGACAAAGGCATGGAGCATTGTGATGAGAAGTCCATGGATAATTCTGATGATGAGCGTCATGGGGCGTTGTGGTGAAAAATGTTATGGAACATTGTGATCACAAGTGTTTGGAGCATTGTGATGACTGAGGACATGGAGCATTTTGATTTCATTTTGATGACAATAGCATGAAGCATTATGATGATGGGCATGGTGCATTTTGATGACAGGGTTCATGGGGCTATGAGATGAAAAGGGGCATGGGGCATTGTGATTACAGGGGTCTTGGAGCATTGTGATGACAAGAACATGGAGCAATGTGATGAGAATGCCATGGAGCATTCTGATTACATGTGGCATGGTGCCTTGTGATGACAAGCCGTGGAACATTTTGATGGCAGTGTTCATGGAGCATTGTTATTACAGGTGTAATGGAGCATTGTGATGACAAGGGCAAGAAGGATTGATCTAAAAATTTTCATGCATCATTGTGATGAGAGTGGGCATGGAGCATTGTGATGACAAGGGCACGGAACACTGTGATACATGGGTCATGGAGGATTGTAATGACAAGGGCAAGGAGCATTGTGATGAGAAGGGCATTAAGCATTGTGACGACAAGCGTCATGGAGCTTTGTGATGACAAGGGCGTGGAGCAATGTGATGAGAGGGTTCATGGAGCATTGTGATGACAATGGCATGGAGCATTGTGATGCCAAGGTTCATGGATCTTTGTGATAACAAAGGTCATGGAGCATTTTGATGACAAGGGCGTGGTGCATTGTGATGCAAAGGGCAGGGAGCATGGTGAAAACATGGTCATGGAGCAATTTGATGAAAAGTGTTATGGAACATTTTGATGAAAGGGGTTATGGAACATTGTGATGTCAGGGATCATGGAGCATTGTGATGATAAGGGCATGTAGGATTGTGATGACTAGTGTCATGGAATATTTTGATGACAGGGTTGAGGGACTATTTTGAATACTAGTGATGGAACATTGTGATATCAGTGCTGAGATAGCATTTTGATGAGAAGTCCCTGGTGCATTGTGATGACAACGTTTATGAAGCATTGTGATGACAATGTTTATGGAACATTGTGATGACAAAGTTGTGGAACATTGTGATAACAAGCGAATGGTGCATTGTGATGACATGGGTCATGGAGCATTGTGCTGACGAGCGCATGGATCATTGTGGTGACAAGGGTCATGGTGCATTGTGCTAGCAAAGGCATGGAGCTTTGTGATGACAAGGGTCAAGGAGCATTGTGATGAAATGTTCATGCAGCATTGTGGTGAAAAAATCACAGAGGTTTGTGATGACGAGGGCATGGATCATTGTGATGACAAAGGTCATGAAGCATTGTTATGACTGGAGTCAAGGAGCATTGTGATAACAGGGGTCATGGAGCATTGTGATGACAAGGGCATGGAGCATTGTCATGACAGGGGCATGGAGTATTGGTCTGACTAGTTTCATGAATTATTGTGATGATAGTGGGCATGGTGCATTGTGATGACAAGGGCATGGAGCATTGTGATGAAAAGGTCATGGAGTATTTTGAAGACAGGTGTCAGGGAGCATTGTGATGACATATGTCAAGGTCCATTGTGTGACAATGGCATGGAGCATATTGATGCCAAGTTTCATGGAGGATTGTGATGGCAAAGATAATGGAGCATTGTGATGACAAAGGCTTGGAGCATTGTGATGACAAGGGTCATGTAGCATTGTGATGATAAGGGCATGGAGCATTGTGATGACAAGGGCCATTGAGAATTTTGATGACATGTTCGTGAAGCATTCTGATGACAACCGCATGGAGCTTGCTATGACAGGGGTCATGGAGCATTGCAATGACAAGTGCATGGAGAATTGTGATGACAAGAGCATGTAACATTGTGATGAGAAGTATCAAGAACCATTGTGATGACAAGGATGTAGAGAATTGTGATGACAAGGGACATGGAGCATTGTGATGACCAGGGCATGGGGCTTTGTGATGGCAAGATCGTGGAGCATTGTGATGAGAAGACCATGGATAATTGTGATGATGAGCGTCATGGAGCACTGTAATGACAAGTGTCATGGAGCATTCTGATGACAAGCTTGTGGAATATTGTGATGACAATGGCATGGAGCATTGTGATTAAAAGGGCATGGAGCATTGTGATGAAAAAGGCATGGAGCCTTTTCATGACAGGGTTCAAGGAGCATTCTGACGACAAGTGTCAAGGAGCATTGTGATGACATGTGTATTGAGTATTGTGATGAAAAAGGTCATGGAGCATTGTGATGACAAGTGTTATGTAACATTCTGATCACAAGGGTTTGGAGAATTGTGATGACAGTGGTCATGGATCATTTTGATTTCAAGGAGCATGGAACATTGTGATGAAAAGGGCATGAAGCAATGTGATACCAAGTTTCATGGAGGATTGTGATGACAGTGGGAATGTAGTATTTGGATGACAAGCGAAAGGAGCATTGTGATGACCAGGTCATGTAGCATTTTGCTGACAATGGCATGGAGCATTGTTATGACAAATGTCATGGAGCAGTGTGATGACAAGTGTCATGGAGCATTGTGATTACAGGGGTCATGAAGCATTGCGATGACAAGGGTAGGATCATTGTGTTGACAAGGGTCATGGAGCATTTTGATGACAAGATTCCCGGATCATTGTGCTGTCTGGGGTCATGGAGCACTGTGTTGACAGTTTTCATGGAGCATTGTGATGGCAGGGGTCAAGGAGCATTGTGATGAGAAGGTCATGGAGCATTGGGCTGAAAATATTCATAGAATATTGTGATGACAGTGGTCATGGAGCATTGCAATGACAAGGGAATGGAGCCTTGTGATGACACGGTCCTGGAGCATTGTGATGAGAAGACCATGGAGACATGTGATGACAAGTCTCATGGAACATTCTGATGAAAAGGGGCATGGAGCATTGTGATTACAGTGGTCTTGGAGCATTGTGATGACAAGGACATGGAGCATTTTGATGAGAAGTCAATGGAGCATTCTGATGACATGCGTCATGGAGCTTTGTGAATGACAAGGGCATGGAGCATTGTGATTACAGGGGCCTTGGAGCATTGTGATGAAAAGGGCATGAAGCATTGTGATGAAAAAGGCATGGAGCCTATTCATGACAGGGTTCAAGGAGCATTCTGACAAGTGTCAGGGAGCATTGTGATGACAAGTGTATTGAGCATTGTGATGAAAAAGGTCATGGAGCTTTGTGATGACAAGGGCATGATGTATTGTGACGACTGTCATCATGGAGCGTTGTGATGACAAGTGTTATAGAACATTGTGATCACAATTGTTTGGAGCATTGTGATGACAGAGGTCATGGATCATTTTGATTTCAAGGAGCATGGAGCATTGTGATGACAAGGGCATGAAGCAATGTGAACCAAAGATTCTTTGAGGATAGTGATGATAATGGAAATTGAGTATTGTGATGACAAGAGAATGGAGCATTGTGATGACAAGGTCATGTAGAATTTTGCTGACAAAAGTATGGACCATTGTGATGACAAGTGTCATGGAGCATTCTGATGACAAGCTTGTGGAGTACTGTGATGACAGTGGCATGGAGCATTGTGATGAAAAGCGCATGGAGCATTGTGATGAAAAAGGCATCGAGCCTTTTCATGACAGGGTTCAAGGAGCATTCGGATGACAAGTGTCAGGGAGCATTGTGATGACAAGTGTATTGTGCATTGTGATGAAGAAGCTCATTGAGGATTATGATGAAAAGGGCATGGAGTATTGTGATTGCAGGCATCATGGAGCATGGTGATGACAAGTGTTATGGCACATTCTCACCACAAGGGTTTGGAGCATTTTGATGACAGACGTCATGGATCATTGTGATTTAAAGGAGCATGGTGCATTGTGATGAGAAGGGCATGAAGCAATGTGAACCCAAGATTCATTGAGGATTGTGATGATAATGGGAATGGAGAATTGTGATGACAAGCGAATGGAGCATTGTGATGACAAGGTCATGTAGAATTTTTCTGACAAAGGCATGGAGCATTGTGATGACAAGGGTCATGGAGCACTGTGGTGACAAGCGTCATGGACCATTGTGAGTACAGGGGTCATGGAGCATTTGTAAGACAAGAGCATGGATCATTTTGATGACAAGGGTCATGGAGAATTGTGATGACATGAGTCCCGGATCATTCTGTTGTCATGGGTCATGGAGGATTGTGATGACAGTGGTCATGGAGCATTTTGATGACAGGGGTAATGGAGCATTGTGATGAGAAGGTCATGGAGCTTTGGGCTGAAAATATTTATGGGGTATTGGGATGACAGGAGTCATGGAGCATTGTGATGACAAGGGAATGGAGCATTGTGATGACAAGGTCCTGGAGCATTGTGATGAGAAGACCATGGAGCCTTGTGATGACAAGTCGCATGGAGCATTCTGATGAAAGGTGCATGGAGAATTGTGAATACAGGGGTCTTGTAGCATTGTGATGAAAAGGGCATGAAGCATTGTAATGAGAAGGCCATGGAGCATTCTGATGACAGGCATCATGGAGCTTTGTGAATGACAAGGGCATGGAGCATTGTGATTACAGGGGTCTTGGAGCATTGTGATGAAAAGGGCATGGATCATTGTGATGAAAAAGGCATGGAGCCTTGTCATGACAGGGTTCAAGGAGCATACTGACGACAAGTGTCAGGGAGCATTGTGATGACAAGTGTATTGAGCATTGTGATGAAAAAGTTCATGGAGCATTGTGATGAGAAGACCATGGATAATTGTGATGACAAGCGTCATGGGGTGTTGTGATGACAAGTGTTATGGAACATTGTGATCACAAGGGTTTGGAGCATTGTGATGACAGAGGTCATGGATCATTTTGATTTCAAGGAGCATGGAGAATTGTGATGAAAAAGGCATGAATCAATGAGATACCAAGTTTCATGGAGGATTGCGATGACAATGGAAATGTAATATTTTGATGACAAGCGAAAGGAGCATTGTGATGACAAGGTCATGTAGCATTTTGCTGACAAAGGCATGGAGCATTGTGATGGCAATGGTCATGGAGCACTGTGATGACAAGCGTCACAGAGCATTGTGATTACAGTGGTCATGGAGCATTGCTATGACAAGGGTAGGATCATTGTGATGACATGTGTCATGGAGAATTTTGATGAAAAGATTCCCAGATCACTGTGTTGTCAGGGGTCATGGAGCATTGTGATGAGCATTGAGCACTGTCACCATGGGTAATGCAATCATGAGCGCTGTCACCATGAGCACTGTCACCATTGCGAGTATCACCATGTGCACTGTCACCATGGGCACTATCACAATGAGAAATGTCAGCATGGGCACTGTCACTGTGGGCAAGGGCACCGTGGGCACTTCCACCATGGGCAATGTCACCATGGGCACTATCACTGTGAGCACTGTCAACATGAGCACGTCACCATGGGCACTGTCAACATGGGTACTATCTCGAAGGGCAATGTCACCATGAGCATAGTCAGGATGGGCAACTTCACCATGAGCACTGTCACCAAAGGCACTATCACCATGAGCAATGTCACTGTGGGCCGTGTCACCAGGGGCACTATCAACATGGTTAATGTTATCATTGGCAATTTCCCCGTGAGCACTGTCACACTGGGCACTGTCATCATGGGCACAGTCACCGTGAGCACTATCTCCATGAGCACAGCCACTGTGAACACCATCACCATAATCACTGGCCTCATCGGTACTGTCACCATGAGCACTGCCACAATGAGCACTGTCAGCATGGGCAGATCCCCCATGTGCACTGTCACTATGAGTACTGCTACCATGGGTATTTTCACCATGAGTACTGTCACCCTGTGTATTGTCACCATTTGCACTGTCACCATGAGGACTATTACCGTGAGCGCTATCACCGTGAGACCTCTCACCATGGTCACTGCAACCACGGCACCTTGCACAATGGGGGCTGTCAACATGAGTGCTGTCACCATTGGCACTATCACCGTGAGCATTCTCACTGTGGTCAGTGTCACCATGGACACTGTCACCATGAGCACTGTCACCGTGGTCAGTGTCACCATGAGCACTGTCAACATGGGCACTCCTACAGAGGGCATTGTCACTGTCAGAAGTGTCACCATGGGCACTGCCACTATGAGCAGTGTCTCTGTGAGTACTGTCAGCATGGGTTTTTACCGTGAGCACTGTCACCATGAGGCCTGTCACCATTTTTCATTGCCACCATGTGCACTCCCACCATGTGCACTCTCACCATGGGCACTATCACCGAGAACACTGTCACCATATGTACTCTCTTCATGTGCACTGTCATCAAGGGCACGGCCATCATGTGAACTGTAACCATTGTCAGTTTCACTGTGAGAAGTGTCACCATGGGAATTACCAACATAGGCACTGTCATCATGAGCACTTTTACAATGGGAACTGTCACCATGGGCACTATCACCATGACAAATCTCAGCGTGAGCACTGTCACTGTGGGAACTGGCATTGTGTGCAATTCCACCATTGGCAATGTCACCATGGGCACTATCACTGCAAGCACTGTCAATATGAGCACGTCTACATGAGCCCTGTCACCATGAGCAATGTCACCGTGAGAAGTGTCACTATAGGCAATGTCACCATAGGCACTGTCACCATGGTCACTGCCACGACTGTCACTGTCATTTTGAGCACTGTCACCAAGGGTACTGCAACCATGAGCACTGTCACCATGAGCACTGTCAACATGGGCACTCATACAGTGGGCGCTGTCACTGTGAGCACGGTCACCATGGGTACTGCCACCATGAGCAGTGTCTCTGTGAGTACTGTCAGCATGGGTTTTTACCGTGAGCACTGTCACCATGAGCACTGTCACAATTTTTAAGTGCCACCATGTGCACTACAACCATGTGCACTCTCACCATGGGCACTATCACCGAGAACACTGTCACCGTAAGTACTGTCTTCATGGGCACTCTCACCAAAGGCACGGCCAACATGTGAACTGTAACCATTTTCAGTATCACTGTGAGAAGTGTCACCATGGGAATTACCAACATAGGAACTGTCATCATGAGCACATTCAAAATGGGAACTGTCACCATGGACACTATCACCGTGAGGACTCTCACCATGGGAATGATCGCCATGGGCACTAACACCTTGAGAATTATCACCATGAGTACTGTCACCATGGGTATTGTCACTATGGGCACTATCAGCATTAGAACTGTTACCGTGGTCACTGTCACGATGGAATTTGTCACTGTGAGCACTGTCACGATAGGCAAAGTAACGGTTTGCACTGTCCCCTTGGGCCCTGTCACAGTGAGCACTATCACTTTGACGGTGGTGTCCATGGGCACTGCCACCATGGACACTACCAACTTGAGAATTATCAAAATTTGTACTCTCAGCGTGGTCATGGTCAACAAGTGCACTATCACTATGCTCACTATGACAGTGAGCACTGTCACCATGGGCACTATCACCATGAGCACTATCACCATGGACACTATCATGGTGAGCACAGTTAACATGAGCATTGTAACGGTGAGCACTGTCACAATGGGTATTGCAACCATGATCCCAGTCACCGTGAGCACTGTCAGCATGGGTTGTCACCTTGTGCACTGTCAGCATGAGCACTGTCACCATGGGCACTATAACTATTTTTCAGTACCACCATATGCATTACAAACATGTGCACTGTCACCTTGTACACAAACACCATGAGCACTGTCACCATGAGTACTGTCATCATGGGCAATGGCACAGCCACCATCTGCAATCATACCATGGTAACTATCACTGTGAGCACTGTCACAAATGGAACTACCAACATGGGCACTGTCATCATGAGCACTTTCACCATGGGCACGATGAACGTGAGAACGGTCACCATGGGCATGGTCACCATGAGCATTGTCACCATAGGCACTGTCACCGTGCGAACTGTCACCATGCTCAGGGTCAACAAGGGCACTATCACATGGAGCATTATCACCATGTTTACTGTCACCATAGGCACTGTCACCATGAGCACGGTCACGAAGTACACTATCACTATGCTCACTATTACTCTGAACACTGTCACCATGGGCACCTTAACCATGGGCACTATCTCTGGGAGAATTATCAGCATCGGGACCACAATCATGATAACTCTAACCATGGGTCATATCACCATAAGCACAGTTACCATGGGCACTGTCACCATGTGCACTGCCCCATCGGTACTCTCACCATGGGAACTGCCACCATGAGCACTGTCACCATTAGCACGAACACCACGAGCCCTGCCACCCAGGGCAGTGCCACCACGAGCACTGTCACCATAACTGTTGCTATGAGAATTGTAACCATGGGCCATTTCTCAATGAGTAATGTCACCATGTGTATTTTCACCTTGGGCACTCTCAAAGTAAACAGTATTACCATGAGCACTTTCACTGTGAACACTGTCACCATGGGCACTGGCACAATGTGGTGTGTCACCATGAGCCATGTCACCATGGGAAATGTCACCGTGAGAAGTGTCACCATAGGCAATGTTACAATGGGCAATGTCACCATGGGAACTGCCATTTTGAGCACTGTCACCATGGGTACTGCAACCATGAGTACTGTCACCATGAGTAATTTAACCATTGGCAGTATGACCATGTGCACTGTCACCATGGGCACTATCACCATGACAACTGTCAGCGTGAGCACTGTCACTGTTGGAAATGGCATTGTGTGCAATTCCACCATGGTCAATGTCACCATGGAAATTATCGCTGTGAGCACTGTCAATATGAGCACGTCAACATGAGCCCTGTCACCATGGGCAATGTCACTGTGAGAAGTGTCACTATAGGCAATGTTACCGTGGGCACTGTCACCATGGTCACTGCCACCACTGTCACTGTCATTTTGAGCACTGTCACCATGGGTACTGCAACCATGAGCCCTGTCACCATGAGCACTGTCACCATTGCAAGTATCACCATGTGCACTGTCACCATGGGCACTATCACAATGAGAACTGTCAGCATGGGCACTGTCACTCTTGGCAATATCACCATGGGCACTATCACTGTGAGCACTGTGAACATGAGCACGTCACCATGGGCACTGTCAACATGGGTATTATCTCGAAGGTCAATGTCACCATGAGCATTGTCAGGATGGGCAACTTCACCATGAGCACTGTCACCAATGGCACTATCACCATGAGCAATGTCACTGTGGGCCGTGTCACCAGGGGCACTATCACCATGGTTAATGTTATCATTGGCACTTTCCCCGTGAGCACTGTCACCCTGGGCACTGTCATCATGGGCACGGTCACCGTGAGCACTATCTCCATGATCACAGCCACTGTGAATACCATCACCATAATCATTAGCCTCATCGGTACTGTCACCATGAGCACTGCCACAATGAGCACTGTCAGCATGGGCACATCCCCCATGAGCACTGTCACTATGAGAACTTCTACCATGGGTATTTTCGCCATGAGAACTGTCACCCTGTGTATTGTCACCATTTGCACTGTCACCATGAGGACTATTACCGTGAGCGCAATCACCGTGAGATCTCTCACCATGGTCACTGTCACCATGGCACCTTGCACAATGGGGGCTGTCAACATGAGTGCTGTCACCATTGGCACTATCACCGTGAGCATTCTCAATGTGGTCAGTTTCACCATGGGCACTGTCACCATGAGCACTGTCACCATAGGCAATGTCACCGTGGTCAGTGTCACCATAAGCACTGTCAACATGGGCACTCATACAGTGGGCACTGTCACTGTGAGCACTGTCACCTTGGGTACTGCCACCATGAGCAGTGTCTCTGTGAGTACTGTCAGCATGGGTTTTTACCGTGAGCACTGTCACCATGAGACCTGTCACTATTTTTCAGTGCCACCATGTGCACTACCACCATGTCCACTCTCACCATGGGCACTATCACCGAGAACACTGTCACCATAAGTACTGTCTTCATGGGCACTGTCACCATGGTCACGGCCAACATGTGAAATTAACCATTGTCAGTATCACTGTGAGAAGTGTCACCATGGGAATTACCAACATAGGCACTGTCATCATGAGCACTTTCAGAATGGGAAATGTCACCATAGGCACTATCACCGTGAGGACTCTCACCATGGGAATTATCGCCATGGGCACTATCAGCATTAGAACTGTCACCGTGGTCACTGTCACGATGGAATTTGTCACTGTGAGCACTGTCACGATAGGCAAAGTCACGGTTTGCTCTGTCCCCTTGGGCCCTGTCACAGTGTGCACTATCACTTTGACAGTGCTGTCCATGGGCACTACCACCATGGACACTACCAACTTGAGAATTATCACCATTTGTACTCTCAGCGTGGTCATGGTCAACAAGTGCACTATCACTATGCTCACTATGACCGTGATCTCTGTCACCATGGGCACTATCACCGTGAGCACTATCACCATAATCACTATCACTGTGATCACTATCACCATGGACACTATCATGGTGAGCACAGTTAACATGAGCATTGTAACTGTGAGCACTGTCACAATGGGTAATGCAACCATGAGCCCAGTCACCGTGAGGACTGTCAGCATGGGTTGTCACCTTGTGCACTGTCAGCATGAGCACTGTCACCATGGGCACTCTATTTTTCAGTACCACCATATGCATTACAAACATGTGCCCTCTCACCTTGTACACAAACACCATGAGCACTGTCACCATGAGTACTGTCATCATGGGCAATGGCACAGCCACCATCTGCAATCTTACCATGGACACTATCACTGTGAGCACTGTCACCAATGGAACTACCAACATGGGCACTGTCAGCATGAGCACTTTCACCATACGAACTGTCACCATGGGCACGATGAACGTGAGAACGGTCACCATGGGCACTGTCACCATGAGCATTGTCACCATAGGCACTGTCACCGTGCGAACTGTCACCATGCGCAGGGTCAACAAGGGCACTATCACATGGAGCATTATCACCATGTGTACTGTCACCATAGGCACTGTCACCATGGGCACGGTCACGAAGTACACTATCACTATGCTCACTATTACTCTGAACACTGTCACCATGGGCACCTTAACCATGGGCACTAACTCCGGGAGCATTATCAGCATCGGGACCACAATCATGATAACTCTAACCATGGGTCATATCACTGTAAGCACGTTTACCATGGGCAATGTCACCATGGGAAATGCCATTTTGAGCACTGTCACCATGGGTACTGCCACCATGAGCACTGTCACCATGAGCACTGACACCACGAACAGTGCCACCCAGGGCAGTACCACCATGAGCACTGTCACCATAACTGTTGCTATGAGAATTGTAACCATGGGCAATTTCTCAATGAGTAATGTCACCATGTGTATTTTCACCTTGGGCACTCTCAACGTAAACAGTATTACCATTAGCACTTTCACTGTGAGCACTGTCACCATGGGCACTGGCACAATGCGGTGTGTCACCGTGAGCCATGTCACCATGGGAAATGTCACCGTGAGAAGTGTCACCATAGGCAATGTCACCATGTGCAATGTCACCATGGGAAATGCCATTTTTTAGCACTGTCACCATGGGTACTGCAACCATGAGTACTGTCACCATTGGCAGTATGACCATGTGCACTGTCACCATGGGCACTATCACCATAACAACTCTCAGCGTGAGCACTGTCACTGTGGGAACTGGCATTGTGTGCAATTCCACCATGGGCAATGTCACCATGGGCACTATCACTGCAAGCACTGTCAATATGAGCACGTCAACATGAGCCCTGTCACCATGAGCAATGTCACCGTGAGAAGTGTCACTATAGGCAATGTCACCGTAGGCACTGTCAACATGATCACTGCCACCACTGTCACTGTCATTTTGAGCACTGTAACCATGGGTACTGCAACCATTAGCACTGTCACCATGAGCAGTGTCAACATTGCCACTCATACAGTGGGCGTTGTCACTGTGAGCACGGTCACCATGGGTACTGCCACCATGAGCAGTGTCTCTGTGAGTACTGTCAGCATGGGTTTTTACCGTGAGCACTGTCACCATGAGCAATGTCACCATTTTTCAGTGCCACCATGTGCACTACAACCATGTGCACTCTCACCATGGGCACTATCACCGAGGACACTGTCACCGTAAGTACTGTCTTCATGGGCACTCTCACCAAGGGCACGGCCAACATGTGAACTGTAACCATTGTCAGTATCACTGTGAGAAGTGTCACCATGGGAATTACCAACATAGGAACTGTCATCATGAGCACATTCCAAATGGGAACTGTCACCATGGACACTATCACCGTGAGGACTCTCACCATGGGAATGATCGCCATGGGCACTAACACCTTGAGAATTATCACCATGAGTACTGTCACCATGGGTATTGTCACTATGGGCACTATCAGCATTAGAACTGTTACGGTGGTCACTGTCACGATGGAATTTGTCACTGTGAGCACTGTCACGATAGGCAAAGTCACGGTTTGCACTGTCCCCTTGGGCCCTGTCACAGTGAGCACTATCACTTTGCCGGTGGTGTCCATGGGCACTGCCACCATGGACACAACCAACTTGAGAATTATCACTATTTGTACTCTCAGCGTGGTCATGGTCAACAAGTGCACTACCACTATGCTCACTATGACCGTGAGCACTGTCACCATGGGCAACTTAACCATGGGCATTATCACCATGAGCACTATCACCATCGGCACTATCACTGTGATCACTATCACCATGGACACTATCATGCTGAGCACAGTTAACATGAGCATTGTAACAGTGAGCACTGTCACAATGTGTTTGCAACCATGAGCCCAGTCACCGTGAGCACTGTCAGCATGGGTTGTCACCTTGTGCACTGTCAGCATGAGCACTGTCACCATGGGCACTATAACTATTTTTCAGTGCCACCATGTGCATTACAACCATGTGCACTGTCACCTTGCTCACTATCACCATGAGCACTGTCACCATGAGTACTGTCATCATGGGCAATGGCACAGCCACCATCTGCAATCTTACCATGGTCACTATCACTGTGAGCACTGTCACCAATGGAACTACCAACATGGGCACTGTCATCATGAGCACTTTCACCATACGAACTGTCACCATGGGCACGATGAACGTGAGAACGGTCTCCATGGGCACTGTCACCATGAGCATTGTCATCATAGGCAATGTCACCGTGAGAACTATCATCATGCGCACTGTCCACAAGGGCACTACCACATTGAGCTGTAACACCATGTGTACTATCATCTTGGGCACAGTCCCCATGGGCACACTCACCAAGTACACTATCACTATGCTCACTATTACTCTGAACACTGTCCCCATGGGCACAGTAACCATGGGCACTATCACCGGGAGCATTATCAGCATCGGCACAACAGGGGTGATAACTGTCACCATGGGTCATATCACCGTGAGCACGGCTGCCATGGGCACTGTCACGATGGGCAATGCCTCATTGGTACTCTCACCATGGGAACTGCCACTGTGCTGCCATGAGCACTTTCACTGTGAGCACTGTCACCATGGGCACTGTCACAGTGCGGAGTGTCACCATGAGCCATGTCACCATGGGAAATGTCACCGTGAGAAGTGTCACCATAGGCAATGTCACCATGGGCAATGTCACCATGGGAAATGCCATTTTGAGCACTGTCACCATGGGTACTGCCACCATGAGTACTGTCACCATGAGCACTGACACCACGAGCAGTGCCACCCAGGGCAGTACCACCATGAGCACTGTCACCATAACTGTTGCTATGAGAATTGTAACCATGGGCAATTTCTCAATGAGTAATGTCACCATGTGTATTTTGACCTTGGCATCGTGAGGAATTCCACCATGGGCAGTGTCACCATGGGCACTATCACTGTGAGGACTCTCAACATGAGCACGTCAACATAAGCCCTGTCACCATGGGCAATGTCACCATGAGAAGTGTCACCATAGGCAATGTCATCGGGGGCACTGTCACCATGATCACTGCCACCACTGTCACTGTCATTTTGAGCACTGTCACCAAGGGCACTGCAACTATGAGCACTGTCACCATGAGCACTGTCACCATTGCGAGTATCACCATGTGCACTGTCACCATGGGCACTATCACAATGAGAACTGTCAGCGTGGGCACTGTCACTGTTGGCAAGGGCACCGTGGGCACATCCACCATGGGCAAAGTCACCATGGGCACTATCACTGTGAGCACTGTCAACATGAGCACGTCACCATGGGCACTGTCAACATGTGTACTATCTCGAAGGGCAATGTCAACATGAGCATAGTCAGGATGGGCAATTACACCAGGAGCACTGTCACCAAAGGCACTATCACCATGAGCAATGTCACTGTGGGCCGTGTCACCAGTGGCACTATCACCATGGTTAATGTTATCATTGGCACTTTCCCCGTGAGCACTGTCACCCTGGGCACTGTCATCATGGGCACGGTCACCGTGAGCACTATCTCCATGAGCACAGCCACTGTGAACACCATCACCATAATCACTGGCCTCATCGGTACTGTCACCATGAGCACTGCCACAATGAGCACTGTCAGCATGGGCACTGTCACAATGCAGAGTGTCACCATGAGCCATATCACCATGGGAAATGTCACTGTGAGAAGTGTCACCATAGGCAATGTCACCATGGGCAATATCACCATGGGAAATGCCATTTTGAGCACTGTCACCGTGGGTACTGCCACCATTAGTACTGTCACCATGAGTACTGTAACCATTGGCAGTATGACCATGTGCACTTTCACGATGGGCACTATCACCATGACAACTCTCAGCGTGAGCACTGTCACTGTGGGGACTGGCATTGTGTGCCATTCCACCATGGGCAATGTGACCATGGGCACTATCACTGTGAGCACTGTCAATATGAGCACGTCTACATGAGCCCTGTCACCATGAGCAATGTCACCGTGAGAAGTGTCACTATAGGCAATGTCACCGTAGGCACTGTCATCATGGTCACTGCCACCACTGTCACTGTCATTTTGAGCACTGTCACCATGGGTACTGCAACCATGAGCACTGTCACCATGAGCACTGTCACCATTGCGAGTATCACCATGTGCACTGTCACCATGGGCACTATCACAATGAGAACTGTCAGTGTGGGCACTGTCACTGTTGGCAAGGGCACCGTGGGCACTTCCACCATGGGCAATGTCACCATGTGCACTATCACTGTGAGCACTGCAAACATGAGCACGTCACCATGGGCACTGTCATCATGGGCACGGTCACCGTGAGCACTATCTCCATGAGCACAGCCACTGTGAACACCATCACCATAATCACTGGCCTCATCGGTACTGTCACCATGAGCACTGCCACAGTGAGCACTGTCAGCATGGGCACTACCCCCATGAGCACTGTCACTATGAGAACTGCTACCATGGGTATTTTCACCATGAGTACTGTCACCCTGTGTATTGTCACCATTTGCACTGTCACCATGAGGACTATTACCATGAGCACTATTAAAGTGAGCTCGCTCACCATGATCACTGTCACCATGGCACCTTGCACAATGGGGAATGTCAAAATGAGTGCTGTCACCATTGCCACTATCACCGTGAGCCTTCTCACTGTGGTCAGTGTCACCATGGGCACTGTCACCATGAGCACTGTCAGCATAGGCAATGTCACCGTGGTCAGTGTCACCATGAGCACTGTCAACATGGGCACTCATACAGTGGGCACTGTCACTGTGAGCAATGTCACCATGGGTACAGCCACCATGAGCAGTGTCTCTGTGAGTACTGTCAGCATGGGTTTTTACCGTGAGCACTGTCACCATGAGCCTTGTCTCAATTTTTCAGTGCCACCATGTGCACAACCACCATGTGCACTCTCTCCATGGGCACTCTCACAGAGAACACTATCTCCATAAGAACAGTCTTCCTGGGCACTGTCACCAAGGGCATGGCCATCATGTGAACTGTAACCAATGTCAGTATCACTGTGAGAAGTGTCACCATGGGAATTACCAACATAGGCACTGTCATCATGAGCACTTTCAGAATGGGAACTGTCACCATGGGCCCTATCAACGTGAGGACTCTCACCATGGGAATGATCGCCATGGGCACTATCAGCATTAGAACTGTCACCGTGGTGACTGTCATGATGGAATTTGTCACTGTGAGCACTGTCACGATAGGCAAAATCAGGGTTTGCACTGTCCCCTTGGGCCCTGTCACAGTGAGCACTATCACTTTGACGGTGGTGTCCATGGGCACTGCCACCATGGACACTACCAAATTGAGAATTATCACCATTTGTACTCTCAGCGTGGTCATGGCCAACAAGTGCACTATCAATATGCTCACTATGACCGTGAGCACTGTCACTATGGGCACCTTAATCATGGGCACTATTACCGTGAGCACTATCACCATCGGCACTATCACTGTGATCACTATCACCATGGACACTATCATGGTGAGCACATTTAACATGAGCATTGTAACTGTGAGCACTGTCACAATGGGTAATGCAGCCATGAACCCAGTCACCGTGAGCACTGTCAGCATGGGTTGTCACCTTGTGCACTTTCAGCATGAGCACTTTCACCATGGGCACTATACATATTTTTCAGTGCCACCATTTGCATTACAACCATGTGCACTGTCACCTTGCACACTATCACCATGAACACTGTCACCATGAGTAGTGTCATCATGGGCAATGGCACAGCCACCATCTGCAATCTTACCATGGTCACTATCACTGTGAGCACTGTCACCAATGGAACTACCAACATGGGCACTGACATCATGAGCACTTTCACCATACGACCTGTCACCATGGGCACTATGAACGTGAGAACACTCACCATGGGCACTGTCACCATGAGCATTGTCACCATAGGCACTGTCACCGTGAGAACTGTCACCATGTGCAGGGTCAACAAGGGCACTATCACATGGAGCAGTATCACCATGTGTACTGTCACCATAGGCACTGTCACCATGGGCACGTTCACCAAGTACACTATCACTATGCTCACTATTACTCTGAACACTCTCAACATGGGCACTATCTCCGGGAGCATTATCAGCATCAGTACCGCAATCATGATTACTGTAACCATGGGTCATATTACCGTAAGCACGGATACTATGGGCACTGTCACCATGTGCATGGCCCCATCGGTACTCTCACCATGGGAACTGCCACCATGAGCACTGTTACCATGAGCACTGGCACCACGAGCACTGCCACCCAGGGCAGTGCCACCATGAGCACTGTCACCATAACTGTTGGTATGAGAATTGTAACCATGGGCCATTTCTCAATGAGTAATGTCACCATGTGTATTTTCACCTTGGGCACTCTCAACATAAACAGTATTACCATTAGCACTTTCACTGTGAGCACTGTCACCATGGGCACTGGCACAATGTCGTGTGTTACCATGAGCAATGTCACAATGGGAAATGTCACCGTGAGAAGTGTCACCATAGGCAATGTCACCATGGGCAATGTCACCATGGGAACTGCCATTTTGAGCACTGTCACCATGGGTGCTACAACCATGAGTACTGTCACCATGAGTACTGTCACCATTGGCAGTATGACCATGTGCACTGTCACCATGGGCACTATCACCATGACAACTCTCAGCGTGAGCACTGTCACTGTGGGAACTGGCATTGTGTGCAATTCCACCATGGGCAATGTCACCATGGGCACTATCACTGCAAGCTCTGTCAATATGAGCACGTCTACATGAGCCCTGTCACCATGAGCAATGTCACCGTGAGAAGTGTCACTATAGGCAATGTCACCGTAGGCACTGTCACCATGGTTACTGCCACCACTGTCACTGTCATTTTGAGCACTGTAACCATGGGTACTGCAGCCATGAGAACTGTCACCATGAGCAGTGTCAACATGGGCACTCATACAGTGGGCGCTGTCACTGTGAGCACGGTCACCATGGGTACTGCCACCATGAGCAGTGTCTCTGTGAGTATTGTCAGCATGGGTTTTTACCGTGAGCACTGTCACCATGAGCACTGTCACCATTTTTCAGTGCCACCATGTGCACTACAACCATGTGCACTCCCACCATGGGCACTATCACCGAGAACACTCTCACCGTAAGTACCGTCTTCATGGGCACTGTCACCAAGGTCACGGCCAACATGTGAACTGTAACCATTGTCAGTATCACTGTGAGAAGTGTCACCATGGGAATTACCAACATAGGAACTGTCATCATGAGCACATTCAAAATGGGAACTGTCATCATGGACACTATCACCGTGAGGACTCTCACCATGGGAATGATCGCCATGGGCACTAACACCTTGAGAATTATCACCATGAGTACTGTCACCATGGGTATTGTCATTATGGGCACTATCAGCATTAGAACTGTTACGGTGGTCACTGTCACGATGGAATTTGTCACTGTGAGCACTGTCACGATAGGCAAAGTCACGGTTTGCACTGTCCCCTTGGGCCCTGTCACAGTGAGCACTATCACTTTGCCGGTGGTGTCCATGGGCACTGCCACCATGGACACAACCAACTTGAGAATTATCACTATTTGTACTCTCAGCGTGGTCATGGTCAACAAGTGCACTACCACTATGCTCACTATGACCGTGAGCACTGTCACCATGGGCAACTTAACCATGGGCACTATCACCATGAGCACTATCACCATCGGCACTATCACTGTGATCACTATCACCATGGACAGTATCATGGTGAGCACAGTTAACATGAGCATTGTAACAGTGAGCACTGTCACAATGGATAATGCAACCATGAGCCCAGTCACCGTGAGCACTGTCAGCATGGGTTGTCACCTTGTGCACTTTCAGCATGAGCACTGTCACCATGGGCACTATACATATTTTTCAGTGCCACCATTTGCATTACAACCATGTGCACTGTCACCTTGCACACTATCACCATGAACACTGTCACCATGAGTAGTGTCATCATGGGCAATGGCACAGCCACCATCTGCAATCTTACCATGGTCACTATCACAGTGAGCACTGTCACCAATGGAACTACCAACATGGGCACTGTCATCATGAGCACTTTCACCATACGAACTGTCACCATGGGCACGATGAACGTGAGAATGCTCACAATGGGCACTGTCACCATGAGCATTGTCATCATAGGCAATGTCACCGTGAGAACTATCATCATGCGCACTGTCCACAAGGGCACTATCACATTGAGCTGTAACACCATGTGTACTGTCATCTTGGCCACAGTCACCATGGGCACACTCACCAAGTACACTATCACTATGCTCACTATTACTCTGAACACTGTCACCATGGGCACCATAACCATGGGCGCTATCATCGGGAGCATTATCAGCATTGGCACAACAGGCGTGATAACTGTCACCATGGGTCATATCACCGTGAGCACGGTTGCCATGGGCTCTGTCACGATGGGCAATGCCCCATTGGTACTCTCACCATGGGAACTGCCACCATGAGCACTGTCACCATGAGCACTGACACCACGAGCACTGCCACCGAGGGCACTGCAACCATGAGCACTGTCACCATGAGAACTGTTACTATGAGAAATGCAACCATGGGCAATTTCTCGATGAGTACTCTCACCATGGGTATTTTCACCTTGGGCACTCTCAACGTAAACAGTATTACCATGAGCACTTTCACTGTGAGCACTGTCACCATGGGCAGTGTCACAGTGCAGAGTGTCACCATGAGCCATGTCACCATGGGAAATGTCACCGTGAGAAGTGTCACCATAGGCAATGTCACTATGGGCAATGTCACCATGGGAAATGCCATTTTGAGCACTGTCACCATGGGTACTGCCACCATGAGTACTGTCACCATGGGTACTGTCACCATAGGCAGTATCACCATGTGCACTGTCACCATGGGCACTATCACCATGACAACTCTCAGCATGAGCACTGTGACTGTGGGCACTGGCATCGTGAGCAATTCCACCATGGGCAATGTCACCATGGGCACTATCACTGTGAGCACTCTCAACATGAGCAAGTCACCTTGAGCCCTGTCACCATGGGCAATGTCACCGTGAGTTGTGTCAACATAGGCAATGTCATCGTGGGCACTGTCAACATGAGCACCACTGTCACTGTCATTTTGAGCACTGTCACCAAGGGCACTGCAACCATGAGCACTGTCACCATGAGCACTGTCACCATTGCGAGTATCACCATGTGCACTGTCACCATGGGCACTATCACAATGAGAACTGTCAGTGTGGGCACTGTCACTGTTGGCAAGGGCACCGTGTGCTCATCCACCATGGGCAATGTCACCATGAGCACTATCACTGTGCGCACTGTCAACATGAGCATGTCACCATGGGCACTGTCAACATGGGTACTATCTCGAAGGGCAATGTCACCATGAGCGTTGTCAGGATGGGAAATTTCACCATGAGCACTGTCACCAAAGGCACTATCACCATGAGCAATGTCACTGTGGGCCGTGTCACCATGGGCACTATCACCATGGTTAATGTTATCATTGGCACTTTCCCCGTGAGCACTGTCACCCTGGGCACTGTCATCATGGGCACAGTCACCGTGAGCACTATATCCATGAGCACAGCCACTGTGAACACCATCACCATTATCACTGGCCTCATCGGTACTGTCACCATGAGCACTGCCACAATGAGCACTGTCAGCATGGGCACTTCCCCCATGAGCACTGTCACTAGGAGAACTGCTACCATGGGTATTTTCGCCATGAGTACTGTCACCCTGTGTATTGTCACCATTTGCACTGTCACCATGAGGACTATTACCGTGAGCGCTATCACCGTGAGATCTCTCACCATGGTCACTGCCACCATGGCACCTTGCACAATGGGGGCTGTCAACACGAGTGCTGTCACCATTGGCACTATCACCGTGAGCATTCTCACTGTGGTCAATGTCACCATGGGCACTGTCACCATGAGCACTGTCACCGTGGTCAGTGTCACCATGAGCACTGTCAACATGGGCACTCATACAGTGGGCACTGTCACTATGAGCACTGTCACCATGGGTACTGCCACCATGAGCAGTGTCTCTGTGAGTACTGTCAGCATGGGTTTTTACCGTGAGCAGTTTCACCATGAGCACTGTCACCATTTTTCATTGCCACCATGTGCACTACCACCATGTGCACTCTCTCCCTGGGCACTATCACCGAGAACACTGTCACCATATGTACTGTCTTCATGGGCACTGTCACCAAGGGCACGGCCAACATGTGAACTGTAACCATTGTCAGTTTCACTGTGAGAAGTGTCACCATGGGAATTACCAACATAGGCACTGTCATCATGAGCACTTTCAGAATGGGAACTGTCACCATGGGCACTATCACCGTGAGGACTCTCACCATGGGAATGAGCGCCAGGGGCACTACCACCTTGAGAATTATCACCATGAGTACTGTCACCATGGGTATTGTCACTATGGGTACTATCAGCATTAGAACTGTTACTGTGGTCACTGTCACGATGGAATTTGTCACTGTGAGCACTGTCACAATAGGCAAAGTCACGGTGTGTACTGTCCCCTTGGGCCCTGTCACAGTAGAGCACTATCACTTTGACGGTGGTGTCCATGGGCACTGCCACCATGGACACTACCAACTTGAGAATTATCAAAATTTGTACTCTCAGCGTGGTCATGGTCAACAAGTGCACTATCACTATGATCACTATGACTGCGAGCACTGTCACCATGGGCAAATTAACCATGGGCACTATCACCATGAGCACTATCACCATCGGCACAATCACTGTGATCACTATCACCTTGGACACTATCATGGTGAGCACAGTTAACATGAGCATTGTAACTGTGAGCACTGTCACAATGGGTAATGCAACCATGAGCCCAGTCACCGTGAGCACTGTCAGCATGGGTGGTCACCTTGTGCACGGTCAGCATGAGCACTGTCACCATGGGCACTATAACTATTTTTCAGTTCCACCATGTGCATTACAACCATGTGCACTGTCACCTTGCACACTCTGACCATGAGCACTGTCACCATGTGTACTGTCATCATGGTCAATGGCACAGCCACCATCTGCAATCTTACCATGGTCACTATCACTGTGAGCACCGTCACCAATGGAACTACCAACATGGGCACTGTCATTATGAGCATTTTCACCATACGAACTGTCACCATGGGCACTATGAACGTGAGAACGTTCACCATGGGCACTGTCACCATGAGCACTGTCATCATCTGCAATGTCACCGTGAGAACTATCACCAGGCGCACTGTCCACAAGGGCACTATCACATTGAGCTTTATCACCATGTGTACTGTCATCTTGGGCACAGTCACCATGGGCACACTCACCAAGTACACTATCACTATGCTCACTATTATTCTGAAAACTGTCAACATGGGCACCGTAACCATGGGCACTATGACCGGGAGCATTATCAGCAATGGCACAACAGGCGTGATAACTGTCACCATGGGTCATATCACCGTGAGCATATTTGCCATGGGCACTGTCACGATGGGCAATGCCCCATTGGTACTCTCATCATGGGAACTGCCACCATGAGCACTGTCACCATGAGCACTGACACCACGAGCACTGCCACCGAGGGCACTGCAACCATGAGCACTGTCACCATGAGAACTGTTACTATGAGAAATGTAACCATGGGCAATTTCTCGATGAGTACTCTCACCATGGGTATTTTCACCTTGGGCACTCTCAACGTAAACAGTATTACCATGAGCACTTTCACTGGGAGCACTGTCACCATGGTCACCGTCACAATGCGGAGTGCCACCATGAGCCATGTCACCATGGGAAATGTCACCGTGAGAAGTGTCAACATAGGCAATGTCACCATGGGCAATGTCACCATGGGAAATGCCATTTTGAGCACTGTCACCATGGGTACTGCCAACATGAGTACTGTCACAAGGAGTACTGTCA
Organism: Mesoplodon mirus; assembly: GCF_964341445.2. Lineage (NCBI taxonomy): Eukaryota > Metazoa > Chordata > Mammalia > Artiodactyla > Ziphiidae > Mesoplodon > Mesoplodon mirus. The sequence continues at coordinate 127,109,158 of NC_138976.1, read as the reverse complement.
CCATTGGCAGTATCACCATGGGCACTGTCACCATGGGCACTATCACCATGACAACTCTCAGCGTGAGCACTGTCACTGTGGGCACTGGCATTGTGAGCAATTCCACCATGGGCAATGTCACCATGGGCACTATCACTGTGAGCACTCTCAACATGAACACGTCACCATGAGCCCCGTCACCATGGGCAATGTCACCGTGAGAAGTGCCACCATAGGCAATGTCATCGTGGGCACTGTCACCATGGTCACTGCCACCACTGTCACTGTCATTTTGAGCACTGTCACCAAGGGTACTGCAACCATGAGCACTGTCACCATGGCGAGTATCACCATGTGCACTGTCACCATGGGCACTATCACAATGAGAACTGTCAGCGTGGGCACTGTCACTGTTGGCAAGGGCACCGTCGGCACTTCCACCATGGGCAATGTCACCATGGGCACTATCACTCTGAGCACTGTCAACATGAGCATGTCACCATGGGCACTGTCAACATGGGTACTATCTCGAAGGGCAATGTCACCATGAGCATTGTCAGGATGGGCAATTTCACCAGGAGCACTGTCACCAAAGGCACTATCACCATGAGCAATGTCACTGTGGGCCGTGTCACCAGGGGCACTATCACCATGGTTAATGTTATCATTGGCACTTTCCCCGTGAGCATTGTCACCCTGGGCACTGTCATCATGGGCACAGTCACCGTGAGGACTATCTCCATGAGCACAGCCACTGTGAACACCATCACCATAATCACTGGTCTCATCGGTACTGTCACCATGAGCACTGCCACAATGAGCACTGTCAGCATGGGCACTTCCCCCATGAGCACTGTCTCTATGAGAACTGCTACCATGGGTATTTTCACCATGAGTACTGTCACCCTGTGTATTGTCACCATTTGCACTGTCACCATGAGGACTATTACCGTGAGCGCTATCACCGTGATTTCTCTCACCATGGTCACTCTCACCATGGCACCTTGCGCAATGGGGGCTGTCAACATGAGTGCTCTCACCATTGGCATTATCACCGTGAGCATTCTCACTGTGGTCAGTGTCACCATGAGCACTGTCAACATGGGCATTCCTACAGTGGGCACTGTCAATGTGAGAACTGTCACCATGGGTACTGCGACTATGAGCAGTGTCTCTGTGAGTACTGTCAGCATGGGTTTTTACCGTGAGCACTGTCACCATGAGCCCTGTCACCATTTTTCAGTGCCACCATGTGCACTACCACCATGTGCACTCTCACCATGGGCACTATCACCGAGAACACTGTCACCATATGTACTCTCTTCATGTGCACTGTCATCAAGGGCACGGCCATCATGTGAACTGTAACCATTGTCAGTGTCACTGTGAGAAGTGTCACCATGGGAATTACCAACATAGGCACTGTCATCATGAGCACTTTCACAATGGGAACTGTCACCATGGGCACTATCACCGTGAGGATTCTCACCATTGGAATTATCGCCATGGGCACTCTCAGCATTAGAACTGTCACCGTGGTCGCTGTCACGATGGAATTTGTCACTGTGAGCACTGTCACGATACGCAAAGTAACGGTTTGCACTGTCCCCTTGGTCCCTGTCACAGTGAGCACTATCACTTTGACGGTGGTGTCCATGGGCACTGCCACCATGGACACTACCAACTTGAGAATTATCACCATTTGTACTCTCAGCGTGGTCATGGTCAACAAGTGCACTATCACTATGCTCACTATGACTGTGAGCACTGTCACCATGGGCACCATAACCATGGGCACTATCACCGTGAGCACTATCACCATTGGCACTATCACCATGGACACTATCATGGTGAGCACAGTTAAAATGAGCATTGTAAATGTGAGCACTGTCACAATGGGTATTGCAACCATGTGCCCAGTCACCGTGAGCACTGTCAGCATGGGTTGTCACCTTGTGCACTGTCAGCATGAGCACTGTCACCATGGGCACTATAACTATTTTTTAGTGCTGCCATGTGCATTACAAACATGTGCACTGTCACCTTGTACACAAACAACATGTGCACTGTCACCATGAGTACTGTCATCATGGGCAATGTCACAGCCAACATCTGCAATCTTACCATGGACAGTATCACTGTGAGCACTGTAACCAATGGATCTACCAACATGGGCACTGTCATCATGAGAACTTTCACCATACGAACTGTCACCTTGGGCACGATGAACGTGAGAACGGTCACCATGGGCACTGTCATCATGAGCATTGTCACCATAGGCACTGTCACCCTGTGAACTGTCACCATGCGCAGGGTCAACAAGGGCACTATCACATGGAGCATTATCACCATGTGTACTGTCACCATAGGCACTGTCACCATGGGCATGGTCACGAAGTACACTATCACTATGCTCACTATTACTCTGAACACTGTCACCATGGGCACCTTAACCATGGGCACTAACTCCGGGAGCATTATCAGCATCGGGACCACAATCATGATAACTCTAACCATGGGTCATATCACTGTAAGCACGGTTACCATGGGCAATGTCACCATGGGAAATGCCATTTTGAGCACTGTCACCATGGGTACTGCCACCATGAGCACTGTCACCATGAGCACTGACACCACGAGCAGTGCCACCCAGGGCAGTACCACCATGAGCACTGTCACCATAACTGTTGCTATGAGAATTGTAACCATGGGCAATTTCTCAATGAGTAATGTCACCATGTGTATTTTCACCTTGGGCACTCTCAACGTAAACCGTATTACAATTAGCACTTTCACTGTGAACACTGTCACCATGGGCACTGGCACAATGCGGTGTGTCACCGTGAGCCATGTCACCATGGGAAATGTCACCGTGAGAAGTGTCACCATAGGCAATGTCACCATGGGCAATGTCACCATGGGAAATGCCATTTTTTAGCACTGTCACCATGGGTACTGCAACCATGAGTACTGTCACCATTGGCAGTATGACCATGTGCACTGTCACCATGGGCACTATCACCATAACAACTCTCAGCGTGAGCACTGTCACTGTGGGAACTGGCATTGTGTGCAATTCCACCATGGGCAATGTCACCATGGGCACTATCCCTGCAAGCACTGTCAATATGAGCACGTCAACATGAGCCCTGTCACCATGAGCAATGTCACCGTGAGAAGTGTCACTATAGGCAATGTCACCGTAGGCCCTGTCAACATGATCACTGCCACCACTGTCACTGTCATTTTGAGCACTGTAGCCATGGGTACTGCAACCATTAGCACTGTCACCATGAGCAGTGTCAACATTGCCACTCATACAGTGGGCGTTGTCACTGTGAGCACGGTCACCATGGGTACTGCCACCATGAGCAGTGTCTCTGTGAGTACTGTCAGCATGGGCCTTTACCGTGAGCACTGTCACCATGAGCAATGTCACCATTTTTCTGTGCCACCATGTGCACTACAACCATGTGCACTCTCACCATGGGCACTATCACCGAGAACACTGTCACCGTAAGTACTGTCTTCA